>NC_136741.1:1610000-2810000 GCF_936440315.1 Barbus barbus
TATAGCCAACTTTACTCGCTGTACACATGCTCACATTTAACAGTATATACTACACTGTAAATAAAAACAAAAATACTAAGTTGGTGCAAACTTGAAAGTTTAAGGCAACCAGCTTTAGCAGATATTTGAGTTTTCTCAACTTGTTGTTTTAAGTTTATAAAACTTCAAACTTGAGAGAACTCAAAAATCTCCTACAAAAATAAGTTGAACTCAAAAATCTGCTGAAGCTGGTTGCCTTAAACTTTTAAGTTTGCTCAACTTTTTTTTTTTTTTTTTTTTTTTTACAGTATATGTAGCAAAACTCATTTGCTTGATTGTTTATATCATTGCAAAAAATTATATTATCATCCAGCTCTAATATGCTAAATGCAACTATACGTGGGAAGAAAAAGATTTTTAAGAGATTTTAAACATTAAGAATATGATTTTCTGTAAAGCTGCTTTAAAACAATGTGTGTTAATAAATTTGATTGACTAGACAGACACCTGATGACAGTGTTTGCCACTTTTATCATAATGCACTGTTTCTTATACTATGTTTTTTAATAGTAGGTCAGCTGTACTCCACTGACTGTATTGCTGTGTTTGTTGAACTCATTGATTTCATGGGGCCACGTGTTTTCTCACAGATCAGATCACTGAGTGGTTTTCAGAAGTGTAAACATCTTTGATTGCTTAACCTTCAGCCTTTCTTCATGGCTCTGTTCATCTCGTTAGACACAATTTCTAATGGATGAAATAATTACAAATTCACAAGTTCAATAATAAGTGAGATGCCCTAAAAATCCAGCTGAAGTGCATCATATTCAGAAGCTATTCTGTCAATGCACCTCCTCTCGAACAGAACCACACCAGCATGCAGATGTGTGCTTTCATGACTGTTTGTACAGTGTGTGTTGTTTACAGCATTATTTTGCAGTCAGTCATTCTCATGTGTTGTTACGTGGTTCTGCATGAAATGCTAAGTACACGCCACATACTAGTGCTTTTTGTAAAAATTACATCATTTAAAAATATTTTATGACATGTAATTGCATTTTTTATAACTAAATGAAAATGTATTGTAATTTAAATTTATATTAAATGCAATTAGTTGAGGAAATCAGAATATTAGAATGATTTCTGAAGGATCATGATAATGATGAATAATGATGCTGAAAATTCAGCTTTGACTCAAGATATTTCACAACATCACTGTTTTTACTGCATTTGTTTTGTTTAAATAAATACAGCCTAAGTGAGCAGAAGAGATTTTTTAAAGATTTTTGTTTTAGAGAATTTAATTACAAAATCGAAATTATCCTACACTTTTGACCTTTAGTCTGTACTTTTAAGGTATGAAGTACACTACAAGCACATGTTGAATAGTCAAGCACGGGTTTTTTTCACAAGGGTATATTTGATTACTTTTCTCTTGGTCTGCAGTGAGAATAGTGACAGTAAACTTGACATTTCCGGTGTTTTATTGCTGTAAATATATGACAGTTTTTTCTGCATAGAAAGTTTTGTGTGTGTGAAAGTCTAGCAAGCCCATGAATAAAACATGACTCTGCTCTGGCTCTGTGTTATATTGTCGGTGTATTCGGTAGGTGTAGCTCTCTCCGGTCGCAGGCGGCCTGTCATTGTCAATGTCCTTACCCGGTGAGCGGCTGTCAAATCAAACCAATCAAGAGCCGCAGTTCAGGCCTTCGCTCTCGCTCTCGTTCTTAGAATACATTCTCATTAGCACCCCCACTGACCCAGAAATAAACATTCCATCATATCTGAGCTCAGCGAGTGACTGGCGCCCCGCCGCTCCTTTGATCTGAGAGTGATTCATGCAGATTTAAACTGCGTCCTTGAGTTCACTCACAACAACCTGCCCGATGATGCTCTGCCTTCCAGGAGACTTAAACAGAACGTGAATCTCGAAATGCACTAGTTATTATTGATGGTGTTTGTATGGTCATCGTCACTATTATTATTGATTGGAGGGATTTTTCTAGAAACACGAATCCTAAATTTGAGAAATGATAATAGATGATAAATAAATGCTTGCATAGTTTGACTTATCAGCATGATCTGGTTCACATGGCAGGTTATTCTGGCCAGGAGAATGTCTGAATGACATTTCCAGCAACCAAACATCCTTTGTATGTGCAACTGAAGGCAGGTTTAATAGAAATATATTACAGCACAATAGATTGGCATGGGATAAAAAAAATCATTCAAATAATGAGAAAACGAAGCACTTTTGATTCCACCAAGGAAATAAAAAAAGGTTTATCTTACAATTCAGACTATTTTCCCCCTCGCAATGCTGACTTCTAAACTCAGAATTCTGACCTTTTTACAAGTTTACATGCAACAGTTCTGAGTTTAAGTTAATTAATAATAATAATAATTATCTGTACTGCGTTAGGCTAACTGAGACTTGTAATAGCACTTGCACGTTGTTGCTCTTTTGTTGGTTTTGATTGCTTCTTATGTCCTCATTTTGATAAAAGCGTCTGCTAAATGACTAAATAAATAAATAAAAAGAAGTCTTGCAATTCTGGATTTTTTCTCAGAAATCTAAGTTTACATCGTTAAATTCTCTATTTTTTTTTTTTTATAATTTTTCTCACATAATTCATTTTTTTTTTCCTGAAATTCTGAGTGTATAACTTGTAATATCTTTATATCTCACAATTCTGAGAAAAAAAGTCAGAATTGCAAGATGTTAACTTGCAATTGATAGAAAAAAAGTCAGAATTGTGAGATAAAAAGTCACAATTACCTTTTTAATTTCTTTAAAAAACAACAGAAATGCGAGATATAAACTTGATAGTACGTCTTCAAGATGTCTGTTAAAGATCACTTGTTCTGGAAAGCATCTGCTGTGTACAAACATCAGAGAGACGTCTGTAAGATGTCAGTTCTACATATATTCTAAATGATAAACATCTTAAAGAGATCTAATAGGAAACGTCCCATAGACGTATTGCAGATGAGCAAACACTGCTGATGTAAATGCAGACGTCTCCGTGATGTAGCCTGTGTGCTATCAGGGCTATAAGACTGCACACTCAGTCATACTCGGTAGGTTTTGTGGTGAGTGAGTGGGATGATGATGTCAACAACACAAACATGACGAGTAATTCATTCTTTTCACTTTCCTCAAGCGATCTGATGCGTGCGCTTCTTCTGCAGCGGAATTTAAACCAAAGGTCTGCAGGATATTGTGCTTTCAGTTTTTATTGTAGGCTATTTCTATACAGAACACATTTTAATTCATTATTGTTTGTTGATATATATATTTGATATAGCCTGTCACTGTATTTTGAATAATTTCATGCTTTCAGAGTAATACATTTTAGCCATCTGCAGCTTCCTGGTTAGAGATTCCTGGCTTAATGATCGTTTTGTTTGAAATTATGATTGTTTCGACTAGATGCGGAGCTTTTGTTTTCAATCATAGACTACAGGACACTCCAGTCAGGATCAGATTACTAAACCTTTGGGAAAAAACTATTTGGCTCTTTTTCTCATGTGACCCGGGGAAAATAGGCTGCCTTCTAATAAAATTCACCAATGCATTGAGCTGCTAGGACATTGTTTTCTTCTTTTAACGAATGAAGTATTGTTTGTATTTATGTAGGATATTACTTGCATGCACCTTTAGTCTAGTTTGTAGCCTGTTGGTTTGTTTGAGAACGTGGGAATTTCCAGCATACTTCAAAACCTGCTTCTCTCTCCTCCAGGACAAACATGAAGACCATGGCACCGCTGACACTTCTGCTCATCATGAGTGAGCCTTTTTTAATGCTTCTGGACCTATAAATTACTTTATTCATTACAAATATATACGTTTTATTGGTCACATTCTGTTATTCATGTTATTTACATTAAAACAAATTATTATTATTTTTTTTAATCCATGTATAAAATAGTTTGGTGTTTCTTTAGAGAGGCATATATGTGACCCTGGACCACAAAGTCTTTGTAGCAATAGCCAAAAATACACTGTATGGGTCAAAATGATTGATTTTTCTTTTATGCCAAAAATCATTAGGATATTAAGTAAAGATCATGTTCCATGAAGATATTTAGTAAATTTCTTACTGTAAATATATCAAAACTTCATTTTTGATTAGTAATATGCATGGCTAAGAACTTCATTTGAACAACTTTAAAGGAGATTTTCTCAATATTTAGATGTTTTTGCACCCTCAGATTCCAGATTTTCAAATAGTTGTATCTCAGCCAGATATTGTCCAAACCATATAACAATATATAACAAACCATACATCAATGGAAAGCTTATTTATTCAGCTTTCAGATTATGCATCTAAATTTAGCTAAATTTACCCTTATGACTTTTTTATGGTTTTGTGGTCCAGGGTCACATATTTCTTCTTCTTTTTGGTATATCTGATAGTGCCTTTAAAAAAAAAAAAACACACATATTGCCCGTCTTGGAACGTTTGTTAACTTTCCAGTGTTTATAAATGAATTTGAGAATTTAATTACTGTCTCTAACTGTTCTTGTAGGTGGTTCTGCAGTGGGACAAACTAATGTGACCGGCTTTGTTGGAAAGGATGTACTTTTATCATGTAACTGTTCTAATGAAACTAAAGAGTTGTTATGGCAGAAAGATGGCAGTTTAGTAGATGTTCATCCACAAGATGAAAGCATCAGAAATGATTCCCTCATGAACAGGACGCAACTCTTCATAAACAAGGGGAAGGGAAACTGCTCCCTGCTGCTCCGCAACATCTCTATAGCAGATGCAGGACTGTACATCTGTCATGTCCTCGTCAGTGTTGGAAACAACGTCTGGTCAATGAGGTCGTCAGAAGTTTATCTAACAGGTGAGTTGGCTAAATTAGAATTGAATTATCTATCAAATATATGAACAAACAACTAAATTAATCATTTGACAAAGTTAACCTAATAAGCTATCTGAATTTGAATTAGAGAATTATATAGATCTTAAAACCTTGCCTGCGTTTATTAGTTATTTTTATATATATCACACATTTTAAACTGTTATGTGTTGCAGTGTACATTGTTGATGGCTGACAGATAGGGATGACATTGTTGACTTTTCTTCCAACAGTGTCTACTTTTGTTCCCACGGCTGGAACTGTGTCTGACAGTTTGGGGGTCCCTACAACACTTTTTCCAGAAGTGGATCAGGGGGTCTACAAACTCCGCATATGTACAGTCAAATAAAATGATACATTTAGCTTTTACATTGCATCAAATGTAATATGTCTTATACAACATATACAGTTCTGCTCAATTAATACAATCCCAGGGGGTTGCTTTAATCAGCTTTTTGTTATTATCATTATTTTCTTTTTTGTTGTTGTTGTTGTTATAAGAAAATCGCATTAAAACACTTGGAAACCTATTAGAATGGTTTCTTTTAGCTATTTTTCAAATAGATTTTCTGCAATTTAATTCTATAATTCAGTCTTAAGCTATGTAATACCATCATAAAAATAGAAATGATAATTTATTCAAAAAGAAAATAAGTTAAACATTCAATGAACGTTGGTGTACTTACAAAGGAGCCAGTGTCGGTGACGGGAATACTTGAGATGAAATATGGCAAAGGTGATGTGTGAGGGAAACCTACTACTTGTAGCAGACTATTTTTATTATGTGTCATTTCCATTTAAGCTGCAATTTTGTTTTGAATCTATTATAGATTCAAGAAAGGGCATAGCATGTGAAAACACAAATAATGCATGTTTGAGTGCTACAATTTTGATTTATACTAACTTATGTTCTGTATTCACAATGTGTTTTGTTGTGGCATAGATCAACACAAAGATCAAGACGTAAAAACAATGCACAAACAAACGTTTGCCCAAAGGCACGTGAGAGACCAAAACTGTAGGTACTTTTGGTAGGCTACTTAAAACTTAAAGGTCAGCCCTTATTTAGCTACTGACACCCATGTAGTTCCAAAACTAGATGTACTATACTCAACTTTTGAAGATTGGTGACCATAAATGTAGTAGGATTATCTTCTGAATCCATATCGCAAATGTTACAACCTTGTTTAGGGTAAGGCCACAACATAAACTGAAATCGACAATCAAAGATCCTTTATACATTTATTTACAGAACCACATGTGAAAGCACAACTTCAGGGGTGAGCAAAGGCCAAAACAACAAAGAAACACCAAGCTAGCTAACAGAAAATACTAAATTCCCTAACAAAATAAAAATACATTACCCTAACTCACTATCTAAAGAAAAACAGGAGAAAACATCATTTAGACAAGAAAATGGCACTCACCCCCTACAGCTTCCAAGTGTGGAAAAGAGTATTTACAATACTTTACAAAATATACAAAATGAGAATTTTCAGCAACTTATCAACACAAAACCAAAGTTCACACTGCACACAGATCAACAGAGGAACTCCACTCTCGAACAGGAAGTACATCCGCTTCACTCAGTGCTGCGGTTTTACCTCGGAATTGAGCTACTTGAAAATCAGCTGCTTCGGGGTATTTTTCATGTCCACGGGTTGAAGAGAACCCAATAACATGATATTTAGCCCCTGCAATGTGAATTTCACCAGGGAAACCTTGCCAAAAAACGTGAATTTTACTCACCAGGAGCAGGATTTTACCGGGGACCCCCCTCGAAACACCATTTTTGGGCGTTTCTTTTTTTCTTCAAAAAAAAGAAAAAGTATGAATGAAAAATCATCAAATTTGACAACATGCCATGTTGGAATAATTTAAACACTTTCTGTGTCATGACGTAATAATTATACATCATCATAACACATTAATTATGCATGGTGCACACAATTAAAATAGTTTTACCATTTATGTGTTCTTAAAGGAGTAGTTCACTTCTAGAACAAAAAATTACAGATAATGTACTCACCCCCTTGTCATTCAAGATGTTCATATCTTTCTTTCTTCAGTTGTAAAGAAATTATGTTTTTTGAGGAAAACATTTCGGGATTTCTCTCCATATAATGGACTTCTATGGTGCTCCTGAGTTTGAACTTCCAAGTTTAAATGCAGCTTCAAAGGGCTCTAAACGATCCCAGCCGAGGAAGAAGAGTCTCATCTAGCATAACGATTGGTTAAAAAAAAAATACAATTTAATATACTTTTTAACCTCAAACGCTCCTCTTGTCTAGCTCTGCATGAACTATTTTTTTCCAGTTCATGACGAAAAACTCCCATCTCATTTTCTCCTCCAACTTCAAAATCATCCTACATCGCTGCAGAAGTACTGATGTAGTAATTAGGCTAACTAGCTAGATATCTGGCTAACATCTGCAAATAAAGTACAAAATGTAGCCTTTATTTGGTTGCCTTTGTTGTCTGTTAGACTATTTTAGGGATTTCATAATGCATATATTTTCTTTGTTGTAATAAGTAGGCTACTTGTCACTGTAGGCATAGTTGTGGGTTGCTTTTCTCTGTTTGAGAGTAGGCTATAACTCATGTCTGGTCTCTTCAATGTTTTAACAGATTCAATATCTACAAGGTGCATTTATTTATGATCACAATTAATTTACTACTAATTTATGCTAATACTTATCAGTATTTATGTTATATTATATTATAGTAAAGTTTAGAAAAATCTGCATTTTCAGAATTTTTTTAGTGGGGGGCGTAAATCTAAAATCTCGCCTATAGGGCACCAACAGAGCCTGGGCCGGCCCTGAGAGCACATGCAATAGAACAACAGGAAATCACAAGTTGAGCAGAGCTCCCTCCTCAGGCACAGCAGATCCTTTAATTGCTGCTCCTTGCTCCCATTAGCACCAATCAGATCTGGAGATCACTTTGGTAGGACCCAATCCTGTGAAAGAAAGGGGGAGACAAAAGAGAAAGAGAGAGAGAAAGGGCCAGCAAAGCTAGAAATACACAATACGTCTCAAGATGAAACACAAATCATGGCAGTTCTCCATTCTGCATTTTCAAATGGAATGTATCCCTCGCCTGTTACACAAGGAAACTCTGATGTCAAATATCATCATTTTTGAATATGAATGCAAATGCCTAATAGATTACAATATCTGCTCCGATCACAATGGATATTCATTTGTAAAAAATGGCTGAAACTGATACATCTTTCTCTTAACGTAAGTGTAGCTGGGCTAATAATTATAAAATGTTGAATGTGAGTGAACTTCATCAAAACTTATTTCTTTTGTGTTTTTCACTTATTGTGTTCTGAGTTATAAGGTAAAGTGTACATAATCTATTCTACGCAGAACCATATTTGCTATGTACTATGAGGAGCACATATTAGTGATGCACATGATACCTCGTGCGGTGTGCCGACAGCGTTTACCCCTGACGGGCCAGGTGTGTTCTCTCTCGTGAGTGAAGGAGAGAGACGTGTGCCCAAAGAATTCATTTGTGCTCTGTGTTTCTGCAGAATGAAACAAAAAAACAGACCTCCATCTTCAGCATCGTCTTTGTGACACGTGATCAATAAAGCCTTGTTTGCTTGACAATAACAGCAGAAATGTGAAATTAAATACGGCCTAGAAATTAAACTTTTAGGTCACGTTCAGATAACTGACAACTAGCCTACACCCAGTCACAAGAAAAGAGTTATGATTCTGAGTTTATATCTTTCAATTCGGTATTTCTTAAAAAAAAAAAAAAAAAACAATTCTATTGTGAAATGTAAAATCAGAATCACAAGAAAAATAATTCAGAAAATCAGAGTTGATATCTTATAGTTTATATCTTTGACAGAGATAATAACCATTTCTTAATAACCATGCGGAAACAAGTAAAAAAAAAAAGTATCAATGTGTTTGATTGGATTTTCTATTCTTTCTTTTTTTTTGGTCGTTGTGACTGATAGGTGGCGCTGTCTGGTGGAGGAAGCAGCATTTTATCTAATGTGACCTTGCAAAATCTTTCAATGAAACCTTATATTTACTCTCTGGAGAGGTCTGATGCATTATTTATACGTCCTCATCTGGTCATCGGTGTGGCGAGTGCAGTGGACGGAGGTGGACAGACCATTTCTAGGTTGTCAGATGGAGTTTTTGAGCGGTCTGTCAGATGATTATTAGTCTGCTAGTTTTGTTCTGAATGAGTGAATCTCACGAAACCTCTCAAGAACATGTCTGGCTCAAATTTCAGCTGAAAATATAGAGAAAGAAAGAAAGATGAAACCCATTTTTATGACCATTAATATATCATTTAAATTTTAAAATATTTATACACATGGCAGAATTTGTTATATCTTTAATATCATAACATTTGAAACAAATATGCAAAACTATGTATTTATTTTTTTATGCTTGAGCTGAAATGGACATGTTAATATGGGATTCATGTTAATATGATGTCAGGCTCGGTATGGAAAAGAGCTACATGAAGATTCTTCGAGATTCTTTCAGAATAAATAACATTATTTGGGTTTGGAATGATTTGAAGGCGAGTAAATAATTCGAGAATTTTTGGCTGAAAGGCCTGTGTGTGGTTCCTGAGTCTAACACTAAGAGGTACTGTTGAACTCTGGGAGCTCTATATGACACATGCAGTTAATATAAAGACTCCCCGTGAGACTAATTACATACCAGACAAATCTTTGTATAATTAAACATTCAGAGCGACAGTTAAAAATGGGCCAACTCTGCCAATCTTCTGTCATTAATAAATACTGAAGTGGTTCTTTGTTAGCAACAGGCAATATTTGATTTGATAAAAACAATAAACCCTGACTCCTCAGGTGGTAAACTTTGTTTGTTACAAGGATGATTTAAAGATAAAATAATAATAATTAAAATAGAGTGATTCAACATTTTAATGTGATTTAATGACATGGTTTAAACTGGGAAATTAATACAAATGATGACATTTATTACATGCAACAAAAAAAACAAAAATGATGTGACCTCTTTAAGAAAACCAATTGGGCTGTTGTTTATGGTTGTAAGTGATTTCTCTCAATATGAAAGTTTCATTAAAGGCTCAATTTAGTGTGTGCATATAATATATTCTGCATATTCCAGAGAAATAAGCCCGCTTTGTGTTTTATTCTTTTCCAATTTCAAATATGAGCAGTGTTTTTTTTATGAATCAATTCCTATTTATCCACTTAAAGCAAAATCCTTTTGTCTAAAACCAAAAATATTGCTTTATAGAGTTTTCATTAAATTAAATGATCAGAAAATGTAATTATCTTTTAAAGGGAGAGAGACAAACAGGCGACGCAGCTGTGATAAGTCAATAGTTATTTTGTCTCAGAGCAAGAAAAGCGGAACAATAAAGCCAAACAGTCCTTTTTATTGTGTGATAACGGGACATTTTAGAGGAAATGCACTTTGTAAAAGTTTCTCAACTAATTAAACAGTCTCAATAAATTCAAGCGAAAAGCTGGTGTGGGAAACTTCCAGAACCGTATTTAAAGAGAGAGAGAGATGAAGAGAGACGGAGTGAATTGTCTTTTGTAGTTAACTTTCACTTTGCTCAAAGTGCTATGACTTCATTTTACACATCACTCCTGGCTGACTGCATGTATAAACACTGTCTCTTTACCGCTCTGTTTCAATTAGCACCTGTGATTTCAGAGCTTCAAAAAAGCTACATTACATGAGCCTTTTTTGTGCATCAGAAATCTGGCCGTTTGCATGAATAAATTCATCTTTAATCAAACTACACATTCTGATCAAGACGGAAATGAGCAAATAAGTCCTTGTGGCCATGGCCCATGATTTAGCTGATCTTTAGTTTTAAAACATCACTGGTGGTTTTTACCAAGTTTGTGTAATTATTAATCTTCATTTTCTCAATTTACTGTGGAAATAAATAACTACTGACTGTAAAATCAGTCACAACACTATGAGCTTTTTCTTCATCTCCCAGAATGCACCGTTTTTGTCAGCATTGTATTTAAGAATTAGCAGTTTTATGATTTATTTTTTTTAAACAATCTCTCCTTCAAATTTCAAAGACATGAATGCATATTAAAGATTATTTAGCTGTTATTATTCAGGCTGCTAGTTTCACTTTAACTGACCTGCTTTTTATGATTCTCCTGATGACCTGAAAGAGAAAACTAATAATAGAAGACAAATTATGCTAATAATCTCTCACCTCTTTTGCAACACAAATTGCACTTCACAATTCAAACTGGAAATAAAGATAGAATTCAAACTTGTAGAGCTAAGGTGACAAATTTGGTGTAGGATTTACTTTAAAATAGTTTTCACTCAGAAATCACTGGTAAATTTCACAAATAATTACAAAGAAATGGCAAGAAACACACTGAATGTGAAATTTTAAAGTGAAAGAATGAAATTAAGTAAGCTGTAAAACAGTCCAATGATCTTTGTATTTTTTTTTTTTTACAATTTTAGAAAAATCGTGTTTAAAGTGTATAAGAATCTGCATTCAAGTCTTTAAAACAGTAAATAAAACAAAGATGACTGGAGTGCATTTTACAAGAAAATAGTTTTTCTACTTCAAAATTACACGTTTAATGCAATGTGTTACTTGCCAATTCTTTGTCGATTTCTGAGTGAAAATGGTTTCTACACCAGATTTTTAGTGTTTCAGGCTTTACAGTTACCAAGACCAGAAACACATGTAGGCAGTTCAAATGAAAGTATATTTTTGGACGTGATATATTGTTAGAAACACCTCATGCTTCTCACATCCAGAACAGAACAATCAAAGTCGTTTGATCATCATGACATCCAAATCTATGTGCACTTTCATAACAAGATTATCTACGCGTATGAACATGCCTCGGTGTCACACATGATAAAACACACACGTTCATCTCATTCAACACTTTAGATTACATTTGCTGGATTCTTTTCTTCAGTGCATGTGTGTGTGAGCGCGTTTCTTCATGCCAGCGCTGCATGTGTGCCTTTAATTATTCCAATCCGCTCCTCCTTGTGCTCCCTGCTGATCCCATTGCATATATTTAATTCTGTAAAACACAAATATAGAGGATCTCACCCGACAGCACACAAAACGCTTGTCTTAATCGAACAGCCTCCAAGAGAGAGGAACACAGACATGTCTTTTCATAGCATTACTGTAGGCGGACTTGAAAAAGCAACATGCATGATGAACATTGCTGTGTTTAACTGATTGCTCTCCAGCTCTGTTCATCCATCTCTGCGTGTGTGTGTGTTTGCGTTCTTAAAGGCCTTTTAAAGCTTGTTAGCTATGGCCTGGCACTAATCGGTTTAACCTCACTGTAATGCAGCAGAAGCATCAGAGAGCAACAAGGAAACACCCACCTTTACAACAGCCTTCCAGAAGGGACTTTTTCCTCATTCAGTCTCTCCACAGAAAACCTACAGTAAAGAGTTCTAAGTTTTGATTTACTATTTAAAGCAAACATTTTATTTTTTTAAAGAAAGTAACACCTTTATTCAGCAAGGACACACTAAAAATGTATTAAAATGAGAGTAAAAATATTTAGAATGTTACCAAAAATGTATATTGTTCTTTTGAACTTTCTATTCATCTGTGAATGCTGAAAAATAAAATATATCATGGTTTCCACAAAAAATATTGGGCAGCCCAATTGCTTTCAACATTGCTAATAATCAGAAATGTTTCTTGAGCAGCAAATCAGCATATTATAATGATTTCTGAAGATCATGTGACACTAATGATGCTTTGATCACAGCAATCAGTTACATTTTACTATATATACACCTAGAAAGCAGCTATTTAAAATTGTAATATATTTCACAGTATTACTGTTTTTACTGTATAATGCACCCATGGGAGTGGGTACTCTATAATGTTTTTGTTTTGTTTTTTCATTTCCATAGTAACAGTAATTTCTCTAATTAGTGGATCTTATGGGCAGTGTGGTTCCTCACTGGGAATTCTGCTAATAAACAAGATTTAGTTTGTATATATATATATATATATATCATCACTAAATAACCTCAGAGCTCATGAGAAATCTGTCTTGAGATGTTTATACATTGCTGCTAAAAATCTATTTCTGTATGGAGAATATGAATGGGGCATTTGTAAGTCTGCAAACGACTGTTGTGCTCCATTTTAGTGCTGAGAGAGAAGATATTAAATGCAAACGACTGTGCTTCTCTCGTCTGTTTACAGTCTGAATGTATATCACCACATTTTCAAACATATTGAGCCAGTTAACTTGCCATTTCATTTATTCAGATCTGAAAGAAGCAGTGTTTGATGGCATGAGGAAGAATATTTCAAGCGTTACAAACTTTGTGGTATACAAAGATCTAAATGGGGATATTCCATATAGACTTACAATATTTTATTTACAGGTTATAATAAATCAACTATGGATAAAACAAGAAAGAAGAAGATGAGGTTTGTTCTGAGAAGCTTCTCTGGAACTCTAATCTCACTCCAACACAATCTGTTTGATGTCCAATTAGCCACAGAGTCTCCTTCACAGCTATTATCATCCAGAAGAGCGGCGCTCGCCTGCCTACACACAAACTGGCAGAGTAAATGGAGTCTGAATTAAAGATGAAGCGGGGGTTAGTCTGTATTGTGTGGCGACTGTATAATTGTTGTATTATATTGGTGGGCTGATGGCCTGTATTGCTCTTGGCAGCGTGCTGATATGATTCTTATACAGAAGTAGCTGCATATTTGAACGCTGTCAGCGGCTGAAAAGCTCTAATCAGGTCTGTCGGAGGAACCTCTGGACTATAAAACATCACTCAAGAGCCTCTTATCACACACTCAAGTACCTTTAGCCACGAGCGCAGCAGTTGAGTTTCTTATGAATAGCCATTTGAGTTTTTCTTTATTTCTTGCTCCTGTCTTTAGTCCTGGGAAATGGAAAAGATTCATCTACTTCTGATTTATGATGTTGTGCTAAACACTTACGTAGTGCAAACATAGTCAAATAAATAAATAAATAATAAAATAAGTATGTACTTGTAGGAATAGTAGCATATCTTTTAGAATATAAAGTTATATCTGAAAGCATTGCAATATACGTATATAGTTTTGGTCGAATATAATAGTATCAGTGATATACAAAACTTTTTATCATGGCCAAAATAATAAAATAAAATAAAATAAAATAAAATAAAATAAAATAAAATAAAATAAAATAAAATAAAATAAAATAAAATAAAATAAAATAAAATATCTGAACCAGATTATGAAAATTGTTCTGAATGGAATACTAACTTATTTCTCAGTGAGTAAAGTTTACAGTTCACACTACTGTATATGCAGTCAAGAAAAAATATGCAATATGCAATTTACAATGATAATTCAAAAATGACCTCAACATGTTGCATATTTAACTATGCATTTGTGGAAACTTTTATCCAAAGCGACTTACAATGCATTCAAATATATATTTTATTAGTTTATCTATTGCATGAGAAATCAAAACTTATGACCTTTGTGTTATAGTGCAAAGATCTATTTTACATTTAAACTTTTGTGTTTAAAAATTCAATTTTGATCATTTCATCAAGTCTGATGAAATGATCAAAGTCAAAATAAATCCAAAAAGAGAATTATAATCTACAATACCTGAAGAGAGCTATCTATTTACTTCATTAAAAAATACTATTAATTATAAAATATAAATTAATACAATTATAATAAATAAAATAAATAAAAATAAATGATGTATTTGGTGCAAAAAACAACTAAACGTGTAAATGAAACTGAGGGGAAAATAAAAAGACAAAAAATGCATTCAAGCCCTTTAATATCTGCATAATCAGACATAGATTTTAAATTAATTTGTGCTCTATCAAATAATAATTTTCCAATTAAAGTGTTTATATGAAGTCTTTTTATTCTGACGTGACAAATTATTAAAGTATCTGAAATAAAATGGAGGAATCCAATAAGAAGCAAGGAAACAGAATTAAAGACACCTTTTTAAAATTTAAAAGAGGCAAAAGACAGGACGGGACGGCAGGAGGCAGTGAAGTGTGTCACAGAAGTCTCTGTGTGTAGCGGGACACAGATTCCTCGCCGCTTCAGAGCTGCTGCATATTTGATGCTTCACTCAAGCTCATTCTCAGAGTCATGCCTGTTATTTCCACACCAGAGCCATCCTCAAAGAGATCTGAATCCATTGAGGATTCACTGGGTGACAGTTTGCAGTCACGTTTCCCTTGAATCACCAGCACAGACTAAGACAAGAACAGTGAATGCTGGAGGTTTTTTGAGGAGTTGTGTTGCTGCTGCTGTTGTTTCACTCCAGAATGGCAAAGAAACACAAAGAGCATTTTTCTATTTCTAGTGGCATCGTCACGTTATATCATCTCATCTGCTGTTGTTTACGTGGAGTTTGCAGTAGTTTCTCTCTGACAGACTTGAGAGAGAATGAATAATGATCATCTATAATGGATGTAGCATTTAAATAGATACAGTCAATATGCAAAAGAGCAGCATGGCATCACAATACACCGTTCATTGAAAACCTGGATTACTTGTGTGCAACATCCACTCTCGTGCTTTGGATTCGGTACATACATGCATCAAGGATATAGCTTAAAACATTATGTTTGAATATTTTTGAGCCTTTCAACAATACATATTAAATACACAAAATGTATAAAAATTCTTTTTTTGTGAATAATGCAAGAAGAATAAAAAAGTTCAAATCTATTTAAAAACAACCATGGCAAGTATTCTACATGCATAAATAAGAATATTTAATATATATTTTAAAAGATGTAATTGCATTCATATAATATATGGAAATGCCACACGGGGATGTCCATGTTTGAGTTATTTTTGAAGTAGTTCACTGAAACAGAACCGTTTTTGCTACTGATTATTAAATCAGAGACTCTCTTTCCTAACTTTCTCATACTCATAGGCGACAAAAATGATCTGTGAACCTAATGACACATAACTGAACAATTATAAACAGAATCTTTATAATATTCATATATCATGGTTAGTCAATATGCATCATTGTTTGTTAATACTTTCCCACAAAATCCCACACATAGTCTTTACAGATCCCATTTTTCTCTACTAAATTACTCCTGAAAGTAAGTTCATGCACAATATAAGAGCTTTGTTTGCGACTGTCCACCCTCCTGTCTAATGTCACCTTTGCAGTTTGCATCAAAATATGATCTACGGCAACTAACTTCACATCATACAGAACAACAGCATCATTTCCACACACACCAACATGTGGAGAATCTCATAATCCACATTCGTCTGACTAAATATAATCTTTCCTCCAGGACCATTTAAAATTCACAAAGTTTTTAACAAACCACAATACATGAAGATGAGAGCAAATGCATTGTTGTGTAACAATTTGTGTGAATTACAGCTGCTTCACTTTCACATATACCATCAGAACTACTTGGTTTAAAGCACAAAATAAGCTAAATATCTGCTGCCTGAAGTATCTGTTGAATCGGTTGTGAGTGATTTGGGGCTCAGTGTTTTCATGTTATCAGGACACGTGTCAGACAGGCAGGTGTAGGTCTGTTCTGTCAGATAAAGAGCGCTGCAGATATCATGAACGTACAGCCGGACTCGTCTGATGATCCGCTCAGGTTGATAACAGACTATCGCTCTTACAGCAGCTGTCAATCAAATGAGAGCATCCCCGCAGCCGTGACTGAAATTAGGACATCGTTTGCATTTCTGTCAATAATGATTTACACACTGAATCAAGACAGTAATAGATCTGATGTGGGAATTAAATGCATTTCATATTGTATAATAATGCGTTATATTCTTGCAAGTTTATTCACATATGAAATATTTGAAATATGACATATCTTTCCGTATTATTTGTTTAAATTAAAATATTTAACCAGCCTGACATTAAATAACAGTCAGAAAATCTATTTTTAAATGTAACAGTTTATTGAACCTTTAGACAGTATATGTATATAAACAATCTTTTAAAAAGGTATGTGTTTTTGTTGAGTATCATTTGTGACCCTGGAGCACAAAACCAGTCTTAAGTCTCTAGCCAAAAATACACTGTATGGGTCAAAATTATTGATTTCTCTTTAATGCCAAAAATCATTAGGATATTAAGTAAAGATCATGTTCCATGAAGATATTTAGTAAATTTCCTACCGTAAATACATCAAAACCTAATTTTTGATTAGTAATATGCATTGCTAAGAACTTCATTTGAACAACTTTAAAGGAGATTTTCTCAATATTTAGATTTTTTTTGCGCCCTCAGATTCCAGATTTTCAAATAGTTGTATCTCAGCCAAATATTGTCCTATCATAACAAACCATACATCAATGGAAAGATTATTTATTCAGCTTTCAGATGATGTATAAATCTCAATTTCGAAAAATTTACCCTTATGGCTGGTTTTGAGGTCCAGGGTCACATATTTGATCCATCAAGCTTTTATGGCTCATACAGTGAGAATATGGAGGAAAAACAGCTGATTTTTATTCAGAGGCTCAAACTGAGTAAAAATATGCATTTTGCTGCAGATACTGATGAAATTCGGATGTTTGTGATGTAAATGAATGAGATCTTCATAACAGTATAGCAGATACTTACATAAAATGATCTAAATATGAGTGGTAACTCTATATCTCCAATAATATGTCTTAGTAAGATGATATTTACATGTTTTATGATCAAAACATATAATGCAATGCAATGATGACTGACAGATGAAGAAATAAAAAGCCTGATGATTTGATTTGATACTGATTTTTCTTAAAAATGACATATAGATCATGAAGAAAAGCAAAGCTTCTTCAATCCAGTAAGTGTTAATTGTGAAACATTACTAACAATATCAAAGTTATTCTTATGTTTACTTGATAAAAATCAGTAAAGATTTGACAGCCAAAAGACATGTGAAGCATGAGCTGAAGGAGGACTTTTGTACAATTACAGTACAAGAGCTTTTACTTGCTAACAAAGTCTCAGACGACAGAAAGCATGTTTTTTCATCATATTTATCATTTAGAGGCCTTAGAAATTTGCGAAAGAAATATGATTCAGCAGGCTTTATGGGGTTAAACTGCCATAGAACAGTATTTTTTCCTGAGCAGCACATTGTGGTTGAATAGTCCCGAGGAGACTGAACTGGCAGGTCAATCGAGTGACCAGAAACAATCTGACCTGATTCTGATCCTTCAATCACAGTACAGCTTTACTCTGTCTGTGGACCCAACACTTGAACCCGTGAAATACACTTTCACCCACTCTGTGTGGCCAACATGTAACGACCTGCTCTCTCTCTCTCTCTCTCTCTCACACACACACACACACACACACACACACACACACACACACACACACACACACACACCCACACCCACACACACACACACACACACATGGTACGCATGAACGCACACACAGTTAACTCTACAGCTGATCTATATTTTTTAAATGATTAAAGTATTGCAACATTCTAAACCCAACTTACAGTTTTAATACAGTTTGTTTGAATTAGCCTTCAGACATTCAGATGTAAACTGCGTCTATCATGTTTCTCATGGTTTTAATTATCAACATATCCATAACAGCAAGAGTGAGAGAGTAAGAACATGTGAAATCTGAATGCAGGCCTTGGGCTCCATGGCAACAGAAGGTTCTAATTCAGTTTCCCTTTGTTGTGCATCTGGCTGAATAGAACTTATAAATATGGTTCTGAAAAGAGCCGTGACAACAAAAGGAAATGAATTTTAATAAAGCCCAACCTCTCTTTGAAAAAGTCCATTGAGACGGACACAACCTGACTCTCAGTGGTCTGATGTACTAATGGTGCATTATCTTCAAAGAACGCAGCAGGTTGTTTAAGCCACGTTCAAACTCCATGACGCTGGAATGAAAAGGGAACTGGATTTCCGTGGCTTTTGTTTCTGTAATGAAGACCCACATGTGGGACACACACAGAGACAAATGAACATGAATAACATGTTCTGTTTTGCTCAGTGTTTTTATCCTCACTGTGAACCCTACAATTGTAGCACAATGATGCTTGTGCAGATGTATGTGAGACCAGGGATAATTTAACCACTTTTTAATTTTTTTTTACTTCAGAAAATTTATTTTTGTTGTTTATTCTTAAAAATTCATTTCTGTAAAGACGCAAATCTGAAACGACTTCCAGGAACAGATGTAGTGGGTACATTTAATGCAATATTGGGTCATATTGTTGCACTACATGGAGTAAGTTGTCACAGTCTGCAAATTAAAAAGCCTGTTATAGACTCACTTATTATGATTATGACAATAATGAAACTCAAAACAATTCATTAAGCAGCAAAAAGGTAACAAATAATAAAATAAAATAATAAAAATATTTTTTTTAAATGCCAACAATATTTAAAAAAAATATGTTAGTAATTTCAAAAAGTAGTAGCTTAAAAACATTTTAATAGTTGTGACAACTTGCCCAACCTGACATTGTATTATAACTTTATTATTACTGATTAATTCATGTGATTTTATAGCATTTGTATACTTTTAATGCGTTGCCCAAATGTCATAATATATACAGTATGTACAGTTACATGTTTAGTTTTGAAAAAAATTGCCAAAGATATTGTAGACAATTTTGACATACAAACATACAAAAACCCTGCTCGAGAAAACAGAAAAGTCAAATCCCGGACTCTATTCCCCTAACTCCACACACCTGTCACATATCACACTCCCAGCTGTTCCCCATTATACACCACACTCCCGCTGCTCTGTCTGGTTGAATTAGTTGTATTAATGGTATTGGTTTATATGTTGTCAATACATGCACTGTGTTGCCGTTTTATGTATCCCGTTCCTGAATCTGTTTTGTTTTGCCTTGTTGGCCTTTTTGTTAATTAAAAGAGATTCTCACCTGCACTTGGACCCAGACTTCGTCTTTCCACGGCGCTCTCTAAGTGTTCCGTGACAATGGTAGATTTGCATCTTTCTGGCATCCATATTTAGACTCACACAAGGGATAAGTGTATGAGTGTATAGGCAGTCACACATACACACTGTACCAATGACAGCATAAGTGTTACAGTCACAATATTTGACTGTAAGACACCTAATTATTCAAAAATATCTTCATTCACATACCTTAATCAAGCTTCTGTAAGCTCTGGCCTTTGTTTGTCTTGTACTGGAAACAGGTGGACTACCCACAAGCCCTTAGGGTGTCTCTCTCTTATCTGGCTGCTGTGGGAGCAGCTCGTGGGTCCAGTGGGGAAACAGCTTGCAGATGAGTTGGCCAAATCTATTAACAGGTTTTGTATTTAGCATCAGCTCTCTGTTTGGTATTATGCTTCATGTCCATTGGGTTAATTCCTGTTAAAGATACATTTTCGAACTTACAGCAGCATGAATATGGCATGTAGGGACCGTCCTGTGCAGGTGTTGGTTAAGATCGCACTGGTGACAGGTTTCTCCCATTAACCTAGATGTCTTCAGGTCACTATTATCTGATTAACCCTGCATTTCATTACCATCTCAAAGCTTTAACCAATGGGCACTTAAATTATATGATCCAGCCTTTCACGTTTCATCAATAACACACATGTTTACATTTACTTAGGCATTTGGCAAATGCTTTGGTAACACTTTATTTTAAGGACCAATTCGAACTATTAGTTAATAGTGAATACGTGTTCCCTATTCTAATGTGTTACCAATGCTTTTATCCAAAATTACCTGAATTGCATTTAAAGTACAGATTTTATCAGTTCACGCAATGCGTGGGAATCAAACCTTGGCCTTTACCTGCACTATATGCAATATTTGGCTTTATCCCAATATATTTTTGGAGCATGTTAACTCTTATTAATGTGAGCATAATTAATAAAAATACCATAGTTACAGAAATTATTGTTAGCACAGTAAAGCTGTGGGTAAGTTTATATTAGCCACCATTGTCAAATAAAAGGGAAAAAGGATTTACAGTAGTAACAATAAGTGAGTGAGTGAGTGACATGACATACGGCCAAGTATGGTGACCCATACTCGGAATTCGTGCTCTGCATTTAACCCATCCAAAGTGCACACACACACACCGTGAACACACACACACACACACACACACACACACACACACACACACACACACACACACACACACAGCAGTGAACACACACACACAGCAGTGAACACACACACACAGCAGTGAACACACACACACACACACCCGGAGCAGTGGGCAGCCATTTATGCTGCGGCGCCCGGGGAGCAGTTGGGGGTTCGGTGCCTTGCTCAAGGGCACCTCAGTCGTGGTATTGAGGGTGGAGAGAGCGCTGGACATTCACTCCCCCCACCTACAATCCCTGCCGGCCCGAGACTCGAACCCGCAACCTTTGGATCACGAGTCCGAATCTCTAACCATTAGGCCACGACTTCCCCAATAACTGAAGCAATTACTACAAACTGCTTTACCACAGCAAATTTTGTAAGGGTCACCTAAAAAAATGCATAAAACCTCAGTCTGGCATGTTTTCCAGATTCTCTTCACCCAAATTCACCTGCTTCTCCATATTTACCATCTACCGACTCCAAACATTTGAACGGTAATGTATCACGTTTCCACAAAAATATGATGCAGCACAACTGTTTTCAACATTGATAATAATCAGAAATGTTTCTTGAGCAGCAAATCAGAATATTACACCATGTCTACACTGTCATATCCGGTGTAGACACAGTGTTAGAATGATTTCTGAAGAGTCATGTGACTCTGAAGACTGTATAAGACAAGAATCAGAATAAAACTAATGGTTTTTCTATTGGTCTTGTGTTTCTGAATACACTCATGAAGGTCCCTGCTAATTAGCAGTAGCTTTATAAGAACTCACTCTAGTTATGGTGAGACTGGCATTGAATGGTTATGGCTGGCACACTGTGACACTGCTTGGCAAGGACCTTCATCACTGGCACAGTCTGGTGTAGATCTGGCTTCAGATGTAGAGGCTGGCATACTGTCAGATGGCAAAGTTTGGCAGGGCACAGCAGAGGCTGGCATGTATAAACAAGGCTTGGCATGACATGTGCCTGCACTCTATGCCACCCAAACCATAAAGAAGTTTAATTAGAGGACTAATGCCCACTTCTGGGGGCGGCACAGTGGGCAGCTTACACAGACTGGCAAAAGCACACTGGGGAGCAGACCTGGACATGACTGAGAGGAATGAACACACACACAAACCAGTGAACCAAAAAATAATCATAATTTTAAAATCACATTTAAAAACATGGAAGTAGAGTTACAAATCCTCACATACCTCTGTTTTGTGCTTGCCCTCTCTCTTTCCCTATGCATATTTGTCCTTCACTTGCTACATGATTTATTAGTATCTACATGTTAAAGGGAAATCAATTTAAGACCTGTTTAGACTTATAAAATGTATACTTGCCCAAAAAAGGACAGCAGGCCAAAGTGTTAATTAAATCTAAAGATTGGTTAGCTCATATCACATCAAACCATACAAATTATTATTATTGTTATACTTTTTTCTCAAATTATAATTGTTAACAACATCAGCCTTGCGTGAATATGAGTATAGTGTGTATTAACGTGTAGATTTCAATGTCTGTACAGTTTAATCTACTGTCATACCATTCAAATTTTATATTAATAAATTATTTTAACCCAAAAAGCAAATTATGCTTCCTTTGAACTGGTTTTCCTTAAAATACAAATCTTGTGTAATCTGTAATCAGAAGCACATTTAAAACTGGAATGTTGTTGTGAATTCTCTCCCTTTAAGCATAAGTTGTTAAGCGCAGTCACACTATGCCATGTTGATGTGCAAGAGAAAGCTTGTGAAGCTAAACTACCTCAAGTACACTACTATATGTGAATGGTTCCTCTTGCACAATAAATGGCTAAACTCTATCTGATGACTCCAACTCCCTGACCAGAGTTCTGTTGCGGTCAATAACACCATTACCAGTTTTCAGTGGGGCAAACCCCAACAAATATAATTAATTTCATTCACATGTGTTTCATAAACATAATCCTTTCTGGATTACAATCTGCCATCAAAATGATACATTTAATTATTCTTAACAGCTGTCAACCATGTCGGTATGCAAACAAGCAGACTGAACTTATTTACACAGCGCATTTTTTATTTTGGTCACACATGCGCACCACTTAATGTGCATCTCTGTGTGTATATATATATATATTTCATTCCATGGCCCTCAATCCAGCTGTTTTTTTGGCCCTTCGTGGTGAAAATATTTGAGCACCCCTGTCTTAACGTACATTTGACAAATTAATACCTTGATTTTAACAGGGAAATATATACCATAATAATGCAATTAGTTGAACAGCAGGTAAATTAAGTAAGCACTGAGGAAGGTCATGCTCTGGATGCGTGAATCACAATCTATTGAAATAATTAAGACTTACATACGTGACTAATTATAGCTAACTGAGTTAAGGATCTTACCTGATGCTGCTACTAATGTGTCTGAGCAGCAGACTCTTCTTAATGATTTCATTTTCTTCATTAAAATTACATTTGAAGGAACTCATGACCTTAAAGACACTTTTGCAAAACTCCAGTAATACAAAGATCCACAGAGTTTTATATGATCACTCTCATATAGACAAACAGGCAGCGACGATCACACTGAAATCATTATCACCTGTGTGCGGCTCAGGATTTCAGCTCTATTTCCAAAGGACAGGACGGTGTTATCTGAGAGCCGCAGATTCTCCTGCTCTTGACCTGAGCTTTCCTCATTCAATTCCATACGGATACGCTTCAGTATGCATCCAAAGCCTTTCCATCTAGACAGAGATGAAGAGATGCAGATATTAAATGAAAAGGAGTGCGATTGTTGAAGAGATAATAGAGAGCATGCAGAAAAGAAATCAGGCTGATACGCTACATAAAACAGATAAACACTGCTGTGGAAAATGTAGTTTGCCAAGTCACAAACGACGAAGAATTTAAAAGTAGTTAAACAACAATCAAGCTATGGAGAAAGTAATTAACAACACTAGAAAGTATTAAAAAAAGAATAAGTTAACAACACTGATGTAACTCGAGGGGACATTTATTTTTGCAGAAGATTCTGCGTTTATCCAGCACAAAACAATAAGAAGCTCAATTAAGGACACAACATGAATCTTAAGCAAAGATGGACTCAAAATATAATGAATAAAACAAGAAAACAATTCAAGCGCTCCAAAACATAGTATTAATCAACAGTATTTCACTACAAAACAGAAGACACACAAAGCTACACAAACAGCAAAATTGACGTTATTTCTCTCTCTGGTCAGTTTATCGAGTCTCAGCACCAACTGTTCGTGATATGATGCTGTCCGGCGGTCCACACTGTATTAATGAACTGTGATGTTCTCACAGCTTCTGTTTGTGAACAGACTTTTGGCCAATAAAGCGTCATATTTCATCTCAGTACTTGAAATTACTGACCATTTTTCCTCTCTCATTTTCCACACTCTACCTGTCTCAATCTCACTAATACCACTGTCTTCCTATCTTTACATCACATCTCAGACACATTTTGTCACATGTTGTCATTCTCTTCACTATATTAGATGGCATATGTAGCTCAAACACTGAGGTCACGAGTTCGATTCTCAGAAAATGCATGAACTGATAAGAACATTGAATGCAGTGCAAGTCACTTTGGGAAGCAGGAAACAGAGTAATTGGGCTGGTGTTCTCTGCCAAACTGTGGACATGGTAATAAAAAATTAAAATAAAGCAGCCCATGGTGACACACGTTGCTGAATCTGACAGTCAGACAGGTACGTACTGTATCATCCTCAGGTCTTCAGTGAGTACTGGACTGTGATCTCGGCCCAGGGGGCAAGTCAATGAGCATGAGACAAGAGTTCAGCTGCTGTTTGGACCAATTCTGTGACTTAGAGTGACAGAGAAAAAAATTTAACTCGCAAAACTAGTGTCTAAAATGTTTAAAAGTCATCAGAAATCATTGATTTTGTACATGATCTCAAATAGAAAACAATGTATGGTACCTTGTACTTAGGTTTCCCTGAAGCAGCATCATCAATGAAAACGTAATGAAATGGACTCAATGATGACGGATCCAGTCACTGAATCTCACCGGCAGGATCCAAGTCTTTAAATAAAAAAATCAAAAACCATATAATCTAAAAGCAATAGGTCAATCATAGGAAACAGGTCTGGGAAAGAAACATAATTAGGCATTTGTGAAATTATTTGGGTGAAAGTTTGGTAAACAAACAGATTATAATTGGGGGTACAAGGACATTTTATGACAAATTGATAAAAGAGTTGTGAAGATAAACGTCCATACCTTGATCAGTGGCAATCCCTGAAGCTGTTGTCTTCTTGACTGTGTCTGTCTGTAGGAGCAGATGTTCAGTGGAGTCTAACGTCACTTTTAAGCACATAAGGCCATCTAATTCACTGGGAGAAAAACATAAATCTATTAAACTGTTGGTTAGCTTACATAAGGAACAACATACAATTTCGATAAACTGGTTTTGTTCTTCTACCATTTATTATCAACATGAGTCCAGGATCTCATCTACAGTGTGAACATGAAGGATACAAGATCTATACTTGTATCTATCCATAATTTCAGCCATCTATATACATCTATGCATCATCTGTATAGTTTACAGAGACACAGGAAGTGTAAACCTCATAAAAAATGTTTACATTGTAGTAACCATCCATTGTCATTGTACACATTTGTGTCTTCACAAACCATATACACCAGAACACACACACACACACACACACACACACACACACACACACACACGCACACACACGCACACACACACACACACACACACACACACACACACACACACACACACACTCACACTCACACACACACACACACACACACACACACACACACACACACACTGCTGAGTCTGAATATTCTTTGCCTTGTACTGTGATCAAAGGCATTTCATCTTCAGATGTGTGCTGCCCTTCCACATGACTTTAAGCTGTCAAAGTTATCTCTTTCAAACACACACACACTCAGAACACTTTAACCTACTTTCACACACACACACACACACACACACACACACACACATACACACACACACACACGCACAGCCACATAGCGAATGCCTACTATAACTAGTGAGGTTATAATATGAGGACACTGCTCTCCTCAATAAAAGTATGTACAGTTGTTTAACTTTAAAGCACTCATTTCACAAAGAATACATTTATCCTTGATATTTTCAGATAAACGAGTTCAGTGTCCTACTTAAAGCTTCCTATTAAAAAGAGCATTTACTGAAGCTAAAACGCAGAAAAGGCTTGCTCTGAACTTCTGCAGATTTCTGACACCACACAGATGAACATCAACACATGACCGTCCACATTTACATCATCATTTACTCTGATGTAGTTCCAAAGCCATATGGCTTTCTTTCTAGCATGCACTGCAAAGACAAAAAACAAAAAAGATTCTTGACCAGTATTTTTGTCTTAAAAATAACTAAACATTTGAACTGTGACATCGGTGAATTAGAGGAATGAAACTAGCTCTAGAGTGCATGAGACTGATGGTACTAGATTAGTAATAACCAAAGGGCGTCCACACCACTGACAGATGTCCAACCCATTCACTCTGCCTCTCTTTCTACAAACATCTGCAGGATGTAACATATGAAACAGGGCATGATGCATGATGAACGATGCACGCAGACAGAAGAAGAGAGAGAGAGAGGTAGATGAGAGTGATCTGGCTGGAGGCCAATCAGAACTAATGAGAATTATATTGCTGCAAGCAGAAATTACAGTGCAAGGCGCTCCAGTGTCATAAACGTTACAAGTAAATTTAATAGGACATCCCAAAATAAGCATCCCTGCAGATATACAAATGCTTATGACTTTTGACCAATAGGTGGAGCCAAACTGATTTGCCATCAGAAGATATACCATGTATTACTGAATTACAACCTCAGACCCGGTCTGGTGTCTTCATGTTGAATTCATTGATGCATTAAATGTGAATGGTTTGGTACATCGAAAAGCTTTTATTAGCTTTTGACCAGCAGTCTGAAGATAACCTGAGACAAATGTGGGGAAGAAACCTGTAGAAAAAGAATGGACAAAATAAAAATAAATAAATGCATAAAATGAGAACAAATGGCTACAGTTTTATTTGTAACATGCTACTGAATGAACCATGAAAATGTTATTTACAAAATACTTCAAAATGCCTCAGAGAAACCGTGGTATTTATGGTCTAATAAAATAAAACAGGGAAATAAAGTTATGTAGAATATGGCTTTCGTGGAAAACAAATCACCGAATGACTGAAAATACACCAACACAGAGACTCGTACCACAGTGTTTGTTCTTTCTTGAGGAGTTGTTCTTTATTTGACTATGACTCGACTGCTCTCTCTAGCTGAGGTCTCAAGGGTTCAGGAGCCATAAATTAATCATCACACACACACACACACACAGACTTTAGAGACTCCTCAACCCCCAACACATCTGATCATTGCAAATCCTTTCAAAAACGTTGCCCCTAACGACGAGACCCTTCCCCCATGACGCATGCATAATTAACATGGTTGTAAATGAATTAATCATTATAAACATATTGATAGAGATATAAAATTCATTATATAAATTCAGATCAATAAATCATCACAGAAGACTGTGATTCTCTCATCTCCTTCTAAAAGCAATATTGAGGTCACGCAAAGCACTGATTTCCTCTCAGGCGTCCTGAAGGCCACATATGAAGGTGTCAGCTGCGTATTGGGAGGTCTTGAGATTTCCTTATTTTTGCAGTATGCATTATGTATACAGCGCACAGTACGACGATTTTCTACATGAAATGCCCATATGACCTACTTACTACATCGCCAAAATATGCAGTACACAACCAGAGCACACTGCAATGCACTCAACTTGACCAACCAGTTATGGTGTGAAAAATTAACCAAATTCAATTGATCTAAACGATATTAAAAAGTTTTTAAATATTTGAACTAAATAAATAAATAAAATAAAATAAAAATTTGATATTAAGTATGCCACTTGCTGAATTATATTTAAAATAATAGTGTTTTGTGTTTATGTAATTTTAATTAGTGTTTTTAATTAATTAGGTTTGATCAACTTATTTCGGTTTTAATTTTATTTTCATCAAGTTAAACTAAATGGAAATGAGAAAGGATGCTGTGGCAACTAGCTGAAAAAGAAAAGTATATATAATATAATATATATATATACATATACACACATGCATATATACATATATGTTATTTTAGTTAGAGCTTTGGTTAAATAACCAAATAACCTTTTTTTGTAAGTATTGATGTGTTACAGGTGTCTACCAAACTTCGTACATGTATGTGAAACAAAGCTTGAGGGGCACTTCTTTGAAATTGTTTTAGGTGGCGCTATTGAGCCATTTTGCCACATTTTCTGAAACCCATATCAGATGTACATTTTTGCCAGTTCTGGTGCGTGTTGAAAGTTTCATGAGTTTCGAGCATGTTTAGGCCATCAAAAATGCGTTTGGAGAAGAAGAAGAAGAAGCTGAGCAATTCTAATAGGGTCCTCGCACCACCGGTGCTTGTGCCCTAATTAAGCAGTGCACTTCACCAATGCAACTGTGATGCCTTAAAACCCTACTTTCCTGTAGCTCAAACAACAGAGCTTAGAGCTACTAAAGTTCATGTCTTTAATTCCCAGAACAAGTCAGAAATGATAAAATGTGTACTTTGAATGCATTGTGTCAATCACTTTAGATAAATGTGTCTGTGAAATGCATAAACCTAAATGTAAAAATGTTGCCTACATAGGCAGCTCACTAGGTTTTGGAGCCATAGAGATCTTTTGGATGAGCAGTGATGCTCAGGCAGCTCACACAAATGAGAAAGGACTTTGTTTATCCCTCTATGTTCTGAATCTGTTTGTCAAACAAAACAGTTGGTGCTAGCTTACAAAAAAAAAAAAAAAAAATCTCCTTTCTTTTTAAGACACAAAAGCAAGGCTGTAATTTCACTGCTTGTCCCCTTTACCCTCAAGGCATTTCGGCTCTCTTTCTGTTTCTTTCTCTGCTCAAATGTATTTCTAGCAGAACAGCAGAAATTGCCTTTTATCTGGGGTCGATTTTTAATGTGCTTGTAAATTGGTGAGTATTGACACGCTGTCAGGGAGGAACGGTCGATGTTAACCGACTGAGTAAAGCAGCAGTCTGGACCCCAAACCCCTCCATCTGTGCAAACGCAGATCGAATGTGACAGACAAACAGCGAGAAAGAGAGAGAGAGAGAGAGACAATTGCAGAAAAAATGGAGAGAGTTGGAGGCTGAACTTGGTCAAGTAAAAAGTAGAAAATGAAACATACCTGCTGTATCGGAAGAAATGCAGCATTCTCAGACAATTATGGAGATAAAGCTTCAATTTATTTGTGCACAACATCTCGTCTACTGAGATGTCTTCATCTATATGGCTTTTGAAGCCAGTGTAGTTGTCCTTGAGATGTTTCCTACAATATCCTGTGACCAAAAATGAACTATACTGTTAATTTATTATTCATAACTCAAAATGTAGCTCAAATGTTCATTCTGCCAGTTTGAGATTTAATTTCTGCGTTCAAACAAATGTTTATAGCAGCTACCTGATATTAACACTACTGTACCTCATCACCCCCTCTGCAACAACAGAACTGTGCAACTGCAATTAACTCTATTCACTTCTGCATTTGTGTTTAGGTGTTTCTGAACTGATAGTTGAAGATTACACAGCAAAAAGTCACATTGAGACCTGGATTTAAATTTTGCCTCATCACCGCTGCATCCCTCAATCCCAGCATGCTCCGGGGAGGCTGAACTGCAATTAGTGAAAGGTCAATCGATCTTGGGAAAAAACGTCTCAGATGTGACAAGTGACCCTTCAGTTCACAACACTTGAGCTCATTCGAACCTCTTTGATTCAGTTCCCTTGAACTACATCCATAAATCATGTCTGCACAAATTATGATAAATAATAGATTTTTGCTTAAAACAAGAAAACAAACAAAACATTAAAATATACAAGATACATTGCAAAGCTTGTCTAAAAGGATGTTTAGACACTTGGAAACACTTTACAATAAGCTGTCATTTATTAACATTAATTCCGGCGTTAATTAACATGAACTAACAATAAGCAATGTATCTTTTGAGCACATAATCTTAATGTAATGGTAACAGATACAAAAATGTATAATTAAATGTTGAGATTAACATTAGGATTATAAAATGCTGTAGATGTATTTTCATTGTTTACTAATGTAGTTAACACTTTTGTATACCGAGCATTACTGAATTACATTAACGGTTGAAGTTAATGTACTATTGTTCACGAATGAAGCATTGTTAAGAAACAAATACTGCTGAAGAACATGATTTTTCTCCAGCACAGTTCTCACATAAGGGGCTGTTAGAGAACAACGTTGGATACTGTGAGAAATATGTGGACATTTTTCCAAAACGTGTGACAGAATCGAAAAGTGTTTTTCTTCTTTTGGCATGAGGAGGAAAAAGATGAATAATAACATAAAATGTGTGTTATAACAGATCTAAGTGTGTTTGCATGTTCTCCCCAGTAAACACAAGAATACATTCCCTGCCAAGACGCACACAAACACGTCCCAGTCCCGTTCTTCTCAAACACACACACATCTCATCACTCTCTTTCTGTTAGTCATACTGATTTTTTCATGCTTCAGTGTGTCTATTACTTCCCTCAAACCCTTTAAAACAAAGAGAGAGTCAAAATGACCTCAATCTGTCTCCTTTCATTATGTTTTGACGTGCTCACAGTGGAACACCTTGAGAACTAGAAACCTCTGCTCAACATCTTGTCTGCATGTGTGTACATGAAAGTTGTGTATGTGAGAGAGTCATATATATTCATGGCCACAAAATGCACTTGTATTATTTATATATATACACACACACAACAACAGAAAGACTTTGCAAGCTTGTCTTAAGTATCAATCCCAAAAGAGCATTTTTGAAACTATTCAGATGAACGTATGTCAAGATCTCACAGAAACATAGCAGGTTTGCATTAAATAGATTTAGAGTTCATGATTTTTATGACAGTTCAGATTGACCAGGAATTACAAGCACTAAAACAAAACATATGTCCATTTGGTAACACTTTATAGGGTTTTTTAACTAGTTATAACTAGCATGCATATTACTAGAATATTAGCATTAAGTAAGCACATATTAATGCCTTATTCTACATCCCTAATCCTACCAATACCTAAACTTAACAACTACCTTACTAAATATTAATAAGCAGCAAATTAAGAGTTTACTGAGGAAAAGTCGTAGTTACTAGTTAATAAGTGTTCCCTATTCTAAAGTGTTACCGTCCATTTAACTGACAGGATCTGTGTGGTGACTAAACAACTGTCCAGATGTGGCTTAGAGTCCATAAATGGGAATTGAAATGCATGTGAGAGAGCTTCACCGAACACAAGATAATCCTACTACTACTATTTCATGCTTTTCACACAATAATTTCCCCCACTTTCCCATAATCCCTCCACAGGCAATACATAATATCTATAAAGAGTCTTATTGTCTCAAATGCACAGTCTGTTCACTGACCATCCGATGCATACTGCACACAAAAAGTGAAAAACACTTACTTGATCTGGCAAGCTCCCATCTGATTGGCTGGATTTATGCAATTTACGGGAGCAAATGCACACAGTGTTGTCTATAAGTCTGCCAAGAAACAAAATCCTCTTTACTGAATTTAAAAAAGTACAGTACTTTTGGAGAGAATCAAATCCTGACCACTGTCTACATAGATTTCAAGTGTATTCTGTGTCATTGTTTCATTATTTATATCAACTAAATCAACAAACTATTATTGTGGCATGATGCATTTTAGATAAACCTGCCTCTTAATGGCACATAAAAACAAAAACATGACTGGATGCATTTCATGATGAACAGACAGTCTAAAGAACAGACAGTCTGGACGGTTCTTGTCCTGAATAAACTACAGACAAAACTTTATTCTGATCATTAGAAGTCTGACTACATGCATATTCAAGTGTGAGCTAAATGTCAGCTATGATATTCTTAATTGACAAATGTCTAGAATAAGTGCAAAAGTGTCAATCGCTAAATGAGGCAGCGAGTTACAAGCCCTGCAAGAAAACCAGTATTTAGTCAGTATGATATCAATATTAACACATCCTACTCTAATTAAATATGTTTCAGTCTGAATGCTAATAAAGAAAGATATTACAAGGCGAAAAAGTGCAAATATGACCTGAGTGATAATGAAGTCTAGTGTAATGCTAATGTAAAGAGGTTCGTTAAATTAAGTCTCAAGGTGTATTTTTTTTTTCAGCAAAAATTCCAGATTCCCACCAATTTAAATTATTGCCAAAGTCACAAAAGTACCATACTCAATACATGATGGGCTCTTCTGAAAGAATGAGAAACGCAGTTCACAATGCTATATGCAATCTGATTTATTTCAGAATGGAACAGAATATTTAATGAGAAACTGGACAGCTTCATTTAATGAATTATGAATTGATTGGATCATAAGAAAGTGGGTACAAACAAAATAAGAGGACTTGATGACATCAGTCCAAAGGTAACCTATTTCAGAGGTGGAGCAGGTTATTATATTTTGATAACAGATTAAAGGGTTACTCCACCCCAAAATGAAAATGTTATCATTACTCACTTACTTTTTGTGATCTGATCACTTACCCCCATGTCGTTCCAAACCCGTAAAAGCTGCAGAACACAATTTAAGACCGTGTTAGTTACTTGGCAGTCAATGGGACAGTCTCAAAATACCTTAAATTGTGTTCCGAAGGCGAATGAAGCTTTTATTGGTTTGGAAAGACATGGGGGTAAGTGATCAGATGACAAAATTTAATTTTGGTGTGGAGTAACCCTTTAAGAGGAACACTCCTGTTCGACCTCATTCCAACAATATTTCACTGGTGTGAGATCTGCAGACATCACAAATCTGTTCAGGCAACTGACTCACAGTGTGCTTGGTGTCATGGCACAAAATCTTTATTTGATGGTCGGGTCCATGTTTTCAAGCCATCTATGACCGATTCTGACCCCTCCATCTGCACATCTCAGAAAACGAGCTTTGTTTGACTCTTCAAGCTCTTCACTTATGCCGTTTGGTCAGTGTCGGGGCCTCTGATCTCTGATGACAGCAGTGCAGCCCAGCGGGTCTTTTGATGCTGTTCACCATCTGCTGATGTGTTTATCCTCTCCTGCCTGCAGATGAACCGTCTTCAGCATCAGAGCCCTGAACATTGTGTGTAACAGTAGCAGCAAATAATCAAATGCCATATTAGCCGCAAACTTACAAATAGCTGTAAATCCCAAAGGAAGGAAATTATTGCTATGATATTGCGTTTTTACAGTTCGAGAAACTTATGCCGCATTTATACTGCCAACCAATTATGATTGTTCACAGATATCTGGCACATATCTTGTTGCATGCTGGTAGTAAAAACGGGACATTTTCAAAAGCGGCTCTAAACCCGATGCATCATCTGACTGGCGATGGACCATTATTAAAACTGCAAATGAAGCAGATACTAGTTATCAATATTTAGAGAGCAAGATGATGATAAAATGCTGTTACAATACTGTTATAATTCAAAGATACCAACAGAGATATACACACAATTGTGGAAATGAACAAATTAATGAAAATATTGTAGAAAAGGAGGGGTTAAAAACAAATAATTCTTCAAATATTTTTTGGAACTGGCAGGAAGAAGAACTAAAGGAGGAACAGTTAATTGTGATCATTTTAATATAGCTGGTTACTACTTTCAGTTATGCTTTAAATGCATGTAAATGACAAAATAGCTGTATGTAACGGCAGTCTAAGATTTACCTCACTATTGAAATCTCTTCTGAAACTTTGAATATTTATTTGACCTGTTGCTCTTCAGTTATTAAATGGTGTGGTAAGAATTAAAAACATCATAATTCAACTTGATTATGGAGGATATTTTAGCTTATCACTCGTTTTTCACTTTTATACATTACTTACTAACATCTCTTCCAATCTCAGTAAAAATCTCTCTTGTAGCCCAGAGGGAAATCTGCTGCATATAATAAAAGAGATCATTTACACACCAGTGTTTGTTAGCTAAAATGGCTTTATCTTTAAACTACGATCATGAACAGAAACCACCATGTAGAAACATTATAAATGCTTCCCTTGAGAAAAAATGTAGCAAATGTAATGATCATATAGCAGTGCATGTCATGACAAAGTGCCCATGAAGCTCAGTCATTTGGCTGTGATCTATTATTTAAGCTCTATTATCGACTGTGGCATGAGTTATTCTCCAGGTATGAAAATAGTTTTTCCATCGCTTATAAAAGGTTAGTTCACCCAAAAAAAGAAAACTGTCATCACTTATGGACCTTTATGTCGGTCCAAACCCGCAGGACTTTCACGCAAAAGAACACGTTTAAAAAAAGGTTGAAGCGGCTGTTTTTCCATGAACAGAAAGTGAACGTGGACAGATGCGTTTTTGTCATAAAAGAGTCCATGCAATTTACTCCAGCACTATAGTCCAACATATAATCTGTGCTGAACACAATGGGTTCCTGAGTCTCGTAACATTATGGTATGACGGTATATGATCTGGAATACAGTGCTTGAATAAAATAAACTATGATATAGCGCTGTCGTTTTGTCCTCTTTAGAGCTTGGCCGAGTCAGTCACCATTTATTTTCATTGTATGCACTGAACTAACTCTGAAGCTGAATAAAGCTCACTCTGAAAGGCCTAAAACGAACATTTGTGGAATATTCCTTCTTATGGTATAACTTGTAATTATCTTTGAGGTCTAGCAAACACACAATAGAGCCTCTGGGGAAGAAAAGAGTTTCAAGAAAGAAAATTGGTTGCAAATGTAGGCTATGTAATTTGCAATGAGTTTCTAAAAGATGCAAAATTCAATCAAAAATGTTCTTGTATAAAACAGATAAAGCACATTAGATGCTCTCTCTCTCTCTCTGTGTGTGTGTGAGAGTTTAGTGGGATGCAGAGAAACACTCAAGTGTGCTATCATGAGTACATAAAATACATCCTCCGCTACTCTCAGCTACAGGCTACACTGCTTGAAAGATCATATTCAGGATATATTTTCTTAATATAATATTTCAACCTTAATATCTTCAATATTTTCAATGCAAAACAAGTCAAAATCAAAGAAATGTTTTTCAGTGTAGTCATTATTTCAGCTTGTTCCTTAATGAATACTACATTAAGATAAATAGACAGAAAGACAAAAATGTGATGCATGATGAATCAACACAGACAGGAGGGTGTGTTTCCACAGCAACACGTGATGAAAGCGAGTATACGGTCATGTTAAACATGGTCAGGTTATTGACCCAGAAACATCTGTGGAGCAAACCCAGAGAAATGGGGCGCGACGGACCTGCTGGGCTTGTTCGATGTGACAGCGGGCGCACCAGAGGAACACAGCGAGAGAATCAGAGAGACGCTCGCTCTGAACCAACATCCATCCGGTTCAACAACAGTATGAAAGATTGAGACAGAGATGAGAACAGGAGAAAAACAGACCCAATAAACACCTGCTACTGCTCCTCCGAACACCTGCGACCAAAACATTGCATTTCAACATTAATATCCACGTCCACATGGACTTTTGACAAACAGACCTCTGATGTTCACAAAGAGATGAAAGACACAAATCTATAATGAGAAAACTAGACTGTGATTCAAATTCAAATGCATGCAGTGATATATATGTGGATGTTTCTCTTATTTACTAGGCATATGATGATAATACAGAATAAACAGTCACTTTTATGGCTTTCTTTCTGCATTCATTTAAAACGCTGTACATACAGCCGTTTCTCCTGCATTGTCCTCTGTCTCTCTCGCTTTAGATCAGAAGGATGCAGCACCAGGGTGGAGTCTGACATCTTTCTGAAGGGCTACTGAAGTGTGTTATTCTGCAGCAGGAGAGAACGAGAAAATGCACAATACGGTTAGAGAAAAATTCAGAACGGATAAAGGAAAACACAGTGACACTTTACATGAATGGGGTACAAATTAGTCTCCCATTAAGGGGAAAAAACAACAATAATGGTACAAAAAGCACCGAGCTTTAAACATGACAACACACACAAAAACCCTCCCAACCTATATTTAGTCTTGTGTCCAGTAACTGTATGTTTATTATTATTCAGCACCATGCCAGCTATAAAGGCTATATTTATGATGAAAAGCAAGTGAAAAATAATACAAATTAATTAATAAATTAAACTATATGTCCAGTTTTATTTAAAAAATAAAGGAACAAAACTTCAACATGAGGGGCATAAAGAAAGAGTTAAGGTCTGTTCACACCAAGGATGATAACAATAAAGATAAAGATCTCAATAGAATAGCAGAGTCCACACCACATCAATATCGATAAAGGCACAGAGAAACAATATCGTTGGAATCACTTACAGAATGATTTTTCTGTTGAATGATAAAAACAGAGACCCAATCAGAATCAATCTTGCTGTAATGAGCTTGAGGATGTGGCAGGAGCGTGCGCTTAGAGTAAACAGACTGCTATCTTTCACTAGTGTGGATGCAATTATTGTAACCGTTATCGCTCTTGGTGTGAATGGGCCTTTAGTCTGGAGTTGCCTGTTCAATGTATCCTTTATGAGTAAAATAAAGCATCGCAATTTAGACACAATCAGTTCAAATGAAATGCAATCAATTGAAAAAAGAACAAACAATGTTTGGTCTTAAACTAGCTTGCCTCACAGCTAGTCTAACTGTAAACTGTGCTACCCAGTGAGTTATGTTTATTACTAGAAAATAATAAAACCACACATTCAAACATTTTAAATTGTTCATACATGCACACATTTGCAAAAATCATCAACCTCATAAAATATACAGAAAATAAGATTGGTTTTCACCTCCCAAGTTGGATGAACAAAAGTGCAAGATTAAGCACCTCCTTTCACAAACCATTTGTTGAAAAGAAAAATGACTTGGTGTGGCTTTATTAATGATTTAAAGGTTAAATTCCAATTCCAGTACCTTTTTTGCAGACACTGCCAAGATTAGTTTTCTTCGCAATAACATGCTTTCCATCTCTTCCTCAAGGTCAATGCTCTTTAGAGTGACCTTCAGAAACTACAGAATGAATGGAAGTCATTACAGAATGAATGGAGTCAACAGAGATTAATGTTATACAATGAAAAACTTGAAATGAAGAAGGATCCGTGTGTTGAATAAAGTTTTCAGGTTCATACAGAGTCCAGTGTTACTGTGAGATCCTCCTCATCTATTACCAGTGTCTGTGACAAACTTTCTGAGTTTCTCGGCAGTATATATTTCCTAGTGTACTGTGTGTCAGAGAGCAACAGTAGTGTTCTGGAAGAAGACATACTATTCATCTTCTCTATAGAGAAACGGATTTATAGGGATAAAATATAAACCCTTCAACACAGGCCAAAGACAAGCTACATTATCCACAACCCTCAAAACCAATCAGAACATTTACTATGGAAGTACAGAAAAAATAGTGACCCACTATAGAGCATTATGAACCACATCAAATCAGTCTTCCTACACTCTCAAGCAACATATGCACTTACAAAAATAAATAAAAAAATAACACATTAAAATAATGATCTATACAGACACTGTTCAGTATTGCTGTTACTGATAATGCTTTGTGGCATTATTACGCAGCTCATTACCTCAAAAAGTATATTGTCTTGTATCTTTGTCTTTTCTACATTGTACTGTCTTTGACTTAAAAATGCAAAAGTGCAAATACCATCATTATGTACTCACCCTTGTGTCATCTATAATACCTGGAGAGAGAATCCATTATCAGTCCCATTCATCTCAATGGTAGTTGCTCAGCTGCCGCAGGAACTGCAGAAGTCCATCTTGGCACATGACGGGACCAGAAAACTTTGAGCTGTAAACACCATGTGACTTATCATGCTGGAGCTGCGGGAGAATGACATCATGTAAACACTAATTGACTGCTTTAATAAGCAACAGTTACAGGAAGTCATCAGTATCTGTGACGGCTGGCAGAGAAGAACATTAAACGAAGGCAGGAAGAACATGGGCTTGTGAATTATGAATCCTGAAGGTTAATGAAAAGTGTGGCTTCTTTCCGCCTCCATCATTAATAAGACACATGGCCTGAGGAAAACAAGAGACACAGGGACTGTGTGAGGAATCGACGTTCTCAATACGGAGCACATATACTGGATTTTTAGAAAAATAATCAGTGAAATCATAATTAAGTGAGTGGTGTTAATTTGTTGTTGTGTAAATTTACAGTAACTTTTGAGATAAAAAGCACAATTCATATCACTTCCAGTTCATTCTTCACACTGGAAAGAGAAGGTAAAAAGTTGCAATGCAAAGCACGTTGCATTGAAAGAATGGACTCTTATGTTAAACTAGAACAAGGTGCATGAGATATTAAAGCAGATCTGGTCCAATCAGGTCTTCTGTCTCGGTCAGATATGTGATTCTTGGCCCGTCTGCCTTCTCATAATTAATTAAACACACAGAGCTTGTTTCTCATCTGTAATGTTGCCAAGTGTGTAGTGAGCTTATCTGCAGGTCATTTGAAACAGCTCAACAATGGCTCTGTTCCAAAACCTGGTGACCTGCCTTTACTGCCTACACAGGAAGCTGCCCTTTAATGCATCGTGATTGTCACTAATTTGGCAATCCACAAACATCAACTCATAATAAAATAGTGCATCATACAAATAGCACTCCACAGGTACACAGGAGACTCGACTCGCAGTTGATTTCAATGTATTTTGCCTACTGAACTATCTTCAGTCATACATCAGGTACTGAACAAACAGAATCCGTTCTATCCCTTGCAAAAATAAAAGTTCCCCAAATTGGATTTTTCACCCATCTTAGCCATCTTCATGCTTTTTATTTTTTGAAACATAAGAAGTGCATCTTAAAAATGCTTCTTACATAGACAGCCGGTAGGTTTTGGAACCGATCTGTTGAGTTGAAAAGTTTAAAATTGAATGCTTGACAAGCAAGATGACGTTCAGCAGAATGGAAGGAAACTGGCCAGAACAGGGTCATGTGAACACAGGTGAGCAGGAGAACACAATCAGGCCTGCTGCTCTCCTCTGGCTCGCTCCATGCCACCTTCATCCAGGGAATCACTCGCCAAGCTCTGGCAGTGGGAATGGCCAATTGATATTGGTGTAGAAAATCTGCCTGCTCCCCAGATCTGGACTCTGGCAAGTCCAGATCTGAGGTTTTGCAACTCAGGAGAGGGCAATACAGGGATATTATGAAGGAATACCAGTAAAATATACTGTGTAGGATATTCAGAGAGCTTGTTTCCATAATGACGACTGGGGCTATCGACCAAAAAAGCCCCATAAAAGTACCACAATTATCAGCCCATAAAACTTGTGCCATTTTCTTTTGTCTAAAAAAGCTACACGAAAGACTAATTTCACAATGAAAATCTTCCCTTCTGTTGCAGTTCTCTTTTATAATCATGATCATTTGCAGTGAGATCACAACACATCCTACCAGGTTTGATGTTAAAGAAAAAATACACAATATCTAATATGAGATGTAATATAACAGGTTTCTGATATCACTGGTTCATCAAATGTCATTGGTTCTCGCATGTCATCACTGATACCAAACATTTGGCAACATGTTCATCATATGAGCAAATGACAATTTTAACTCATGGGTGAACTCTCTCTTTAAAGGTGCTTGTTCACTAAATAATGGCAACCACCTATGCCATCCAGCACCTGACACCCATCTAGACCATTTGGCCCACAAACCACCCACAGTCTGTTCACTTCTCTGATGCATATTTCACTAAAAAATTATATCTGACTGGCTAGTCTTATGCAATTTCCAGGGGTCAAAGTGCACCAGACCACTTGGAAATAAAGTCATATTTACAAGGTACCAAGTTGATAAAAATTAGCGCTGTTGAGTAAAAACTAATCTTGAACGGCATCAAACAGTCATCAAATGATGAGAACTATTTCCCCGTCTAAATACTGTAAAGCTGATATAAAGCCACCCAGCTTTATTTCAAGCCGATGTAAAGCTGCTTTGATACAATTTGCATTGTTAAAGCGCTATACAAATATTATTGACTTGACCTCCAAAACCATCCTGAATACCACTAATTTGGTGTTGACGATTCTTGGCATGAATTAACAGTAAAACGGATAACTTCTGAGAAATGAATACGCTTCTCCAGAGTCCACAGAGATCAGTTTGATGCCTAGAGTTAGAGTGGGTTTGGGTTGGTGGAAAGACCTTCAGTACCCTGGACAGCAGCACACCTCCAGACGCTGGAGGCTGAGAAACCACAAGAGAGATCAAGATGCGTGTGCTGATGGACAAATTTCAGATATTGCTCATGATTTGTGCTGATCATCAAATAAAAATGATCCTGGATCCATGCATCATCTCTTCATCCCTTACAGTGATAGCACTACATGCCCTCAACATGCCTTTGTATTAGAATATGACTGATATTTAGTTACTCTGTAAACGGCACAACAGTGCTCCTTTTTAGCTGATCAGAAACACTCAATGCCTGTCAATAAATTTGGGTGTTTGAGTTTGGTTGCCAGAGTATTGGAGAAAGGGCATGTCTTAGCAAAGTTAGCAAAATGTCTGAAATCACTTACTGTAATGTTACAGTTGTTACTTTGTCTTGAATTTTCTGAACTGGTTTGGGGGGGGGGGGGGGGGGGGGGGGCTGCAGAATAGATTTTAGTCATTTAATTTGGTGCACTTCAATTTAGTGCATTTAAATGTATAAAATCTAAAACTAAATCTATTGGGCATAATTGCCCACCATCATCCACTTTCAAAGGTGCTTGTGCTGACGACTCTGGTTCCTGTTAATCCATCCTACCCACTCCATCCTTCAGTGCGGATGAGAGGCTTGACTGCTAACATCAGAAAGACACGCTGCTCCTCTGGGGCTTGACCTGATTGGGGGAAAAGGAAACGACATCGTAAGATAGCTGTCGAAGCGAGAGAAAGGAAAAGTCAAAGGAAAAACAAGAGCAGAAATGTGAAAAAATGCAATGCATGCTCATTCCTTTCCTCTCAGAGTATATTTACATCACAGACTTCTACTGAAATTTAATGAAAAATTCCTGTTTGGGCTTTGCATTGAAAAATATATCTTTTAAATGTTTTGAATATAAATGTAACTGTGTCATGAATGAACATTAATTCATCCATGTAAGTCCATTTGAACACCAACATATTATTGATGCAATTATTATTTAGATAAACAGACAGATGCATTTGATACCAGAGAAGTTACCACCACCAAACTAGGCATGGAGTGCTGTAGTACACATGCACACAGAGCAGTTAGACAGAAAGAGTGTGTAATATGCATGATAATGCTACAGGGCCCATGAATAAGAAGATGTGTCCTTGTGCAATGTCATTCCTCTTGGCTCGGGTATCAGCCAGCCGTCACACGCAGGCAAACTCAGTGGTAGAAGGAAGAGAAGACATTCCAGCAGGCAGCGAAGATTCCCGGCAGCACATCTTAAAACATTGTGCTGGAAGATGCCGGTGGCTAAAGCAGCGCTAAGACAAAGTGCTGCGGAGAGAATGAGCAGAATTATTCATGATACAGCCCAGTTTGGCCACCAGCTCTTCTCTGAATCAGTCTTCAATGAATCCAAGAGAGCAGCAAAATGCACTCACAAGCGTTTTGTTCAGCTGTTTGGGTGCACTATAAGTTGGTGTTGGACAAATCTTACCATTGTAACCATAGTTTTAATCAAGGTTATTTTAGTTTTACATTTTCAGATTAGTTATTTGAAGGCCATTTTCAAATGTACATCACATTTCTGTTGAGTTTCAGTACTGCTTTCGGTAGCTGCAGTTTAGTTGCTGTATTCTTTTCAATTTTTATATTTCATAGCTTAAGTTTAGTAATTATAGTTAAAGAAATTATTGGAAAAACAAGAGCATTGAGTTTAGATTTACAGCTACTATAAGAAGCCACATTCATGCTTATATATTGGATAACATTTTTGGAAAACATCAATTTAATATGCTTTTAAAAGAACCAAACCAAATTACTGTGGTATTTGTTGAAAAAGTTACTATTAGTTACTATTTTTCGAAGGGGTCTTCAAAATAATTATACACCATATAGATAATTTCTGCATGCATGAAATACTCACTGCATTGTGAGAGAGAATTCAATACAAATGGAATGTGCTCAATTGTAAATAGGTTGACTTTAACATATTAACACCCCCCCAATTTAAGACATTTATATTGAAAAACTGAATTAAAGATTACCTGCCATTTCCAAGTTCATAACTTTGCACCACTCACAAGCAATGTTGCATACCACTGAATTGTGATGCATACTTTCTTTAGCAGTAAAAAAAAATACAAATAATAATTAAGCTGTAGCCTATATACAGTGTATTATACAGTAAGCAGTACGCTAGTATTCTATTCTGAACAGAGTCAGTGAGCGTGAGGGTCTCTGCCTGCATCAACATAAGCTGCTTCTTAAGCCAGAGACGTGAGGTCGTGATTAACACACCGGAAAAATCAAAGAACATACGGCCCGACTGTGGCGCTCTCTTTGTCCAGGCAGGATCAGGCTGCATGGAGCATGTAAATCAGAGCGATGCCACATTTATACCTCTGTGAGCACAGTTCAGAGCAGCTTCACCTGATCCTCACATGCAGCTCAGTTTAGAAGTCTGCTAGGATGCAACACAAAATCCAATCATATATTGCTATTTGAATTAAGTATGTGAAAAAAGGCATGCTGATGTATCTGATGCCAAACTCCACTGGCCCTAAAGCGAACAGTGACTCTGAGGGAAGTCTTCCAGAGCTGAATCACTCTCATCAGGCTCAAGGTGAGGGAGAACAGGTGCTACTGACACATGCCTGGAGCTCCTGGGTCTGTTTCCATCAGACACACACTCACCTGTGAGATCTCCTCACCTGAGCAGCAGAGACGGGCGGGACGTGTCCTGCGGAGAGACACAAAACCTGCAACTCTGTAATTAACACAACTCCGTTCTAATGTGCTTTTCACACGTACACCCACTCAAGGCCAGAAATAATCACATCGAGAAGCTAGCTGAATTTTAATACATGTAAAAAGACTGGAAAAATAACACTGCCACTGGCGTCAGCTAATTAGGAAGCTTTGTGTTTATTTCAAAACTTTCTGGCACAATATTAAGAACTTTGTAGTTGATAGTTGATCTAAAAATAAATAGCATTTACTCACCATCATGTTGTTCCAAACCTCTATGATTTTAACCACCAACAGATATTATACCGAAGAACATCCAGACGCTTTTTTAATCTTAACTGGAGCTGATTAACTCGAAAATGACAGTGTCAAAACAGTACACTTGTGGGCTATATCCCAATTAAAAATATAACACACCCAAATTTAAGTCGTTAACCGAGGCTTGTTCACTTGATTGACGATCAAAATGTGTACATTTTCAAAGATCTGAGAGAAGCGACGTCTGTGAGGCATGATTTTAGCCCTGATATTCTGCAGATCGCGGCCGACAAAAGCCCAAAATGTATTTTGAATGATCAAATATGCAACCGAGAGAAGAGCCGATGCCCCAGACATACAGATCTAGACCTGCCTGGAATTGACATGGGCGACGGCAGACGGTTTCGTAGTGTGAAAAACAACAGTTCGACCACTTTGAACGTCCTGTAACGAATGAGCTTTATAATGGGACTTTTTGAAATTCGAAGGAACTTCATCAGTGCTTAAAATAAGGGAAAACATTTTATAAAAGGAAAATTGCTGGTGGTAAATTTCACAAATAATTACAAAACAATGTGAAGTAAAATTACATTAAATGCAAAATTTTGAAGTAGAACAACTAAAATAGTATTTCACCAAAAATCTTTATTAGGTTTTGCATTTGAATATTTAGACATTAACAGAGACTACTTTTGTCGAATACATTTTTTTAATGTTGATTTGAAGTGTTTGTTTTAGCATTATCAGTCAAACCAGATTGTAAGTGTGTGTGTGTGTGTGTGTGTCCATTTTGTATACTTGATGTTTTAAGTGCATTCCTGTCATTGCTGGGTGCTTTGTTTTGTGGCTGATTTGTAGAATGTATAGATACCATAATAAATGCTCTTTATTTTCATATTTTTTGATCGCTATAAGTAAAAGTGTAACTATTTCTTAAGGTCATTTAATCATTTCTAATCACAAAAGTAACCAAGTTATATTATACCAAAAAAAATTGGGGGGTGTAAAATGATCAAACAGTAGCCTACCAGAATGCATTAAAAATATTTTAATCAATGACACAACTGAGACTAAATATTTCAGGTTGTGCAGGATTTCTGCTGTGATTTTAGATATATATATATATATATATAAATATAAAAAGAATAACACCAGAGTTGTTTTTTTTTGTTGCAAAAACATGTTTAATTTCTTCTTGATGCTTGTTTATTTACAAGTAAATCTGAAAAAACAAACATATTTACATATGAATACACACCAGTGACAGTCTGAGTCCTGAATCATAATTGATCAAATGTCTTATTTCAGTTTCACCAACAACACAAACTGTCTTGCTTCATCTCTTCATCTTTTTTCTGATCTGAGGAACAGATACTTCATTATCATTTTTCAGAAATTACTGGAAAGAAGCAAAACAAAAGAGGGATGAGGTTAGACATGAGAGCTTCTGTATCTGTGCCGCAGTATTATTGTGTTTTATCAGCGTGGACCTTCATAGTGATCTTGAGTTTAAGAGCAGATTCATGAAAACTGCAGAAGCCATTACAGGAACATATGAAAGGATAGCAGAGACAACTCCAGCAGCACCAGTTTAGACACATTTCAATCTAAGAAACACAACAACAGGATCAAAATATAAATAAATTAAAACAATGTGAAATCTTTATTATTATTTTTACATGTGAAAAGCAACCCAAATGTCCAGAACATAATAGGTGAGTCCAGCAAACTGACCACAGCAGTTCTCTGGTTGAGAGACACACTCAAGAGTGGAAGGAAGATCCTGAGATGTTTGGAACTTATTTTAAAGCATGCAACATCAAACCACACTGATTAGAAGGTCAACGGCCCGTCCGCTGCAGTTACACTGACCAAAAACACCAACACGATCTCCATCGGTCTAAATCAACTGATACAGGATTAATTGTGCAAAGTGTAGACATGTGCACCAACCCACTGACAGCACAAGGTGAAGATTATGTAGATCAGATTGTGATATCTCTCAAAACAAACCAGTTGAGCAAAAGAAAAAGCCAAATCAACAAAGTTCCAACTTCAGTGTTAATATAAAGCCTGTATTCCTTCTTTTTGTCTTTGGGTAAATCTGATCTGATCTGCCTTAAACATCACAATCAGAGCAGAGCTGGTTACTTTAGTTACAATACAACCATTAAACTGGGTTTGAGGCTTGTTCACACCAAGAAGGATAACTTTAACCAAAATGTTTAGCAGTCTACATTAAAAGGAAATGCATCACTGTAATCACTCAATTTATTTTTCTAGCTGATAAACAATGACAGTCAAACAAAATCTTCCTTTAAAGTGCGCACTGCAATGTCATTAACAAAACATATCAGAAGTGCACATTTAGAATATGCAATATTATTGTCCTTTAGTGAGGATGCTAATATAGTTATCAGTCGTAGTATGAACAGGCCTTTAATTTGATATTTTGGTAAAATAAGCATTTGAGACCCCGCAAAACGGCCTGATTAGTTCAGTTTCCTTTGCTGACAAAAAAGAGAGGTTAGGTTTTATTTAGCCATTTTACTTGCAGAAAAATATCAAGATTAATATGATTGGTCAGATTTCCTGGAAGAGAAGGACTGCTGTTTTTAAATGCTAAAAGTAAACCAGCTTAAGTTTAATTTGGTCGTTTTCAGTAGTAGAGCAGTATAGGATGCACTCAAATCTAATAGACATGTTGATCTCAAGGGCTCTTTAAATTGAATCTGATATGAGAAACTGGCCATAAACGTCAGAAGAGACTCATTGAGAACATGGAAGATCTATTAAAAAAATAAGAGAATCTAGAATGATATTTAATCACTGATACTGTTGTTCTTTTTCAGTTTCGTACCTACTCATGCCACTTTATGATGCACTAAAACATTCACTCATAAACGACGAATCTCAGGTAACAGGAAACAAATGTATTAAAACAAAAACAGTTTGACAAACGAGACGTGTCTTCTTAAAGTGTTCCATGAAAGCAGAGCGATTGATCTGTCGAAATCAATCAAGCCCATGTCGTTAAAAACAAAAGGCTTTCTGTTTTCTGATCACGGAGGCTGAAGGCCTGATGAACGAGCGTCTCCTCCCTCCGTATCCACACGCCACAGAAACACTGACTCATGCATCTCAAACAATTCACTCGGCCTCCTTTTCACTCATTTATTCCCGCTCAGTCTCACTAAACGTAGTGATTTCTTCAGAGAATGAACCTGCTGAAATGATCTGAGCACGTAGTGGAGCGAGTTAAAATCAAGAGTAGCATCTAAAGCTTTGCTTTAAAAAACAGTTCAGTCAAAACTAACATTTTTGGATTAAATATTTCTCCTGTCATCATTTTTTTTTCATTGTAAAACAATCAGAGCACATTCCTACTTCACAAACCTTTTTTAGCATTAAACAACATTCAAATAAAACATGGCACAGGACAAGATTTTTTGTTATTTTTTTCCTTCTTTTTGTCATTTGTGTAATGTCAAATTCACCTGTCAACACTACTGTACATAAAGGTTAAAACAGACGCATCGTTGCGTTTCCTAACCTGAAACACGACGTCGTGTTCATGGGATGGAGGCAGTTGCTCGTTTATTCTGTAAACTGTGCAAATTCAGCAGAAACACAAGTGGCAAAGAGAGCGGAGAGTCGATAACATTTGTACAAAATAATAAAACGTACACGCAATCAGATTAGAGTGTCCCTTGATCCGTCGCGACACATCACATGACTTCATCAGAGGTCCCAAACGTCCTCATTGTCTCTTCAAAACAGGAAAGAGTGTCTTTGTCCACGTTGTGTGAAGACGTCCACCGCACTCAACAACAAATCATCCAAAAACAACGCAAAATCTACACCACCTACATTCAGCGTTGTGGTTTTGTCCTGGTGTAAAAAACACACACTGAGATTTCCAGTCCGGATCAGCTGGGAAGAGCCATCGTGTCGATCACCTGCTCCAGTTTAGCCCTCAGTCTCTGGCGGCAGGACTGTTCATCTCTCTCCAGCGCCGACAGGATCTACACACAAGCAGAACGAGAAAACCCAGTGAATTCAGTGATACAGCAGACACGGTGTTCTGAGGCCTGAGCTGCGCTCGGTTCTCACCTCGTCCTTGTATTTGGTGATGTAGGAGAAGATTTCGTGCAACGCGCTCATACTGTTGAACTGATTCAAATGCAGACGCGACTGTTCGGCCAGATACGCACTCATATCCTGATCACTGATCACAGGCATCCGCGAGATATCAGAGTAATACCTGCAACAACACACACAGCCATCGATAAGCGGTTCAACATCCATCAGCAGATCAAACACGTCAATCCAGACTCACACAACATATGATGTATCATCCAACACTGTAAAAAAAAGAGCAAGAACATCCTGTGAAAGGAAACATCTGTGTCGTACCTCTCCACCCAGTTCTTGTAGTTGGGGATGTCTTTTGCGTAGAGCAGCTTGTTGGAGGGCGAATCTTTGCCCAGCTTGTGTTCTGACGTGGAGCAGGAGTCCATGAAGGTCTGCGCCACGACGGACAGACAGGCATCTGTAATGCTGTTCTTATGAATGTCAAACACAAACTGAGGGTTCTTGATCACGTTCACCCAGAACCTCAACGGCAAACTGCAGATAAAGAGGAACGACGTTCAAACACCATCCAATGAAGAGCTGTAGCTCCTCAAAAGAGAAACACAAACTCACCAGTTGCTCTTCCACGTGTGTCTGACGTCGGGGTCTGATATCATGTGTCTGTCGGCCTGCTCGTCTAAGTAGTCAAACATGTATTTGATGGCCAGAGGAAGTGCACTGCCCCGGTGAGCCGTACTGAAGATGGTCTCAAACAGGTCGTCTACAAACTTCTGTAGTGTCCCCTGTGAGAGACGGTCAGTGAATCAAGGCAATGTTTTACACCAAGAAAATAAAAAGAGGCATAATGTTTAATCATTGTACCAGTCTAATAAGACAGTGATGAACAGAAATATTTACAGCATATATTTTCTTTAAAGAAATAAATATTACACACAAATTGATTGATTGATGACATCATCTGAAAGCTGAATAAATAATCTTTCCATTGATGTATGGTTTGTTGTGATAGGACAATATTTGGCTGAAAATCTGGAATATGAGGGTGCAAAAAAATTAAATATTGAGAAAATTGCCTTTAAAGTTGTTCAAATGAAGTTCTTAGCAATGCATATTACTAATCAGAAATTAAGTTTTAATATATTTATGGTAGGAAATTTACAAAATATCTTCATGGAACATGATCTTTACTTATTATCCTAATGCTTTTTGGCATTAAAAAAATCTATAATTTTGAGCCATACAATGGTGTGAAAAAGTGTTGACCCCCTTCCTGATTTTTTATTTTATTGCATGTTTGTCACACTTCAATGTTTCAGATCATCAAACAAATTTAAATATTAATCAAAGATAACGCAAGTAAACACAACATGCAATTTTTAAATGAAGGGAAAACAAAATCCAAACCCACATGGCCCTGTGTGAACCACAGTGAGAGCCATTATCCACAAATGAAGAAAACATGGAACAGCGGTGAACCTTCCCAGGAGTGGCCGGCTGACCAAAATTACCCCAAGAGCACAGCGCCGACTCATCCAAGAGGTCACAAAAGACCCCACAACAACATCTAAAGAACTGCAGGCCTCACTTGCCTCAGTTAAGGTCAGTGTTCATGACTCCACCATAAGAAAGAGACGGGGCAAAAATAGCCTGCATGGCAGAGCTCCAAGACGAAAACCAGTGCTGAGCAAAAAGAACATAAAGGCTCGTCTCAGTTTTGCCAGAAAACATCTTGATGATCCCCAAGACTTTTGGGAAAATACTCTGTGGACTGACGAGACAAAAGTTGAACTTTTTGGAAGGTGTGTGTCCCATTACATCTGGCGTAAAAGTAACACAGCATTTCAGAAAAAGAGCATCATACCAACAGTAAAATATGGTGGTGGTAGTGTGATGGTCTGGGGCTGTTTTGCTGCTTCAGGACCTGGAAGACTTGCTGTGATAAATGAACCATGAATTCAGCTGTCTACCAAAAAATCCTGAAGGACAATGTCCGGCCATCTGTTCGTGACCTCAAGCTGAAGCGAACTTGGGTTCTGCAGCAGGACAATGATCCAAAACACACCAGCAAATCCACCTCTGAATGGCTGAAGAAGAACAAAATGAAGACTTTGGAGTGGCCTAGTCAAAGTCCTGACCTGAATCCCATTGAGATGCTGTGGCATGACCTTAAAAAGGCGGTTCATGCTCAAACCCTCCAATGTGGCTGAATTACAACAATTCTGACAAGATGAGTGGACCATTCCTCCACAGCGCTGTAACAGACTCATTGCAAGTTATCTCAAACGCTTGATTGCAGTTGTTGCTGCTAAGGGTGGCCCAACCAGTTATTAGGTTTAGGGGGCAAGCACTTTTTCACACAGGGCCATGTGGGTTTGGATTTTGTTTTAAACATTAAAGTGTGACAAACATGCAAAAAATCAGGAAGGGGGCCAACACTTTTTCACACCACTGTATTTTTGGCTATTGCTACAAATATACCCCAGCGACTTAAGACTGGTTTTGTGCTCCAGGGACACAAATTGTTGATTCTACATGATGAATTGATTCATGCAAACAGACAATCTGAACTGATTCATGTAAATGAATCAAACTTACCAACTCAACTAATGCTATTTTTGCTACTGAAGTATAAATCAGAGAAGCTATTTTTAAAACCTCTGTCTTGATGCAAAACTTTTTCTTTAAGAAACTTGGTCAGATAAAAGGGGCAAAATCATTGCAATGTCCTCAATGTAGCTTAATTATATATTGCAAGCAAAAACACTGTGGATATATACTGTAAACATACACTGCAAAAAATTGTTTTCTTGCTTAGTATTTTAGTCTTGTTTTCATTACAAATATCAAAATCTTAAAACAAGATATATTTACTTAAGAAGCAAAATTACATACAATAGCCTGTTTTCTAAAAACATATATATATATATATAAATAATAATAATAAGCATCAAAATAAGCAGGTTTATGCTTAAAAATAGGAACAATAACGGCCAACGAGGATAGAAAAATAAACTTGTTTTTCATTTGAATTAAGTGTATTTTTCTGTCCCCACTGGCAGATATTTTTCTTGGTTTAAGCCTAAACTCAATTTATTTTTCAGAAAGCAAGAACTAATATTTTATGTGGTTTTTCTTGTGTCTTGATTTAAGACTGTTTAGATTTTTGTCCTGGAAAATTAGACAAAAATACTAAGCATGAAAACAGTGTATGATTCCCATGTAGTGACACTGTTACATCATGCAGTGACATTGAGGCATTGTTATTTGTCTCAAGTGAAGAATCAGTGATTGGAGCAGCTGTAGGTTCAGATGCATGTGTTCTTAACATGAACAGTATGGGGTTTGAGGGAAATGCAGACGGAGCACAGGGTGGATAAAGAGCTAGTTTTTCCCAAACCGCTCAATAAGCAAAGGTCACTGGTCTAATTAAGATACAGTTCTCCACGAGAGTGGGAGCACTGGTAAATGTTAATGAGCAACTAGTCATTCACACACAAAGGTCAACGCTAACTGTCTGAGGACATCAGCTGAGGAAATCAGACATGTGCTTCAAAAGTGAGGCAATTAGTTCCAGTGTGTGTGTTTGTCAAGACGGGGAATGAAATATTAGCCACAGATGTCACCATACGCATACTAAACACCCCTGCCTGAGTAATACATCAGGATTATGTAGTAAAAATACTTTATTTTTTGTATTTGAACAGATTTGCTCTGACTACAAGTAAATATGTGACCGTGTTGATACTGTTAACTAAAATTAAAACTATTGAAATTGGTTTTTGGTCACTGAAATAAAGCTAAAAAAATACAATACATTTTTGATGGAAAAAATAAAAAAATAAAATAAAGAATACAATTAGAAATGATGCACTGGCAACTAACTGAAATAAGTTAGTGTACTAAAATTACTAAAACAAACAAACAAACAAAAATACGTTACAGCTGAATAGAAATTCAGCTTTAATTCATAAACCATAAAAATAAGAAAACCTTAATGGCAAGCTTGCAACAGCATTACAAAAATACATAACCCCATAAAATTACTAAAACTTACACAAACATAATTTTAACTGAAAACAGAAATATTAAACAAATTCTAAATATTATACTATATTATTTTGATAATATGTACTATATATAAATACTATATTAGTGTGTAAATGATACTAAAATGATGTGAGTATATTCCCAATGGCATACTACATGCTATTTAGATGTACTCAAGGTAATCTACTACATCTGCTGTATGCAACAGAGACACTGTATCTGTATGCACTGTATGCACCTCTCCTTACCTTGGTAGCCAGCAGGCGCGTCAGGTAGATCTCGGAGACCATCTTGCTGCCGCGGTCGCCCTCCCTCTGGTCCGGGTGGTCGTGGTTCTTCACCAGGTGCCAGAGCTTGGTGCCGCTCTCCAGGTCTGGAGTGATCATGGGCGTCCGCGAGCGAAGGCTGTCTGGACTGCTGGCCGTTCTCAGCATGCTCTCTGTGGACACAAAGAGGACGGCTTGGATGGTTGGTGTTTGGTAGGTGAGAAATGTGGGGGGAAAATATGCAAACAAACTTTAAAACTGTAGAAAACAGAGGAAGACTGGAGAGAGATTATAAATTATAAAAATTATAAATAGTCAAATGTATGGGGATAGTCCAAATTTAGGGATTATATTATCTAGTGATAAAAACCTAGTCATGAATCATAAACATTTCTTTTCTCTCTGTTCCTCCCTCACTGTCAAACACAGATTTTGGATATCGTATCCATCTTTTCTATTCTGTCTGAAGTTGTAGACCGCTGAGTTCATCCCACTGAGGAGCAGAGCATTAGGATACACAACAACACCACAAACACACTTCTGCAGAAACAAACACCAAAGAGAAATATACAGAGAAAGGCTATGTTTGGAATAAAATAGACTGCAATGGTAATGCTTTCTGCATCCTGCACACAATATTCTGTATACTGCCTGTTTTTTTTAAAACGTGGGATAAAACAGTTATTAATTTCTGTGTAGAAACTTTTACAGTATGCTGATTAATTCCAGTTTGTTACACTGTCAATGGAATATTGACTTGGCAATTAACTTAAATAATTTAGACATTAAACTAAAATGTCTAAAACTGAAATTAAAAATGCATATATAAATAAATCCAAAACAGAAGTGTATTTAAAAAAAAAAAAAATCTAACAAAAATGCCAAAAGCACATAAGAAAATGTACATTACTGAACATATATAAAAATAAATAAAAGCTATAGACTAGCAGTAGAAGGCCACATTTGATCCACTGGGATACAGTATTTCATGCTCTGATTTGATACTGCACGGTCTGAACATCACTAGAGTTAGAGAAGCATCTCTCGCTCTCACCGTATCTGCTGAGGGATTTGGTGAACGTTGAGGAGTTGGAGATGTTGTAGGCGGAGTTCTGCTTGGGAACCAATGCGATCGCTGACCCGTCTGTTACCTAGACGACAGAGAGGGAGACAGATTGACACTAAAACTCTATTACTGCCACAAATACAGACAATCAGAATCAGACCAGATCAGCATTTTTAAATATGGCCATCAAAGATTTATATGAAAATTCTATATTGTTAAACTAATTTTGTAAAGATATTTAAAGTTTTATATTGTAAAACATCCTATATCACAAAAAAAAATTGTAAACTAAAAAAAAAAATTCTTCAATGTTAGTATTAAAATTCTAGATTCTCAATTCTACTGCTTTGCTGACTTAGAAATTCAGTCACCATATCAGTTATCAGCCATTAATTCTATATCAATTCTATAAAGTACAACTACTTTTGTAAAGACTAACATGTACAAATGTAGAATTTACATTTTGTAAACATGTAAAATGTAAAATGGCTCAAAGTAAACTTGTAAAATTCTAGATTCTAAATTCTATAGCTTTGTGTTGGCTCAAGATTATATTGATAATCAGTTATCAGATATCAGATTATTACCCTAAATTCTAAATAAATTCTATATTGTATAACTAAATTTGAAAAAAATGAACATGAACAATTGTAAAATTGTACAAACGTAAAATTTCAATTTTGTGAACATAAAAATGAAAATTTCAAACTACATTTAAGATGAACTAAAAATTCTAGATTTATTTTGTAAATATTTATAACTAATAAATATGTCTATAATATCCGTTCTTCATATCAGTTATCAAATTCTAAATACATTTTATTTTAAAACTTTAATTTTGTGTATGTACATGTACAAAAGTATTTGTAAAATTACAGTTTCTTTAGTTTCATTAATGTTACATTTGTATATTTGTAGACATGCAAAACATGTTTTATGTGAACACTGACTTATTTTCAGCCATAACATAAAAATATTGACATCAATGAATATATCTGTATCAATGCATCTCTACTGACCAACACTGCTTTTGTAGTTATGCTTTGTAAAGTGTTGCTATGGTTACCTGTTTGTGTGCTACGTGTTAAAAACCTTCAATTGATACCTAGTAACTTGCTGGGGGGTTGCCATGGTTACTGGGCAGCGGGGTGTAGAGGTATTGCCATAGTAACCTGGCAGAGGATGCGGCGAGGCCACTGCAGTTACCTGATAGTGCGCCAGTGTGTTGAGACGCTTCCAGTCGTTGTCGATCTTAGTGGTGACGTCTTCGTCCTGGAGAATGATACGAGCCATGCGACCCTGACGCCACTCTGAGCAGAGAAAACACAAAATCAGCTGTCTGAGCAACTAATCTAGACATTTTCGACTGATCCCTACAGTAAAAAATGTTATTTATGGTCATTTGCTGGACGTCCAGCTGGTGGGGTTAAGGTCAAACATCTTGTTCAAGCTGGTAGACCACACTGTAACCACAATAAAGCAGCTTGGTTTTCCAGCATTCATTATTTTCATACCGAGGTCCATGTCTCCCACTTTGGGCCGCTGTGAGTACGGAGTGCCTTTAAAGACGGCGTCCAGCAGCTTCTCTTTGACTTGTGTGATGGTGTCGCAGTTCAGGCACTTAACGGTGACCTCGGCTGCGTTCTCATTCTCTGGGTTAATACAGTGCAGCGTCTGCAGACCAGAGAGACACATTTGAGAGTATTAAAACACCCTCCCACTTAAATAAATCACATGCACACTGTGTTCACTGAAACAAATCCATTCAAGTATAGCTGAATAAAAATTACAATTTTTTGCCAGAACTGGACTTTATAACCTGGAATTGCACGTTTATATCCCACTTTTCTGAGAAAAATCAGAATAGCAAAGAAAAAAGTCAGAATTGTGAGTTTGTATCATGCAATTCTGAGAAAAAAACATTAAAAAAAGTCAGAATTACCTTTATTTTTATTTTCAGTGTCAGAAACGGCTTCCATAAAATAAACTATGACAAAATGCTATAAAAAGATTTGTGTTTCTGACTCCTTCAGAACCATTTCTTGTTGATTTCGAGTCAGAACTGACCAGTGTTTTGTAGTCGATCTGTTGTCGGATGAGTTTGTCTTCGCTGAGCGAGTATCTGGCCTCTCCGGTGATGGCATCTATCGGCCCTTTTTCCATCTGCTGCTTTATAGCACAATACAGCATGAAGAGAGGCTCACCTGCACACTCCTGAACACACAGATAATAGAGAGTGACATTAGACCTCAGAATAACACATGAACACACACTCAATGCAAGCACTTGTATATTCATATAACAGAAAGTGTTTGGATTATTTTCATGTCCTAAAACAGACCCAAATCCCACTCATAACTCATGCACACACACCCGTCTGACTCTAGGAGGAGCTGTAACAAGCCAATTCATGTTTTAGCTTCGAAACCAGGGCTGTATGGGGCAAATTAATCCTTCATTTTCTCCATTTCATCCTTGGAAGGCGGCATTTTGAGTTTAACACAGCAGTGATATCAATAGATCATGGGACGCACACAACGTGATTTTATATTTTGTGAGTATTGAAGGTGGAAATATAATAAGTGTTACTTTATCAGAAAATAACTGTATGTGACAGAAAAGCTTTCAAACCTTCATTTGAAAAAACTGGGTTTTCCTAATGAACTTTTCCATTGTTTTAAGGGACAGTTCACCCAAAAAATTAAATTCTGTCATCATTCAACTCGCCCTCAAGTTGATCCAAATCTTCTTTCTTCTGTTGAACATAAAAGAAGATATTTTGAAAATTGTGGGAGACCAGACAGTTTTTGGTCCTCATTAACTTCCATATTATAGAAGAAAATACTATGCAACTCATTGGCTACCAGCAACTGTTTGGTGACCAGCTTTGGAATGACCTGAAAGTGAGTTAAATGATGACATAACTTCCATTTTTGGGTGAACTATCTTTTTAAGGACATCCCAATTTACATGATAATTTGTGTTTGTTGAAAGGCCTAAAACATTTCTAAACCCCTCTGTCAGATTTGAGCAAATTAAATGTTTAGAAGTGGCCCATAACCCTCAAACACAATGTGTACAGCAGGACTGAGCATCTGAGGATGCGTCCCAAATGACAAATGTCTGGTCCTGGAGGCTGTTATAACTAAAGTGTCACCATAACTGTGATCGAGAAGGTTTCCACCATTGGATAACTGTGTCTGCAGCATCTATTCTTCCAATTTTGCCAATTGTGGTCATTTTCTCCACTTTGCCCGGTGATTGACACTTGTGGATATATTTTTACTCGTCCCTCTCGCTTTCATTCTGGCCATTTCACAGCACTCCACCGCTTTCAAAACCACCTCATGTGACCATGAAATGAGTGCAAAACAGACAAGTCACATTCTGTTAGCGGCGTCACACCCAATTTTTGATTTTGGATGTGTTGCACATCTACTCCAGCCACTTCCCTTTCACCCATTTCACTAATAATAATAGTCCCTATTTTATCTACTTCATTATATATTTCAATAACTTCTGACCATTATGTCAAAGATGTTTTCAGCCTTCATATTTATATTTGGCCTTCATATTTGGTTTCTGATCTGAAATACTGACATTATGTAAAATTATTTCACGTTTACCATTTGACTGATTAAAAACAAACCATGCAAAGTAAATGTTACTGTATAAAAATGGATTTCAGCTGAAAAAAAAAGATTTTATTTCAATTATTATACATAAAGCAATGCCTGATGAAGGTTGCATGACCAAAATGTATTAAAATATGATTTGCAAGCTATAGCAGTGTGTGGGATTTATCCGTTTTAGTTAAAATATTTTAATTTCATTACATTTACTTGTGAAATTTAGTTATTTAAAACAAATGTGACCCATGAAGATATATAGCAAATTTCCTACTGTAAATATCTCAAAACTTCATTTTTGATTAGTAATATGCATTAAGAACTTCATTTGAACAACTTTAAAGGCGATTTTCTCAATATTTTGATTTTTTTGCACCCTCAGATTCCAGATTTTCAAATAGTTGTATCTCAGCCAAATATTGTCCAAACCATACATCAATGGAAAGAGTATTTATTCAGCTTTCAGATTATGCATAAATCTAATTTTTGAATAATTGACTCTTATGACTGGTTTTGTGGTCCAGGGTCACAAATGATTTAATTAGAAATGAATAAATAAAACTTAAAATGATAAATAAATTTATATAAATGTAATAATTTAATTATAAAATAAAAAATATAGTATTTAACTAAAATGTAATTATACATAAATCACTGTTTTATATATTTTTATTTATTTAAATTAGATTAACAAATTGCTATCAAAACAGACTGTATTGTCACTTACAGTGTAAACCTCAGCTTTAGTGCTTAAACGGGAATGAAAATACAATCAAACGTCTCCTTTCAAAGTTTAGAGTTGAGGTTATTACCTCAGCAATATCTTGAAGATCTAATGTGCAACTCCTACAAAAATAAATCAGACAAAACACAGAGAACTCCTGCGCCTCCCAGGAGCGTCAGGCGTGTAAAAGCAGCTGTTTAGACGTGGAAATGAGCGGCGGGCACGTGAACAGACCCGAGGCGAACAGGCGAGCGATGGAGGGTTAACAGAAGGCTAATGACTGTGGAGGAGAGAGCTGGAGAAACACTTCAGAGCGTGATACGTGTCAAACAGCCAATCACACGCCTCTCTCTCCGCGTTTGGCTCAGTCTCTTCCTCCTACACACATTCTCTGGCTTTCATCATTCACAACTGCTGCTCTTCTCGTCTGCGTCTCACTAATTTGATCATCATCTTCCTTCTATCAGTCCCGTCTGTCTCCTGAGAGTGTGTCTCTGTTGTCTGATGCAAATGTGCCCAAATGAGAGCAAATCAGTGCACTCGCTTTATAACATCAAATTGTGTTTTTATAATGGTTAAAACACCTTCTTGTGTCTCAGCTCAATATGCAGAGGAAAAAAATGCATAAGGCTGCTTTCAAAACATTCACACAGCTGATTCAACCAATGGTGAGAGTGTGTGGGCGGGGCTAATGGCTTAACTGACCAATGGCAGAAGGGGGTGTGGTCAGGAGACAGTTTGAAAATATGCCACATTATTAAACTTAAATGCATCGCAAAAGCTGCTTCTTTAAGGCTCATGGCTAATTACCCAAAGTAATTAAACCGTATAAAACTCAGACAAGTTTAATCAGCGGCGCTCGCGCTCTCAGGTGAAAACACTGATCGACAAACAGCCGCGTGTGACTCTTGCTGGATGTTTGTTGTGTCTCATGTCCCTCACTGGGATCCGTAGCGGGACGGTGCGGCCCATCCATATGCCGGTCTTGCCACGCTGGGCTCATTAGCACAGGGGATAATTAAACACACAGCTGTTAATGAGCAGCAGGAGATGACACACACACACACACACACACCCCTCACTCCAGTGTGTTTATGGAAGCGCTTTATATTAATTCAGGTTCTTAAAGATTATAATAATGAACTTCCCCTGCGGGAATGATAACGTACATCTGTCTATCTTGTATCTGAATCTCGATACACAGCAACAAACAAACTCAAGGTGAAATAATAATTCAACGGCAGCATGATCGTGTACAGAGAGTGTCTGGACCTTAAATATGCAATCAAAAACCACTGTTAAAAAACACAGTTTACTGGTTTCTAAACGTTTAAAATTTCCTTTACAATTGGTCAGTATTTTGTAGTGTCATGCTCATTAGATAATTAGATATTTTACTCTGACTGTAATGGTATATAATTTAGCTGATAAAACTAAAAGTTAAGTATCAAACTTAAAAAGAAACAACAGATTAAATAAAGTTTAAAAGTTTGGGGTCAGTAAGACTTTTTAAATGTTTTTGAAAGAGCTCTTCTGCTCACCAAGGCTGCATTTATTTGATCAAAAATACAGGAAAATTGTGAAATATTATTGCAATCTAAAATAACTGTTTTCTATGTGAATATCTGTTAAGCTGTAATGTATTCCTGTGATCTGCAGCTGTATTTTCAGCATCATTACTCCAGTCTTCAGTGTCACATGATCTTCAGAAATCATGCTAATATACTGATTTACTGCTCAACAAACATTTATGATTATTATCAATGTTGGAAACAGTTGTGCTGCACAATATTTTTGTGGAAATTGTGATACATTTTATTTTTCAGGATTCTTTGCTGAATAGAAAGTTCAAAAGAACAACATTTGTTTAAAATAGAAATCTTTTGTAACATTATGTCTTTACTGTCGTGTTTGATTAATGTAATGCATCCATGCTGAATAAAACCATGTATAAATATATACATGTAAATAAATGTATTTAAATTGCACAAATATTATCGTGTCAAACATAACAAATAGAACGTGACAAAACCTCTTTGAAACCAGCAAACCTATGTTTTGTTAGCAAGGGAACTATATAATGAGTAACATCACTTAAGATACATGGAAACAGTCCTTCCACTCACCTTAAGAAACTTGTAGAGGAGGAAAGTAAACCAGTTTGTTAGCATCTTCTCAGCCACAGATTCAGTCCTGAGGGGGAAACAGAGTAAAAAATAAATGTCAAAGATTTATTTACTTGGGTGTCTGAGGTAACCTTTAAGAGCAGAGAGAGACGCTTTGAAGGCTTCTTCATTCCCCAATTTCCCAAGTCTCACAAGAAACAGCCATTCTGATAACCAACAGGGTTGTATTAAACTCCCATTTGACATCAAAGTGCCGCGGCCGAATTATTCCAGCAGCTCGGGGAAAAACCTTCAAAGGACCCCAGCGCAAAGCAAACACGCTAATAATGTTGCATTAATAACAAACCAAAGCACTGCTCTCTCTTTCCTCGCAAAGTAAACCACTAAACTTCATTAAGAAAACACCAATTAAAAATATTCCGTATCTTCTGTCACTAAACAGAAACCTGGCGCACAATAACAACCCTCCTAAAAAAGTCCCTCGGAATGAGGCTAATTACACGGCTTGGTAATTAACGGACCTTATTAGCTCTAATCTGCTCACGGCGTGCGAGAGGAGGCGTAGACGAGGAACCTTTGTTTTTACCATCTCTGCAGAATTATTCACTCGTTCTGACGCCAAGATGAAGAGGAAAACGAGAATGCACGAGAGCTCGGCGTGAACGACACACTGTGAGGAGTTATTAAAATACCGGAGAATATTGTGCTGGAAACGCTTCTGGAGGGGCGAAAGATTGAGATTTGACTGCTTCAGACTGTCATGTGAGAAACTGAGCATCTACAGAGAGGGGCTGGGGGGGGGGGGGGGGGGGGGGATCACTAAAGCCAAACTAGTCGACTTAAAACAGACAGAAAAGAACTATTTATGAGATATTCTTAGATACGGCTTAGGTATGAATCACAAAACAAGTTTGGTCACACTTTATCATTTAAAAAACATATAACACCAAGAGTAATAATAAATAGGTATGGTTAAATAAATACATTAATAAAATTATGTCATTAAAAAGTAATTAAAAGTAAAAGTTAATGTTAATAATAATAATAATAATAAATGACTTAAGGTAAATAAATTATATAAAAATAAAGAAAAATTTTGTAATAATAATGAATGAATATAAATAAATAATATTATATAATAAAAAAGTAATTCATTAATGGGTAAGAGTAACATTAACATTCATTAACAAATAAATTAAATAATAATAATAAATGAGTTAAGGTAAATAAATTATATAAAAAAATAAAGACAAATGTAGCATAATAATACATGAATATACATAAATAAATAAATAGATAAGAGTAAATACATTAACATTCATTAACAATACATTAAATAATAATAATAATAAATTGGTTATAGTAAATAAATACAATAACAAAAAATAACTAAATCAAAATTATACAATGCTATATTTGGTTTAAAGAAAATCAAGCTTATTAAGGACCACTGACAAGTATTATAGTGGTATCATTTTCATGACAATTAAACCCTTTCTCATGGCTGGAACGGTACTTTTACCTCAGAATAGAATTTGCATATTTTTGTATATTAACCGATTAAAAAAAACACTTTCATACATTAATTTCTACTGTAATCGGCAAGAAAAACGCTTGATTGTCATGCAAATAATGTCACAATGTGAAAGTATTAATTGTTCTAAAAACAGGCTTTTTTTTCTTTATGCCATTTTTATTTCCTTTTAATTTGGGAGAAAATGGAAAATGTCCCATGCTATTATTGTATCGTAACATGCTATTATTACATTCATCCAAACAGATCTGAGGACGCATCTTTGTACTTTCACTGTAAACAAAGCCGATGTCAGAATTACTACAGACGAAAAAAGGCATTTCCTGTGATATTGATTCAAGACAGACATGAGGGAAAGGAGAGATTACGGCAGCATGTTCAGACTGAAGTCATCAGCTCCTCACATCTCTTCTCCTCCAGGAGCTTCATCTCCCACCGCGCTCCTCCTCACGCCGGCGCTCCGCAGGGAACCAGTGTGTGCTCAGGTGTGTAATACCATCTGACAGAAACACAGTCACGGACACGAAAGGGCAAACCGAGAAACGGAGGGATGGAGACGGATGACGGGAGAGCAAAGGTGACCCCTAGAAGTCAAACTCATCCTCTTCATCATGTCCATTAACACTGTGACTAACCAGGTGCAACATGGGAACTTTTCAACATCAAGTCATTAGAGTTGATTGTCTTGTTTTCCAGCACTAATATCTAACCATTCTTCAACCGAGATATATTTACTTAAGAAGCAAACTTACATAAGATATTAAGTCTTGCTTTCTGAAAAAATGGTGAGTTTATGCTTTAAAAAATCTGCCAATGCAGTCAGAAAATGAGCTTGTTTTCCATTTGAATTCAGTTTATTTTTCTGACCCCACTGGCAGATATTTTCTCTTGTTTTAAGCGTAAACTCACTTCATTTTGATCATTTTTTCAGAAAGCAAGATTGATTAGGGCTGTCAGGCAATGGAAATGTGCTGATTAATTAATCTAATTAATAGCAAATAAATCGCATATCAATTACTGTATGCGTCATTGTGTTAAACTGAATTGCCACTGAATAGATATTTACAAAAAACTATCTTTAGAAATACATATTTTGATGTTTACATCGCATAAATAGTGATGATATCTGGCATTAACATTTTTTATCTGAATATTGAAATATGATTTTATTTAATTTTTTAATGATAGCCTACACTCAATATGACACAAAAACCACAAGTGTCTTAATGAGAGAGTCGTTCAGTCATTAATTCAACTGATTTGTTCAAACGGCTGATTCATTCAGAAATAACTCCATGAATGAAACACTGAAAAACTATATCATATGACATTTTTTGTCATATATTGAATTTTAGGGTCATATAACTGCATTGTAATAGACTCCATCACGCAGTCAGTCGTCCTGCATCATGAATCGCACCAAATTAAGGAGTTAAATCGACAGCCCTACTTAATATCTTATGATCAGATGTCGGGTAACACGCCGTACCTTCGCAGCAGGAGTTTGGGGTGGTTCTTGCTCTCCAGGTTCTTGTCGATGAGGTCGGACAGGAGCTGTTTCAGGACGCCGGTGGCATACTCCATCTCGCCCTGCAGGGCGCTCATGATGAGAGACGCCACGTTCCCGCGGTCGCGCATGGAGAACGAGCGCTGAGCCTCTAGCGTCCGGATGAACGTCAGCAGAAAATGCTTCTTATTCAAGAGCTGGCCAAACAGAGTCAGAGCCTTCTCCACATTCGCCGGCACCTGAGAGAGACGGAGAAGCATAGGCCCTATTTACACCTGGTCACTTCATGCATTTTCTCTGATCGGATATCTAGCCGATTTGTTAAAACGTTTCCAGTTCATGTCAACGTTATTTATTCACCAACAGCAAATTTCAAGATCAAAGACCGCAACAGGAGAGCGCGCGGCATCAGCACTGAAAAGATAGGTTAGTCTCACTACTTTTAATGAAGATGATTGTGTGTTGAGCGTCTGCGACTTACTTTCAGTTTCATTTGCAGCAGTTTTCATGTCTGCTTGCTGAAGAGCAGTGTTGGGGAAAATTACTTTTAAAAGTAATGCATTACAATATTGCGTTACTCCCTAAAAAAGTAACTAATTGCGTTACTTAGTTACTTTTTATGGAAAGTAATGCGTTACGTTACTTTTGCGTTACTTTTTCGTTACTTTTTAAATATGAGCAGGGCTTGATTGTTTTTAATACAAGAAATTACATTAATACAAATGTAAAAGCCCTGTATCTTGTGAAGGAAAAGTAAATTCACGTCTGTAAAGTAAAACTCAGGATAAGAAGGTTTAACACTCTTCGGAAATAAAAAAACAATGAAGCACAATTGTTAGTTTATCTAAAGTCATTTTTGCTTATTAGTATGGTTGAACTGGATCATCAAAGGTCAGCAGCAAAGACATTGGTTAATAAAATGGGATTAGATACATTTGTGTTGTTTAACATTTAATTATTGCAGTTTGCGTCATATTCTGAGTTTGCATTTCACAGTTTTAATTCATTTTGATGAATACTAAATCTGTTTTTTGTGAGTGGGATGAATTCATGCAAATTCACATTTAGATCTATAGTAACAGCATGCTCACACAGCGCACTGTCAGTCAATAAATGGGAGAAAAAAAACCCGAGTTCGATCCCACCTTTTGCCAAACATTTTTTTCTCCCTTTTCAAATGTCATATCGCATCAGAAAGGAATTTATTTTCAATAAAAATTAAGGAAATAATCAAAAAGTTGAAAATAAAGTATTGGGTAGGGTTAGGGTAGGTGTAGGGAGGGCTTTATTGTCCCAATAAGGTGACATCCAATTAATAAATTTGAATTAAAATGATAATTTACACTCAGTACGTTATTATTGCGTACTGTTTTATAATGTACTACAATACTGAGGTGCAGATGATTGCCACTATTTGCAATAAGTAGTATAAATAGCAGAAAATCTTGCTATTTTAACAGTGTAAATAGAATCTATAGCTATTTGCACTTAGTGCAAATAGCCGCTGCCAAAAAGTAACTGGCGTTACTTTTTTGAAAAAGTAACTCAGATATTTTCTTGTAAATTAAAAAGTAATGCGTTACTTTACTAGTTACTTGAAAAAAGTAATATTATTACGTAACTCGCGTTACTTGTAATGCGTTACCCCCAACACTGCTGAAGAGATACTCAGCTACTCATCTGCGGTGATGCATGTTCCATTAGCGCAGTCATATCTGACTATAACATGCCATATAGCCTATAAAATGCTCTCACGGGTTTATTATTTTAATATTTTGGGAGGAGTAAAATTTGTATACGTTGTTTCAACAACCAGATGCATTTACACTTGTCCAGTTTCGTCTGGAATGTGGCCCAGACCACCTCCTGAAGTGGTTTGAGCGATCAGATTAAAATGAGTCTCGAAAGTGTTTCGGAGGGCATTTATACCTGGTCTTTTCATGATCGGATAGCTATCCCATCAGAGAAAATGCATGAAGTGACCAGGTGTAAACTGACCCATACAGTTCAGCCGAATGCATTAAATCTGACAGGTGTCCAGCATTCACCTCCATCTCCTTCAGCACCGGATGGTCCTCAATTCCAGGGAAAAGCACTCTCATGGCGTAAGTGCGGTAATCCAGGAACGGGATTCCAGCTCCATCCAGATCCTGTGTCAGCTCATGGATATCAGTCTGCAGCTCCGCAAACGCTGGAAACACAGAGACCAAGAGAAAGAGTAAACCTTTGTGTTGAACAAACCACTGAGTGGAAGCTAAGATCTCCAGATTCTCCACAAAAGGTTCTAAAAATAAGAAGAAAAAAGTTGAAAATGTGCACAAAGGCTCTCAAAGATTACCCTAAAAACCACATAGCAACAGAAACCAGCCAGAACACCCTAGCAACCACTCAGAGCACCCTAGCAACCATATAACAACACCCTCAGCCTATATATCTTGCGTTTTTTAATTATCTGAATTTTTCCAATGAGTGTTTCTTTTTGACTGAAAGAGCTGGAAGTGAGACTATTATTTTCAGCAGAACCTGAGCAGAGACAGAAAGCAGAAAGCACTTTATTGTTTGCTTTTCTATTATTAGTAACAGAAAGGCAAGCACTATAATAAGCTTTATTATTCAGCAAATGCATTTGTGTTATATATCATTGTTGGTTAATGTGTTTACTTGCTTTATATTTTTTGAACAATTTCTTAACTAAAAATGTAGTACGATTTAATAGGATTACTTAAAAAAAGTTGCTATAAATTATGTTTATTTTATCATTTTTTTCTTAAGTTAGGGTTAATTTGTTTCATATTTATTCATTTTCACATTATTTACGTATAGTTTAGTAAATATCATGTAAAACAAATATTTATTTGCAGCATGTGTTATCTGCTATAATCAAATTAAATAGTGCTAAATCATATATATTGGCTTTATATAAACATTGGTTACCCCGTTTTCTAAGGTATCGGCATTGGTAATCAAAAAATCTATATTGGTTGACCACTAACGTGTCAAAATCCACTATCTGTCCAAAAGTTAATGTCAAATCCAGTATCTTGTTCTTTACTAGTAGTAGTCTACACTGTATCAGTCTGGAAATTGTAAATGTAACTTTGCTCCCTGATGGACTGATATGAACCTGTGCACACTGACTCCTGGAAACTGCATTAAGCCAACCAATCAGACTGGAGTGAATGACACCAGCATTTCTATGTGGAATATTAGAAATATGTGCTTTTGTTCCCAAACTTCTGATCCAGTCTGCTACTGCTGCCACTCACCTAATCAATCTAGATGTTGTGGTTATTTATTGCCTCTTTTTATTCATCCTGGAGGACGCCTCATCACTTATCAGTGACCTGTCACTCTCACCTCCTGCTATCCATCTCTTTTATCCTCTCTTCCCTGTCCTCATCCCTCTCTCCAAGTCTGCAGACAGACAAGGTCGTCACCTCGGGCCCGACAGAGACAGATAATGGGCGACTCGTCTCACGCCCTCGTGACCGCGGCGGGAATGAGACGGCCGTTCGGTGCATGTGTGTGTGTATGATAAATGATGTGACTATCATGAGGTCATCGCTAACAGGAGACCACAGAAAACAAAGCCAATCAGAGAGAGAGAGATGCAACGAGCAAACGGAAGATAAAATTAAACCAGGAAAACCAATTGTGAACAATTGGAAGAGATTGAAGTAGAGTGATGAGATGGAGAGAACAAACAAATTAATGAAAGAGAACAAAGGAACACAACCAACAACAAAAAGTGTGAATGAATGCACAAAAGGAAGAAAGAAAGCAAAAAGCATGAAAGAAAGCATGGGAATGTGATTAAGAGCAAAAAAGACAGTGAACGAAAGCATGAAAGAAAGGAAAAGTGCAAAAGAAAACATGAAAAAGAGTGAAAGAAAGGGCAAAAAAGAGCAAAAGCGAAAGAGCTTGAAAAAGCATCAAAGAAAGTACAAAGGAGAGTGAAAAAAAGTCTCCTTATAAAGGAAGAGAGAGAAAAGAAAGAAAGAAAGAAAGAAAGAAAGAAAGAAAGAAAGAAAGAAAGAAAGAAAGAAAGAAAGAAAGAAAGAAAGAAAGGAGAAAAATAAAGACAGCATGCAACAGAAAATGCTAAAGAAAGAGTGCAGACGAAAGCATAAAAAATGAAAGCGCAAGAGTGAAAAAGAAATCAAAAGAAAGAACAAAAGAAAAAAGTGCACAAGGAAGAAAGCATGAAAAAAGCACAAAAGAGTGCAAAATTAAGCGTTGGGCTTAATTAAAGGCTGTTTTACCCTCTTTGCACTCCAGGGCCACTCTGGACTCCAGGTTGTGCATCTGCAGCTGCAGCCGTTTGAGCGTTCGGTCTGCGTCACGGGATTTACGCTTGTATGCGATGAGGATGATGATGATGACGAGCAGAAGAAGACCTCCTCCTCCACCGATCCCGATGATGGCGGGGAGCGTCAGCAGGCTGTCAGAGTAGATCTGCAGAGTTCCTGGAGAATAGCGGAAACCTCCAGCCAGAACCTGCACACACACACACACACACACACACACACTGAGCGTCACACATCATATCAACCCATGACACCTGACAGCTGTCAAAACAGCCACTGCATGGAAACCAGGAACTTATTCTTTCCAATGATTAAACAAGTCCACAAAGAACAGTTCTTATAACTAAACAACAAAAACAGTTCAGAAATCACTGTTATACCTTCATGACCATGAGCTCATTAAAATCACTATTTCAACAGAGATGTTGCTCCTCATTTCATTTGCAAAAAGGTCAGTCAATCATAAGAGAGGTCATTTACACATGGAACACTAGCCTGTTTCATTCCAAATGCCAGAGATGGTGGAAAATTGACATAAAAAACAAACTATAATTGTTTTTGGTTTAATAAACCTAGAATAGAACTAGAAGTGGACTTCATGAGAAAATATAAAATGCATAAAATGAGCTCTTAAAACAACAATAACAATCTATCCCACAATACTACTGTGAATGCACCCCACAGTCCTTCATTCCACATCTCTCAAAAAAACCTGCATATTTACAGGGTTTTAAAAGAAAGCAAGAAATCAAGAAAGAAAGAAAAGCATGAAAGAAAGTGGTGCTCCTCATTTCATATGCAAAAACCCAGCCAATCATAACAGAAGTCATTTACATATGGACGATCAGCATATTTAATAGTAAACATCAGAGAGAGGGTGAGAAATTATCATCAAAAATTTTAAGAAACCTAAACTTACATTACAAGAGGACTTTAGAGGAAATCTACTAAAACAGTTGTGATTACAGTAACAATCCATCCCATAATCCCATTGCGAATGCACGTCACACAGCACTACCCAAATATATCCCATAATTCCACATCTCTCAAACAAACCTGCATCTTTAGAGGATCTTAAAGGGATAGTGTTGGAAACCAAACAGTGGCTGGTGCCCATTGACTTCCATAGTATGAAAAAAAATTATATGGACGTCAATAGGGACCAGCAAATGTGTGATTACACACATTCTTCAAAATAACTTCTTTTGTGTTGATAAAAATTCATGCAGTTTTGGAACAGCTTGAGGGTGAGTAAATGATGAAAGAATTGTAATTTTTGGCTGATCGCTGTAATAATGTAGATCACACTTGACGGGGTTTAAAGGAGGCTAAAGGGGTCAAACGGGTCAGTGTGAAGTTTTATATTGTGAGTAAAGCGGTAGCTAAACGGTAGCTCTCGCTGTCAGACAGCGTCGATATGGGTCATGATATATAGGTCGAGGAGAAACATGTGGGTCGCAGCGTTCTCCCTTCAGGCAAGTCTCACACAGAAAGAGAGCAGACGGCTTGGGAAAAAACATGGGAGTGATGTTTTAATAACTCTGCCATACAAAATATAATTGAACGTGCATGTGCAGCAAATAAAGACCGCTATTTAAAGATGAAACCGACTACATGCAAATACAGATCTGCCTCTCAGATTCCATGCAAACTCAGTGTAAATAAATACAATACAAAACCCCAGAGAGTCACGACAGAAACTCCCAGCAGTAATCTGAGAAACGGGCTGAAACGCAGAACAATACACATGGACGAGAGAAAGAGGCACAGGATGAGACGTGTGATAGTCGTGGGAAAGAGATCAGAGCGCTTCAAGACAGAAGAAGAGAAGGGAATCATCACATGACACACTTACAGTGACTTTATGCTGTCCGGAGAGGTCTGGCCATTCACACAGCAGCTGAGTCTCTGACACGGTCAACACACACGGCTTGTCACCGATCAGAACGGTGTAGTTCATCCTGTAGTTACCAGCAGCCGAAGGAATCAGATTCTTGCCCTGAAACACAAACAGATATGCTTACTTTTAATCATTTTCAATCATATTCTGAACATCATCCTAAAATAGTTTCCTGCAAACCAAGGGCCAGTTTTACTAAACAGGGCAAATAAGCTCGAGAGCGCAATTCCAAAACAGCACTGATGGGAGGGCAAATTCCTGCCAGTGATTTACTAACAACGTGTAAATTAAACACCACAGACGCAACATCTCATTTAGATATCGACCAACACAATATACCAAGCACAGCGCAAATTAGCATAGTCGCAAATAAAGAATAAAGATATAAAGAAGCCACAGTGCATTGAAAAGGAAAAAATGCTTTTAGAATCCTAGTTGAGGGTTCAAAGTCGCCTTTTATTTCCTGAAGCAAATTAAAAATAAGATGGCTTTCTACCATGCACTCTCTCATCTCTGCGGTGCCTCCTCCAAGCAACAATAATTGCAGCCATTTCAAGCACAAAATAATTTAAGACATGCTTTTTTGGGCCTTAAATAATGGCGCAAATGTCAGTAATTTGATGAGCACGTCCTGGGCCTAAACTATGCCTTGCCCACGGAGGGCCCAGAGGCAGCCTTACAATATCTTACTCTTTTTAGCTTTATTATTATTATTATTATTATTTTCTCTCTATTATTAATTTTGTTATTAATACTATGATTACTACTATTATTATTATTATTATTACTATTTTGTCCTCTTTCTAATCCTCCAACTTTCCCCACATTTATTTATTTTTTAATTAATTACTATCCTCTAATTTTTGTTATTAATGTTACTATTATTATTATTATTACTGTTATCAAAAAAAAAAAAAAAAAAAGTAATTTGACGAGCACAAGCATTAGTAAAACACGTTGCGTGATTCATTTGAATATTCTCCTCCCATAACTTTTGCGTCTGAAAGGGAAACTCCTAAAAAAAGATGCATATTCAATAAGGTCAGGCCCAAAAATAACCGTGTCTACGTCTTTTCAGTGCTAATTCCTCACTGCATGTAGTAATACCTGACAGTGCAATTTTAACGGCAAAAGACATTTTGTGCTGGTGCAAGCTGTTAGTAAACCTGGCCCTAAATATACAACAACCAGTAGTTGGACTGCTCTTTTAAATTAGTCTCAAACTCATCCGTTTTGGTTTTAAATCATTTTATCAACTCAACTAAAGCTCAAGTCTTCAAATCAGTCTGTGCAATTGCAGTTTCCGTGCAATATCTTAGTTCAAGTAAAATATTTAATATTTTGTGCATACTAGTATTTGTATCTTGAATTGTTAAAGAATCAGAATCTGAAGTGGAATCTAATATTACGAACCTGTGTTGTTAACTAAAGCTAATTAAAAATTATTTTTGTTAAATGAAAAAAGCCGAATTAAAATGTAAACATTAGATGAAATACTTTATTCTCTTTGGAAATATCTGAAATACAATAAGTATTAAAATGACTGAAATAGAACTAAAAGTAAAGCTATTTTTTGATAGAAATATAAAAAAAGACAAAAGAGCATATACAATTACTCAAACTTAAATGGATGAAAACATTAAATTAAAAGCTTATTCAAAATATTAATAAATACTACAATAGTATTAATAATTTTAAATAACACAGGTGAACTAAAATGGTCAAATTTCTATACGTATTCTTCAGTCTGAATTTACCAGATTTTCAGCACTCACTATCTCTCTGCCCAAGGGGCTTATGGGAAGGCAAAACCCGGAGGCAGAACCATGCATAAATATTTGCATGCTTCATTTAGAGCCGTGTGTTACTGAAGGGCTCCATTTAACATGTAGACTCAACTCATACTGCGCATTACCCAGAAGGGTTTGCATGGGAAATTGAATTGCAGATAATCCCATGCATGTCATTTTAATGAAATTATTTAATGCTGCACATGAGTGAGGCAGGACCTGAACACCACACACAAGCAATTCAATGAACTAGATTTATGTATTTCCTTAAGTAAATGTGTCTCGATGGCTTGGTTGCCAGGGTGTTGCTATGCGGTTTCTTAGTGGCCCAAATCTAAAAAGTTCACCCTTAATTTTCTACGAGATTCAGATCTTTAGAAATGTCCCAGGATCCTCTCTCAAGTCTCATTTTTGCCAGCAGCCATGTGAAAATGTACTTGCTTAGAAAAGTAATAACACTTCATGATCTGAACAAACAGTCATGTCTGTAGCACAAAGGGTGTTGGAAGAATCATGTGCAAAAATGTAATGCTTTGAGACGTCTTCTATACTGGAATTTTCAACAAACTACTTGCACTATTTATACCACAAAATGTACCCAAATTGGTATGCACATATAATAATCGTGTACTAATCGGTGTTATTTTAGTAAAATATACTATTTAGTGCTGTCAAACAATTAATTGCATTCAAAATAAAAGTTTTTGTTTACATACTATATGTACGTGTACTGTAAATGTATAAATACACACACATACAGTATATATTTTTTAAATATTTATACATTTATATAATTATATTATATATAAATATATTTAATATATAAACGTATTATTTTTCTTAAATACATGCATGTGTTTGTATTTATATATACATAATAAATATATACAGCACAGACATATATTATGTAAAAATCGCGATTGATCATTTGACAGCACTAATACTATTATATTTGATTATTTTGAAGCTTTTATTTTTAGATTTTCTGTTTTAATTTTAGTTAAAGTTTTTGTGAATTTATAATTTTTTGTAATTTTATTATATAAATTAATTTCTTTAAATTTATATTGTCTATTTTTACATTTTCTATTTCTAGTCTCAGTTTTAGTACATTTTGTTTTAATTTAAGGTAAGTTGCCAAGACAACACTTCTAGTTTTACAAATAATTCAAGTTCAAATGTTTCTCCTATTATTTATATTTTTCTTAATTTCATTTTTTTTGTTTATATAGTTTATTAATTTTTTAATTTCAGTCTTGGCATCTAGAAAATTAAACTTAATTTCATTTTATTTATTTCAGTTCACATTTATTTTTATTTCAAGTAACAAGTGGTTTTAGTTTCTGAGCTTTTTTATGGCTTTACGTGACTATAATAATGGTGTTGTTACTAATAACATGTTTGAGAAAAATCACTCCAGTCTGCTATTCTTAAACACTATAAAAACAGTGAACAAATGCAATAACAGACATGCAGGTGGCCTTATAGCTGCAGTGTTGCTCTGAGGGGGATTGTTATACTACAAAAATAAAGAAATGTAGTATAGCAGCTCCAACACGTGTAATGAGATCTCACCTTCAGTATGAGAGGAGATCCCGGTTTGAGCTCCAGCATGGACGGACCGAAGGGTTCAAACACAGGGTCGGGATAGAAACTGAAGGTCTCATTCACCACCAGGAGCGTCTGCACGTTATCCATGATGAACCCGATCTCATCCGGCCCGCTGCCCACCTCTGAGAAACCCCTCTCGGACCCCGCCACGGACGGCACCAGACACACCATCACGGTGTTATTGAGCACAGTGCAGTTCTGTGAGAGACAGCAAACATCACGCATTACTGAAGACACTAACGCTGCTTAAGAGCCAATAAAGAGAAGATACAAGAAGCAGAGAGGAGGAAAACAGCAGCCAGAGCTGCTCAGATGAGTGGGTCAAGGAGAAGAAAAGGTCACATTCGCCCTGCGGGACTTTCTCAGGGCTTTATAGAGCCATTGTATGTTCTATATCCCATCAGCCGTTGACATTTTAAAGGTTAAACTGTGAAAAGGTAATTCAATGTCACACATACGCAAAGAAAAACATGTGCAGGCACACAGGGCTTCGGTTGAACACACTCGTTTGTCTGTTCCTGCTGCTTTAGAGCTCAGAGGGAACAAAAAACACCATAAAACTAGTCTAGACTCTAGCGATCAACAGTTTGGAGTTAGTAAGATTTGTTAGTGTTTTTGTAAGAAGTTTCTTCTACTCACTAACGCTGCACTGATTTGATCCAAAAATACAACAAAAACAGTAAAAATTGTAATTATTATTACAATTTAAAATAAACATTTCTATGTGAATATTTCATAAGACATAATTTATTTTGGTGATGCGCAGCTGTATTTCCAGCATCATTACTCCAGTCTTCAGTGTCACATGATCCTTCAGAAATCATAATAATATGCTGATTTGCAGCTAATTTCTGATCATCAAAGTCGAAGCTGATTGCTTTTTTGTAGAAATACACAAAGTATTCTTTTTTGGTTAAACTATTGCTAAACTATTGGGTATAAAGAGTAGTGGAATAGTGTGAAGATAAAGTCAATCTAAAGTGGTGAATCAGTAGCTATGTGCACATCACAGAGGATCTCACCTGGACCACCAACACCATGTCACTCTCCAAAAAGGCACAACAGCGCCTACACTTTCTCCACCGCCTGAAAAGAGCAAGTCTCCCTCCACCCATCCTCACCACATTCTACAGAGGCACCATTGAGAGTGTGCTGACCAGCTGCATCACTGTCTGGTACGGGAACTGCAGTGCTGCTGACCGCAAGACCCTCCAGCGGACAGTGAACACAGCTGCAAAGATCACCGGTGCCCCTCTTCTCTCCATCCTGGACATTTTCCTTACACGATGCTCCAGCAAAACCAACAGCATCGTGAAGGACTCCACCCATCCCTCCCACAGTCTCTTCCAGCTCCTACCAACTGCTCCTGCTATCGAAGCATCGAATCGTCGACTATTCTGGGTCACCCCTAACAGAAATACTGTCAAACTATACAGAAATACTTTGATGACAGACTTTCCTCACCATTACATATAGATGCTGTGAACGAGATCGGTCCGCTGGTTAGTCAAGTTATCCCGTCTCATAACACAAAGTCACATGACTTTTTCAATGCGCATGGTGGAATTTATTCTGTAAATGTGTTTCCGTCGTAGTTTATGCACCTTTTTGTCTTATTGGATAAACAGTTTATCCTACTCAATTGTGCGCATACATTTTTTATGCGCATCTTGGCATTTCCATACAGCATTTTTTTATGCGATATTCCAAAATGCGCATAAAAATAGGCGGATGGAAACATATAGAGACTTACGTTGACTGAACTGACGCTGCCGTATTTGGCTCTCATCTTCGGCTCTCTGACGGTGGCGAGGTTGCTGCCGATCACTGTTAACGGGGTTCCACCACTAACAGAGAGAAAAACAACAACGTTAACATCTAGAAAACATGAACCATCCATCACCTTACACAACATTTTCATTATGTACTGAACTGGTGAAGGTAAAGAGTGTCATTTTAAACATGCTGAACATTACCGTTCAAAAGTGTGCGGCTAGTATTATGTATTTTGAAAGAAATTAATACTTTTATTCAGCAAGGATGCATAGAATTGATCAAAAGTGACAGTAAAGACATTTATAATGTTACAAAAGATTTCGGTTTCAAATAAATGCTGCTCTTTTGATTCATTGAATCTAAAATCCAATAAAAAAAATCATCAGCACAGCTGTTTTCAACATTGATAATAATCAGAAATGTTTGTTGAGCAGCAAATCAGTATATTATAATGATTTCTGAAGATCATGTGACTCTGAAGACTGGAGTAATGATGCTGAAAATTCTGCTTTGATCATAGAAATAAATTACATTTGAACAGATGTTCACATAGAAAACAGCTTTTTAAATTGCAATAATATTTCAATGTTTTATTGTATTTTTGATCAAATAAATGCAGCCTCAGTGAGCAAAAGAGACTTAAAAGATTTTTTTTAAAATTGGTAGTGCATTATACCATAGAACTCTAAAAATACAATTAAAATGCATATGTGTGTGTGTTTACATTTGCGATGAAAATGCCTATAAATAGCCATGTTGAATCAGTATAACTAGTCAGGATGCTGTAAACAATCTCACTTTTAGGTAACACTTTAGAATAAGGTTCCATTTATTAACATTAATGTATTAACTAACATGAACAAACAATGAACAATGCATTTATTACACTATTAAACTTTGTTAATGTTAGTTAATGAGAATACAGTTGTTCATTGTTTACTCACTACATTAACTAATGTTAACAAACACAACTTGTCAATTTAATAATGCATCAGTAAATGCTGAAATTAACTAAGATTAATAAATGCTGTAGAAGTATTGGTCATTCTTAGTTCATGTTTACTAATGTTGATAACTAATGTTAATAAATGGAACCTTATTCTAAAGTGTTACCCACATTTATTTAAAACAGATGAAACAGCTGTGTTATGTATGTGAATGGTGCTTCTAAAAGACTTCCAGCATAAAAGCAAACCGCTGAAGTATTAACCTGCTTAACCGGTCTCTCTCTCTCTTTCATCACTCATGTCTCTCTCCCTGTGGATGTGAAACGCTTCTTCGCAGCTCTAGACGTCAGCGTGAGTGTGTTTGCAGCATTTCTCTGCAGGCTGTGATGTTACTCAAACCTCCAGAGACGGAGCTGCAAATGTTCACGCTGAAGCACCTGCGAGCCGCTCTAGAGGACTTTCACAGAGAAATGCTCTCATATAACCAAACAGGTCACAGTGTGCTGATGAGTCTGACCTGGCGATGCTCCAGTCGGGCTCCAGCTTCAGGATGGTGGGGTCGTCTGTGTAGTTGAACTTCACCTCCGGGTTTCTGAGCTCGGCCGCGTTTATGTCCACCATCACCGGGGTCCCTCCTGTGCCCAAACCCGCCGGAGTCACACACACGATCTCACGGGCGCTGCGCCTGAACACACACACGACCACAACACCTCTAGCTTTACTTAGGACTCAAGTCATAGAAAACTGGAACTGCTTGGTACTAAAAGTCTGCTGTGCAAAAATGTCAAAAATGGTAACATTTACAACACAAATACATTTTTGGATACTAAAGGATTCGGATCATTTATTCTGATATTTTATTGGCCAAACCCATCACAGAGAAGGAAATTTTAACTAAATGTGAGAAATGTAGTGAGTAAAGCCTTTTTCCTTATTTCTTTTAAAAATATATATTTTTTACATATACTATAAATATTTTACACATGGGCATTTTATCAGCCATTGGCGAACCCATTAGAAGGAAGCATTTTTTACAAATATGAGTAATGTAGCAAAATTTTTTTAATTTATTTAATTTCAAAATGTGTGATTTTATTTTTATTTTTTATTTATACTTTTATTTATGAGCATTTTATGCACACATATGGGCATTTCATTGGTCATCAGCAACTGAAAACCCCATTAAAAAGAAGGGAAAATAGTGATTTACAACTAAATAATAACTGTGATTATTATAGTAAATATTGTGCTAATTTATTTCATAAAAAAAACTGTGATTTAATTTTTTTTGTTTTATCATTTTTCGATTTTATTTGTATTTTATGCACATAAGTTGCCATTGCATTAGTCTTCAGCCACTGAAAAACTCATCAGAGAGAGGGGGAAATGTTGATTAACAACTACATTACACCTGTTTTTTTGTGCTAAGAAGCCTGACTAACATTATATGTGGACAAAATAAATAAATCAATCAAATGAAACAAATGTGTAGATTTTGACTCGTTTCTATGTATTTTAGGTTTCAGAATAAGAAAAATAACACAACCTCATTGACCTGAGCTACGTCTGAAGGGTAGAATGAAGGCGATCATGTGTGCAGAGTGTGTGACAATACGGTTTCATTAGGTTGCATCAGCTTTGGAGGTTCAAAGATCATTCAGAGTGACGGCTTCGAACATGACAGACGTTAATCTGATCAAACCAACACATGCACGACTGACGGCCCACTTAATCATGTGACAGATAAAAGCAAAGAGGAGATTCAGTCTGAAGGTTCGTTCCCATGTTCGATCAGACATGCATGCGCATGTCCTCTGCGCGCGCGCGTGTGTGTGTGTGTGTGACTGTGTGTGTGTCCTTCATCACTTGCTGTGTTGCCTAGGCAACTGTTCACAACACTCAGTGGTGAAACCTGCTGAGTTCTGGACATTTTGACAGGACTGTCGTCACACACACACATCAATCATTTCTGTCTGCTTTCAGACCTGATGAAAAAAAGAAATCAGTTGCTCTGAACACCTGATAACAACACTGTTTAAAAATTACTCTACAAAATCTTTTTCCTGAGATAAGTCTTAAAAATGGCATGCATTAACCCTTGTTTCACCCTCACAATAAAGTACTAGGACATTACCATGATTTAACACTTGTGATCAGCTAGTTAGGGAAAGAATAAGGTGATTTTGTAACATCACGTACAAAATTGAAATCTAAAAAAAAATCTTATTTTGCTGCAATTGTGCAAATATAATTTATGTACATATAAAAATGATATTAAAATAGATTAGATCACCCAGATGCATTATGGTAATGAAATTTGGAGGGGGATTTTTTTTATTGTTTTCATTTCCTTGTGCAACATTTAATTCTTGAATTTGGGATAAAATTAAACGGTATTCCGATAAATTCAAATCAAGCTGTGGTGCTTTTTGTCAGAGAAATCAGTGTTATTTCAGAAATGTCAACATAGTATTTATTAATATTTTGAATTTGGCTCTTATTTTATATTTTCAGTTTTCTTTTTCATTTTTGTTCAAGTTCTAGTAATTATTTAATTATTTTTAAGTGATTATTTTATTTTTGTTGTTTTTTTTCTACATAGCTTTAATTTATTTGTATTAATTAATTAAAAATAATTCACAAATATTACTTTCAGCTTTGGATTTTAATATTTTAATAATTCAACTTATTTTATTTCATTTAACTGCCAAGGTAACAATTATATATATTTTAAAAAATTTTATTCTAATATTTATATTTTATTTAATTTCCGCTTCATTTCAATGAACACATTATTTCTAATAGCTTTGGATGTATTTAACTAGCAACACCGAGGGATGCATCTAGAAGCGCAAAACTTAAAGCTTGAATTAAAGTACTGCCTTATTTAGTTTTGAAAATGCTACAGTGTTGAGTGATTGAAATAACAGTACATATCAGCATATTAAGTCTGAATGCACGTTCAGATGAGAGGAACAGATCAGTGCACCTTTCAAAGCGGCAGGTGTTGAGTCCGATCTTGATGGAGACGGCGCTGCCCGAGTTCAGATGGCTGCCGTGAATGGTGATCCTCGTTCCTCCGGAGATGGGCCCGTATGATGGCTGCACGCGAGTGAAGTACGGCGACTGGACACACACACACACACACACACACAAATAGTTTACAATTACATTCCACCGAGTTTCAGTTAGAAATCACACAGTTTGAGAGTGAAGCTCACCACAAACGTGAAGGCTTTGGGAGACACAGCCCTGTACTCCGGCAGACAGTCGCGCACACACACCTCCACGTGAGCGTCCTGCACACGGTAACCTGTGGCGTCGGCCAGTCGACACACGATCCTGCAGAGAGACAGAGACAGAGACGAGGGTCTTAGAGCGGTCTGGAACGGCCGGCGACGCTCAAACTCAGATCAAACCCACTCCAGCAGTGACTGAGCGGCTGATCGTGAGACGAGAGCTCAGACGGGTTACAGAGCAACCGCAGACGCTACACAATGAGACGCCGACATCTGCACAACACGTGTCTGTGATTCATGGAACGGACAGCCAACGCTCCCATCATGCCCTGGGGCGGGATGTCCACCGTCTGCAGCGGGTTATTAACAGCGTCTGTGTCGAGCGTATATAGCTACACACAGCATAGGAACAGGGTTTTCCGTGTTTGCAATGAAAAAACACCAGTGTTTGTTTATTTCCTGGAAGTGTGAAGCGCTGCCATGATTTATTAAGTATGAATGAAGGGCATAGCATCCAGAAACTGCAGCAGAGACGTCACTGGTGTTTTTTTTAATAAGAGAAGATGATTTATAGATGAGATAAAGATGCACTGATAATAAAATTATGACCTATACAGATAAACTGAAAAATGATTAAAAATTCTATAATATTTTATCTAAATAAATTTAGAATATTAATTATTTTATTCACAACAAGTGAGTATTTATTTTGAGACTACATTTGTTAATAAATTTGTGTTTTGAAGACTACTTGTTAATGTAAAAATAAATGAGCATGATGATGTAACATCCATTGTTGATTATAAAAACAATCTACTGTTGCTATGGTTACCTTTAAACACAAATGTGATTGGCTGTTTTCATCAGCTGGGTTTCCATGCACACATTTTCATGCAAATTCCTGAATAGTGCATAAAGCGCTGAGTAGGAAAACCACTTCAAATCTCCAAAATGTGCATAAATACGTAAAGTTCTTCAGTTTTCTATTTCTATTTTGTACCAGTTTCTCCAAAAGTGATGATTACATTCTCTTGAACCCTTGATGGAGATGCTGCTTTACTCTCTTTACTGTATTTCGTAAATTATTTTGGTGGGGTTTTTTTCACAAATTAAATGCAAAAAACATTATTTTGCAACTGACCATGCAACATCTTACACTAAAGATAATAGAAAAGTTAGATTTGTGCATGATTTCTGTTTGTTTGTCACAGAACACTTTACACATCAGTCAGACGCTCTCTTCCTTTCTAAGTGGGCCGTTTTTGCTCAGAATAAGCTAATAGTCAACATTAAGACTAGACGAGACTAAACACAGATCAGATGCTATTTCAGGACGCAAACGTAAGAGATCATTCACTCAAACAGACACATAGTTAATAAATAAAATAACACACAACTACCCATCAACTGCAGCAAAATTCATTTTATATATGTCTGTATAAATAAACACACAAACACACACACACACACATATATATACACGCACACACACGGACACTCACACGCACACACACATATATACACGCACACTCACACGCACACACACATACACGCACACGCACACTCACACGCACACACACACACACACACACACACACACACACACACACACATTTAGAAAAAAAAGTAAATGTAAGATGAATACATTACATTTTTTTTAAATAAATTAAAATTAGACTAAAACAAGCAAATAAATATTATAATAAAAAAAAATCATTAAAATAAGAAAATAAGTATATAATACATTTTAATATTCTATACATTTTATTTTATTAATTATTTATGCCAGTAGATGACTCCAGATGTAATAGTGTCAGACACTCACTGCTCAGCGCTGACGTACTCCTCCTCGATGGGCTGGCAGGCCACTTTCCCGATCCGCACTCCGTTCTGGATATCTTTGAACTGAAGGCCCAGATTCTCTCCGCTGATGGTCAGTCTGGTTCCTCCCTGCCGCGGCCCGGTCTCAGGAAACAACTGGACCAGGACAGATACGGAAATTACACTTTTTTGCATGAACTATATCTTAAAAACTATTTACAGAGACAGACATCAGAAGCGAGTGCATCAGTCGAGACAAACACAAACGACAGCATCCCGCAAAACCCAAGCACAGAAGCAAACACAAACGGGTAACTGGTTTCATTTGACATTCACACATTTTTACAAATAGATGCATGAAAATAAGAAAGCGCAGCTTGAGAGAGAGTAAAGCAGAGGAACAGAGAGAGAATAGGTGTACTTCTTCTGAACAGATGGCTCTCGGAGCGCCTATGATGTGCTAATAATCCATGTGATAAATTCATTCTCCTCCAAATTAAATTAACACCTAATCTAATAAGTAAAAGATGACAGCGGCGCCGCACAGATAGAGAGCGGGCATGAGAAATTGAACAAGAAGAACAAAGGAGGAGTTTAATTAACACGAGGGGATGTAAATTTAGTAAGTAGATGTTCTAAAAGTTAATATTCCGTTGGCAGGAGAATTTGGAACTCGATGTAACGCCGCAGAGAAAACCTACTTCCAGAATAACACAGAGTGAGGAAGAAAGAAAGAAGAAAACTTATCAGCGCCTGTGACATCATCTGTCAAAACCTGTCATGATATCAAGGGTTTGTCAAGCATGTGAAAAGAAGGAAAACCTGCCCCCCATTAAATATGGCTTTATAATAACAATAAATAATACATTTCAATAAAATATACTATTGCAATAAATATTTATTTAATTTTTAAAATTTAAATAAATACAATTTTAACAATAACAATCAAAATATATTTACTACTATTAACATTATTACTACTATTAATATAATATAATAATAAATATTACATAGTTACTTTATTAGTAGTAGTACTATTATTATTATTTAAAACAAAAAATATTTAAGGAAAAAAATGAACAAAAAATAATATTGCAATAATATTATGGTACTGTAAATTAAAATGATGACAGCAACAACAACAATAATAATAATAATAATAAAAAATTACAATAAAATATACTATTACAATAACATTTTTATTAAATTTTTAAAATGTAAATAAAGTACAATTTTAGCAATAATAAAATATATTTACTACTTTTATTTTTTTAATTATTTTTAAAAAATTATATATATATATATATATATATATATATATATATATATATATATATATATATATATATATATATATATATATATATATATATATATATATATATATATAATTTAGTGCCATGCCAGCTACCATGGCTATTTTCATGGTGAGAAAATAAATATTTAAACTGTAGAAAACATCAAATAAAAACTTGTATAAAAGGTTATTAAAGTGAATCTTTGACCTCTGGTTTGCAGTAACTCACCCTGGTGATGCGCGGGTGCGTGCAACGGCTGTTTCCGGAGGTCGCATGCATCCAGGTGTGCTCCGGCTGAGCGCATTCCTGCCGCAGGGAGCACTTCCTGTCCTGAACACACCAGCCGCACTCGAAGCTGTGGTTGGCCTTCAGACACAAACCACAGCTCTCCCGCAGCGCGTAGCACTTATACAGGTGCGCTGCAGAGACGAAGAGAGATTCGCTTACCATTTATTTTAAACTCTGCTGATTATCTAAATCTCATGCTGAAAACTCCCGGTGCTCCAGATGGCCAGTCCGCCACTGGTCTCAACTCTGATTGGTCGTCTTGTTCACGATCTGGGGTGGGACTTCTGAGAATACTTCTTATCAGACTAAACCATTTTTCGGGAGGGTAGAGGGTAGACAATTTCTTTAACCAAATTGCATGCTTTTTTGTGGTTTTCATAATATCTTAGTTCTACAACTACTAAAATATTAGAATTATTCACAGAACATGGGCCTATATAGTATAATTCCTGGATTTTGTGGGGCCCCCTGGGCTTTCACCCCACTAGCAACGGCCCTGCATAGCTCACACATTGTTTAGTGGCTTTGGCTTAAAGAAATAAAAACATTCAATTGAATTAAGTGTTCTTGATGCCTGTTTTTTTTTCTAAAAACTCTCCCCTTACAGCAATATTAATTATTACTTTCAAAATGTTGTGTTTCAACCCCTAGACCTTTAAGGATCGTAACACCAGCATTATGAATCATGAGCAACAACACACCTGCAGAGCTGAAGGACAGGATTCATTTATTACCACATTGCATCTGCTTTTCCTGCATACAGACTGTAGAGAATGTGAAGCGTGCTTGTTTATACAAGCAAACGATGCTTTAAAACATTTATAGATGCTGCATCTCTCTCCAGCAGCATCCTGTGGCGGTTGCTAGGCTACCAGCTATATAGTGTACTGCAGTGGTCGCCATGGTTACCTTGGATGTTGTGAGGGTTGTCAATGATGAAGTTTCCATTCCACACCACAGACAGATCAACGGGAAGATCGCTGATGTCACTTCCTTCATAATTATACTGCAACACAAGAACAAATGACATTTAACAAAATCAAACACATACATGAATATGAAAGAACATTTAACCGGATTTGAGCAGCATTTGCCTGTGCAAAACTCACTAACATGATGCTTGCGTGATGCTAGACGGTTACTGTAAGATGTAAAGCATCTCCTCAGGTGACCGTGAGGCCGTTCTTGACCTTTACTCGGTTATTTTCCTGTTTTATTAATATGATATTATTTATTTAAGAGCTGGGACGCTGCATGTACACTGCACACAGTGAAGGGCGCTCCCTAATAAGGGTTTACAAAACTGTCCTTCTGAACCGCGTCTCACACGCATCCCTTTCATTCGCCCTTAACTCTCATTAAAGTTTCAGTCAGTCTGTTCTCTCACCGGACGTCTTCCCAAGACAAACATCTGCTTTTGTTTTACATAATTGGTATTTGCTCATAACTATGGAAGCTCATTTCCACCACTAAATAAAAAATAAAAAGGTAACTGCGACTTCTCATCTCACAATTCTGACTTATTTTCTTGCAATTGCGAGTTTACATCTTGCAACCCTGACTTCTTTTCTCAGAATTGAGAGATAAAAATTTGCAACTAAGAAAATCATTCTGAATTGTGAGCTTTTTTATTCCTCAGAATTGGAGTTTATAACTCACAATTCAGAGAAAAGAAGTCAGATTTGCAGGATTTAAACTCAGAATTGCAAGGAAAAAACCCTCAGAATTGCAAGAGAAAAACCAAAATTGCGAGAACGCAAAATTGCAAGAAAGTCAAAATTGCAAGAAATAAACTCAAAATTGAGAGAAAAAAACACTCAAAATTGCAATAAAAAAAAACAGAATTGCGAGAAAGTCATAACTGCAAGATATAAACTCAGAATTGTGAGAAAAAACTCAAAATTGTGGGAAAAAAAGTCATAATTGCAATACATAAATTCAGAATTGAGAGGAAAAAAAAAATACAAAATGCAAAATTGCAAAATTGCAAGAAAGTCAGAATTGCAAGATATAAAATCAAAATTGAGAGAAAGGCAGAATTTTGAGATATAAACTCTTTATGAGAAGTCAGAATTACCTTCTTTTTTTTTTTACTAAAAAAAAACCTGTGACTGAAGTGGGCTTACATACGTAACACTACGGGATCCAGAGAGGAGGTTCAGGCGTGTTTTATGTCCTAAGAGAAATCAGTGCTTTAAAAATACAATGTAATGCCATTCATCTTTAAATAGTTTTTAATACATATATTAGAAAAATCAGGTTTGTCGACTGCACTGATGTCCTGTCGTCCCAGGCCTCTGCCACGGACGAAAACCTACTGGAGGAATATTCACGTGTTTGTGTGCGTGTGTGTGTGTGTGTGTGTGTGTGAGAAGAGGTCAGCAGGACTCAGATGAGGAAACACACAGAAGGGCGACAGCATGAATCACTGAATAGAGATTAATGAAGGAGCACTACAGCGCTTCACTGCGGTACCTCCCTCTGAGAGAAGAGAGCGGCGCGTTTAAGAGACACGCAGGAATAAATAAATGAATCACTTCAAAAAGAGAGAGAGAGATTCTGTAGCAGTCGAGCTCAGATAATTGCTTATTTTGAGAGCAGACCTGCATTGAGTTGTTAGAAAGCAAAGCTCTCAGAAACACAACAACACAGAGATTTTAAAGAGCGCTAGAGCAGAACATTCTCTGAGGGAAAAACAATGTGAGGCTAAGGTGCTGTGGATGGATGCCAAGGCGTTGCTATGCAGTTGCTAGGGTGTTCTGGATATACTTACTGTTTTAGCTACCCTCTATGATACTCTGGTCTTCAAATATGCCACGGTCACCTCAAATCACTAACCCACGTGTAAGCGATGATAACAGTGATACTTTCCATAGTATGAAGCACACACTCATCTGTCATTCATTATTTGCATTTGCACTCATGAGCCATGGATAATTAACTAGGCACTAACGATTTGGTCTCTCATTAGTTAGGAAATGAAAAATGATTTATGGTCTGAACTGGAGCTCTGCTCTGTCTTACATGTATGTTATGGTAATTCATTCCCCCCGCAGGCTGCAGACGTGCGATCGATTTATTTGGCGAGAGACTGACGCATTTGAGCAGCCGGTTAACCTCTCGCTGGCGTGGGAAGACAAGCGCTCGTCTAATTAAATAAACGAGAGATGACGCGGCGAGGCTGAAGAGGACAATGTGCTTGAGTGTGTGTGAGCGGCCCACATCATAAGATTATCACTGGAAAGAGTTTGATTTCATTTACTAATATACATGCGCTATATAAAGAGAGCACAGCCGCCCACTGCAGAACACATGCTTCCTATTTCCACATCTCACCAAGAATATTACCGTCAACCAAAAAATGTTACAAAGATAAAAACCAGCAGTGAAAACTAAACTAAAAGTAAAAACGAGAGGTTGCTAAATGTTAAATGCATGCATCAATAAATGCATAAATAAGTGAATAAACGCAAGTATGCATAAACAAATAAATCCATAAATAAGTATATAAATGCATGCATGCATAAACAAACGTACAAATAAGCGCATAAATGCATGCATGCATAAATACATTTATGTGCTTATAATTAATAATAAAACAATGATAATATTAATAAACATGTATAAGCGAATAAAAGCAATCATGCATAAATAAACAAATAAATGCAATAAACAAGGACATAAATGTATGCATGCATATACAAATAAGTGCATAAATGCATGCATGCATATACAAATAAGTGCATAAATGCATGCATGGATATACAAATATATGCATAAAATAAGTGCATAAATGCATGCATTGCAGACAAAATCAATGTATCTAATTACACAAGATGTGCTCATCTGATATATATTACATCCTGTGTGCTGTGAAAGTAAAACTTAATGACTAAAAGTAATTTACGAACAACTGAAACAAAATAAAAAGCATATCAAAGTTAGAAAGCAAACTCCAAAAAAAGAAGTAAATACGAACTAGTGAACCTTTCAAAACTACAATAAGCCAAGTCATTGTTTCTTTCTTTTGTCTTGTTGATCTGATCTGCACACAATCACAGCAGTAATCATATGTTTGGCGGTTGGAGTCTCATGTGGGACGCTGAAGGATGTTGATTTAGTGATTCAGCTGATGGTTTAATGATCTTGTCCTTCCTCTGACCCTGACTATTGTGTCCTGAAGCAGGACCCTTGCTGCTCCGGGGATGTTGTAACATGGACCCCTGTGGGAAAACGCCTCAATCCTCCCAATGCAAATAAATATTATAATAACAGTGTGTGCTCATATCAAACTCACCTCATTCAGCTTGATTTAAGCGCCTAATTTGTTGTTCATTCAAATGTGAGACATAAAAAGCCACCAAGACGAGTATAGAATAATGCAATAAACGAAATGTTACAAAAACTCTTATATTGCTGTTGTGAGCTTAATTGTGGTAAACTAATAGCTTATCGTTTTCCACCTAAACCTCAGTTAAGAGTGAGAGAAGAATGCATCATTCCAACTCATCTCCATACAATAACTTCCATTAAAACAATATCACTCTCAAGTCCCTCCTTATTCAATTGTAAACTTCATTTCTCTTAAGTGATTAATGACTTAAAGCAGTTCTATATCTGCCATCCCGACACACACACACACACACACACACAGTCTCTCTCTCTGGATCAGGTGCAGTGAGTTTCTAAAAGCCTCCACTGTTGTTGAACGGCCCCCGGCCACAGTCTCTCTCTCTCTCTCCTTATCCTCTCTTGCTTCATTTTTCTTTACCGTAGTATCTATTACTGCGGTGTCGCTCTCACACTGTAATTAATCATCATTTTTTTATCGGTGTCTCCTCTAATTGGTTCTCATCAGAACTCTGCTGCACCTCTCTCACACACACACACACACACACACACACCTGCCGCCGCCGTCATCAGCTGTACGAGAGCCGCTCTATTCGTTTCTATTCTCCTCCAGCCTGTTTTCTGACAGACTGAAAGAGCTTCATAAAGGAAGATGAATTAAACACAGTGACAGATACTGTGTGTCAGACAGAGACAGATTAATATATTTATAAATAATTGTATGGATTATATGATTGGCATATTTATATATACACATTACCATATTTATATAAATTACCTTCCTAAAAGGGTCAGTACGATTTTTTAAGCAATTACTAGTTGTTTTATTCAGCAAGGTTGCATTAAATTGATTAAAAGTTTCTGCAAAGACGTTTGTAACGTTTCTTATTATATAAATGCTGTTCTTTTGATATTTCTGTTCATCAAATAATCTTGATAAATAAGATGCATTAATGTTTCCATCAAAATATTGAGCAGCACAACTGTTTTCAACATTGATAATAATCAGAAATGTTTGTTGAGCAGTAAATCAGTATATTATTATGATTTCTGAAGATCATGTGACACTGAAGACTGGAGTAATGATGCTGAAAATACACCTGCGCATCACAGAAATAAATTACATTTAAACATTTTCACATAGAAAACAGCTATTTTAAATTATTTTTTATTTTACAGCATGGTTTGCAAAAGATACAAACAGTAGTGTACACACTCAGCTCAGAAACACATTTGTCATCATCTAGCTTGACAGCCCTTCAAACCACATTTCCCATGAGCCCCTCTCACTTCCTGCTTTCCCTGTGCAGCTTTATCCAGTTAGAGGAATGCCAGCTGTGGTTTTCCCATGCATCCGAGCGCCAGCTCACGATCACAGCGGTTCAGACGGGGAGGAGTGTGTTTGTGTGTGACTCTGATGCAGTTTTTGGGTCTGTTCTGACCACTAGAGTGCAAGAAGAGCCTTCGGATGGAAACCACAAGAACACAATACAACCCAATCATCCAGAGAGAAACACTCAGCCAAACCCAGACAACGAGAGGAGCTGGTGTCCAAAAACACACGCCCATCTAGACAGACACAAACTGCTTATAATGCTCAAACTCTGCCAAATAAGTTTCTGCTTTCAACTAAAGGACAGCAGGACGAATCCTCCACCATCTGTGCTGCTTCATCAAAACAATAAGACACTGTGTGTGTTTGGAGATAAATACTGTTCTCATCTGCATCTCTTCTTATTAGATCAATGCGCCAGATATTATGTATGATTGCAACAGTGTGTGTGTGTGTGTAGGAATAACACAAGCTCAATATAATCTATCCACCTACAACACACACACACACACACTGAGGCTGGTGGATTAACCATAGATTATAATTCTCATTACTGTATTGATCTGCGTGCATTATCAGGAGCATCACATGCATGACTCTGATATGATCATGTGACAGGAACTTATTGATTTAGACAGTGATTTCAGATGAAAATAACACTGATCTTTTACTGTTTAACCACTTTATTATTTAACATGCTGAATCAATGCAGCACTGCTAATATGAAAGATTGTATCATTATATGTCATCATTGTGAGTTACTGCAAGTGTGTGAATGTAAAAACTTATCTAAATTCAGTTTCTTGTGTTTCTTGTGCCACATGACAATCTGAAATCTGCTGGAATATAATTAACAACGAGGCGCTAAAGTTATACAGTCTTCAAAAGCTAAATGCATTTTTTTTTTATGTTTTTGAAGAAGTCTCTTCTGCTCACCAGAGCTGCATTTATTTGATCAAAAGTTTGTGAAATATTGTGAAATATTATTACAATTTAAAATAGCTGATTTCTATGTGAATATACTGTAAAATGTAATTTATTCCTGTGATGCAAAGCTGAATTTTTTGCATAATTACTCCAGTCTTCCATGTCTAGAGAAGCACATTTCCATCACATAATTAAAAGAATGCTGTAGTAAATCATAATTATGGCATAAAAAACTCTAATTATGAAATAAATCGAAATTATGAGATACTAAGGCATAATTAGTTGAAATAGAAATTATGACAAAAAGCCAAACTGAGACAAAAAGTCAATTATGATATGAAAATAATTAGTCAACTTTTTTTTTCTTTTTGTCTAATAATGCGAATCTTAATATAATATAATATAATATAGCATGATTTTTTTTTTCATAATTTTGCAAAAAAAATGGTCTTCCATAAGCTTTACATGATCTTCAGAAATCATTCCAATATGCTGATTTTCTGCTCAAGAAACATTTCTGATTATTATCAATGTTAAACACAGTTGTGCTGCACAATCCTTTTTTTTTGTGGAAACTATGATGCATTTTATTTTTCAGGATTCACAGATGAATAGAAAGTTCAACAGCGTTTATTTAAAACAGATATCTTTCACTATATATGTCTTTACTCTCACTTTTACATTTATTCATTTGGCAGACGCTGTTATCCAAAGCAACTTAGAGTTGACTTCTGATCAATTTAATGCATCCTTGATGAATAAAAGTGTTGAGTTCCCAAAAAAAAATCTACCGACCCCAAACGTTTGAAGGCAACACACCTCAAGAGGTAAAGTATGCTTCTGTCACAATGAAGTCTAGAGCTGGTGTAGATGTAGAGAGCACTGAGGTGTGTAACTCACGGTGGTTTTCTGGCACTGGATGCTGGAGCTGTTGAAGCGCAGCGCCGTCACGCTCTGCGTCTCGCCCTGGATGTGGAAGACGCACTCGTAGTTCCTCTGGCCGGACTGAGGCTGTGGAAGGTTTCGGGCCGACAGCGTGATGGGCTTCGGGACCCCGACGGGGATGTAGATCTGAGTGGACGGCAGAATCTGAGGACAGTCCTGTGAAAACAAGACCAGCATCAGTTATCATCAGCTGACTCAAACACTTCTGGAAAGAGAAATAATTCTTATTGAAACAACAAAACATAGGAAGGACATCGAGCGATCAGTCGCGCAGACCAGCTGACATGTTTGACATTGGGTTATACAAGCCTGATGGGGAACATATGGAGCAACATCACGCAAAGACCTGCAGCAGAAACGAGCTGGACGCTGACATTATCTGGAGAATATCCCAGAATACCTCACTGCTCTGTGTGTGTGTGTGTGTGTGTGTGTGTGTGTGTGTGTGTGTGTGTGTGTGTGTGTGTACACTTGAGGAATAAAACATGAGTCAAGTCAGTCGAGGCCAATATGACTGGATGTTCAAACTATTTTTACTGTTTTTAAAAGAAATCTCTTCTGCTCACCAAGGCTGCATTTATTTGATTTAAAAAATGCAGTAATATTGTGAAATATTATTACAATTTAAAATAACTGTTTTCTATATGACTTAATTTATACATTTATAGCTACTTAACGTATATATCAAAATTCATATCTACATGCATAGTGTATATTGCATCTATTCATATAATAATTTAAAATATATATTGCTATATAATCTCTAGATTAGATTTATAAATATTACTCAAAATCATTTAAATCTAGTTAACATCATCTTTCTTTGATGAATAGTAAATTCAAAAAACATTTATATGAAAAAAAACAAATGTCTTGTCACTTTTAATCAATTTAATGCATCCTTGCTGAATACAAATATTTTATATAAAAAAAATCTTATTGACCCCAAACTTTTTGAATAGTAGTATATATATACATATTTATATAAAAATAATTCTACAGATAATTAACAATCTATATAAATAAAATCTGTAGTTTTTCTTAATATACAATTTTTTGTAACATTATAAATGTCTTTGCTGTCGCTTTTGACCAATTTAACGCATCTTTAATTAATTAATTTAATTTCAAATCTTTCTGACCTGAATTTTGAACAGTAATACATATACAGCGTGTGCTGATACAGTCATAACGCTTCATGTCAACAAGCACCGAGGATGGAAAAACAGGAGGACAGAAGACGGGAAGTTGACACAAAAAAGCTCGTATGAAACTATTTATGTATAAATACCATAAAAACAGTTTTACAGAGAATCTGGTTGGAGAACTGAGAGAGAGAGGAGGAAGTAGTTATTCCAATCTGATAAAGAATGAGACTCATAACCTCTCTCTGAATGATGCTGCTAAATGAAGCGGTGAAATCAGCTGTTAAGTGCGGTGTCTCTGAGATCGAGAGGATAAACCCAAGAGCAGGGGATTCCTCCAGGTGTTTAGACCGCTATTCCTCCTCAAACCGAAGGAAATTCTCCTGATGTCGTTCTGACTTCATGAGGAAACTGACAGTATTTTTGGTAACAGTGCTGGTTTCCTGGCTTCTGCTTATTTAGCGTAAAGAGTGACCGCATCAGCGTCCGGTCAGCCACCCACACATCTGTAAACCACAGCGACCGTACAGATGCAAACCAGCAACCAGATGTTTTAAGGAAGGATGTTTGCTTATTAAAACGGTCCAAAACTCTATTTTGCAGAACCAAACCTTGAGCTTTATGTGGCCAAACAACAATGGCCAAACCAAGGTATTGAGATTCAGTCAAACTGAAGCACCTTTGGTCAGTAAATAAGGAAACAATCATCCATATAAGAGCAGATAGCACTATTCAAAAGATTGAGGTTAGCAAGATTTTTTTAAAGAACTTGAGTAATATTTTTGTTCAGCAAGATGCATTAAATGGATGAAAAGTGGCAGTAAAGGCATTTATAATGTTACAAAAGATTTCTATTTCAAATAAATGCTGTTCTTTTGAACTTTCTATTCATCTGTGAATCCTGAAAAATAAAATGCATCACAGTTTCCACAAAAATATGATGCAGCACAACTGTTTTCAACATTGATAATAATCAGAAATGTTTGTTGAGCAGTAAATCAGTATATTATTATGATTTCTGAAGATCATGTGACACTGAAGACTGGAGAAATGATGCTGAAAATACAGCTGCATCACAGGAATATATTAGATTATATTCACATATTAAACAGTTGTTTTAAATTGTATTAGTATTTCACAATTTTACTGTATTTATCAAATCAATGGAGCCTTGGTGAGCAGAAGAAAATGTATTTTTTAAAAACATTTAAAAAAATCTTAACCTAAATAGACAATTATTAGCGCTGCTCATAGACTTTTGGTTTTACTTCATGCCATACCTGCTTCTAAAATATATCTCCTACCGTGAAATATTAATATTTGTTCCGGTAAGCCGGGGCAGAGCAACCATATTCAAATCCTTCCAGCGGCCCGGAGCACAAGAGCCATAAAATCCACTTTCAACACTGAAGAAAACAACTTTGTGCAATAAATGGAAAATGAGCCGTAATACGACTTCAAGAAGCCCATCAGAAAGCCACTGATCATTCTCAAATCAGAGTGCTGAACTAATTTAAATGTTTAAATTTAATTTCTTTAAATTAAATGGCCTTGTTTAAATATTTCTGAGTTAAATTAAATGGAAAGCAAACGTGGTTTAGATGTCAGAGCTCTTCAGTGTGTGATTACCCATCGACACACTCTCTATACTGACCTCATCAGCCGAGGACCTGTTCCCTAGTGAGCCGCCGGTGCTGTCTACATAGGGAGTGTCTTCAAAGACTGCATCCTAACTAAAGAAGCACCTCAGAAGTGACTGATATGAAGAACACAATACTCTACTAACAATGTAGCTAAGCTGAAACATAAATACACAGCACACACAATTATTGGGTGAAACTGAATTACTTTTTCATATTAATTGAAGTCAACATTTCTCTAGGCTCTGTCTGCTATCTTGGATGAATTTTTGCTGCCTTTAGGCTCCTTTGGGAACTTCCAGCCTACAAATTTGGAAATGTGGTGAGTTTGCTCTATGAAAAAATAATTGGATGCAATGAGCAATTCCATATTGTACTTCTCTCTTTTTCAATAACTGAAAGACAAGAAGCTTTATACTGCTAATTCAACAAAATAAAGAGTGTGTAATTGATGCTTTGAGTATTTTGTTATTCTTGCAGTGGCAAAGAAAATGAATTAGTAAATGCAGTTGTGTCGCACAGGCTTGTCGTCTCAATTTAATAAAATGAGTAGTATTTACTGTCAACTTCATGGCTATTCTTCATCAACAATAAACAATATTTCAATAAATTAATTATGCACAATTACAACTTTTACAAACTATTAAAATCATTCTTTGTTAATAGAATTAAATATAAAATAAAATAGAAATATTAAAGGAAAAAAACAGAAATGTCACCTTGGCAAGTTCTAAAACTGAAGAAATAAATAAGTAAATTAAAGCATAATAGCAATATTTAAAAATAAAAAGTGAAATTCAGAAATAAATACATATTGAAATTACAAATATAAAAATAAATCTACTTCTAACTATGAATAAATAATAGTATATAAATAATATAAATATTATTAAAATTACAAATATAAAAATAAATCTACTTCTAACTATGAATGAATAATAGTATATAAATAATATAAATATTATTAAAATTACAAATATAAAAATAAATCTACTTCTAACTATGAATGAATAATAGTATATAAATAATATAAATATTATGAAAATTAGAAATGTTGCCTTGGTAACTAACTGAAATAAAATAAATTGAAATAAAAATAAATTAAAGCTTAATAGTCATAAAAAAAAAAAAAAAAAGATATTCACAAAACAAAATTACTCAAATTTAAACAAAAACTACAAATTTTAAAATAAAAGCTAATTCTAAATATTAATAGATAATATAATGGTATATAAAAAATATAAATATTTAATGAAAAAAAAAATTGCCGAGGCAACTAACTGAAATAAGTTTTAAAACTGAAACAGAAATAATTAAAGCATAACAGAAATGTAAAAATAAATAAATGACCGATTCACAAAACAAAATGACAAACTTAATCTAAAATTAAACAATGCAAAAATGAAAGCTAATTCAAAATATGGATAATAGTATAACAGCATATAAACGATACTAGAATTACAAGGATACCAAATATTTTCCATCAGTCATGATTCACTAACTGACAGTTTCGCCATCGGTGATCGTGGGGTTTCACACCTCAGAAATACATCATTCGCACTTGAATGCAGCGTGATTCATGACACGCCGCAATGCATTATGGGATTGTCTTTTCAGTGTGGGACACAATGAGAGCCCGCTTTAGAATTCGACAGAAGCGAGTTATCTTACAAGACAGCACAGAGCTGCTGCCTATCTTTAGGACTAGCTCCGCGTCAGGGCGCCAGTGAGGCCTAAAAATACTGTCTAGCAGCGTACGGAGCAGACACGCTACAAATAACAAGTGATGCGTATCAATATAAAAGTGATGGGAGCGTGAGAGGATGCGTGATGGTAAGAAGGTGTCGGCCAAGAACAAAGAAAGAGAAAGAGAAAGAGAGAGGGATGACAGGAGAGGAAGTAATCACTCTGATAAAGTCATTTCTCTCTCCCTCTCTCTCTTCTCCTCCTCTGGTTTAATTATTCAAAGTGGATTAGATCTGCGCTTCAGCTGCCCAAAGATGAATATTGCATAGAGAGAGAGAGAGGATAGATAAAACAGGGTGGCGGATATGAACTGAGAAGAAAGGAGCGAACAAAAGCAAAACGGGCTGAAAAACAGCTGAAAATGACTGAATATCAGCATGCTAAAGCAGAGAATTGTGGGTAATGGGGTCAAAGGTGATGCCAAATGCCATGTGACCCATTTTTAAGGTCTCTCTGGAATGACGGCTGATGTGTTTCACTGCATGCGTGTGATAAAACTCGCTCACTTCTGTCAGATCGACTTTAAGCGGCTGGCACTCATCGCCTAGTTGTTCTGCAGCTCTTAAAAAAAAGAGTCAGGAAGATAAGAGAATCCTACAGGAGGAACATCAGCGATGTGACAGGAGAAGTGAAAGAACAGACAGCGTAAAAGCAAATCATGTGTTAAAAATGAAGAGCGGAATCTTTCTGCCGCACTGATTCACATCTTTTCCGACTCAAAGCCTCTAACAGATGCCACAACTCATATATTCTGGCTTTGTTACTCGAATGGTGAGCAAACGTTCAGTGCAGACCTGCTGAGGTGCAGAAAAGACTGAAAATTAAGTGCAGAATCTGGGATGAGTCAAATTTGGTAGGTACATAAAATCACCAGTGACTTCATTATGAATATCAGCATGATTTACATTGAACTACATGACATTAAAAACAACCGTCTGACCCTCACTGATGCACTGATGAGTCTCAAGAGGTTCAAATCAAACACAAACCGTACACTAATGTAAAAAAAAATTCCCATGACGGAACATGTAAAAAAATAAAATAAAATAAAATAAAGAAAATTAATCCCACAATCGTTTCTTCCTCTTGAGGTCATTTAAAAAAAAAATAAAAAAAAAAAAAATCTTTTTTTATTTTATTTTTTATAAAACCTCTGCCTAGTGTTTTAAAACTGTGGTAAAATATTATATGTGACCCTGGAGCACACAAGCAGTCATGAGTCACAGGTATATTTGTAGCAATAGCCAACAATACACTGTATGGGTCAAAATTATACATTTTTCTTTTATGCCAAAAATCATTAGGACATTAAGTAAAGATCATGTTCCATGAAGATATTTAGTAAATTTCCTACCGTAAATATATCAGAACTTAATTTTTGATTAGTAATATGCATTGCTAAGAACTTCATTTGAACAACTTTAAAGGAGATTTTCTCAATATTTAGATTTTTTTGCTCCCTCAGATTCCAGATTTTCAAATAGTTGTATCTCAGCCAGATATTGTCCTGTCCTAACAAACCATACATCAATGGAAAGATTACTTATTCAACTTTCAGATGATGTAGAAACCTCAATTTAGAAAAATTATGACTGGTTTTGTGATCCAGGGTTACATATGAGGAAAAATAAAACAATTTCTCAACCTGCGTGAAGTCCAACTCAAACTTAGTTTATTATTTGTATATAGGATCACGCAGGGATCTGATCGGCTGTGGAACCTTCCAGAACCTCATTAGACTGTATGATGTTCACAAGCTGTCAGCGGACGGTTCGAGGGAAACTACAAGCGAGTGACGACACAGACGGACGCGGCTCCACACGCCAACCCGTGCGTTATTTTCCACCTCATTACGGCTCTTCCCTGCTTCTCTCTCGGTCCGAGCGCTGGAGAAACACATGGTGTCACATCTATAATGTAATCTCCCACGCTAGTGCCAAAGCCGTCTCACTCATACATTCTCCCTCCACACATCTGGAGTCTATTAGAGGAAACCAGCGCGTTTCATCTGCTCTCCTACAGGCTTTAAAAACACAGAATTATGGGAGATTCCCGGCGGACTAGCACTCAGCCAATGAGCAAGGGGCGATGACCGGACTCTCTCGTCTTATCTCACTCCTCTCGTTCGCTCCAGTACAGCAGATCAGGTTTCTCATGAGTGAAAATCTGAAGACGGAGGAGGAAGCGTGAGCAAGCACGCCAGAGATAAACACAACGCTCAGCGTCCAAACCAGCCACGATGCATCAGTTTTCCAGTGTCACTCAGTGAAAGCGAGAACAAATCAATGACATCTCGGCCAATCAGAACAAATTCCCCGTTTAAACTCAACGTCAAATGCAGTTTGCAACCCATTAGACTCGCATCGTGTGATGTGCGACACTCGTCACGTGATGCATTTACAACTGAAACTGGATATTTATTGAGAATAAAATGAGCAGGACTTGATTTTATTCATCAGTTTTGATTGGATGATTTGAGAAGAATTTAACATTTACTTAGTACATGAATTTGGGTTATTATACTTAACTAAACCAATATAAAATGAACATTAACTGAAATATAATAAAAACAATTGTTAGGTTAGCTAGTTGCCAGTGCAACATTTCTTAATTTAGTTGAACTAAGTAAATATTTAGAACTAAAACTGAAATAAAAATTATTACAAATCTGCAGATATATAAAGAAAAACTGCTAAAAAGGTCAACAACAGAAAACACAATTACTAAAACTATAACTGAATTTTTTTTTTAAATAAAACTGATTTAAAATATTAATACAATCTATAAAAGTATCTCAACAATACTAAAATAACATTGCTTTTACATTTTCATAAGAAATGATAAGAAAAAAGCTGGATAAGAGTAATATAAATATTCACAATAATTGTTTAAGTTTAATAATCAAATAAAGTTTGGGGTACGTATGACTTTTTTTTAAAAGAAATTACTACTTTTATTCAGCAAAGATACATTAAATTGATCAAAAGTGACAGTAAAGACATTTTTTATGTTACAAAAGATTTCTATTTTTTTTTAAATGCTGTTCTTTTGGGGCTACAATTTATTCATGAATACTGAAAAATAAAATGCATCATGGTTTCCATAAATATATTTAACAGCACAACAGTTTTCAACATTAATGAAATGTTTGTTGAGCAGTAAATCAGTATATTATTATGATTTCTGAAGATCATGTGACACTGAAGACTGGAGTAATGATGCTGAAAATACACCTGCGCATCACAGAAATAAATTACATTTTAATACATATTCACATAGAAAACAGTTATTTTAATTTGTAATAATATTTCACAATTTTTACAGTATTTTTGATCAAATAAATGCAGCCTTGGTGAGCAGAAGAGACTTCTTTCAAAAACATACTGACCACAAACCTTTGATCTTTTGGTAATGAGTAGTTATTTCTGGATGTGTTTCTTACCTCTGACATGTTCACGCGTCCCTCCTGGAAGGAGCAGTCGTTGGCGTTCTGCGTGCACAAGTGTCTGTATTTACACCAGTGACACGGGAACGAGCCGTTCACACAGGACAAGCACCTGGAAAGATACAGACACAGGTGAGACACACACAATCAAGCCAAAACACACATTACAGAGTCAGAAAGCACAGCGCTCCACACACGTCTTTGAGTTCTGACCTCACACGCTCTCATTCTGCCCACCAAAGTGTGTGAAATAATCTCTCATTCCCTCACAAAGATCCACTTTATTAGGTGTCTCCGCTTTAAGAAAGAAAGTGGGCGATGACAAAAGAGAGAGAGAGAGAGAGATCAAAAAGAGACGAGGATTTCCCATTAAACCATGACCAGAGTAGATGAGGAAAAAGAGAGAAAGCGAAAAAAAAATAGTGCACTGACTTGCAGCTTAAAGTCTACATTGGCAGCTGCCTATTTAGGGAACATACCAACTAAAACACAATCTTTTAGATTTGGATTTGGAACCATACATATAGACGGAAACTCAAAATACACACAGAAGTATTAGTGAAACGGCTCATTTTTAATTAGATTGAAGCATCTCTCACAGCCTCTGAAAGCATCTGAGGCTTCTGACTGCAATACAAAGTCATTTGTTTCAATTATTCAGTATTAAGTCCAGAAAATTGTTCTCTCAGTGACATTAATCAATGCTTTAGGACAAAGAGCTCTGACCTCATAATGGTTTCAAGCACTGGGTCCAATTGACCAATCAGCTGCTGCGTTGAGAGCAGCTGTCCAATCAGAGTTGAGAAATGATTGCCTAATGAAATCTACTATCTTAAAGAGAGCAGATCCGCAGTGCTTTTAACCTCTATGAGGATTTAATGTGTTATTAGATAAATCAGAAAATTGAAAAAAAAAAAAAAAAAATAACAAAAAAAGTTAAAATATATCAATAAATATAAAAATAACTATTTTATTATTTTACTATTTGGTAATATAATTAAAATTACTATTTTTTATTATCAGATAAACCAAAATCGCATAAAAAATCTTATACATACATAGGCTATGAGAGAATATATAAATAAGATAAATTTAAAATGCATCATTGTAATGTTTAGATTCTTTTTTTTTTTATATACATTCAATAAATCTAAAAAATATAAAGGATAACATTGGTTAACAAAATGTTCACTAAATCATAAGCCTAAATCATTCACAATAGCATGCGGTCTAATTTTATGAGCATGTGGAGTATTTTAACCGGCAGCGCTAAAGGATTCTGCTGCATAATTGTTGCATCTCTGAGTCCCGTGAGGAAACACAAGCACATGTGGTGGAGTGTGTGCGTTTGTGTGCTTGTGTAGGTAATGATCCCCCATCGAGGCGCCATTTGTCAGTTTGTTAATGCTGCGTCTCCAGAGACACATAATCTGCTAATCAGCATGAATAAATCCAGAGGGTGGTCATGATGGAGAACAAATGGATGCAGGTGAAACACACAACATGTCTAAGATATGCAAGTACATGCATAAACAGATAAAGACAGTAAAGATTGACAATCTGTAAATGCCACAATGCAATATTGCTTAGAGTAAGCGAATAAAAAGAAGATCATGAGGGACAGACGTTCATGTTTAACTTGATGTACTGTTGTGTACTGGGTGTGGATTAGACTATTAAAGAAATTTGCTTTTTCTTGCACTCTTAAAACTGAACTCTTCAAATGTATGGAAGCTTATTAAATATGAAAAAGGTAACTGTGACTCTCACAAAAATACAGCAATCGCATTCTGGTGCGGTCCAAACAACCGTACCGAGACCCAGCTGAAGAGGTGGTCTCGGTCTGCTTCCAAACGAACTCTGATGAACCAATGAACGGATGACCTTAACACATGTGTGGTTTTGTTTACAATTTCTTGTTCACCTGCAAAAAGGGCAACGTGAAAGCGAACCACACAAAAAAAATTGTATTTGGTCCGGACCAAAGCAAGTGAACTAGCGGACTTTCCTGGTGTAAATACACCCAAATTTATTCAGAATTGTAAGATATAAACTCCCAATTCTGCAATTCACTAAAAAATAAACATGCAATTGTGAGAAAGAGCTTCATTGTGAGATATAAAATGATTATGAAAAAAGTCTGAATTATGAGATATGAACTCGCAATTGAGAAAAAAGTCTGAATTATGAGATATGAACTCCCAATTTTGAGAAAAAAGTCTGAATTATGAGATATAAAGAATTACTAGAAAAGTCTGAATTATGAGATATAAATTCGCAATTGTGGGAAAAATGTATGAATGATGAGATAAATTTGCAATTGTGAGAAAAAAGTCTGAATTGTGAGAAAGAATTACTAGAAAAGTCTGAATTATGAGATAAATTCGCAATTGTGAGGAAAAGAGTATGAACTGAGATAGAAATTTGCTATTGTGAGAAAGTTATGAGACAAATTCGTAATTGTGAAGAAAAAAGTCTGAATTGTGAGAGAAACTCACAGTTGAGGAACAAAATCTGAATTATGAGATATAAACTCACAATTGTGCGATTAACTTGTGATTTCCAGTGGATAATTTCCATAATAATCTTCAGAAACATTGGGTGTAAAATTCAGACCCAGAGCCTTAAAACAGCAGCACTACATAATAAACAGACCGTATGTCCATTCATCACTGGTTTACACATTAAGCTCATTTCTATCCTGACTGAGGTCCATTTGGTTCCAACTTGCGATTCTTTTTTGTATTTTCTTTCTCCTCCATGTTTTCCCCGAACCTATTACCAATTCAATTTTAAACTACGCAATCTGGTTCACTTAAAGCAGAGATTTCTTAAAATAAGTGGTAAGAATATAATAAATGTGACCTTATTTTTCTTCCTGACCCCTGCACCAATCCCGAGAGAGGCTTTAATCCTCATCCCGTCTGGAGTGGGGGTGATCGAGGGTGTCTCTGGTTTAAGCCCCTCACGCTGAGCTCTCTTCCCCCACAGACGGCCCATGATTTCAGGGCTTCCCTGATCAGCGATCAGCATAAACCCCCACACGCGCTGGAGGAGCGGAAATCTAACACCGGCACGCTCATTTCCTTCGTTCACATTCATTAAGATGCTGGGCTGTTCTAAAGCCTCCTACAAAAAGGACACCGAACACCTCCGATAGCCCTCATCACGGACAAACTCCATTTGGGTGAATCTCACAAAAAAGTGGGCAGCTCATATTTCTCCTTAAAAAGAAACGAGATAAGAAATGGCCAAACCATCAAGATGTCTTGCATTGCAATTTGATTGTTTTCATGAAAAGTAAGCATTTTTTCCCCAAATTCTCATTGTTATAATGCAAAATGTAACTTTGTTTTGCATAGTTATTTTCTGTCTTTTTAAGAACTTTATTTGTAAGAATGTAATTATTTGTCCATTATATAATTAGAATAATTATAATACTAATTTATATATGCATTTAATAATATTTAATATATACACACATATATATATATATATATATATACACACATATATATATATATATATATATATATATATATATATATATATATATATATATATATATATATATATACACACAAATAAATGTAAACAAAATAATTAAATATAAACAAATAAATCAATATCTTTAATTTCAATAATAATTCTCAACTATCATGTTACAATTATAATTTTTTTTTTTTTTATCAGCTAATAAAAGGTAGTATAGAAACTATTGCCCATCATACATTTTGATTGAAATCACATTTTGATGAAAATAAGAATTTAATAAAAAAATACATTAAGATTTTTTTTTTATTCTAAAGAAAAAGCAGTATATGATGAATAATAAATTGAGTGGAAGAAAATAATATTTTTAGGAGTTATGAAAATATTGCAACAAAAAAATGCCTCAAAAATAGGCTTCATTTTTAATTTGCTTATTTCTTTCTTTTGATTTTAAGATAGCTTGGAAATGTTCTTGACATGTTTTATGAAATTCACACATTTCTTATTGCTTTATTTCTTTCTCATCTACACAATTCGACAATGTCCATAATAACACTATATTATCCAAAATACAGTCCTCTAAATTGCAGTTGTGCATTTAGAGATGTGGACGCATTGAATAAAGAAGCATGCGATTATCCAATTATGATAATACTCATATGTAGTGTGTATTTTTCAAGTACACAAGCTGGTCTTATCAGAGAAGAGCAGTGTGACCTAGTTTTAAAGCTCAATGCTGATGGTGTGTGTGTGTGTGTGTATGGGAAGGTATTGTGTATCTGAGATGCTGATACTCTGAGAGAGGTGTGTGTGTGTGTGTGTTATATCTCTGGAGATAGCTTTGGGCTCATCTGTCCTGCAATAAGACACTACACAGTCCTCCCAAAAGAGTCCGGACCCATCTGGAGTGTCTTAGAAGCACACGACACACAAATTCATTGAGATGTTCAGCTGGGGGTCCCACTATCTGCAGGACTCTAACCGCAGTCTGTTTTCAAGAGAATAGCTGTCAATCAACACGCCACCGGTTGCCATGGCAACATAAATTTGACCCCACCCCCCTGAGTGGTGAGGAGCTTGTGGGTAAAACAAGAAGAGCAGAGATAAAGAGAGAGAGAGCGAGAGACACTCACGATCTGTGGATGCTGCAGTTGTAGAAGGTGAAATCCACACTGGCAAATTTCTGCCCCGTTTCCCTCGATTTCAGATACAGCTTCACCACATGAGTGTCTCCTTCAGAGGGACAAATAAAAGAGAAGAGGTTAGTAAGATCTCTGCCTCTTGATGACACTCGTGTGTAAGGAGTCTTTCCACTTAACTGTGGTAAAATCACTGAACTCTCCAGTGGCTTGTTGCTTTTACAACATCACAAACAATGCAGTGCATTAATACAGTATTGTTTAGACACAGGTTTATGTTTTCTACATAAAATGATTTGGAGTTTAATCAAGTCTACAGCTGCATCCCAATTCACATCGTTCAATTTATTACATTAAAATGTTTTGTTTTTAGATTCATACATTTAAGAAGTGTTATTGCACAACGTTCATCACCAACTAAAATTTTTAATCCATTATTTTAGTGTTATTGAGATACTATTATTGCTTGTTTTTATATTTTGAATTAGTTTTTGTTTTTCTATCCTCCATTTTCATTTTAGATAAAGTTTTAGTATTTTTTTTTGTATGTTTTTGTATTTAATTATATTTATGGTTGTATAGATTTTTATTTCAGTTTTAATTTTAGTAATTTTTCTCACTAAATGAGAAATTATGCTCCAGAAACTAGCCAAAATAAAAGTTTTTTTAAATCATTTTTCACGAATTTAATTTAATTTTATAGCAGTTAATATTTATTTAATTTCAAGTAATGAAAACACTGTTTTATGGTCTTAATTTACTATAATAACCCTGCTGTTCACTACCCAGGCACCTTCAGCTTACTGTTTTTTACTAACATACTATGATTCAGGACTAGAAATTGTAAATAATGGATATGTTGCCTTAATTTCTTAAGTTTTCTTTTCTCAAAATGTGCACTTTTGTGCTGATTCTCAAGCTCAGACAATTAAAAAAGCAGCTTTGATGCAGCATTTCAATTAATGCAATCAAACATTACAAAACCACTCAGTTTCAGTATTTTTCCTTAATGCAACCGGATCTGAGTAAGAGCTGCTTCTCAATCCCCAATCCTATTTGGGACACAATAATCCTTCAAACTACACAGGACAGATATGATATGAATTGTAATGTAGTCTATGATCTGAAAACAAAACACTGACTGAATCTCTGGAACAGACTCTGGTGTTATATAATAATCATCATATACTGATGTTCCTCATGATCTTCAAGACTCTTGGATGTAAAGGCTTCTGCTGCAGTGCTTCTAGTGAGTGCTAGTGTGTATGATCTAGCAGTGTGTGCTGACTGACTCTGCTGGCGTGTGATGGGGACGAGCTCTTTGGCTGACGGCGAGAGGCAGTAGATCCGTGATCCGTGTATTGTTCCTTCGGTCTCGGTGTAATCCTCGAAGGAACAGTCCACCCCTGCGGAAAGATCCGGGACGTTGCGGGCCTGCAGGACCAGCTGGCAGATTGATGGAGAAAACAGACAAAGTGAAAAAGCTTGGCCCACGTCCCCATAATTCATCTGCTTGTTTTTAAAATACACTCTACACGACATCTGCTGCTCCATATTGCTGCGTGTCTGCTAGCGCTCCATATACTGTACCGCTCCTCAACATCTATGGAGAAGCGACAGATACACAGCGCTGTGCATGCTGTCTCTGCTCTAATTCACACACACACACCTGGACTTCAGCCACGGTGACGGAGATGTTGTTGGGCTGGACCGTGAGCTCCACACACTGATCCACTCTGGAGGCGAATCTCTGCGGCTCGTCGGCTCTCTCACAGCGATCACGGCGAGAACAACTGAGGACAGAGAGGAATACACTTACATTTCTACAAAACCACCCTTGAGCGGTTCAGAGTGTTAATAAAGTATACTCAACAATGAGAGAAAAGTCTGTGTAAACTGAAGGGTCGTGCTCTAGTGAAGGACTTCACATTGCCATTAGAGCTGCTTATGGGCTAAACATTCATTTTCTCCACAGGGACTTCAGAAACGTTCTTCAATAAAGAGTTGCCATGAACCAAACAGACCAGCTCCCTGATGAATCATAAATTAAAATGGAATTTTAAGCAAAAAATCATATGCACCTGAGACATATATATATATAAAATGCAGGTTATTTTTGTTTCGATTTAGATTATTTTAAAAGTATTGTCTTTGCACAATAAATACATGCTTTCATGCAAATAAAAATAATAATTATAAAATAAATATAACCCATTATAAATAAAAATAATTATACAAAACTGAAAAGTTACACGTTGCACTTTATAATGAGAATTTGGGGAAAATGTTTTATCATCTGACATAATTATCATAAAATTAAAATTACAATGTAAAACATTTTAACAGGTTAAAAAAATACACAATACAATTATTATAAAACATAAGTATGCAATTTGTTTTAAGACTAATGCAAATTATATATGTATAATCTTAGAAATGCATAAAACAAATATAACTATTGTTGATATGGATTACTATATTAAAGTAAATGTATTTATTGACTTAATTAGGAGAGATTTGCTGCGTCCCAATTGGCATACTATCCGTCCTAAATAGTATTCAAAAGTAGAATTAGTAATTAGTATTAGTATTAATCAGACCCAAATCGTAGTATGTTTAAAAAGAGTATGCCAAAGATTCCCGGATGGTCTACTTTTGGCAGAAATTCGAAGTACAGATCGATGCACACTCTAATATTCAATTAGGATTCAATTAGGACTACAAACACACATAAAAAGTGTTTAAAAACTACAAACATGGCGGTTATGCGAGCCCGACAGACAGGTAGAGAAAGGGGTTTGAGTGATAAACAATGTCTAACCTGTTTAAAAAATATTTATTTAATGTTATCCACGTTATATTTCATCTGCAGCAACATTGTGAACTTTTATTATGATACGTTTGGTCATTAACTTTTAAATGCATCATTATGCAAACATATGAAGAGAGTTCTCCGCATGATAGACCGCGACTGGCAGATCAATGTGCCTCTTATTTCTCTCTAATACAGTAGGAAATGAAATTAACTGAAATATGGATGTTAGCTTTGACAAGATGACTGACGGTGCAGTTTAAATGATGACAGAATGCATGTAAGGAAGCAACAGAGCATCTGTTAAAGACATAATAATGACGAAGTAGTATGTCCCAAAGCTTGCCTACTATTCTGCTACATAATCAAAAGTATGCACTTTTTCTTCACCAAAAAATCCATACTTTTAGGGCATAGTATACGTAGGCAAATTGGGATTCAGCAATTAGGTCATTTGCAATGACTTTTTTAAGGAAGTGGGCGGTCCATATTTATCATCACCATGGTAACAGTGACTCTGATTGGTGGATCTCTTTTCTGGATGACGAGTAGTTCAGTTTTTTACTGGGAATTTGAAACTAAACATGTTTTAATGATGATATGAAATCACATCAACTTCTAGTCACATATAATCATCACTTTGTGACCTCAGTGTTCAGCCTTACAGTTTATGTTATTGTTCTCTCTCTATGGAGAAAATAAAAGGGATTTTTACATCTGGAAGCTGACTTTTGCGCTCCTCTGGCACTTGTTGTAGATGTAACATGGGAAAACCATTTAAACTGGTCGCAAAACTGCTGCTTTGTGGGTAAACTTGTGGCAAACTTGTGGCACAGGGCTATTTACTGCTAATGTTTGCCAGAAGGTTTCGAGGAACATTATAGTTTTCCTGAGACGCTGATGCTGGTGTTTGCTGGAACGCGAGCCGAGCGCTCAGACATGAACACACAGACCTCACCGATCCCTGAAGGGCAAATCAGACATCTAAAGATAAAGCTGACATCTCAATCTTCAGGGATTACAACTGAATGTGACTGTTATTGCAGAAGAGAGGATGATGGGAGTCTTTTTGGGCTTTTAATTATTTTTTAAGCACAGTTCAGGTCTGAATTCCTGCTGTTTCTCCCGTGAGTGAGATCAGATGAGCCTCGATGAACCATAATGAATATTTCTACGTCTTTATTCTGTAGCCTGAGGAAGCGTTTGATGAACTGATGTGACAGAACACGGTAGATGGTGGTAAACCACATGCAAACACACAGATGCTCAGAAAACAAGCCCAGGGTGACAAATTAAGAGTTTTAACCCTTTAAAACCGGACACGTGAAATAATAGTTCTGAGCTTTTTTTTAATGGAAAAGTTTATTAAACTTAAAATAATTGTATTTATTTAATTGCTTATTTGTTTATTATTATTACTTTTATTATTTTTAGCATCACATTTGATCCATCAGGCTTTTATGGCTCATAGGATGAGAATATGAAGGAAGACTCAAACTGAGCAAAACTTTGCAATTTGGTGCAGAAGCTATTTATATGATTCAATTCTGATGCTTTTAATGTAAATCAATGACATCAATGAGAACAGCATAACAGATAAATATCAGTCATTACTCTATATCTCCAATAATATGTCTTAGTAAGATGAGATTTAATCGTTTAGTTTGAGGAACAAAACACAATGCAATGCAACACAATGATGATTGAGAGATGAACAAACAAACAAAAGCCTGATGATCACATCTGATATTTCAAAAAAATAATTCATGGATAATCAAGTAAAACTAAGCTGCTTCAGTCCAGTAAGTGTTCATCTGGACAACAATATCAAAGTTATTCTTATGTTTATTGATAAAAATCAGTACAGATTTGACAGCCAAAAGACACGTGAAGCACGAGCTGAAGGAGGACTTTAGTACATTTAACTCGCTTACGTTTAAACGATCAGTCAGATGACAGAAGGCATGGAGTGGATTGTGTGCAGGTTTAACTGTAACGTTTTGATCATGTCGGTCATTTAGAGGCCTTAGAAATTTGTAAATCAAATATGATACAGCAGGCTTATATTCAACTTCATCACATCTGTCAAATTACACCTAAAGTTCAGACTGATTAAAGGAAACGTGTGTTATGAAGATATCGGTGTGTGTGTGTGTGTGTGTGTGTGTGTTTGCTTACATGTTGTGAAGGACACACCAGCCGCAGTGAGGGTCTCTGGAGCTCAGACATTCAGAGCAGCTGCTGTACTGAGAACAGCGCTCCACCGGCACTCGCGTCACCTGCACAAACACACACACACACAAACAGTCAAACTGAGAAACAGTACAGGTGTGTGTGCGCATATGGAAATCACAGAATCAGCTTATCACACGCTGCACAATCTGACTGTTACCACAGAGATCAGCGTTTGATTGACAGGAACCCTGAAGCCATCCTGCTGAAAACAGAATAACATCAGTGTGTGTGTGTGTGTTTGTGTTTGTGACAAACGAGGACGTACATTTGTATAATGACACAGGTATGACATAGGTATTACAAGGAGAAGGTGACTTATGAGGACATTCCCCCATATCCCTATTTTTCAAAAATCATACAGAATGAGTTTTTTGGGGGGTATTTTGAGAAAGTAAAAATGCAGAAAGTTTCCTGTAAGCAGTAGGTTTAGGGTGATAGAAAATACGTTTTGTACAGTATAAAAACCATTACGTCTATGGAATGTCTCCGCAATTCACTAAACAAAAGTGTGTGTGTGTGTGTGTGTGTGTGTGTGTGTGCGTGCGTGTGGAGAGATGGAAGGAAGGAAAAGAGGAAGGGCACAAGAACAGAAAAGAACAGAAAAAACAGCAAGTATGCTCGAAAAAAAGGAAGTTAAACAGTAAAGAACGAGTGAAAAAGAAAGGTTAAACTATAAAATACAACAATTAGAAAACTGTTGAATGAAAACAAGAAGTAAAATGTTGAAGTAAAACAAAGTAAAAAATAAAGTGAAAGTGTAAAATAAAAATTTAATTATGAAAGTACAAAAATGTATGAATGTAAACAGAATGAAACCGAACAACAAAAGAAAAGAAAGAATGGAAGTACAAAGTGCAAAAAGCATAAAGAAGAATGTGAACAAAACGTTTCTAGAAAATAATATAGAAAAGAAAATAAATAAAATAAATGAAAGAACGAACTAAAATGTAAAAAAAAAAGTGAAAAAAGAGTGAAATAATGAATAAAAAATGAATTAAATTATAATACAAAAACAGGAAAATGCGAACAAAGTATGAAAAACAAAAAGAATGAGTGGAAGTATAAAATAATATGCAAAAGCATAAAAAATGAAATGAAAATGAACAAATGAAAGTATGCATGAACTACAGTGTGAGAGAAAAACAACCAGCAAAGACAAAGTTCATCAGGTCACGTGTGTCAGATGATAATAACTGTATAAAATCACATCTGAAGGCATATAATAAACACAGAATGCATGATGGGAAATACCAGCCTATAAATCCACCCTAACAACACACACACACACACACAGAGAGAGAGAGAGTCAGTCAGGTGTGAGCAGTCGTTCACTGAGGACTATCAGCTTAGAGTGAGAAACAGTGATGGAGGGATGAAAACTAGCAGAGAGGAAGAACAGATGGTAAGATGGTGAGGATGACGAGGTCAGGTGTGTGTGTGTGTGTGTGTGTCTGACTGTGTTTTTGTGACAAATGAGGACATAAATGTGTATAATGACACAGGTATGACATAGGTATTACAAGGTGAAGGTGACTTATGAGGACATTACCCCATGTCCCCATTTTTCAAAACGCTTATAAATCATACAAAGTGTGTGTGTGTGTGTGTGTGTGGGGGGGGGGGGGCAGAAATGCACAGTCTCCTGTGAGGGCTAAGTTTAGGTGTAGGGCAATAGCACATACAGTTTGTGCAGTGTAAAAACCATTACGCCTATGGGATGTCCCCACCTTTCACAAAAACAAGCGTGTGTGTGTGTGTGTGTGTGTGTGTTTAGGGCACAGGAGCCGCTCTGTGAAACTAGTTGACCATATGCAACCTGTCAGTGTGTGTGAAAATATACAGCATAAGAGAACAAAGAAAATGAACATGCAATAAAGGCAACACCGCTTGACACGAGTTCAATATTAATTTGTCATTTCAATATATGGTGAAACCCATCATGTAACACACACACGCTCGTGAGCAGCCGCCAACACCGTTCATCTGATATTCAGTTTGTTAAACTGCAGCCTGCAGCCAAAATAGACGCAAATGAATTCAAGATAAATGACACACACACACAACACCTGATAACAGTGCGAGTCAAAACACACACATTCTGAGAGATGAGGGAAAAACTCAGAGCCTCAGGCGTCAAACGTCAATCAAATATGTGACACGATGATGATCTCTACATGATCGGGTGATCTCTACATCAGCCTCTACATCTCACACAAAACTAATTCAGGAGATGTGGGAAATGATTGTGTTACAGTGAATAACTGTGCTGTTACAGTCAAAGGTTTTCATCATAAAACATACAAAACATAATATATGTTTGGAAATAAACGAATAAATAGTTTTTATATTTAGCTTTTTTTACTTATTCATCAAGGATACATTAAAATGATCAAAAGTGACAGTAAAGACATTTATAATATTAGAAAAAAATATATTTCATGCATATTTCTGCAGCACAACTGTTTATAACATTGATAATAATCAGAAATGTAAAAAGTAATACCGTACATTTTATTAATCCCAAATATTGAATGTAGTGTATATTTTGCTATAAACGTGAACACAAATATTTTGTTTTTATAGAAATTGACTGCAACATTTATAGTTTTGTACTACAGGTGCATCTCAAAAAAATTTAATATCGTGAAAAAGTTCATTTTTTTCTTGTAACTTATTTCAAAAAGTGAAACTTTCATATATTTTAGATTCATTACATGTAAAGTAAAACATTTCAAGTTTTTTTGTTTTAATTTTGATGATTAGAGCTTACAACTCATGAAAGTCAAAAATCTGTATCTCAAAATATTAAAATATTTACATTTGAGTTTTAATTAATGACCATCCCTACAGAATAAATTCTGGGTATCTCTTGTTCTTTGAAACCACAATAATGGAGAAGACTGCTGACTTGGCAATGATCCAGAAGACAATCATTGACGCCCTCCACAAAGAGGGTAAGCCACAGAGTGCTGTATCAAAGCATATTAAATGCAAAGTTGACCGGAAGGAAGAATTTGGGTAGGAAAAGGTGCACAAGCAACAGGGATGACTGCAAGCTTGAGAATACTGTCAAGCAAAGCTGACTCAAACACTTGTGAGAGCTTCACGAGGAGTGGACTGAAGCTGGAGTCAGTGCATCAAGAGTCACAAGAGTCCAGTGTGGAGTTTCTGAAGTCAGAGATGATTTGGGCTGCCGTGACGTCTGCTGGTGTTGGTCCATTGTGTTTTATCAAGTCCAAAGTCAATGTACCCATCTACCAGGAGATTTTAGAGCACTTTATGCTTCCATCTGCTGACAAGCTTTATGGAGATGCTGATTTTCTTTTCCAGCAGGACTTTAGCACCTGCTCACACTGCCAAAACCACTTCCAAGTGATTTGTTCACCATGATATTACTGTGCTTGATTGGCCAGTCAACATGCCTGACCTGAATCCCATATGAAATCTATTTCTGGGATATTTTGGAAAATCTGTGGTTTTTTCAAGAGAAAGATGAGAAACAGTCAATCCAACAATACAGACGAGCTAAAGGCTCAATAGTGCCTCAGCAGAGCCACAGGCTGATCACACCTCACTGATGCTGGAGTTTAGGAGCTAAAGGAGCCCCGACCAAGTATTGAGGGCATAAATGAACATACTTTAAAGAACTTGAACTTTTCTGTTTTGCAAATCCTTTTTTTGATTGATCTTTTAATATTTTGAGATACTGATTTTTGACTTTCATGAGTTGTAATCTCTAATCATCAAAATTAAAACAAAAAAAACTGTTGAAATGTTTTACTTTACATGTAATGAATCTAAAATATATGAAAGTTTCACTTTTTGAAATAAGTTACAAGAAAACATGAACTTTTTCACGATATTCTAATTGTTTGAGATGCACCTGTATATTGTGGCTTTTGATTCAACTACAATTTGCAATTCTTTATGGGAGGAAGACGTTTGTTCTGTCACAAAGGAATTAAAATTTTAAATGATAACTTATCGTTTTTTTTCATGTTTTTTGGTTTTTTTTCCTTGATTGGTTTAATTGGTCCATTTAAACTAACATTGATCCAGTGTGAAAGCTGTGTGTGCAGAAATGAGAGAAAACTTTCTCTCTTCCATTACTGTCAATGTGTTTTAGTAAAAACATCTCAACCAATCAAGAGGCTTTTAATACAGCCTCTACACACACACACGATCGATACTGAACCACACACACACACAGCTGAAGTTCTTAATTGCAGTAAGACTGGATGATTCACTCGCTGCTGATATGAAGGATTATGGGATTAACTTTGCTCCAGATGATCAATGATTCGATTAGATAGAACAAAAAGGTTAAGACTTTAAAACACATGAGCTTAAACACACACACTCCTGTGCATCCATGTCATAATCTCCATCCCAGCACCTCTTTATTAAAGCACAACTCTTTCATTCAAGACGAATCCTCTTTTTAAGAGCCAACATTCCACACTTTTGTCTTTTATTTCATTCCTCATTTATAATGTCAGTCAAGGTCTTTCGCTAATGGACCTTTAAGACTTCTATATGCAAATGACTCTGATTTGCTAACCTCCACATATATAAATATGGGTGATCATATATTAATGAGCTGTGATGTCATCACCATGGCGACAGGTTGTTTTTGGCGCCTAGTTTAAGCTGCAGTAACTGAGGAGAGAGTTTGATATCCGCTCGAGCATCATCCAGATGTGTCTATCATCTGGTTTCATCTGGAGAGCATCCTATCGTGTGGTGGTTCGCCCGGGGGCCGAGCGCAGCGGCCGGGCGAGAGGAGACAGGCTATCAAACACTTTTTAATTAAGTGCTGGAGAACAAGGGGCCAATGCTAAATTACTCTGTCAGGGCTTTAAATGGAGCTTGTGCTTTTGCCGAGCGGCTCCTCAGACTCTCAGCCAGCCGTTTTCATTATTCTGCGAAGAAAAGTGAAGGAACGGGAAAAATAGAAACTGACAGGGAACAAAGAACGACTTTGAGTATTTTGCAGGCATATTCTTAAGGAAGACACCATTATATTTGTCACTGTTGTCTCAAACACGCACATAAAATGTCAAAATCATAAAAAAAAAAAAAAGTCCTTTAAAGTGGCAGTGTGATATTTCTGCTTTTCTAGCATCACCAAACAGAAGTGCAGAAATGAGTTTCTCCATCTAATCATGCCCTCCGTCTCTCATTGGCCAGTTAAACTGATAGCCCCGCCCCAAACTCACATGATGAACCAATGAGAATTAGGAGTCAGCTTTATAATCATTCACAGAATGTGAGACAAACATGGAAAATTAAGAGCACAGCAACACATATATAATATATTACATCATTATTGGGGAAGTCATGGCCTAATGGTTAGAGAGTCGGACTCGTAATCGAAAGGTTGCGGGTTCGAGTCCCCGGCCGGCAGGGATTGTAGGTGGGGGGAGTGAATGTACAGCGCTCTCTCCACCCTCAATACCACGACTGAGGTGCCCTTGAGCAAGACACCGAACCCCCAACTGCTCCCCGGGCGCTGCAGCATAAATGCTGCCCACTGCTCCGGGTGTGTGTTCACGGTGTGTGTGTGTGTGTGTGTGTGTGTGTGCATTTGTTCACTACTCACTGCTGTGTGTGTGCACTTGGATGGGTTAAACGCAGAGCACCAATTTCGAGTATGGGTCACCATACTTGACAATATGTCACGACTTTACTTTACTTTACTTTACATCAAAGCATATTAACATATAATATCATGAGTTTGTGATAATTATTATTGATTATGTGTCCAGCCATGATGTTTTATCTGTGAATGTTCAACAGCAGATCGATGGAGTCTCATGTGATGTATAGAGCAGATACACACACACATATGTGTGTGTGTGTGTGTGTGTGTGTGTGTACGTATATACACTAACACATCAATAATCAGATAAGATGACACTGTAATGTATATCTCATTGATCTCTCACTGTATATCCTACATGTGTGAGAGACTTAACTTTAAACTCTATAACACACTCATGGGTGGCTGTTGGTATTGCTGGGTATTACAATCACCTCATGATCTGATAAACATTATGATGCATCATGATTCAAAACTGCAATGCATGATTATATCATAATAGCAACAAGACTGAAACTACATCAAACGAATGATAATGAGAACATGTTGCAACATAAGACAGTATCTCACTGCACAACAGAAACTCCCCATCACAGCTTTGCTGTTTAACCCTCCATCTGTGTTCGGGTGAACTTGACCAACGTTTCTTGAAATTTTGTGACTTTTCCTGATGAATGCACGATGGTTCAATGTGTTTTGAAAAGGCTGAGCACATTTTGATGACTAAGACAGTGTTCGAGGTCAAACTGACTCCCACTGCTTTCCATACAACTCATCAAAACTCAACACCAAAACACTTTATAATAAGGCATTTAACATTAGTTAATGCATTAACTAACAATGAGAAAGACACGTTAAGAGAATCTATTAATCTTTTATAACATTTGTTCATCAAAATAAGTACACTGTCAGTTCTTATTTGCTCAAGTCCATTACATATTAATAGATATAAAAACACTAGCGTTCTGAATTAATCTTGAGCTAACAGTACTGTTTTCTTTTTATTTATTAATAAAAAACATTGGGTGTTCTCTATTCTTTTTCTACTCCATCTACTTTTCATTCTTTTTATTTGTTATAAAAACACCTTGTTAAGTGTACTGCGTTAGACAGTCATCCAAGAAATTACATTTTTTGGGGAAAACCTTCCAGGATTTTTCTCCATATAGTGGACTTCAATGGTGGCCAATGATTTGAAAGTCCAAAATGCAGTTTCAATGCAGCTTCAAAGAGCTCTACACGATCCCAGCTGAGGAATAAGGGCCTTATCTAGCAAAACAATTGGTCATTTTCTTTAAAAATATTATTGTATATACACTTTTTAACCACAAATGCTCAGCTAGCATTAGCTCTGCGATGCACATCTTTATTAGGTTATATTGGAAAGGTCACACATGACATAGGTGCAAGTACCTACCCAGAGTTTACAAAGCGAACATATGAAAAAAAAAGTCACTGCCCTTTACAAAAAACGTACTTTAAAGTTCGAGGAGAAAATTAGATGGAGTTTTTAACTGAAGTACAGAGACGAAGAACTAACCGTGTGTGATTTTTCCAACAGGATTACGTAATGTGTGAAGACGCGCATCGCAGAGCTAGAGCAAGCCCAGCATTTGTGGTTAAAAAGTCGATAAATATTCTTTTTTTTTTCAGAAAATCACTGATAGTTTTGCTAGATAAGACCCTTATTTCTCAGCTGGGATCGTGTAGAGCCCTTTGAAGCTGCACTGAAACTGCATTTTAGACTTTCAAATCATTGGCCACCATTATATAGAGAAAAATATTATATATATATATATAGGAATCTTGGATGACATGGGGGTGAGTGAATTATCAGGAAATGTTTTATTCTGGAAGTGATCTTATCCTTTAAGTTTTATTTTATTTTTATATATAGACTTTCATTAAGACCCTAAAGAATCATGTCAAATGTGTGTAAAATGGGCATCCGATGACCCCTTTAAAGCCAGCACTGTGGAGTGTGTGATGTCTGTGTGCTCACCTGTCTGTCGGTGAGCGTGTAGATGAACTGCAGGTCTGGGCTGAACAGCGTGTCCCGCAGCACCGAACTGCCCTCACTCACCAGGACGCTCTCGTACAGCAGCGCCGGCCGGGACGGACTCACCGAATTAATCAAAATCTGACAAAACACAAGCCACAGCAAGACCATTAACATCTCATTAATATCCCATAACACCAGATCAAATGCTTTCATCATGTGAGAACACAAACATCATTACAGTAATGCCATCAGAGCGTCAGGACAACAAACGCAGGCTAATCGCTACGAATATAATCATCTGTCTGTGTCTCTCTCAGGAGAGAATCAAGAGTGTTTCCATCCCTACACCGCCAGGATCAAATCCCTCATTCGCCATCAATCTCTCCACACGAATACAAGAGGATTAGATACATTAGCTACTAATTGAATCATACAATGAAGACAGACACTGACAGCACATTCATACAGGCTTAATGCACACAATCCTCACTACACATACTGACTACAACTGAAAATCTTCATACAGCCGTTCACAAAGGTCATCTGAAATCACTGCTCTCCATGAAATGTCAAAGCATTTCCCCATTATTAATCATTACGATTAATTCAAACTGCAAACTCAAAATCAATTAGCACTCTTGACCTTTGCAAGCAGAGACAAGAATAGAAGAACATTTAGCAAAAACCAAGAAATTTGGACCAAAACTTTAGTTAAAGAGATCCTTAAGCAGATTAAATTTGAAGATAATTAGCAGAATAAGCATGAGAACAGTCATAACTGAAAATGCTGCTTTCAATCATACAAATAAATTGCATTTAAATAAATAAATAAATTGCAATAGACCTATTTCACACACCTGTTCAAAAGTTTGAGGTCAGCAAGATTTAAAAAAAAATAAAAAATTATACTTTTATTTAGCAAGGATGAATTGAATTAAATCAAACGTGACAGTAAAGACATTTATAATGTTACAAAAGATTTCGGTTTTAAATAATTGCTGTTATTTTGAGCTTTCTTTGAATCAAATAATCCTGAAAAATAAAATGCATCACAGTTTCCACAAAAATATAAAGTACACAAGTGTTATCAACATTGATAATAATCAGAAATGTTTGTTGAGCAGTAAATCAGTATATTATTATGATTTCTGAAGATCATGTGACCCTGAAGACTGGAGAAATGATGCTGAAAATACAGCTGTGCATCACAGGAATAAATTACAGTTTAACAGATATTCACATAGAAAATAGCTATTTAAAACTGTAATAATATTAAACAATTTTACAGTTTTTCTTGTATTTTTAATCAAATAAATGCAGCCTTGGTGAGCAGAAGAGAATTTGATTAAAAACTCACCAAAACGTCTCTATTTGTGATCTCCAGAAGAAACACAGTCACAAAGGTTTGCATCGACACACGAGTGAATGATGACAGATTTTCATTCAGATACCGTGAGCATATATGAGTGTATGAATGTAATGAGACCCGGGGGAAGTATATATTACTATTATGTAAATATGATTTGGTGAGGGGAAGGGGACTTTTCTTGCGTGTTGAACACATCCATCACTTCTATTGCTCTCAATAAACATGCGCCATTAACTGAGCAACATCTCTGACGGTGACTCAGTAATCGCTCTCCTGCGAACGCGCTTCAGCTAACCGGATATGAGGATAGAGTATCTGCAATGCACTGAGCCTGTTAATATAGCAACATTTCATCTCAAACCACATAAAATCACTTACACACACTGAGCATACATGAATGAGCAATACACACATCAAATTGAGTTTTATTGCCATTACAGAGCCAATGCAAGGAAGATATTAAAATAAGCCACCTGGGATCATGCTGCAACACACCAGTGTTATTTTAGTGTCTTTGAGATATTATAGTAGCTTTTATTAATATTTTGAATTAGTTTATATTATATATATATATATATAAAAGTAAAAGTTTTAGTATTTTTGTTGTTTTTCTTTATGCACATATACAGTGCCCTCCATAAGTATAGGAACAGTAAAGATAAAATTGCTCTGTTGGCTGTGGAGTCAAGACATTTGGAAATATGATTAAAAGATGAATATGAGACAAAACTACAGAATGTCACATTTTATTATTGGGTGATTCAACACACAGATGTTTTACCAGCTAAGACGTTCAGCACTTTTAGAGTTTGTTTTTCTTTAAATACCTCTATATAGTTTTTATAATTTTTTTATTTCAGTTTTTATTTTATTTCAAAATGTTTTATGGTTTTAATTTTAGTTAACTATAATAACCCTGCAACACACAACACAAGGAAATGACAATAACCTTAAACAATACAATGATTAGGTGCAATAAATGCAATATAACTCAATACATTCAAAATTACGATTTCATTAATAATTCAAGACTTCTTTAAAACAAAAAACATCAAGCATCAAGTGCTCTTAGGACATTTCCTGAAATGTCTAATCAATATTTGCATGTTCATCTGGTAGCGCTAACCTTGAGCGTTTAACATGTGTTTATATGCATAAGAGAGAATCTGATGGTTTCCAGATGATGCTCACTTTCACAGACGTGACACTGATGTATGTGTGCTTATCAGGACGACAGGAAGTCAAATAAACACAAGACAGGAAGAGAAGCACACCAGTCTCTGCTCTAGACGTGAATTCATGAGAACACTACAGGCTTATTATTGTTAACTAAAACCATAAAAAACATTTTCACTTCTTGAAATAGAATGAACATTGACTGAAATAAAGTATTTATTTTAATTTAAGTACTAAAATTATATTTAAAAAAAACTTAAGAACCTTATAGACATCTACAAAATTGGGGGGGGGGGGGGTGAAAAAATGACAAACAAAAAATTTACTAAAACTTTACCTTAAATGAAAGCAGAAAATAAAATATTAACAAAAACTAAAGCAGTATATCAATGATACTGAAATGTTAGATGCAAAGGTCAGTGTTTCCCAGCTGGTGTCATGTGTTTATGCTCCTGACAGTCACACAGGTTATAGATTTTAGGGTTTAAACCACAAGTGCATGAGAAGAGGAGCTGCTCAATCTGGTGCTTTTCTTCCAGATGAGGCTCTTTTGTGTCAGTCTGAACCGGGTGAGGATAGCAACAGTAAATACTGCATGCAACATCACCCATTTCAGATGAACGCTCCTCTAAATGTCACATAAAACGCTGAACCGTGGGTCTGGCAATCTGTTCTTAAATGAGCAACTCTTGGCGATAGAGACATGCAAAGTGCACCAGACTTCAGGCCTGAACTCATGCAGTGCTGGTGAACTGATGTGAGGTCTTGACTGGATGTGATGTTGGTGTGGCGATACTAATGGCTGTATTTGTGAGCATGGCTGTGATCTCTGAGCAGAGGCTCATGCTGAACATCCTCCACTGAGTTTGATGAACGGCGTCAAGCGCAGCTGATTTCACTCACACTGTGATGCTGCTGATGCTGTTTCATGTTTCACAGTGACTGCAGACATCATGTGATTCACTTTACACATGCGTGGACGAAATTTAACATGTTCAGCTGCACGTAAACTCTCATGAAATATTAATCAAACTAGAACAGAAACAAAAACACACGCGAAGCCAAACTATCTGTGAACGACTCGTTTACACAGTCTAGAGTTGCTGCATGATAAACACACACACACACACACACACACATACACACACACACACACACACAGTAAACGATGCAGATATACTGTGGCAAAAACATTAAACACACACACCCAGCACACATATACCAGACACCCACCAGAGACACAAATAACACAAACACAAGAAGTGTGTGGGTGGGTGTAAAGACTTGCGCATTATATGAATGTGGCATCAAATATAGTTTGAAGTTGAACTGTTGGTCCTGGGTTACCCAGTTATGCTTTGTGGAAAAAATTGTTTCATGCACAAATATACCAGACACCCACCAGAGACACAAATAACACAAACACAGGAAGAGTGTGTATGTGTGTGTGTGTGTGTGTGTGTGTGTGTGGGTGTAAAGACTTGTGCATTATGTGAATGTGGCGTCAAATATAGTTTGAAGGTGAACTGTTGGTCCTGGGTTACTCAGTTATGCTTTGTGGACAAAATTGTTTCCTGAAATTAATTACTTCTGTCTAAAGCAGCCCTTTACATAAAAATAATTCAATTAAGTAAATGATTTATAAAGATTTTTTAGGGGATGTTGCATTATAACCAATAATAATTATCATATTATGGTTCCGATCGGGCGAAAAACCTAGGACTAGTTCGCAAAAGTAGGTTTGTGATATAGGTCAATTTTACGGGAAAACGGTGCGTCGTAGAGCAAAATATTGTTTGTGCATATATTGCATATATTGTTTGTGCTAACCCAAGGATCGCAAAGATGTAAAGTGTTTGAGTCTACGACAAACGGTTTACGAGCTATGGCCAAAAATATCTGAAAATTTAGTTTTTTTGCGATTTAAATCATTTTGGGACGAGCCTGTATCTGACAAGAAGGCCGGACTACTACCATCTGATCAAGTTTCAGCTCTCTAGGCCTTACGGTTTGGGCTGCACGGTCAGTTTTAGGGAATAATACTAATATAAAAAAATCCTAACAAATACAATAGGGTTTCAGCACTGCGTGCTCGAACCACTAATAATTATTAATTATTAATCCTAACCATTTTCTTTAAAGATCTAGTCCAGTCTAGTCATTATAATTAACTTAATAAAAACAATAGTATAAAACATGATACAAACAAACAAATGAATACATTTTCTTCTTTAAATAAGTTGTAGATTTGTACATTTTTAAAAGTTAAAATGAGTTTTCGTTGAACATTTGTGTTTGTTACAGTCTAGTCATTATGCTTAACTTCATAAATAGTTTTTATTGATTCTAAAAGTTCTCTTAAAATATTTGTCTATGGTATGTGCTAATTTGGCTAATGTGTGTGTGTGTGTGTGTGTGTGTGTGTGTGTGTGTGTGTAATCTGCAGTCACTAGAGGACTGGTCTTCCTCAGGGAGAAGCAGGCGATTACCAAAGCACCGATGCCCAAAATTAGTGTTTAAGGAAGCCAGACGTAATTAAACCATGAGATATTCCACTTCCTGTCCCCTGATATTACTGCGGTGTCCACCCACACACGTCCACACAACATCTGAAAGAATCAGAGACTATTTAAGAGTCCCAAACAATGCTGGAGCCTGACACTGCCATCAGTCAGCTGCCCAAAGTTAGAGATCTACCCAGCCTGTTCCTCTTTAATTCAACACAAGCAGAAAACCCTCCAGAGCAAGAGTGAGAGAAAAACATCTTCACTATTTAAACATTAAAGTGAATCATTGCTCATTTGAATTAAATCAAATATATATAACAACATCACAAAACTAACAAAAATATTAATGAAACTAATAAAAACTAAACTGAATTTCTTAGCAAATTTGAAAACGATATTAAAATAAAACAAATTTAAAAATTCAAAACTATAATAACCTTGCTAATCATATTTGCAAATGTCTCGACTCCGCAGCCAACAGAGCAATTTTGTCTTTACTGGTCCGATACTTATGGAGGGCACTGTACATATAAAGCACTTCAAGTGCTGTACAGTTGAAAAAAGACAATATGGATAACGTGACACCACTATTAAGCTACTCCTAAATATTATGTAGAAACTTACATTTTCTGTAAAGCTCCTTTGCAATGATTTGTATCGTGAAATGATCGCTATACAAATAAACTTGAATTGAATATGAATCACATATATATATGAAAAATGAGAAACGAAAATATTAATTACAATTTAAAAATGCATAAATAAAACATGAATCTGCTCAAACCTGACTGTCAAGCAGCAAGGGCTTTACAAATTTGGAAAAAAAGGGGTTTTAAAAATGTTTACAGAAGCATAGGATCTCTCTCTAAATTATATTTCTTTACAAATAAATAATATATACTATAAATAAATATAAATATATTATAAAAGTAATATTTAAATAAAAAATAATATAACTTTAAATCTATATAATCTAATCAAATTGAATGAAAATATTAAAAAATGTAATCTAAATGACTAGTGAATTCACAGTCAAACCGCTGTAAAGAAAACACAACCCGTCTCAGTAACACTGAGTGTACAGTAACGTGTGGAGCAACAGGACACACACACAGGGGTGCTCAGCTGTGGCATGTGGCAGTGGTGTGCTGACAGCTGGGTGGTCGCCAGGCAACCAGTGGGAAACAGATGCTGCAGCTGCGGTCTGGCCTGTTGCCTCGGTAACAGCGAGGGCATCGACCCCTGGATGCGCTGAACTCACAGCGAGTGTTTAGAGCTTCAGAGCGACCGCAAGACAACGCCAGCACCGTCAATTAAGAGTGAAGTGTGTATCGATCCGCACCCGTGTGTGTGTGTGTGTGTGTGTGTGTGTGTGTGTGTGTGTGTGTGTGTGTGTGTGAGAGAGAGAGTAATTAACAGAGCTCAAGGGGTGTCAAGAAGGAAGTTCTTGGGGTCAAACAGGAAGTGAACAACATTTGAATGAAGGCAGAGAAGTTCAGCCGCTCTGTGTTTTACGACTGCACTCATCAAATTACACTCATTAGATGATGAAAAATATATTCTACTGCCAAGAGATGTTAGATCTGAGTCACATTCCTTCTCTGGTCTATAACAAATAAACATTATTTTGACCATCTCAACATTTTGAAATCTTGCCTAAATAACGCGGTACCACAGTAATGCCAGACAAGACCAATTAAACGAGTAATGAACGAATCCACAATTAATTAATGAATGAATCGTAAGCAATGCTCTTCTTCAAATAACATGTGAACTGAACGTAAACAATTTTGAATAGACTATAAAATAAAAGCAAATAAACAACTAAATAATGAAATTAATTTCAGCTGTTTTCATGATTGATTCTATGGACTATACCGTGTCTCAAATTACCATGGTATTACCATCTGATGCCATCACCACAGCACATTTCTGTGTATAAACAGCTCTTCCTTAAGGAACCGATGGAAACAATAGAACTTCATGATCTGGGAAAAGGAGTGTCTGCCAGAGAAAACCACTGGCACATAAAACGCCTTTAAAGTCGTGGCAGAGATCTGAACAAAGGTTTCAGGGGCCAGGATAGCCCATCACACACACACACACACACACACACACACACACACACACACACACACTCACAGGAGGACAGGAAGGAGCAGCAGTGGCTCATAACATACAGGAAGATGTAAATTCACTTCCACAGGTGTTCAGCACATTTCCTCTTTCAGCATTCCTCAAAGCCCTGCGCCTGCGTCTGCTCCACCGTCACAAACACACCAAATCATTCACCGCTCATGCTCCTCATCAATTACATTAAATAAATGGTGAAAAAAAAAAAACTTTAAAGTAAAACTAAATAGGAAAAATATCACTAAATATTGACCCTAATTGACAAATTTCATTCTTTGCAATTTTGCTCTGTACAAAACAAAAAGCAAAGCAAAACAAAAAAACAAGAAATAAAATAAAATAAAGGGTATCATAAGTTAACCTATCATTATTAAAACTAACTAAATATTGAAAAAAATAAAAATAAATTATATTGGCAAAATACTATACTGATACTAACAAAATTGTCAAATCATAGCACCAGGACCATTTGCTTTCTTTATAGACAGCATTAAAGCTTCAGAGATGTGCTCCTGATGCACATCAATAGTGACACTGGAAATAAATACAGTCAAACCTCTCATGTGCTTCACGTGTGTGTCATTTATGGGCCTCTATGCTGTCTATGTAGGGAACATACAGTGTCTTCTCATATCTCCCTCTGTTTTGAGATGCTACTAACTGTGAATGATCAAGTAAAGTGTGTGTGGGGATGTGTATATGTGTGTGTGTGTGTGTGTCTAATCCAACAGGTTGCTATGGTAACTCCTCTTGAAGCGTTAAGCGCTGATCGCTGCAGAACACGGCCAATGAACATCAATCAATCAAAATGATTAGCTGGCGTACAGCAGAAGATCACAGCTAATACACACCACAATTACACAGCAGAAACGACCCTGAGTGACAGAGCAATTACTGACCAACACACACACACACACACACACACAGAGACAGTTTTGTGCATTAGAGCACATATTTAAACACTTTGACCAACATTAATCAGACAATATTCAGAGAGCACTGCATTGGTAACACAGGCAGATACAGTAAATATGATACAATAAAGACACAGAGTGCTATTTTGTGTCCTCCGGGGTTTCATAGCGCTTTCCTAATAAGACATCCGTCTCCTGGCAACAGTTTCTATTAACTAATTAACAGCCTAAATGAGGACATGCTTATTTTTGGCATCAGCGCACATGCAAAAGATTAAAGGGATGCTTCACCCAAAAACGTAATCCTGTCATCATTTACTCACCTGCATGTTGATGCATGTTTGTGCCTCACAGAAAAGAAAGACAAAGACTTTCAGGTTTGGAACAACATGAGAGTGCGTAAATAATGACATATTTTATTTTTAATTACACACACTTATAAATAATCTGTTTTCAACAAAAGAGAAACTTTAAGGGCAAGACCAAAAATATTAGCATCGTAATTTTACAGATGTACTGTAAAATAAAAGTATTAGAATTATTGCTGTTGTTGTAATAATTTTTAAATCAATCTTTAATAATTTTTTTTTTTTTTCTTATGCATGTTTTTATTGAATTAATTTCTTATCAGTGTGGATAAGATCCCCCCTGGGGGTACTTTAGTTGATGAAATGCTAGAAATGAAGCCCTGAAAATTAAATATTACAATAAAAAAAAAATTGAAAGACTTACTAAAAAAATACTGAATATTTTATCTGTTCACCTACATGTCATGTGGCCATTAACCGACATCAGAGAACTACAAACGTGTGAGTGAGTTGATTAATAATTGAACTATACTAAAAATATATCACAGAAGGTTCAGCTGACCAAAAGGTTTGGGAATCCCTGCATTAAAACATTAAAGTACAACACAAATAACCCCACGTTCACTTCAGTGTGTGTGTGTGTTTTTGAGCATGTGCAGCTTGACAGCAGATGGTTGTATGTATAACCCCCCCCCCATCTCACACACCCACACTACATCAGAGCAAATGACCTGTCTCACTTCACTATACAGAGACAATACAGACACACATCTTCATTTGCGTGCCGTGAAATGTCTGTTAGCATGTTTTAGCAGTTCACCGTTCCCTACATTCCTCCTCGTTGCTCCTCTGGGAGAGAAACGCTCAGAAAGCACTGGAGGACCGGGTCTCTCTCCTCGGGGGTCTCTCAACCCTGTTTGCTTTATGAACAACAGAAAGGCCTGTTTTCCGCCGTCTCTCAGTAGTTTAGTCTGCTGGTGAACCCTGATCGATGTTTCCTGCTCTCCTGAGAGACATATGAGGCATCAGGAAAGCATTGCTCCCGACGGGCAGACAGATAAAAATAAAGGAAGGAAAAAACACTTGCAGGAGGCAAATTTGGGATGCAGTTACTGTCTGTAGACTCAGTATAACCTCAACCAAACATTAGTATTTATTGAAAATAAAACTGATAACAGAACATGGCTTAGTATGTTTATCAAATAGCAAAGGCTGTGATTTTGTTCATTAAAAACAGAAAAAAAGCTTTGTGTGTTTCAGAGTGAAGCGCAGCACTGTTTATTTAGCTTAATATGTGTTTATTTAGTAACTATAAAAATATATTTATAATATTTTTTTTCATTATAGAAATATATTTATTTAGTAATTATAATCACAATACAATAATATTTAATATTTATTATTATTATCATCAATAATAAAATAATAATATTTTAAAGTCATATTGATATATAAAATCACAAACATTTTGGCCAAATTGTGTAACCCTATAAACAAACACAGCAAAGCTGAATTTTGTCAAATGTGTCCACAAGCAACTAAAAACACTAGCTGTTTTCATTCAGCTTCATTTACATATTTATTCATCTCTACATGTGGCCACGTCACTCAGAGCACGACTTGATTTTATCCATCAGGAATTGATTGGAAGGTGAAGTGTGTCTCTGCACATTATTCTTCAGTACAAATAAAGCAAAAATGTGAATTAAAAAAGCAAATAGGGTCAGTTTTGATTCCATATTGACATTCAGCAGGATGAGGTCATGTGACAGTTATTAGACATGATTATCATCACATTCACTGTGCTGTAGTGTGCTTCATGTTCACTGTAATAATCACACACGTGTTCTCCGCCGCTCAGGGGTTTGACCTCGCCTGATGGAGGGCCACAAACTATTACAAGCCTTTTCTGCTAAGAGCAGAGCAATTGAAAATCCATTCATTCCACACACACACACACACACACACACACACAGCCTCCATCTGCAGTTATTGGCCCACTAAACAGCACAATACACACACGCTATAAGAGCAACACACATACACAGACAGAGTAATTATGACAAAAGTCAAGAGTGTGTTTGAGGGACTCATCTTAAGCACAAACACACACACACACACACACACACACACACACACACACAGTCATTGTGTGAACAAGAGCTTGTGAAATTTCCTCATAATGTCTTTTTTTCCTCAGGATTTGGAACGACACGAGTGAAAGTAAATTATTTTGATTGGACTAAACCGGTGTTATTTTAGTAGTCTACTATATACTATTGTAGTATTTATTAACACTTTGAATTAGCTTTTAGCATTAATAGTTTTCATTTCAATTTTAGTTTACATTTTAGTAATTATTTTAAGTGGTTTTGTCATTTTACTTGTTTTTTTATTTCCATGTAGCTTTCATTTCAGTTTTAGTTTTTGTAATTTTAGTATTTAATTTTTTTTTTCTTTTGTAATTTTGTTTAATTATATCAGATTTAAACATGTTTTTTTATAGCTTTAGGTAAAGTTTTGGTAACCAACTATAATAATAAATATGGATGATGAGCAATAATAATAATAATAATTGCTGTTATTGTTTTATAGTTGTATTGACATATAAATCACAAACCTTTGGGCAAATTGTGGAGCCCTACAAGTAAATAACAAATCTGCTGCTTAAAAAAATAAATAAAATAATTTCTATCGGAAAAAACAATTCGATTTTCTTTCTTTTTTTGCCAAATCATGTAAAAAGGAAAAAAAAAAGGGAAAGGGAATTGGTGTGTGGCCAAGTGCTCAATACATTAAATACTAATTTAATAATGAAAAAGATTCAATATTTACACCATCAAATTGCATTTGTGGTTCATACAAAATTGCTTTTCTAATTAGCTTTTATTTTTCCAGTTTCAATTCTATTTTATAATTTTATTTTCATTCCATTTATCAACCATGATTTTTTTAAACATAGTAGTTTTAAGTTAAAATTTGGTTACCGATAACTACACTGGACTATCTTTAGTCGGGAGAAGTTTTCTCAGAGGTGGTCAGGTACACAGTTTCAATCAAATCCAGATAAAAAACATCCATGATTTTCCTCACATCACTGCTCTTCTCCATTCCTCTGAGAAACACAATCCCACCCGGATAACAATGACTGTGATTGCAGCACTGTATTTTCTCCTCAACACTGAATTTGTTTACACCTTTATCGAATACTGTAACTAAAGCTACATTTCTCAACATGTACATGCACACTTTTCTTTTGACAAAACTTCTGTTAGTCGTAGCACACATCCCTATGTTTCACACTCCTCTTTTTCTATTTTTTCCCTCCTCAAACAGGGGCGAGATGAATAATCAAGCCCAAACGACACACACACACACACACACACTCAGAGTAAATCCTCTTATATCCCTGACTGAACTGGTTCTCGGGTGGCCTTGACCGCTGCGCTCCATCAGATGGCTCTTTTGGCCCTGATGAATGGCTCTGTTGGGCTGCCAGCGCAAACGCAGCTCTCTAATCAAACTATGGATTTAACATTCAGTCGGTGGCAGCGAACGGCTCTTCCTGAACACTCAGAGCACAGCCATCCAGAATCACGCCAGAAAAATGAGCCCTGTGCACAATGTTTGAACACACTGAGCGCTTTTACAGTCCTTCACGTGATGTACTGCGCTCTCAAACACAGAGAGACACTCAGTCACTCTCGTCAATGGACTGCATGAGAGCGCTTCATCTGAACGAGCAACTCAACATCCTCCACGCTTTACAGAACTCATCATTCTGACGCTAAAACATCACTTCATCAGCCGCGTTTGAAGCTGTTGGAGCACATCAGCTGAGTTCAAATATTAATGCACATCCAGACAATATAGAGACTTGAACTAATACCGCATGGCAACAAAATAACAGCAATACACAAAAACCCTAGCAACCACATAGCAACATGCTAAAAAAAACAAATACAGCTTAACTGCACAGAAACAAACTAACAACCGTCCACAATACCTTAGCAACCACATAGCAACACACCAAAAACACTTACACACCTTAGGAATGGCACAGCAACAAACTAGCCATTAAATGTGTGTTTTTTGGTGTCATTTGTACCTCTAAGAGTTGAATGATTGTGTAGTAACGCACATCCTCTTTAATATCTGACTTCCACAGAAATCATTCGGAGTTATAACGACTCGTGACTGTGGTTCCGGTTTCAGATGCATAAATAGATTGTGAGGTGGTGGAGCTCAGTAACACACACACTCATGCATTAATATTTAATGAAGGTTAATCCTGAAACATAAACCTCTCACTGGGCGAGACACATTCATTATGATTACAGTCAGTGAGGTGAGCGTTCCAGGGCTGCAGGTACAGCACGGTTTATACCACAAGTTCACCATCACATGCACTTCACAAAACAGCTCATGTTCGGCTCTCAGTTTAACAAGCGTTTGCGTTCAGACAGAACCGAGTGTGACTGCAGTGCTATCAGCCCCACGAGACACACACACAGAGTAAAAAACAAAGCCAACGAGGGTCTAAAAGCAGGACATGCTTTGCTGCTGCGGCATTTTCCCACTAAACCCCAATTTCCACATACACATATACACACACACACACACACACACACACACACAGCTAATTAACTAGCTGGTAAAGCTGCAGTCGCTGCACTTCTGTAGCCTCACACACTTCACCAGCTTCATTCTGACACTATTACAATAACACAGAGAAACACCTTGACACACACGCACACACACACAGATTAAAATGTCAGAACAGCTGGCAAAATCTTTACATGCAGTGTGTGTTATTAAACTGAGGCGAGTGTGTTTCTCTGTGTGTGTGTGTGTGTGTGTGTGTGACGTGATTTCGTTTCACCTGAAGCGACTGAACACAACTGAAGAATCCCTTGAGTTACCATAGAAACACAATGATGTGGAATGTGAAAACACACACTCACACACACGCACACACACACACACACACACACACACGCACACAGAGAAAGGCTTGTTTAGGATGGACAGATGTGTAGAACTGTATCCTACTAGACAAAACACGAGCATATGAGATGTTTCCCATCTAAACATCACAGATGGACCTTTGGCTCGAAGCATTATGACATGCATTTCATTACTATTCACCAGATAGATACAATTGAATATATATGTGGATATGACATACCTGAAATTATTTCATTATTTTCCTTGCAGAAAGCACAGAGACTCAAACCATGAGCGAATCAGTTTCATGCATGTGCATCAGGTTCACAAAGATTGCATGGGAAATTGTGATTATTCAGAAATATTTAACTGCTGAAACTAACTAGGATGAAGAATGAAGAATTACAGAGAGCTGTGTAAGAATATTATTAATTAATACATTTATTATAATTTATAAACAAATGAATTATAAAAATATAAAAAAGAATCATTTTAAAATTTAATTTAAATCTAAGGACTTTAAAAAAAGAACAAAATATTTGATTTGTTTACCTGTGTCATGTGATCTTTAATCAACATCAGAGAACCGTGAATATGAGAATGTGTTAATAAATTACTGAAAAATTAAAATCCCAGTGGGAACTAATGCTGCCTTCACGTGCTATCAGAATTATCGTAAATTGGACGTGAACGGCCTCTCAAGTCGTATTTACTACTGGGAAATTCAGAAATAATTTTGATACTAGAGTTTCCGAGTCGGGTGGGTCATAAACTTTAAACATGGAGGAGGAGACAACCATTGCTGCGGTCAATGCTGTTCTCACAACAACTACATCCCTTTGTCTTGTCACTAAAGTAGTGTATTTATAGGCTAGATGTGAACGATCATTCGAAGCATATTGTATGTTTTATAAGCAGTGAAATAAGCATGTATTTGACCAAAATTCCAGAATTGTCAGCAGACTGCATGTATAGTGAATGTTTATATGATTGTCAACCAATGGGATGCTACATTTTATTCTTTCTGACATTAAAGCACTTGAATACGACAAGTTCGTAATCACGACTTCATTAGTGGGAAATAGGACATTTCCGATTGCACGTGAAGGCAGCATTAAACTCAAAGAAGACTGACAAAATCTTTTGGGAATCCCTTATTTTGTGCATGAAATAATGTGACATGATCCAATGCAAAAAAAAAAAAAAAGACAGAAAAATAGTGCAATAAAACAAATGTAGGACACTACTTGTGTCTGTGTCTAAAACATAAATTATAACGAGGATGAACAAAATTTACATAAATTATGTCATTGATGAATAAACCACAATAAGAGCAGGAACATGAATTAAGAAAGTTAATAAAGTCAATTTTGATTTTATACTGGCTTTACACACATCCAAAACTATCACTGAATAAACCTTAATTTAAATAACATGTCTCACTGCTGAAGATCATGTGACCTTCTCAGATAGAAAGTCACACAAACTAATATTATTGTTAGATTTCTCACACCTACAGCACAAAAAAACACCTCAAGCATCACCGAAGCATCACTCTCTCCTTCTGTGTCTGTGTGTGTGTGTGTGTGTGTGTGTGTGTGTGTGTGTGTGTGTGTGTGTGTGTGTGTGTGTGTGTGTAAAAGCTCTCAGAGGCTGCCCGTCCGAGCAGCATGTCATGAATATTTCAGCTCATCTGAAAAGATGACAAGTTTTCTCTCTCCATAGCTCGGCCGTCCTGTCCGGTCTCACTCTCTGAACACAGACAGAAAAACTGAATATATTTAAAGGTCAAAGAGGAAAGCGTGTGTGTGGTTAGCCTGACTCTCATCCTATTTGATTCCAAGCCTGAAACAACACAACACAACACACTTACACACACACAAACACTCACAGACAGACAGATGTGTCTTTGTGATTGTCCTCGTGTCTAAGCGTGTGTGTGTGAGGTGATGAACACTGCGCTCTTTGTGAGACGGTCTCGAGGCATTTGTGTGTATGTTTAGGACATGACCGTGGGAACATTCAAACAGGAGCATCCAGTGGCATATGATCACCATGTGACAGTTGCACACACACACACACACACACACACACAGACGGTCGTCTACAGTTGCGGTCACACTACACACGACACACTGACTTTAAAAAGCTCGAGCATGTAAAGCGGCAGATGACAAAACTGCAGCACATGCTTATAATAAACAGAATACTATCGTGCACTGATGTGGATGCATATTTATTTATTTTTAAAGTTGCAGTTCTTAGTATGAACGAGCCTTTAGACTGAATTCAGATATAACAACTGCATGACAGGCAGCGTTGAGTGTCTATGAAGTTATTTTGCATGCTCAAAACTCACACTAAATCACTTTTCACTATGACAAAGTATGTCCCTGATGATGTTGTTAAAAACAGACTAACTAATAACTAACTGATATTTATAATAAGTGTTCACAGTTCACACCACAGTCAAAAAACTATTTCAACCATGGTTGCTAATAAAGCTGTATTGTATTGTAATGTTACAAATGAACAGTGTTGTTGTTGTTAACTAAAAATATCAAATATTAAAAATGGAAATATTAAAAAATTGTTCTTAATTGAAATAAAGCTGAAAGAAATTTAATATTAGAATAAAAAACTTGAGAAAATAAGCAAGTTGCACTGAAGTACTAAAAATAACAAACTAAATAGAAATAAAAAATTTAAATTACAAAAGTACTTAAACGACAAATAAAAATGAAAACTGAAAATAAAAAATAAAAGCCAATTCAAAAAAATATTTATTTTTTATTTTATTTTTTTATAAATGATACTAAAATAACACTTCCAGATCTAAAGCATTTATCCTGGATCAACAACACAACACCAAACAGTCAAAAGACAGCTTAAAATAGTCCTGATAACAATAAGAGTCAGGTGAAAGAAGCACAGTGTGTGTGTGTGTGTGTGTGTGTGTGTGTGTGTGTGTGTGTGTGTGAGTCAATCAGTCATCTGAACGTCAGCATGAACACCATCAGTACTGGAGGAAAGACGCTGCTGTGAATGAAAAGAAACTGAGCATTAACGGAGATGATCTTCTCATTCATTCTTCTGCACGAGATCCTCTTAAAGCTCCTCTAGTTCATGGAGACTGTAATTGAATTTACATCCTACATCATGAAACATAATCGGCTGAGCACAATGAACCTGACAGCTGTCAGAGATCCAATACTGCAGTAATTGTACTTCATTACTACACTTAAGTATTATTTTGGGGAACTTGCACTTATGATACTCGATCAATATTGAAACGGAATACTCAGTCATTTATTGCTAAGAGGGATAAAAAAAAAAAAAAAAAAAAAACATACTTTCTCTTCAGAATTAGATATTCAAAGAACAAAGTGCTTCTATCACAGGTCATCATGGTTTATATCTTTCCACTTTTCCAATATTATTCAGCTAAAAAGCCTGTCAAATCATATTGACATTTGAACTGTTCTGACACCATTTGAAACATCAATAACAGAGTGAAAGCAAATGTTGCTTAAATGTTACATAAACCTGTATTTGGTTTGTCTCTCTTCTGCTCACTAAGCCTGCATTTATTTGATCACAAATATAGTAAAAATTGTGAAATATTACAAATTAAAATAGCTGTTTTCTATATAAAATGTAATTGATTTCTGTGATCAAAGCTGAATTTTCAGAATTACTCCAGTCTTCGGTGTCACATAATCCTTCAGAAATCATTTTAATATGTTGATTTGCTGCTCAAGAATAATTTCTGATTATTATCAATGTTGAAAACAGTTGTGCTGCACAATATAGAACAGCATTTATTAGAAACAATGTTTTTTTTTTCATATTACGTCTTTACTTTTGATCCATTTAATGCATCCTTGATGAATGGATGCATTAAAAGTGTTAATTTCGTTAAACGAAAAAAAGAAAGAAAGACATACTGACTCCAAACATTTGAATGGCAGTGTATAACACCAAATTAAAACAACCTTTCAACATGCATCATCCACAAAACCCTGCAAAACAACAGATGAACAGATGCTGATTGTCATAACATACACAGTGCCATCTGTAATAATCCATCACAGTCTAATCTACCCTGATGAATCAGAGTAATAATCAATAATCATTTAAAGGGAACAGACCAGAGTGAGTCGGTGTGTTCATGTGTGTGTGTGTGTGTGTGTGTGTGTGTTCTCAGAACGATCTCACGCTGAGACACTAATTACAGACGTGTAGAGCTCAGCACAACACACGCAAGACCCAGCAGCGCTGCTATGTGCACACGCGTGTGTAATTAACCTCCGCCGCTCCATTCACTGCCAACACTTTGAACTGCATGTAAGACGAGCAATAATACAGCATTCCTCTGTGTGTGCGTGCGCTTTGATCCAAACCCGTAACTACAACCCAGTGTATTCCCAGAATGCATCATTCACCCATCTTTTATTATAATTGTCGGTTTTTACCATTTTATTAAGTCAAGTGTCACTATTACTAGTACCCAGTCATTTCTTTTTGATGAATTTTACATTTACATTGATGCATTTGCAGGATGCTTTTATCCAGTTCATGCATTCCCCGGGAATTGAACCCATGACAAACTTGACTTAAATATTAAGTTTTAATGTACTTGGCTAATGTATTATGATTCACAATGATCACAAAGTATTCACAATGTATCATGCATCTTACAATCTACAATTTACAGTGTTTCTGCTGATTAAGGAAGCATACAAGAATACTTCAAATGGTTGCCAAAAGCCTCATGTTATAACATATTTGTGTGAAAGTGTGGCGTGCTCAAGCAAAACAGACACTATTTTTGTAATCAGCACCTCAAAATTTGTAAGAAACAAGTGATGGATTTTGTTCAACAAACATGATGCTGGGTGGTGAATTATAAAACCCCATTAATAACAGTGATTTAAACTGTGTACAAGCATGCAACCACTAGCAGTGACCATCACTGACAACATTAGAAAGAGTGAGAGAGAGTGCGAGAGAGAGAGAGAGTGAGATCAAGTGTCTTTTTAAACGGTCATCTGTTGAGGTCATGGAGGTCAAGAGGTCAGTGGGTCAGTAGATCAATCCTGTGCTTATGGGAAGTTTAACTTCTAAAAACAGCAAAGCTCAAATCAACCCTCAGGATTAGCGTCTGATGATTTGACACTCAATTCAGGGTGTGTGGTAAAAGAGGACAAACAAACACCTGCTATTGACACTCAAGACCAGAAAAGCTCAACGAAGGAATCCGCTCACAGATGCAGCATTAGTTTGTATGGAGCCATAATTAACAACATTATTGCACAGAGAGAGCAGGGCTGACCGACTTTACTGTGACTTCGGACCGCAGTGTGTGTGTGTGTGTGTGTGAGTGTGTGTGTGTGTGTGTGTGTGTGTGTGTGTTCAGCCCAGTTGGCTCATCCATCTGTTGTTGATTTGACCAGACTGAATCGTCTTGCGCGGTAAACCCAGACAGGAAGAGCTCAAGACGGGTTCCTCGTGCCCAGACGTGCCCTCTGCTGTGACACTCCAGATCAGCGGGACTAATCCAGCTTCAGCATCGCCAGACATCGCCAACAACTACCAGCTAAAACACTCCTAACCAGGCATGACACAAAGCAGCTTTAGACGTCAAGTAACTTGTTAGATTTCACTAAAGGTGAAAAAGTGATCACGATTAATTTGACAAACGTTTGTTTAATATTCAGTCGTGTGGAGCTAGAGTCTGTGCATAAAGAATCTCCCAAAAATTAATATGGAAGAAATTGTATTTAATATCTTGTCGCTTTACGATATTATGCCAGTTATGTTATGAACTAGTGCCTGTTGACTCGTTGGTACTAACTAAACTCCTATTTCAAAAGATCCAGAAAAAAACAGTACACTGATATATTGCAAGAGATGCAACAAAATTGAAGTGCTTTCTGAAGGCAATTTATTTGAAAGCAAGCAGCAATAAAAGTAGCAGTCGACCGATATAGGTGTTTTGATGGCCGATATAAAGGCGATATATCCCATCACACTATTTAATTTAAAGATTAGCAGTTGTGCAACTAAATGTCTTTTACATAATATTTACTAAGATAAAAATAAATTTTAAAATGAATCAAACTGAAGACAAAAATACTTTGAACTTGATAAAATAAAATAAAAAAAAATAACATTTATATTTCTAATTTCTTCTATTCTAACTTATAACTTCTTGATTCAAAACACAAGTCCTGCTTACAACACGTGTTGTCCAAACAGAAATTATTGGGCAAATTAAAATTCCAAATATCGGCCGATATATCAGCCGTCCACTTATTTTTAATGTACGAGCAGATACTGACATCTGTATCTTGAATGTGTGATGCTTCCAGTTATTTTAGCTGTACAAAAATAATATTATTACAAATACCAGTTTACAATATAAAGCAGCCTGTTATGCTCGATATTGCAAACTGGCATTTGTTATAACATTATTTTAGTTTATTACTGTAATCATAAGCACTCTTGATTGTATTGCAAATAGTTTTATGGTTTACTGCATTTTGTTATTTTTCTAGTTATTCAGCAATGAATGAATCTGAAGTCATTCACACATTCAGTAAATAGCTTACTTCTGCATTGAAAATTAAGATGCATAAAGGAACATGAAAACATGCAAATTACACATCAACTATAGTGGCTGCCGCCTAAACCACTTTCACACCAACCGATTAAACCAAACTCTGATTCTGAACTGATTTAGCTTTACACTAAAAGCTTAAATGTGAAAAGGGTCTTTGTGTAACTAAAGTAGAGGACAATGCTGTGGGAGAAGAGCACTTCTGTGACTGACTGTCATACATAACATTAAGCTGCTGGATATTTCATTCACATCTTCAGTCCGTCTCTCAGGCATGGACAGAGTCTGTCCTCCATTTCACATCTCAGTGAATCCATCAGGTGATGCTCCACTGAGTCCTTCCACTCCTGCGAGCCTCCAACACACACACACAGAACATGGTGAAAGCACCTCATTCTAAGCTCATCATACACACACCCACCTGATGCATGCTGCACATTTCACACCTCAAAACTGCAAAAACGAGCCACGATGCCAAACTACCACTTGAATACTTGAGCCAATGCACAGTGTTCCTCTAGCAAAACACTTCAGAAATATCTCAAGCTCCAATTGTTTTTCAAAAAAATCTTACAAAATGACAACAACACAAGTATGAGTGATTCAATTAATGGTGAATGCTTTATTATCGTCAATGCCGATAATCACAAAACACCAAATATCGGCCAATATTACCAATTATACCGGCCGATATTACCAATTTTACTGGTCGATATTACCGATATTTCAGTTTACAGCTATACAGGAACATGAAAACACGATGTTGGAGGTCTGAAAACCACTTTCCACAGTGAAACTATGCAATGTCTATGTCATAATGAAAACTATAAACAATGAAAATCTCAATCTTCTCCAAATGTCTGCTGTAGACACCCGGCCTAGACCATTTAATATGTACTTACAGTCCCAAGCACAACAACTGAACCTAATCAGCATTTAACACTGGATAATGACATGCTTTAGTTTTAAAGGCAACATTAAAATAGCATTTGCCATTGTTAACTTTAACCAACATTTCAAGTCTAAGTGATTTCAGATGAAAAGCAGTTTCAGAAGCAGGGCAATTTGATAAATCTTTCAGAATGTAAGCAGGAACATGCATTAAGAAACTAAACAGGATCGGTTTTGATTTCATGTTCTCTTTAACAGTTTTGTCAGTTTAACTAGTTGGTTGATGGTTTCTATTAATTCTGAAGTGGTGGAGCAAATTCATTTTTATGAAAAAAGAAAAAAAAAAAAATCAATAAATCAGTCACATGTGAAGAAACTAAACATAATTGGTTTTGATTGAATGTTTCCTTTAACAGATTTGTCAGTTTAACTAATTGCCTGCTGGTTTCCACTTCTCAAAGCCCAACAATTCTCCATCAGCACAGCAACTATAAACAAATGTACAACACACAATACCAAGACTGGATCATAAACCTCTACAAAATACCATTTTCTTGCTTTCTGCAATGTGTTAAAGTCATTCAAACAAAGAGGTTCTCTAAAATAAAACCCCAGAAGATACCAATAATGCACACAGAGTATCAAAAGACCATAAGATGTGAAACTCTGCAACTCTTACCTTCTTCATTCGGCCGGTACGTGTTCCTGCGAAAACCACCGTGTTTCCACGATAATCATAGGCAGCTACCGAAGTCATTCCGTCATCTTTGTCTATGAAGAGCGGAATGCCCTCGATAGTGCTGGTGCCCCCTAGAGGCTGGTTAAAATCCTGCCCGCAGAAATGATCGTCGATCTGAAGAGGCTGAAACAGACAAACGGAGGGAGGGAGGGTTAGAAAAAGGGACTCCACTTAAAGGTCAGTGGCTGGGTAAGACAGACTGTCAGGGCGGGTTTTCCTATAAAACGGTGGAAGTCATACAAACACACACACAGCGGCAAGAACAAATGGACAAAATGGAAACGCAAGGTCACTGTATTGCAGGAAAACCTGGAAAGGGGACATGAGGACAAACATTTGAGAGTGGGAAGAGGCTAACAGACAAATACTTATACAACCAATTTACTATTCTTTTAATTTCCCAAATGACTGCCATTTTTGAGTATCTGTTAGTTATGGGATATTTACACCAACATCCAAAAGTCTGAAGTCGGTAAGATTTGTTTTTTTTTATGTTCTTGAAAGAAGTCTCTTCTGCTTACCAAAGAGTTTAGTTGATTAAAAAAAAGACACTGAAAAGATGTTCAGCATGTTTTCTGCAAAAATGTCCGACGTGTTTATGTTTTACATGGCGTGAGGATGTGAAAAAGCTACGCTAAATCCAATCTGACCGGTCAGACTGAATCGGATTTCCAGAAATGCAATTTGAATAGGATTCCAAACCACATAAGAATGTAGCTCGAAACGGATTTGCCCAAATCGGATTTCATGTAGTCATCTAAATATGATCGGATTTCTATCGGATTTGCACAAAAATCGGATTTGGACTGACAGTTTGAACGAGGCTTCTATTCCTAAATTACAATGATTTGTCTGTTTCATCCCTCAACCTCTGACGCGTGCGATCAATGTTGTGATCACTTGGTTCGTCCGTGCAGTGTACGATCACACCAGTGTGAGATGAATTTCATATTAAGTTGAAATTGCTCAACTTGCTTGATAAGTTAAAGAAATGTAAAAACAAGTTGCCATAACTTACTGATCATATCACTTTTATGGCTTCTACGGAAGCATTTCTTTACATGACCTGACAGCTCATTCTAAATAATTATCGATATACACAGATACTGAAGGACTGTTTACTTCCAGAATCCTGTTCTGTTCTATTGCCGGTGTACAGGAAGTTCCTCGCTGATGGAATCCGTGCCCACAGAACTCCAATGAAAGAACAAAACGTCAATGTCGTCCATTCACAAAATTCCACTCATTATTCACCACCACATATTTTGAAAGACATTTGAACAAACATTGCTTATAGTTAAAAAAAGAAAAAAGTTTAAAAGGGCAAAATATTTTTGGCTAAATTGCCACACTTCACAGCTGTACCTTTGGAAAAGAAAACTCCTGAAGTGAGCTAAATCTGACAAAACCTCCCTCTGGTCACAATCTTAAAAGGTAAAAATGATTTAAACTAAATGTTGTGAAATTTTCTTTTAGGGTTAGAGTTTAGGTTAGGTTTTACTTTATATAAACAACAGTCTGTGGTTTTTGCTCAGAAGGCTAAGTAAACGTGTGTACGTGTATGTGTGTGTGTGTGTGCGTGCGTGTGTGTGCGTGCGTGTGTGTCCTCTAAAGCCGCCCAGGCACACATCAATAACCTTTCTTTCTCTGTGTCTTTCTCTCTTCACCTCCCCTTTTCTCTTTGTTTTTCTTTCTGCCTTAATCCATCCAGAAGAGTCTCTAGCTCACGGCAGGAAGAAAGGAAAGAGAAGAAAAGGAGGAAGGAGTCAGACGGGCATCAATTCACTTAGCAAACTCTCTTTTTCTCCTCTGAGCTACAAACCTGATGTCAAGCAGTCAGACACACACACACACACACACTGAAAGCTCGACTAGGGGATTTATCGCTTTGAAAACATCAAAAGTAATTTAATTCAACATCTTTATGCCATCATGAGCTCAGCTTATTTAAATATCAGCCTAGTGTAGTCAGACTTTTAAACTATTAGCATAAAGGAAATCACTGTGAACGGCTGTACAGAAAACATGGCAAAATGTTTTACTTGATACATTTTTTCACTAAGCGTGATGCAATGCATTATATAATTGCCTTCTTTGTAAAGATATATAGTACTATTCAAAAGTTAGGAGTCCATTTTTAATGTGTTTGAATGAAGTCTCTTCTGCTCACTAAGCATGGATTTATTTGATTAAAAAAAATATATTAACAACTGTAATATTATGAAATATTATTAAAATTTTAAATAAATGTTTTCTATGTGAATATCTCATAAAATGTAATTGATTGCTGTGATCAAATCTGAATTTTCAGCATCTTTACTCCAGTCTTCAAACTATTGAATCGTAGTGTATGTGATAATCTGGCCCAAAGCAGGCCTCTCAGAAGGCAGTATAAAGGTCATGAGCGGCTATTATGCTTTTTTGCATTTAGCATCAGAGCTCTAGTCCCACTGCTATTTCTCACTCGATTGATGGCTGATTTGATGCAGTATTCTCTCAATCCTCATGGGTCACACAGACAAGATGAGCATTACATTCACTCAAAAGTGTGTGTGCTAAAGTAATTACATTCTCTCACACACACGAACACACATTCACACTTTACTAGTGAGGTGAAAACTAATGCAGGACTAAACAGGTTGCAGAGGGACATATCAATACACACACACACACATAACACCACAACAATAGACACGTGTGTGTGTGTGTGTGTGTGTGTGTGAGAGATGTTTTCAGACTGCTGATTATGTGTCTGCCCAGGACAGAGGCGAAACCAAACACACTACATTCCAGAGGGAGAGCGAGACTGAGAGAGACATGTGACTGTATAAACTATGTTTAGATTTCAAGCATTAATCGAGTCATATTAAACATGCTGCCTGATCTGATTGGCATTTGAGCAGCACCAGATTTTCAGCATTCTGTTCTGATGAGATTTAAACGGCTCATTTCTGTCCCTGTGAGTAGGAACACATTACAGGTGCGGCGCTTCTGTCAGACATACAGCATTAAAGAGGTTAATTAGCGGTGTGCTTAATCTCTGACGTCAAGAAGCATGCCAACAACAACAACCACCAAATTTATCAAGGATAATCAAAAGGAATAGTTCATCCAAAACCCAGAAAGTATAACCATTTACAAACCATTATGTCACTGAAAACTCTTTTGACATCCATCTTCAGGTCAATAAATGACAATTTAAATTTTTTTGTGAATTATTCCTTTAATGTCCATTATGAAAGCCAAACAATGCGTCAATATGTTTGTGTTGTGGTTTTAATAACATTAAGCCCATTTGAATCTGATAAAGATTTTAATAAAATGAAAAGGTCATTTGTTTGAAAATAATATTTTTAACCCTGATTTACATTTTCCACCATATGCCAAAGATAAGCAGATACTTTAATTTCTATTTAGATGGCAAAAATAAGAAACTTTAACAGTTTTTCAAAACTAGCATAACCTCTGAACAAAAAAATATCACAAGTCTTTTGGAAACTAAAATATACATTTTTAGTGTCGTATGAAAGGCTTCAAAAAACTAGCATAGCACCCCTATATGCATCCTGGATCCAGATTGATGCACTTCATGAAACCTGAGCATTTGGACTCACAGGGTGAAACTCGCTCACCATTCAACCGCTCAACATTGAAGAAGTTTTGTTGAGTTGTTTTTATACAACAATTTAAGAACTGTTACAGCTACAATTATTTGTGAAATAAGCCTCCATTTAAAAGCAGCACTGTAACTGCCACCAAGTCATTGACTAGTTAGTCGGACGACTAATCAACCATCTATAAAATCTTATTTAATTGTTTCACACTGTAGAATTGTAGGACTGAAATTTGAGCTCAGTTGTGCAAAGGCCAGAGATAACCAGGATTAAAAATGGCAATAAGCAAGGACTTAAAAAGACACTAAGCACAATGCGAGGAACCCATTATTATATACTTGAACTTTTTGAAACAAAATACTGAAGAGCTTTTTGACAATTTCTAGTATGGAATATTTAGATATCACACATTCAGCCACTCCGATCTCTGTTTTGCTTCACAAAAATGCCTTTCATTCTCTATTATTCCACCTGCTTGGAGCTCTACTGATAGACTTTGAATATAAAGAAAGAGCAAAGATCAAACCAATTTGGAATGAGTCAGAAAAATAAAAATGAGGATCTTTATCTTTGAGTGCTTGGTTAAAGGAAAGCCATTCTTTGCCACTGAAAGCTCCAAGAAAGACAGAGCGAGTGAGACGAACAGAGACGAATGAGGAGAGAGAGATTAAGAGCGAGCGAACGAGAGGACGAAAAGCAAGCCCTGGTCCCAGCGGACTCTGATGGCAGAGAAGATGGGATCAAGCCTTGCTAAATGAATTAGATAGCATGAGCGAGAGAGCAACTCATAAAATTTACTCAACTCCCCTAATGATGTTCCTGTCTGACTGAATAATGGAAGCACTTGGGAGAAAGACAGCGAAAGAGAATGGACGCAAAAGGAAACGGGAGGTGGGTGACAGGAAGAGTGCTTGTGATATTTATATTCTACAACAATTTAATGATGTTAGACTATTAGACACTAGGTAATATTCTAGGTTTTTAGGTTCTCACCAATGAGTAGACTCTAGTCATCTAGGAGGACTTTACTAGGCCACTCCCTGTTTAATGTTCCCAGCCTCACAACCCTAGTCTGATCTACAACTTCTCCACTTATATCTAATCACAATCACCCTTTGCACCAAGATAATGGAAGTTGAACTCTGGCAGGGGACATTACTGAAGCACACCCATTCATCCAACCCAACAAATCAATCGCCGTAGCCATGCAGTGTTTCTTAATGGCTTTCTATCAGAGAGTGGACTTACCGAGTTGATGCATGGTAGCTCCTTGTTGAGTAGCCAGGGCAAAGACAGCCTGCCCTCTCCTCTATAGCACGACTGAATCCTTTCCTTGATCTTCTCCTTTATTTTCGTCAGTGTGAACAGGCAGAGTGCCGACTCTTTTGGGGGTTTGGCCCGGTTCTTTTGGCCTTGGGAGAAGACCGTAAACAATATGTCCTCCTGCTCGGACACTCCCAAAGAGTTAGCAAGTTGTCTTCCGGGTTTGGCCAAGTAGGCGTCCTGGATTAGTCGATACTCTACGCCATCTTTGGTGCATCCGATTGGGAACTCAACGTAGGAGTAGAACCTGGGATCATCGATACAGAGTCGAACGATCTTAGAGGTGAAGAACTGTTCCCCACTGGCATCAGGAGAAGTTAGTTGGGTATCCAGCTGCAAGGTCAAGTAGTAGACAAACTGTTCACTGCTAAAGCTGTATTTGTAGTAGATGTCGAATGCCGGGAATTTGGACAGCGTATCCGAGGGGATCTTCAGCTGGGAGGACACAAACTCGTCCTGGTGGACAAAGCTGAACATGTCAGCATCCTCCTCATTGGCCATCAACTTACGGCTCGAAAGAGTTGGGAAGTACTCTGATTTACCATCGATGGGAGTTCCAATGAAAAGCTTGCTGATATGACCCTCAGAGATGATGATCCCAGACATGGTTCCCGACTCGACTACGCTGGAGAGGTAGTGTTCCTTACGGTGGTGTGGCTCGCCAAGCTTGAAAAGGTCATCCAGGCGCAGAAACTGACAGATGCCTTGCGAGATGCTTCCACAAGCAATGAGTCGGTTTTGGGCATAGTCTATTAGCAGCAGCTTGTTCACATTACTGTTTGGGGCAAGGTCATGGGGGCATAACTGTACACTTGGAGGTGGATAGCATTTCTCGTTGTCCACTATAGGACCCGTCATATGACTCCTCAACTTGGTCAAGTTGCTGGAGAGCTTGTAGATCCAGTTTACCGCGCCAACGTACACATCCCCTGTCTTGTTATGGATGGCTAAATGCGTTAGACCCCAGTCAGAAGGCGAGAAGGACCTAAATGGCTCTGGGAATCCTTCAGAAAGTTGAGGGGATATGCAGACAGTCAGAAGCCCAAGGAGCACCACAGTCCTTGGGCTAATAAAGCATCGCGGCCCCTGCTGAGGCCACATATCTGCACTGGTCCTCGCAAGTGAAGGATATGGTGGGTCCACGCTACGTCTTCAGTTGGGGACTTTTAAACAAACTCAACAAATAAGGATGGGAGGCAGCACAGGCTTTATTGATTCAATGCTTCCTTGCCTTCTCACACAACAGTCACCCACTTCAACATCCACCTCAATTCCTCGTCCAGGGCTCCTGCAGGGCAAACAAAACACATTATGAGTGCAAAAGGAAAACATCCGATTCATTATGCATCATTTCTCAAAGTCAAACAGTGAGGAAAGAGAGTCAAGACAATGTCTTTCATTTTGTCACAAATCATTTAGAATCGCGTGGTCAAATGAGGTGAACCGTGTCAACTTTTAATTACTGAGACTGATAGCTCTGGGGGTGAAGATGGATTGGAGACGCACTGTATACAAACTCTTCACTATGCAACACCGCAGCTGTAGAATTGGACTTGCTTCAATACGGGCATAAGACATCCATCATCACAAAGAATCTGACAGCAGCTTTGTGTAGATGAAGTATGCGAGTACATAACAGTGCACCTTTAAAAGGGCCTGAAAACAAGCAAATCTAAAGTAAGTCTTTGAGGTCTGGAATGCTTGAAGTTGTTCCGAACTTTACAAGGGCAAGAAAATTATATTGAGTTGTTTCATGTCAACTTGAAATGATTTATACATCTTGTCCTTTTCTAATTCACAGCTCTGAGAACACAGATTGCAGTATAAAACCAGAAAGAATTCCACATCAATGCATTGTGATGATTCATTTTTATCTGTACACCATGGTTATATGATCCACTATTCTGCTGGGAAGTAGTGACAGACCAGTAAGCTGTGCTAAAAATATGCAATACACCGATTATTAGTAGTACATGGGCCATAAGTTTAGACCAGTAGCATCTGGGACATAAATTTAGGTTGAAAGGCCACAGCCCTAATCCAAGACACCAGCTAATCAAGGTCTTCAGTTACTAGAAAATTACAGCTAGGTGAGTTTGATCAGGGTCAGTGCTAACAGATTAGCGAACCCTGGTTTGGATATTGCCATTTAAAAAGTCAACAGATCCACAAACCCAAGGACTGCTATCACACTTAATAAAGGTCTGGTCACTCAAAATGGCATACATGAAACTTAACCCAATGTTGTTCCAGAGGAACTATACCTGTAGTTATTTTAGATAAAAGCACCTGATATAAAAATTACTACTGACATAATTGTTAGATAAACATTTTGTGATTCTGCTGATGATGGAAAATAAATCCAAACAAACAAATCTGAATTCACCTTCACCATTTCCACTGGGAACAAAATGGGAGACGGAACTACAAAAACCAGAAAATCTCAGCGACAGAAGAGAGCCGGAGGCAAGCGAAAACTGTGAAAGATAAAGGAAATAAAAAGGGGAGATAGAGCAGAGGGAAAATAGGAAGAATGTTTTCCTTTCTCTCTCCTTTTCTTTGCCCATTTCTTATCTCCATTGCTTTTTTCCTGTTCGGGTGATTGAGGGCCTTCTTATCTGTCCATCATTCCCCAAGGACGGGATGATGGGAAGTGGCGTCATTCCACAGAGCTCCAGAAACTTGCGCCAAAATGGACCGGAAAAGCCGAAAGTATTCCTATCTCTATCAGCAGACGACCAACCAACTAAAACGATTCCATTTAAGAGATGAGCTGCTATTGTACTGTATATGTACTTTATATAGAAATTGTGAATTATTCTGTTAATATATATATGTATGTTATGCCATAGTAGTACTGTGGTATTCTTTGATGTACTACAAAAGTACATGAATTTTGTAACCATTCAGTACCATGCCATTACCATCACTTTACTATGGTACTGCCACAGTAAGGCAAGTCATAAGTTAGCCTATATTTTGTGTCTGTTGATTTACTGTGTGTAATGTTTTGTGTGGAAGTGTGTGAAATACAGAATGAAAGAAAGAGATAGAAACCTGTACGAGATTCGCAAACCTCATTTTTCTTCATTTGAGCAGATCTGTCATGACAGAATCGACCGTAAATATCAAACCAAAGTGCATCTCTGCATGCTCCGACAGCTATCTGGCACTGAAACGGTTAAAACAGTCAACACACAAGTATTTGAAGCAAGATATGAGCGAGAGAATGAGAATGGAAACCAATGAATGCAAAAATATAAACGAAAGAATGTCTCCTAAAACACCTCAGAAAGGACTGACAACTGAGGAGAACTATCAATCTCATCAAGAGATAAAAGAAGTTCTTGTCTCACATCCCTGAAGGCTTTCTTTCATCTTGTGTTCTCATCTTCCACTTTTAGATTCGCCCATTTCCCATGAGTACCTGCACTTCAGACGATCAGTACCTGCTTAAATGACACCAATCAATGAATCCACAAGCGCCAAATGACTGAAACGGCCACTGAATATATATACACCCATGCAAGCTGCCGTTATCACAGATGTTGTTAATTGTGTCACTGATCTCAGTGTAGCTCAATATAATCACTGGCATCAGTTTCTACTTGTGTCAGAAGAGCCGCTTGCACACATCCTGCCTAAAAACCAGACTACTCTGCAAACACATTAAAGCCATAGAACCTTTATTTACGTATAAGCATCCAAAAAACAATATACAGAAAGACTTTTTAAGTGTTAATTTATTTAACATAAAAATAATATAGGCTAATTAACAACTGCAGCATCATCATAGAAATGCAATGCACTGCAAAAACGTTCAAAAAATATTCTTCGCGCTTTGGGCAAGAATCGTTCCTGACAGGTTTCATGAGATTCACTCTTAGAAACCACCTCACACCAACAAAACAAGCGCTGGAGTGCATTTCAGCATAAGGAACATGAGACACAGTTAATATGGAAGTCAATTCATTCTCCATTTTTCCCACAGCTGCCCGAGGACACGTTATTCTGAGAGTCGTCTCACAGCCCCTCTGCTTTAGAAAACAGCATAAATTCACGTCCACACACTGCGGACAGACCTCTAAACCCATCTCCTCAGATAATGGCGAGTGGTGGCAGGCGGCCGGCTGATTTATTACTTGTGGCATATCAATTACAGCACTCGCCTCTCAGATGGAGCGCGAATACACACACAGAATACACTCCGAAACAGACGTGAATAAAACACACACAAATGCAATATACTCATATAATCCAGTAGCCTCGGTTGGGAAAAACCCCCAGAGAAACTATGCTTAAAATGGCAAACTATGGCATACTTAAAAAAAGAAAGTACAATACGCATTCTCTGCACAATATGCATATCCAAATGATGTGCTATATTTGAAAACAAAACAATCCCACAATGCAATGTGCTCGACAAGACCTTCCATGTTGTAAAAATTATTTTTTCGAAGTTGTACATAAAATAAAACAAAGATTATTGGAGTATGTTTCACAAGAACTTACTATTTAAGTTTTTCTATGTCAAAATTTACATTTAATTTTGTTTGTGAAAATCTACTATCAATTTCTGAGCAAAAATAGTTTTTACACCAAATTTCTATTTTAAGCAATAATGAGTGATATTTTTCAATATGAAAAGACACTTTTGCACCAAATTGACTTCAAAGACAAGTTTATTAGAATTGGAAAGTACTTTGAGTTAAATAATTAAGTCTAAAATGTTTTATCACTGCATGCACAACACTTTAATACTATATATATATATTTTAAGCAAATTATAATATTTGAGTAATTTTTCATATTCAGCTGCTTGAGCACTGATATTTCTGATTTTCAACTGACATGTTAAACAGGACAAGCAGGAAAACACGAGTGCACAGGAAGTGGCCAGTCAGCAATGACACGGTCATTTCACAGCTCATTATCACACTAATTAAACAATAAATAAGCCGCAGATAAACGAACTGCATGCAAAACTGAACACACGTGTTTCTCCAGCAGTACACAGATGCATCACTGAAGAAACTGTTTATATCCAACCTGTGCATGGAGGGGTGCCAATATATCCTTGCACATGACAATCCAGCATTTATTATATGCATGCATAAGATTTACACAATGTTTCCCCCAAAAGACCACAGTTACTACTGTAAAACTATCGAAACATGAACGTCTTCAAACAATGTAAGCCAAGTAGCTCTAGAATCTTAAAGCATGTGACAGTTTTACTGTAGTAATACCTGCAGTTACCAGTTATTTTGGCAGAAACATAAGTAAGGTGGAGGATAAACAGATGTTGTTTACACTCGACCCCCATTTTCCCCACTTTACCCCCCATGGAGGAGTAAAACCCCCATCACACACCCTCATCTCCAGCCCTGTCCCTGCATGCAGCTCTAAGCTTCCTGAAACACGTTTTTAACCCACCATCAGCAAACATTGGACATCTACCACACATTTATACTAAAAATCACCAATTCATATTCAACCATAAAACCCTTATCTGATCTAAACATCTTTGAATAAGATCAAAAACCCCCAGCAACCACTCAGAACACCCTAGCAACCAAACAAAACACTGTAGCAACAAAATAGCAACATTCTGTGTTTGCATGTAAAAATCCAAATGTAAAAATGAAACTATTAAACTGAAATTAAATTGAGAGATGTTTGTGATTTCACTGATTTTGAGTTATAAGCCATGAACCAAGCCAACCATCTACAAGGTGAATCACAAACTTTGCTAAATAAATAAATAAGAGATCTGAAAATCAGACAAAATGGCAAAGATGCAAAACTGTGAACTTAAAGGCTTTAATGACAAAGAACTACAGTCCCATGAACCGCTACAAATGACAATCAAATAAAATGGACAGAAATAAATAAATACATGTTTGAGCATTTCAGTTATAATAGTTTTGTTTCATATATACTTATACAATATATTTCCATGCATTGGAAGATATGCATATATAGATGTATACAAAAATATTAGTAGTTTTAGAGCATGGGGACTTTTATTATGTCATGGAAGCGGTTAAGCGTTTTGTGGCATGATCTGCCTGTTGCAGTTTCTGATTAGTAGAGATTTAGTTTGCATAATCATGTGTAATTATGTGTTTTTAACTAGAAATTCCGCTATTACACGATTATTTAAAAATACGTTTAAATACTGTAAAGCTGATATAAAGCCACCCAGCTTTATATCAAGCTGCTTTGACACAATTTGTATTGTAATGTGGGCTGGTGATTAAAAAAAAGCATATACCATCAATTAACAACCTCATAGCTTGAAATAGTTCTGTTTTTAACGGTATACAAGTCATCATGAAAACTCATTACCCCTTGGAAGAAAATAAACCGTTTTTTTTTCTTCTGATTGTTGTGCTCTATAACCTTAATTAACCCTGTCTGTTTTGCTCAACAGGCATGAGGCTGTGAAAGCATGAGTGTTTGTTGAACATCCCTCAGCCTTTATTTCATATTTATTTAATCCTTCACAGCAGACTGGTTCGTCTAGGAGTGTGAATCGAAAGCATTTAGGGATGTTCTCTCATTGAAATCATCCAAACTGAAGACCATGAAAGAGTAAACTAGAACATATCGTCTCAAATTACTTCAAAACAGACCAGGATAACCAAAAACCTTCCATTACATCACCTAGCTATTGGGATTACGAGACCGTTACCCAGAATCCCCTGCGCCGATGACTTGTGAGGGTTCAGCCTGTTAACATTCCAGAGGAAACGAGAAGAACTGAAGAAAAAGTCTGTCTTTCTGTCTGTCCTTCTCTCTTTCCTGTTTCCTACTTGGCCACAACACACACGGTCAGTGAAGCACAAGACACAGTACAGCATGAACAGCTGAGTGTGTGTGAGAGATAAAACACTAGATAAAACTGTGCAAGTTCTTTAAATCAAACGGATTCATCACCTTCCACAACAGCAGACGTGTGATCTGAGAGAACAGAAACATCTGAGCAGTCAATCTCACAATCACAGCATGATGTGCATAACATAAACGCGTGAACATTTGCATGCATGCATATGCATGACACACAGAGGGAATGAACCGATAAAACAGGCTAAATGCTGCCTTCTCTCACCTGTCTCTCTCTCTGAGCTGCACAGACCTGTCGCCATTATTACATCATATCCATTGCCATGTTTTGCTATGAGTGATTATGGTGCACTTTAAATTCCAGTCACAGGGTGTTATGCAAATAAAGTGAATTTTAGAAACGGATGGATTGTTTTTCCTGTGCAGTAATGCATTACATGCGCTCTCCAAATGAAATCAGAAGCATGAAGAACACGTGAACACCTCTGGAGTCTGCTTGTGCAATGACTGAACTGCTTTAACTTTATGCTATAAATACAATATAACTATAAAAAAAGAACAATGCATACTGCTCCATTTTACACTTTACTGCAATATTTGCTTACAAAGTTTTAAAGTCATAAATAATTGTGCGATAACATCTTTAATGCGATTAGAAGATTTAAAAGATAATGCAATGTGTATGTTTTAAGCATACATTAAATTGGAAAAACAACAACTTAATATTTTTCATATTTTATTTAGATTGCATTTAATATATATTTAATATAATAAAATTTCATAGATGAAATACTTTCAGTATATACATTCCATTTTAATTACACTATTAACACTATATATATCTATAAAAAAAGAATAGCAATAGCTATTGTTAATTACTTTAATAATTTATTTATATTGTATTTAATATATTTTATTATTATCTAAACTGCAACAAGGAAGTCAAAAATAATTAGCTCAATGTGATTAAATGACGTGATAATTGGAAAATATATCATACACAGGTGCATCTCAAAAAATCAGTCAGGTTAGGGTCAGCAATATTTTTATATTATTTCCATTACTCAATATTTGGACTCATTGCGGTTTATTTCTTTTTAGATAGTTTTGTTTGTTTTTCATTCCAATATCTGGCAACACTGCATCTCCGGCATTTAACTACTACAGCGGACGCAAGCAGCCCGGTGTGATACAATATAGAACCTATTATAATGATGCTGTCTACACGGGATGCGGCACAACATGATAAATCCCCGACAGTAAAACTGATGCATCGTTCTATTCATGACGTACTGACACAAAGTTCAGATGATTTGCAATAGTCGCTTTGTGGCGTCCAGTGCAGACTACTAGACTGTTGCAGCGCGGCGCGTCCGGTGTAGACACCATGTGACCGTAATCAGAAATGGTCCATATACAGCGCGAGAAGATTATTCCTGACAGGACACCATTCGGTAACACAAACGTAGTGATCATCATGATATTGCAAAGATGCACAGAAGACAGACACGTAGAGGAGAGAATAGCAAGCAAGCAGATAAAATACTGTACCAGAGAACAAATGCTGTTGCTGTTCTATAAGCGCCACCTGCTGTCAGAAAGTGAGTTTGTCTTTTCATCAGAATCAGAAAGAGCTGTCAAGTGTGTTTACACACACACACACACACACACACACACACACACACACACAAGGAATTCGTCGTGGTGTCAGGAGCTTCAGTACAGAAAGTACAGACATAGTGCAAACATACATATAATTAAGGTAATAAAACACTAATAATAAAAGAATTATTCAGCTTGTCTGATGTTTTAGTTTTGTGCCGTTGCTTCATGTTGCAGATATTTTTGTTTGTTTGCTTAAGGTTCATTTGACCAGTAACAGAGCAAAATAAACAATTAAAGGTGCAATAGGTGATTGTCTTCAGAAATTTTTTTTGTTATGCTGGTTGAAATTCTCTTCACATCCTGATAGCAATCATTAAGTGAAGTGGTCTAAATGTATTTATCTGTATTTATATGTGGAAGGTGTTGGACCAAAAAATATTCGTCCAATCAAAACACTCGGTCCGAGCGTTTTAATTGGCTTTCCTACCTGCCTGTCAACATATGTATGTTCATACCTCTGTGCAACCTGTTGGCGCAGACAGGATTCGTCATCAGTGCGTTCACACACACTGTGCAGACAGCTAGAATAGCAGGCAAACATCAATCTTCCTTCCTGGTATTTTAGTACTTTTAATAACTGTGCTATAATATTCTCTCACTGGTGAATAACACACGCTGTAGCCCAGCGGTTCTCTCTTAGTTAACACACCTGATTCACATAACCAGCTCGTTAGAAGAGAGCTACCATGCATGAACTGTGTCATGCTCCCTACACAGGGTTCATTGCTCCCTACTCCCTGAGCAGGGAAAATCCGTTGCCGTTTATTCCACTTCGGAACATTCATTCACGGATTTACACTGAGCAGCGTCTTCACACACAGATGAAACTTACTAGAGAAGTGTGAAGTGTGACATAATATACCTCTGTAAATAAATACACTTTAAATTCATGTCTCGCACATTTTAATGCCCTTTGTATGGTATGCACGCTTTGAACTGGAATCAGGGCGGAAAATCTGGCGATGTCCACTTCGCAGGGCACTTATGACTTACGGTCGAATAGAACAACCGTCGGACGTGATAAGATATGAAATGTGCGGGGAGGGAGCGAGGACTGTAATTGGAAACCGTTGATGTAGCCTATTGTAGTAATTGAATGTTGTCTCTGGTTTTCTGCTCTTTGAGCGCATGTGCGTTCAGGGGGCGTGGCTTTCAGTGCTATCAGGATAAAGTTAGCAGTTTCCGAGATCTCCTATTGCACCTTTAATAAATGAAAATAAATAAATAGGCAACGTGTATGGGAATCGGCCCATTTTAATATAAAAAACAAAAATCGCCAATTGGAGTTGGTCATGAAAAATCCTGATCAGTGCATGCTTTGTGCATAACCCAAGTGGGTTACATAACGATATTTTAAAATTAAGATGAATAAAAAAAATGTACTTGAAAAGAAAACAGGATGACTTTAAATAGCATAGTTACGTTAGGATGGGCTAAACAAGTCTGCACATGTAATTCCTGGTCTGAGAGTGACTTCCTACTTAAACAGGAAGTAATGGATATACTATGACATTCGGTAGTTATGTCTCATCTTTTAATCATATTTGTAAATGTATTGACTCCACAGCCAACAGAGCAATTTTGTCTTTACTGTTCTGATACTTTTGGAGGGCACTGTATATACACATACATACATACTCATTTTATTTATTTATTTTTCCTGTGTCTCTCAGTTGCGTTTCTGTCTGTCTCTCAGCATTAGAGGGCTTTAAAACAGTCGAAGAATTTAATTTTCCATCTGATTTGTTTTCTTGCCATCTCAACTCTCGTTTTGTGACCTTTACAGACAGATAATTATATTCTGTCCTGCGTCTCATTTGCTGTGGATTCGTGCACGAGTGTGTGTGTGTTGACACGATTACTGTGAGCTAATGAACGAGTGTGTGAGCGCTCTGGACTCCCTCCTCTCTGTTTAGCATTCTCATTATCAGAAAGGCTACATTTGCATCTTAAACACAAATTAAACTGTTGCAAATTGAATTGCAGATTTGTGCCACAGCACACAGAAAGAGAGAGAGAGACGGTGAGTGTGTGTTCTGTAGAAAACAGGTGCTGATTACAACTTCAGGGAAAGGTGATGTCACACAATTAGACGCTTACAACTTTAACAGAGGAAAACGAAGATTGAGAAGTTTAAAGATATTAAATTGCTGTTATTATGAACACAGCTTCTGTTCGTTTGAAGAACAGCATGTGAAAGCGTATGAAAATGTACTGTAATATTAAAGGAACAGTTTACTCAAAAATGAAAATCATGATCATTGACTCAAGCTGTATGAGTGTCTTTCTTCTGTTGAACATAAATGAAGATATTCTGAAGAATGTTTGTAACTAAACAGTTGACGGCAGCCATTGACTTCCACAGTATGGAAAAAAAAAATACTATGGGAGTCAATAGGGACCAGTTTGTTTACCAACATTCTTCAAAACATCATTTTTTGTGTCCAACAGATTTGGAACAGAAGAGGGTGATTAAATTTTAAATTTCATTTTTCGGGTGAACCATCCTTTAAACATGACACAAAGCACATTATTGAACAATGCAACTGTATTCATGATTGGAACGGAAATGTGCAAGAGGACATACACACACTGAACTTTAACACACAAACATTGCTAATAGTGCAGTTTACAATAGTGGTGCGGCAGCAAAACCATGATGAGAACGAGTGTTTGTGTCCCGCAGATCCCTGACGTTTCAAACAAACTTCAACTTGCAGCTCAGAGAGACAAAATAGCATCTGGGATAAACCAACCAGCGGAGAAACCTCCAAACAGTGACTCAACCAGACAGACCAGCTCCACTTCTTCAACACTAAAACACACTCTTCACATTGAGAGTCGGAGCGGTTTTTATTTGCATGCATGACATCAGTGTGTGCTTTTAACCTCTCAAACCTCAACATTTACATAAGATACAGGTTACATGTGTAAACACACAGGCCTGGGGGATATGCTTATACAAATAAAGGTGCTTAAAGGGTTCTTCACAGCGATGCCATAGACAGTATGTAGTAAGCTAGTACCATTTCAAAGCCATTAACCTCTACTGACAAGAGCTCGACTTCAGTTCAATAAACGTCTTAACTAGCATTTAAAACACGCTGTATGTGTCCATATCAGACATATCAAATCTAATCTTACTAAGATGACAATCAAATAAATGCTCTAGTGCTAAGAAAACAAACATACCTCAAATCTGATAAGACACAACATGGCATTCAACTCATTTAACCTCCATAATGTGTGATGTATTTTTAGTGGGAAATAACAGAGCCAGACTTGATTTCATCCATCAGATTTTGATTGGATCATACACAATGTTAACACAATTCTCCACCCACACCACCGTGATTGCTCACAAAGTTAGGGGTGTGCGATATGACAAAATATCATAGTATCGTGCTATCAGCTGCAGTTCTGGCTCCTCCGGCTCAATATACTGTATGCCACATACATTCACATCAGTGTTAACTCAGCGCTAGAGTTACTCTCATGGGACACTGCACTTATACCCAATCACAAAAGTGCATTATTTGCATCTGCTTTAAAGCCTTACAGGTTAAACGTTTTATTCGTGTGCTGTTCTGACGAGTGCTTTTTCTGAGCATGTACAGCTGAAGCACGCGCACTAAGAAACCTGTAAAATAGCGCCGGATTACTTAACTAAGCTATCTTTAACGCTAATACTGTCAAAACACACAAGGTTTATGTATAGGCTCAGTTGGCTATGTCTCAAATGAAAGTAAACAGCTGAGAGAAACAGATGCGTGCCTGTATATTAGATGCGTGCAGGTCTTAAAGGGACAGGACACTAAACATGCTGCCGACTGTCATTAAAGGGATAGTTCACCCTAAAATTTAATTTCTGTCATTATTTACTCACTCACATGTTGTCCCAAACATTAATTAATTTAATCATTCATGAACACAAAAGAAGATATTTTGAAGAATGTGAGTAACCAAACAGTTGCTGGTCCACATTGACTTTGATAGTAGGAAAAAAATACTATGGAAGTCAATGGTTACCAGCAACTATTTGGTTTTCCACGTTCTTCAAAATAGCATTTATGTTCAGCAGAAAAAAAGAAACAAATTCAGGCTTAAAACGACTTTTGAGTGAGTAAATGATGGTATAAAAATAAAACATTTTTGGGTGAATTATTCCTTTAATGTTAATAAAACACCAAAACACAGAGAAAAATCACTAACTACTCTTGACTGAAAAACTTTAATACAGTTGCTTTAATAGGAATCTATATCTATATATATATATATATATAGTGTTATATTTATATATTTGTTCATTCAATTTCTTGAATGCTCCTGCTAAATACACCTATTGTACCTGAAAATAAAACACAGTTTAATTTGTATATTATGTGTATCTTTCTTCTCATTTTTAATAACAGATAAAATAATGACAAAGATTTTTTATCTTCGCCCACTTTCGCCTAAATATCCACCATTGCCTTTTATATTTTGTTACCGTGAAAGGCTTTGTCTTTATAATAGGGAAATTAGTTTGGCTGTACAGCTCAAACAACTTGCAAAATAGAAAAACCAAAATGACAAAGAATCGTGATATTTCTAAAAAAAAATCATGATATGATATTTTTGCCATATCGCCCACAAAGACATTTTTGAAGATTTAGGCTATTTTTTTTCCCTCTCACATCATTCAATCAGACGCTTTTATGCTGTAGTCTGTAGGGTCTCATTTTTCCATAAGCACAGACAGACAGAAAGCGTCCCGGAGTGACTCGTGTGCACAGGCCGCTCTCTGTGTCTCCTGCAATCAGCTGTCTGACGACGGAGCAATCAAGACGCTGATTTCTCAGCGAAACCTCCAGCGGTCAAATCAAGCCAGTTGCGGTGCGATTGGCAGCACCCTGCGATCACAAAAACTCATGCAACTAATACAAAGCTTTTCACATTTTCAGATGAACACTTACAAGACTGAAGCAGCTTCACTTTACTTGATTATCCAGATATAAATCTTTGTGCTCTGCATATAACCCATCCAACGTGCATACACACACCGTGAACACACACCCGGAGCAGTGGGCAGCCATTTATGCTGCGGCGCCCGGGGAGCAGTTGGGGGTTCGGTGTCTTGCTCAAGGGCACCTCAGTCGTGGTATTGAGGGTGGAGAGAGCGCTGGACATTCACTCCCCCCACCTACAATTCCTGCCGGACCTGAGACTCCATTTGCCGGTTTAACAGCTCTAAATGTTCTCCTATAATGCCTGATGAGGTTAGAGAACACCTGACAAGAGATCAGAGAGCATTCCTTCATCCAGAATCTCTCCAGATCCTTCAGATTCACAGCTCCATGATGGTGCTTCTTCTCTTCAGTTCACCTCACTCATTTTCTACAGGGTTCAGGTCAGAGGACTGGAATGGCCAGCAGAAGCTTGGTTTTGTGCTCAGTGACCCATTTTTGTGTTGTTTTTGAGGTTTGTGTTTGGATTATTGTACGGTTGGAAGATCCAAACATGGCCCATTATAAGATTTCTAACAGAGTCAGTCACTTATTGATTTTTTATCTGTTGGTATTTGATAGAATCCATGATGCCATGTGTCTAAACAAGATGTCCAGGACCTCAAGCAGAAATAAACCCATTTTGAGTGTTTGCTGCTAAAAAGCTCATTTTTTAGTTTCATCTGATCATAGAAGCCAGTCCCATTTGAAGTTCCAGTCGTGTCTGATAACTGAATATGCTGGAGTTTGTTTTTGGATGAGCTAGGAGGAATAGGTGCTATTTGACCATTATTTTTTAAGGTATTCTGACCCCTCAATTATTTTCTGCAATTCTCCAGCTGTGGTCCTTGGAGCATCTTTAACCACTCAAACTCTCCTTCTCACCGTGCATTGGGACGATATAGACACACGTCCTCTTCCAGGCAGTTTCGTAACATTTTATGTTGATTAGAAATTCTTAATTATTGCCCTGATGGTGGAAATGGGAATTTTCACTTTTCTAGCTCTTTTCTTAAAGCCACTTCACTAATTTGTGAAGCTCAATTATCTTTTGCTGCACATCAGAAATATATTCTTTGGTTTTTCTCATTGTGATGGATGATTAAGGGAATTTGGGCTTTGTTTTCCCTCCTATTTATATTTCTGTGAAACATGGCTGGATAATTTCATGTTCATAATCACCCTGGAGTGCTCAAAATTGTGAATATGAATGGAAATATGCTTCAGAGATATTTTACTCTTAAGAATTTCTAGGGGTGCCAATAATTGTGTCCAACGTGTATTTGAGAAAAACATTTATTTCATAATGATATTTCCCCCCCGTTTAAAATTCTTATTATCCAATGAAAGGTTAAATAAAAGATCAAAAGGATTAACAATGCAGATTAATTTGATCATATTTACCAAGGGTGCCAATATTTTTGGCCATGACTGTATATATACATTTATTTATATTTTAGACAAATCAGCATTAAATATGATCATCAGATTTTTGAAGAACATTTATTTGTTCATCTGTCAGGCATTATGTTTTGATCATCAAACCAAGTATTTAAATATCATCTTACTATATTATTGGAGATATAGAGTGATGACTGATATTTCAATCATTTTATGTAAGTATCTGCTATACTGCTATAAAGATCTCATTAATTTACATTACAAACATCAGAATTTCATCTTACATATAAATATCTTACATATAAATATCAGCATCTGCATAAAACTGCATATTTTTGCTTATTTTGATCCTCTGAATAAAACGGAGCTGTTTTTTCCTCCATATTCTCAATGTATCACACTATATGAGCCATAAATGGATCAAATATGATACTCAAAAACACATGCAAACTTTGATTATTTTAGATTGTATAATGATTAAAAAAAACTTTTCCATTTGAAAAACAACAAACATTTTTTTGTGACTTACAGTATCTCACAGAAGTGAGTACACCCCTCACATTTTTGTAAATATTTTATTATATCTTTTCATGTGACAACACTGAAGAAATGACACTTTGCTACAATGTAAAGTAGTGAGTATACAGCTTGTATAACAGCTTGTACCCTCAAAATAACTCAACACACAGCCATTAATGTCTAAACCTCTGCCACAAAAGTGAGTACACCCCTAAGTGAAAATGTCCAAAGACTTTTGAGGAGTCTGCGTACAAAAAATGTGTCTTAGAAAAAGCTGTGCTTACAAGGTACTAGACAACTACAGTGAGGCTTCTGAGGAAGAACAAGCCACTATAAACCAGTTCTTCACATTCTCCATCCCTCGCTTTGTTGAGAAACACCAGGGTTTTGTTTAGTTCCCTGTTATCTCTCCTGCGAGCCGATCGCTGGCGCTCCGATACGAGCAGAGCCAAACTCTCAAAGCACATCGCTGAAAAAAAAACACACGACTCCTGCCAACGTCCACATCTCTGAGTCCTGCCAGCAGGTGTAAACGCTCAGACACAAAGATCCTGAGCTCAACACCTCACACATGAGCCGAACGAGACACGTCTGCTGTGTGCGCGCGTGTTCAGCGAGAAACCCGTGGTGTGTGAACACTCAAATTATCATCTGATTCAATGACAGCGGTATTGGTTTGTCCAGGACGATATTTGAAGTTAATTACACAAAAAAGGACACTAATAATGAGTATTGAATACTGGTTAGATGCATTTAACAAGACATTCTAATTATTAGACACTAAATAATAACCTTTTCCAAATTTAATTTCAGTATATTTATTATAGGTAGGCTACATAAGTTAACCTATAACCTCCCAAAATCCACTGAAATGGTCAAGATAAGTAAAGTTTCCTTTCCTGCAAAACAGAAAGATTGGAACATTTAAACCTGGAACTTTCTGTTCAAAAGTTTGGGGTCAGTTTTATTTATTTTTTACACAAAATTAATACTTTAAGGATGCGTTAAATTCATCAAAAGTGAGAATAAAGATATTTATAATGTTACAAAAGTTTCTATTTCTAATACATGGCTGTTCATTTAAACTTTCCATTTATCAAAGAATCCTGAAAATAAAATGTAACAGTTTCCACAAACATTTTTAGATAGATACAGAAAAATCAGCTTTTGATCACAGGAATAAATTACATTTTAACATTCACATAGAAAACAGTTATTGTAAATTGCAATATTTTACTTTTTTTTGTTTTTATTATTATTTTATTACAGTTTTTACTGTATTTTTCTCCCAAATAAATGAATCCTTGGTGAGTAGACAAGACTTATTTCAAAAACTTTTTAAAAAATCTTCCAAACTTCTTGAATGACTGTATAAATGCATTAGTAGAATATAAAAAATAGTGCTTTGCAACAAGTAATCGTGATTAATTGCATCCAAAATAACATAACATTTGTTTACATATAATTAAACATAACATTTTCCTTAAATATATACATGCATGTGTGTATTTATATATACATTATAAATATACACAGTGCACAGACATATATTATGTACACAAAAGCTTTGATTTTGGATGTGATTAATCGCGCCCAGCATTAAAAAATAAATAAATAAATATTTACAGTAAAACAGTAGAAAATAATGGCAGCTATGAATTTAAATCCGACACAATGCATCAACTTGAAGTAAAAAAATCAAGTAGTTTTGAATGCAATAAAAACAATTAAATGAAACGAATGAAAGTTGTTTTGGATAAAAGCATCTGTCGAATGTGTAAATATAAGACATAAACGATTATATATAAATAGTATTTGAAAAACGCATAGGAAGGTCCCCACAAAACTCCCATTAAAGGTGATATTAAAATAGGCGATACATAATCTCTTTATATTATCTAATCTATATCTAATATATATAAACCAGTTCTTCACATTCAAACACAGAACTGCAAAAACATTTTTTAATGGCATAATTTTGGGGCATAAATTTATGCCACTGGCTGAATCAGCAGTTGATATACAAACAGATGTTTTAAAAGTTAAACCTAAGTCAGTGTTTCACTCTTCAGTACCGACGACCAAAAACACACACATCATATTTAAGCACTACAGCCAAACATTATTCTGACTGACTACAAAACTGCAGCCCAAGTCGGTTTACTCAGAATCAATGATAAGCTCGCCTCACTCTATATAAACACCCAGCAGAGTGTTGACCAGGACCGGCTAGTTTCCCAGCTCTCCACATGGCCTGTGTTTCTGTGGGTGTGTTTGTGTGTTTGTAGAGCAGCCGCCAATGACAGACAGATCTGGCCTGCTTCTTTGTTTGCGTCTGGCTGGCACGACTCGTTCCTCCACTCGCCGAGCCAAGCGGCCCGGGACAATCTCCTGCATGCTGGCCAAACGCCAGCCAGAAACCCGTCCGATGAGAGCCGAAGGGCGCAGGAGGGAGCGAGCAAGCCATGGCCAGAGAAATATGTACCGTTGTAAACTGGGACAATCCCACACCAGATCATCCGACCAGATGCACCACATTCCCCAGCCGTGAGAAACGCTCGAGCACCAGCGAGAGAAAACAACATCGTGGAAAAACTTCCTGCATCACTCAATCATCCAATCACACACTCTTTATGTGAATGAATGAAATTTGATTACTCATCAATGACTGGGAATAAAAGAATTGGAGAGCACACAATACAATACAACTGTGACCAATCAAATTCAACTGTACTCATCTATTTCTACAACACCCACTTTATGAGACCGGTACTGTCCTGAATTGTGTGTCTCAAGGAGAAAAAGGGTTCAAAAGTGTTTTTACATTTAAATGTAGCATAACTTGCAATTAAATGCATTAATTTAATTAACAAAAAATATATTCAACAACTGCACAAACACTAAATTATGACGATTAAATTATGTATTTAATATACAATTAAATTAAAATGGTAAAAAATACATTAAATATTAAAAATGAAATTAAACATTAATAATACAAGTTAAATTAAATATTAAAAATGAAATTAAACATTAATAATACAAGTTAAATTAAATATTAAAAATGAAATTAATTAAATGTAAAAAAAAGTTTTAAGAAAAACACTGGCATGTCATAATCCACTAATGTTTCTACTTTTAATATATATATGTTTCTAGTATTATTGTTAATGATTCAGTGCATTTTACTCTAAAGTTTGCTGTCATAATTTTATTTATTGTAAATGTAAAACGTAATAACTTTCCGCACCTCTGAATCAACTTCTCTGCTGATATAACCAAGGCTGTGTGTGTGGAAAATATATTTAATATTAATAATCACAGCCTTTTAATGACTTGATGAACTCCTAATGGACTTTTTCAATCAGAATAAGGGTGTAATGTAAAATCATTCATATTTTACACAACACTCGTGTCTTCCACAAAAACCACAATAACCAACAAATCTCCATGACCTTGTTTGACAAGATGAACAGCCTCTCACACAGCTCAACGGGTTAAGCTCAAATTAGCTGTAGCTGTTGTTGTAGTTTGAGCTCCGCGTTCATTTGCATTAGCCACTCGCGTGGGGTAAACATTCCCCTTCAGCTCGAGAGTAAACGCCGCTGTATTTCACTCGCAGCAAACAATGCGCCGCGGCCTCATCACCAGTGACTCTCCGGACCTCTGACCAACACAAAAGCAGCGAAGACAAAGAGTGAGAGGCAGAGACGGATGAATGCGGGGCTGTTGAAGGGGTCCGGGCCGGCGTGTTTGTGTGGTTTCACACATCGCTGAGCAGTGCCATAGAAACACACATGGCATGACGGTAGATGTGTGTGAAGCTGCACAGTTTATACCATCATTTAAACTTTACTGCTCAAAAGATTTAGTTTTTTTTTATGTTTTTGAAGTCGTCTCTTCTGCTCACCAAAGCTGCATTTATTTGATCCAAACACAGCAATAACAGTAATATTGTGAAATACTGATACTGTAAAAATGTGAAATATTACAATTTAGAATAACTGTTTTGTGAATATCTGTTAAAGTGTAATTTATTCCTGTGATGCGCAGCTGTATTTTCAGCATCATTACTGCAGTCTTCAGTGTCACATGATCCTTCAGAAATCATAATAATATACTGATTTACTGCTAAAGAAACATTTCTGATTATTATCAATGTTAAAAACTGTGTACAATTTTTTTTTAAGGATTCTTTGATGAATAGAAAGTTCAAAAGAACAGCATTTATCTGAAATGGAAATCTCCATACCGTTCATAACATACCATTCAAAACTTTGAGGTCAGTAAGAATTTTCTTCTTTTTTTTTTAAAGAAATAAATACTTTTATTCAGCAAGGATGCAAAAAAATTAGCAAAAGTGACAGTGAAGATTTTATAATGTTATATAAGATTTCTATTTCAGCAAAATGCTGTTCTTTTAAACTTTCGATTCATCAAAGGACCTTTCAAAATAAAAAGCATCATGGTTTCCAGAAAAAATATGAAGCAGCACAGCTGCTTTCAACATTGATAACAATAAGATTTTTTTTAACAGTAAATCAGTATATTATAATGATTTCTGAAGATCATGTGACACTGAAGACTGGAATAATGATGCTGAAAATACAGCGCTGCATCACAGAAATAAATGCTGTTTTAACAGTTATTCACATAGAAAACAGCTGTTTAAAATAGTAAAAATATTTCACAATAACTTGCTGTATTTCGGATAAAATAAATGCAGCCTTGGTGAACAGAAGCGACTACTTCAGAAATATTACTGTTCTATAACTTTGACCAGCGGTGTGGGCAAAAATGATAAAAATCTAATACCATGCAGGAAAAAATAATATAGTCTACACTTATAAAGGTTTTCACAGCGATGCCATAGAATAACCATTTTGGGCTTTCTAAAGAACTTTTAGTGAAGTGTTCTTAAAGGGTTAGTTCATCCAAATTAAATTCTGTCATTTACTCACCCAAATGTTAAACCTGTAGGAGTTTTGTTCTTCTGTTGAACACAGATGATGACATTTTGAAAAATGTTGGTAACCAAATAGTTGACGGTATCCATTGACTTTCATAGTATGGAAAAAGAAATGTTTGGTTACCAACATTCTTCTTTTGTGTTCAACAGAAGAAAGCCATACAGGTTTGAAACAACTGGTGTTTCCATGAGTGTGTACTTAAGTGACTATTTTTTTTAAGTGAACTATCCCTTTTAAAAACACTTTTTTTAGAACATTGTTAATCTAAAGAACTTTTTAACACTATAAAGAACCTGTTGTGGAATGCAAACGTTCCGTGGATGTTAAATGTTCTCCATAGAAGCAAAGATGTCAATATACCTTTATTATGAAGAGTCTAACTCTATAAAAGGGACCACAAACGGGTGTATTGACAGATTTTTATGCGTCACACTGCACCATTTTTGCATTGATATCAGACGTATTCATTTGCTTAATTAACCTTATCTGTTGGATTGTGTGTCTATCAAGTTTCAAATAAAAAGATAATTAAATGAGATACACAGCATTTCATTTATAAAGCAGGCAATTATTCCATTACATGTAGGCATTATTCCATGGTTGTGTAATATGAAAACATTTTGTGGTTGAATTTCCAGCTAATATATTTATATCTTTATACCATAACCATGATCTGAAATGAAATGAAAATACTATAGTGTGATAAAAGAGTCAGACTCTGGTAAAAACACTCAAACGCCTGTTTCTTCATCTCACGCTGCTGGAATGTTAGTAATGTGAAAACAGGCTCCTTAAAAGGTGCAGTGAAGTGTGAAATGACAACATTAATAAAGTATAGAATTTACAGATTACATTATCAACGCACACAGCAGCCTCTCTGATATCAGATACACTCATTGAAGGATTTTAAGGAAAAGCATGAATGTCATACTGCAATCTGAGAGAGCTTTCAGCCATCACAGACACACTCTCCCTGCTCCACAACCCTCTCCAGGCAGCATTTAAAGCATGCCATACGCCATAAAGGTAGGCAGAATATTTATGCCGCTTTCTAAAGCCCGATTCGGACCATAATTGTTTCTCATATTGACATCTGTAAAAGTAAATTTACATAATAAAGACCCATTTCGAATGTTTACGTGCTTTTCTTCTCTTTCTGCTCCCAGTCGCTGTGATAAAGCAGTTATTAAGTATTGTTCTTTTAAATACTTTCCAGCATTTCAGAAATAAATATGTATGCAAATTACACGGAAGTACAACAGTTACCGTACGGTGTTCGGGAGAGCTCAAAAATGCTGAATTTTGAATCGATTTCTTCTCGTAAACTCAGAGATGTGGATTCGGACAGCAATTAAATTACCACACGACCTTGGTGTTTGTCAAAAAACAGTAGGTAATTCAGCCGGGGATTTTCACGGGGGTGGTGAGAGAAAAACACAGACGTCCTGGATTCGGACGGCAATTAAATCACCAACTACCCCCTGTATATGGTGAAAATCACTTACGTCCCCCTGAGAAACAATTAGCGTCCGAATCGGGCTTAAGATACCATATTTCAGGCCAGCATCACATGCATGCTTTGCAGAGAAGGCAATCCTTGAAAACACTTTGCTGAGATCAGTGGTGGAAAAAAAACATCCATAATGGTGGACAAAATTATAGATACAATTCATTCAATTCCAATAATATAGGCTAGTTCATTTTACCTAATATGTGTGTGATGTATTTTTATACTAGAGAACTGCATTATTTGGTTAGCACCATGCTTCTAATTGGCTCTTTGACAAATTGATTGGTTCCTCTTTTTGCAAGTTGCTTTGGATAAAAGCATCTGCTAAATGCATAAATGTAAATCTAACTGTAGAATGTAAATTCTTAGAAGCACCGAATCAAGTCTCTCCAGCATGCATATCCCATGAGTAATGTTATTTCTATGATGCACAGAGTTTTTGCCAACACAAAGCGTTTCAAATCAGTCACTTACTGTGACTGGGGAAGTCGTGGCCTAATGGTTAGAGAGTCGGACTCGTAAAGGTTGTGGGTTCGAGTCTCGGGCCGGCAGGGATTGTAGGTGGGGGGAGTGAATGTCCAGCGCTCTCTCCACCCTCAATACCACGACTGAGGTGCCCTTGAGCAAGACACTGAACCCCCAACTGCTCCCCGGGCGCCACAGCATAAATGGCAGCCCACTGCTCTGGGTGTATGTTCACGGTGTGTGTGTGTGTGTTCACGGTGTGTGTGTGCACTTTGGATGGGTTAAATGCAGAGCACGAATTCAGAGTATGGGTCACCATACTTGGCCATATGTCATGTCACTTTTTCACTTATGATTTCATCTCAGACGCTTTTTTTTAGAAGGTAGCTGCCTATGTAGGCAGTAGACAGCTCACTAGATTGTAAAACAGCACTAACCAATAAATAAATGAGGAGAAATTAGCTCATATACAAACACACAGCGCTACTAAAATCTACAGACAAAATGCAAACAGCATTAATGCACTTATTTGCATGCATATATAATCCTCAGCGCTCCTTTCAGCTCTCACTGTAAACATAGCCAGGCAGCAATAGTGGAATAGTGTTACATTTTATGCAAGTTCAGGTTTAAGGCACAGTATAATATGGACTACTGTAAAAGTGTTTTTGTGCTTTTTTGGAGCTCAGCTCCAAACTTTTCTTGCATGAATAACAGAAGCTCAGACATCCTATTGTGTTACTCAGAAAAAGAAAACAAAATGGGGAATGACTAAACGATGACAGAGTTTACATTTGTGGGTGAATTATTGCAGAGCGGTTGGGACTGAATTAATTGCAGAAAAAACAAAAAGGGAATTTGAATATAGTGCTGTCTTGCAAGCCCTGTAATAAAACAGCACTAGATATACAAGCACTTAGTGCAATCATACAAGACAAACACAGAGCAGAGAGCACCGACGCATTGACTCATGGGAAGAAAACTGTTTGAGCAGCGCCATAACTCACTGAAGGAAATAAATCTCATTAGTTCTCGCTGGAGCACGTTATAATTAAAACTACGTGTTGCAGTGTGTGTACATGTGTCATTTATAATTGAAACATTTGCATTAAAGAGGCTTTTTGAAATTATGAATGCACTGAGTTGTATTAAATTAAACAGAGTCCGCTGCAGTGCAATATGTGGCATTATTTACAAGCTGAGCTTAAGATGCTGAATTATTTAAACGGCTGTGCGGTTAAAACTGCAGGAGGAGAACAGCACACAATACTGAAGGAAGAGAAATGTGTGTTTGAGCGAATGCATGCGTGTGTGTGTGCAACACGCAGAGAATGCAATGCCGCAGCGCTGTATGAAATCACAGGGGAGAACAGAGCTGCTATTGTGATTCTGAAGGTGCATGTAGCGCAGCAGATTTCAACTGGTTCTGCTTCAGGATCCTGATTACACACCGAACGTCAAAGGCATCTTTAACATTCAGGTTGTTTTCTGATAATTCTGACCCAGAGAGGATTGTCTTTTTCCCAAAAATGCTAGATAATGATATAGCATTGGACAAAAACTTACTGACTTCGCTTACACAAAATATAACAACTTCCCAAAACAATCTGGATAACTTTTGTATGTCTTTAGGCTAAATAGGAATTGTTTTATGCCATCCACAACTACAACCCATATTTGGGTCATAACACGTTAGTTGAGAATTACTGATCGATCACTGAAATTAACCTCACAATTCACAACTGCAGTCAACAAAATTGCGCTCTTGAAAAATCTGCACCCATAAAGCACTGCACTGTAAAAACAATCAGAAAATACGGAGTAAAAAAGAAAAACTCTTTGGAGAGGCCAGTCCTCCTGATTGCTGCTTTAGCCACTGACTGCATTTAAAGGAAAAACAAAATCACAGATCGGGGCTGGACTACGTCCATTTACCAGAAACACATCCAAACACTGACACACACACACATACACGCACGAATGCACAGAAGATGAGCAATGCGAGGAGCGCAGAAGAAAACAACCAGAGGAAAGGGGAGAAAAAGCAGAGCGAGTGGGAGTGATGAGAGAAGTCAAGTTGACAAAGAGAGAGGAAAAACATGTAGCATCAGCCATATGGATGCATGACCATTTCCTATCTGAATAACATACTATTTGAAAGACCCAAAAATTATCCACAGAGCAGTAAACTCCAGTACAATACTTTGACTTCTGTCCAAACAATACAGATCGTATCACTTCGTCACAAACACGGCTCAAATTCACAGCATGAAGATTCATTAATTACTTCAGATTCTGCTCGCTTTTCATTCTCTGGCAGGATGGACTCGTGTCATTTGTGCTGTGCAAAACACACTTGACAACATAAAGGACTAGTTTAAGACAACATGCACGTGCTTCACACAAAGCTGTGAAGTCTAGCCAACGCTATACAACAAAGGTCCTTTCGTGTTTTAAAGCTGAGGTGTAAGAAATTTTCAGTACTTCAATTCCAGCTTAATATACAGAGACAATTTAAAATAAACCATTTGATTTGTTTTCATTGAAAAAGCATAAACACTGTGGTGCCATCCTATGTTTGAGACGCCCATCCAGTCTGACTCAACCAATGGCGTGAGATTGGGGTGAGGGTATCTGTTTGAAACAATCATTATTTCGCGATTTCGTTTAGTGGTGAAGAAGTCACACTTTAGCTTTAAGTTGGCAACAAAAACCCCAAATTGCAGCCAGCTCACTGCATGTGCCAGGGATCGCAGACGCTACAGATGTGCAACAAGTAAAATAACAGCAATCAGCCAATGAAATTGCGAAAAGAGCACGAGGAGGGTGAAGCAGTGGGAAGCAGGAGCTAAAACACAAACAAACAAATTAACAAGCCAAAGTGTCAGCGAGCTGCTTCCCACGTCTCGCCAACCACTGTCACAACTGACATTTTTTCTGTACAAACCAACTGCATATCCTTCCTCCAAGTTGTCTGCCGAAATAATTAAGAATCAACTCTCGAATAGCATAAGCTTGTGCAAGAACTGAATTACAGGAGGATGATCTCAGCACAGATGCACCTCCTCTACGATTAGCTGTGTAAACTCTGCAACATTAAGTGGACAACATTACAAACACAAAACTGTGAGTCTTTAAATGTGCAAAGGGCATCAAGCTTTTGTATTAAGCAACGGATGTGTTCACATCTATATGCATTCAAGTATAATCAGAAAAACAGTTTGCTTGCAGGGTGTAACCGCAGCAATTGTCGGCCATTCCTGAGAAACAACTCATCCTAAATACAGATATCACATAGGGGAAAGAGAGAGAGAGAGAAAGAGAGAATGGAGGCCCTTTGAAGTTAAAAGTGTAGCAGATGAAAATAAAACTGGAAAAAGCAAGATATTAATAATGTATAACTGCCAACTCAAAGTGTTCACATGCCACCCAAAGAAAAACCACATTCCACTGAAAGCTAGTTTCCGTTGCTGAGTTTTACTGAAGGTGATCAAATTTTCAAACTAAAGAAACTTTGAAATGCTTGCTTTTCTTGTTCTGTGTCTGATATTGTCATGGCCACCAAACTTCAGCACTGTGACATTTTTGATTCAAAGAACTTTAAAAAGCATATGCACTTCAAAGCAAAGGCCACATATCAACAGAATTCGAAAAGTATGAGCAATTTACAAAAACAGACCGAATGCTAGACCGCAAAGGTCAAAATTAATGTTTGTTGTAACTGTTGTCTTATTGAGAGTCTTGACTGAAGTTTGTGGAGCATTTGTCTGCATTCTGAAGCATGATATCAGTCTAGTATGGTTTGTTGACTAGTAACTAGTCTCGCGTAGCCAGACCTTCAGACTGATGGCAGAAGGTCTGGGAACTTTGGCCGCTTTGAATGGCCAAGGCCATATGACTGACAGGTAAAGTAACCAATCACGCTTCGTTTTGTGCCGCGCCATGTTTAGGGGTGTGGAAATGTCGCCACAATAACAGACTCTTGACAATAAAACTTGAAAAAGATTCTATGCCACGAACTTCATATTTCACATACTTTTGAAAATCCAGCGTTTAGTTGATCCTGATAAGCGCTCATTGTCACAGATGTAAACACGATAGCTTTTTTCTTCCATAAGGGGTTTGGTGTCATGTCTCCCGGAAATCCTATATACTTCAACCAATCAGGACGATTTCGAAACTCCTGAAGTGTTTCCAGCTAAGTGTGCCGTATGCATCAGACGTTCAGCCAGCAGTCTGTGGGCATGACGTCTGAGGCTGAGGCTAACTAGTAGCCAACCAATCTGGGTTGATAACTAAAGGCGGCCAAAGTCAAATAAAAGGAAATATGTATGTGATGTAGGTCAGAAAAAACAACATTATTGCAATTGGGATGTAAACATTCATGCAGAAATTCACTCAAAATTTACTAAAATATTTGAAAAACAAAATTGGCCATTATCCATCAGCAACTCTAGTGGGTAAAGCCAAGTGGGTAAAGTTATCAGCCAATGTTGATGATCTCAAAATGGGCAAATATTGTACAATTTATCAGTCTATCACTAGTATGGACACAAGTGAACATGTCATTTCATGGCAGGTCAAACTGTACAGTCACTGCCTGAAGGTTGGAGAGAGTTAACAGTATCTGTGTGTGAAAACCTCTCGCTGTTTGCTCTTTAACAAACAGAGTAACAGCCAGGCCTTTTAAGTGCTTTTTAATATCACCACTGGCCTTAGGACAAGTAAGAAAATGAGTGAGAGTGAGAGAGAGAGAGAGAGAGAGAGAGAGAGAGAGAGAGAGAGAGAGAGAGAGAGAGAGACAGACAGAGAGACAGAGAGAGAGAGATGAGATTAAAACAAGCAGGAGTTACATGCATGTAAAAAGCAAATTACAAAGAAAAAGTCCTGTATTTCCACTTTTCTGAGTTGGTTTTACAAGGTTAACAGCTAAATCACAGCATGGTAATTTAACTCAGCTAGAAAAACATTAACACTAAAATAATAAGACAAACTACATGAACTTCACTTCACTTCAGTTGACTTCACTAGCTGGTTGTTAATCTGTTTGTATCTGTGCAGCACTTATAATGGTGTCCATGCATTTTACAACTAAAATTTACTTTGATTTGCTTGAGAGCCTTCATACGTCTCTGGAGTCACATCCTCTGAACAGAGACAGTATTTTCATAGCTCACTAACAACTTATAATAGCTCACAAGAGACCAATAGCTCATAAGGAGCCCTAGAGACTCCTTTCAGTCAAGTAGTAGGTGCTGAAACCCTAGCGTTATGGATTAGCAAAGCGGCACACAAGCGTTGACCCAGTACAGAGTGAGAGACAGAGAGAGAATGGCAGTGGACGCGGAGACAGATTATAAATAGAAGTCAAACAGAGGGTGAGCTATGGGCCACAGAATGCCACGATTATGAGCTGTCCTGCTGCAGCCTGGGATGTTGACAACACCAGAGGAGCACAAAATACACAAAGACAACACACTCGTAGTTTAACACTAGCCACTAACAAACAAGTACCAAAAATAGCATGGTACTGCCATGGGTTTTAGGCAAGAACATGTATCTTATAGCTACCCATACCATGATATAAAACCTATTACATCTGATAACACCACAGTACCACAGATTACAGTAAATGATCATGCTGAAGCAAGTTTGCCAAGAAGATCTTATCTCTCTCCCCCAAACGTTCATTAATCTTTAATTTGGCCAAACTCATTTCACATCTCCACTCATAATAATCTATAAGAAAAACAATAGCCTAATTCTCTCCCTTTGTGCCCAATTCACTGCAGCACTTGCATCCTTCGCTCCGTAATTATTTCCCCGCTCATGCAATTTATTTCCAATCATTTTTGCCTTGCTGAGATAAATTATTTCGGTACAGGAGCTCATCTTGGTCATTAGTTGTGCTGTGGGTCTGAGTAAAACCAGTCTCGCCAGTGTGAGGAGGGGACGCCTTCGCGCATGCGCACATCTGCCGCTCTACAGCAGCACGCGGCCAGTTCGCATTCCAAGCTCCACACATCACAAATGCTCCCGGCGCGAATCCGAATTACGGGGTTTTCACGGTAAAACCACACTTCGCAAGATCACAGGTCTTTATTCCGAGGTAAAGTTTGCTCGACACTACACCAGGTTCGTATTCTAGACTTTGGGGTCTGAGAGATCTCTAGCTAATTTTATAGGAAATGCTTACAGACGGGGTTTCAACCTGATAACACGTTTATATATCAAGTCCTTATTAAACATTTGACAAATCGAAATTATTCGACACACATAACGTTACAGCATTAAGAATCCAGGACTCTGGTCGTGAGTTCAACTCATCCACGATGATCGTTAAGTGCTTTGGTTAACAATATTGAATAATACATGTCCAAAAGAGTGAGATGGCTTTAACTCGCTGACCAATGGGGCCTGAAGTCGTTGTTTATTCTCCCATCAGCAAACCGTGAGATTATTCCCGTTCGGGTTGTGTTGGGAGGACTCCCTCACTATTGAGGAAACACATTCCCAATTTCCATCTGAATGTCCGTCACGTCGTGATAACAATGGAAAAGACAGGGACCATGAGATGTCGAGACCAATCGTTTTACTAGAGTCTATATCTTAAACCCTTTAGAGCCATAACCCCAGCAGTCCACGATCATTAAAAGCCTGCGCGAGCTCAATGGTCATGTAGGGGCAAATGATGCGCTCATGTCTGTCAACTTCTTGCAGATGGTTTATCTAAGGTTTCCATGCCCCGCACAGGATCACATAAATGCAGATCCAATGAAGAAGATGAACAGTAGATATGCGCTTATACACACCCACGACCCTTCAGATGAGCCGCAACAACAGCTTCCAGAACCAGTTCTGCTGTTAACGCCCTTTTAACACAACACGCCGTGACTAATCATTTATCAATCAATTAGAGACCAGCGATTTATACCAAAGCAACATGTGGTTCTCTCAGATGAGGGTGCCTCTGGATGGAGAAGCAGGAGGGGTAGTTTAAAAATAGCCCCTTTAACAACATATGCTTCCGAGACCGTTTTCAAATCGGAGCGTTCATACACAGCGTTTCTGAATCGTCCAGGTTTTTATTTCCGTGAGAATTACTCAAAACGCACAATGTGTCAGTTTGTTATCGTTCTCAGTAACTTTGACCTAACCCTACCTCTTCTCTGGAATATAAATGCTTTGACACAACAGTAAACCACGACCCGACTTTGTTTTACTCTACAACGTGTTTGGAAAGCATACAAACCGGATCAAGTAAACGAAACCGACGCGTTTGATGCTTTAACGCTGCCGAGCGTCTGAGGAAATGTAATCGGTAATAATTCCCCAACCTTTCAATCCAAGTTACGCTCTTGTGAAAGCACTGTGTGAAAACATTTACAACTACCAGGTTTCAACAAACCAGACATCCAAGTGTTCACAGAGTCTCACAATCCAGTCTCCGGCAACAATTGAACGCCGGGTTCTTTTGAAGTTTAGTACAGAATAATCCGTGGTATTCGTGTAAAAGCCGAAGCTGGTTTCCACACCTGAACACCACAGCAGTGCTTAAACTACACGAGTCTCGTCTGAACGCAGCGCTGGGCTACAAGATCCTGCTTTCAAAACTACTGCCATGAAGATTTCTACAAACATTTCTATCCATTTTAACATAGACAGCTTCGTTTATGGCACTTACACGTTCGAATGATCCTTGGATGGCATGTCCTAGTCATAGTTAAATTCCCAAACTCGCCAAAATATCCCGTTCCGTGGCGCGACTGGAATGCGTTCCGAACGCGAGGAGCCTCGATCTGAGCAGCGCGAGGCACTGGAAACCAATCAATCACGCGCGGCGCTGCTCTAGAGCGCCACCTTGCGGCGTGTAAAGCCACGGCACTCTAAACTTGCTTGAGTTTACTGGCCAAATCAGTTGCACTTTGGTGGAATTTGTTGTAAAGAAATTATCCCAACATTGACAATGTAGTACTGCATAAAATGCAATATAAAATACACAATAAACCATGCTGAAACACAATATAGCACAGCAGTATTACAATTACTGTAAGTTACATTTGTCAAAAAATTCGTTTTCAGTTAAAGATTGTACACAAATCATTACAGGGCAGTAATCAAATTTATCCCTCTGTATTATCAGTGGCAAAAACCACAGGAAGCTCACTTGTGCTGAAAGCATTAACATAAAACATCTCTGAAACTGTGATGAGTTAACTAAATACAGACTGGTGTGTTTGTGTGAGCATGTGATTACTTGAATACAGAACAAAAGCTCTCTCAGGCCACAGAGTCGATTGATCCGCTGGTGGCGACATCACTCACACACACCAACTCCACAGACTCACAAACATTGTGTGAATGCATGCAAGCATGTAAATATAAGTATTTGTCAATATATATATATATATAATTCAAACAAAACATAATACTACAAAAGGCTTGAGCTTCAATAAAGCCAGATCTCAACAGATATTGCGTTTCATTTGATTAATGTCTTTCTTTCATGTCTTTTTCACACACAAAAAAAAAACACTTGCCAAACCACATCAAAGTGTTTGTACTGGCCTGGAAAAGGAAATCACTTGATGACATGTCTTAGTATACAGGTCAGATCTGGACAGCATCTGGCTCTTAGCTAATTGTTCTCATATTGGATAATCACTTAATAAAACAACATTAATATACTGCAAATATTTATGTATTCAGTGGACTTGATAAATGACAAGTGCCACATAACCGCACCAATACGTTATTTTGTAATATAATTTGCCTCAGCACATGCACTCACCGACTGGTCATCACCCAATAAAGTGTTCACCCTCTGTTCTTCTGAATCCTGTTAGAGGCACAGCCACATGGCAAGGATTGGCAACCCTGCTGGGCTGAGATTAGACCAGCTATTAAAACACACACACACCAGACCATGTTAGCACAACAATCCACCACATTCCACTACTTAAAGATTGCTGCCATAAGGAGATTAACAACTCTGTTTTCTGCACAGGTGTTATACAGACATCCACACACTACTGGAGGCACAAGCCTCATTTAGTTGCAATGGCCGGCTTTGTCCCCACCACTCTATGAAAAAGCTCAAGGCAGGGATAAATCTAATACAGAGGAAGCATCTTCAGTTCTTCTAGTGTTTGTTTTGGTCATTGCAGACAACAATAGCAGCATATATATATATATATATATATATATATATATATACAGTGTGTGTGTGCATGTGTTCACTAAACAAAATGCAAATTCAAGATATGCATACACTCACAAACGGAGCAATTGTGGTTAATTATAATGTAAAAAGTTATAATAGCCTGGAATGCAACCCGAAGCCCCCCACATTCAAAGCTACAAAAGCTGAAAGGTTCTTTGGGAAACCAAAAATGGTTCTTCTATGGCATCGCTAAGAAAACCCTCTTTTGGAAGCTTTATTTTTTAGAATGCACAAAATCCTAGGACTGACAAATGTTGGAAAGAAGTTATCAAGTTAAATAAGACACTTTGTTTACAGTTTGAATTAGTTGACAAGAATGATTGTTCCCCTAAAATTGCTGTTAATATGATTTCTGGTTATATAAAGTATCATGTTTTTATTGAAACAGTACAAGTTCATATTGATTATTTGTGCAAAACCTTAATAATATGTGCTAAATCTGTGCTATTTTGACAACTAGAATGTATGTTCACCAAACTTTCTCCACCTGTTTTCCACACATCGGTTTCTGGTGATTTCATCTGTTAAATACTTTGCATATGTCTCTTATGTACTATGAAGTCATGTATGGAAACACTGCGAGATGAAGCCTTTTTTTCTGGTTTGAGGGTTGTTGTGCTTGCATTCTTGGTTTCAGATTACATTCAGCCTCTTGTCCCGCTGGAATTTCAATGGACTATTTTGGCTTTGACCTTGGACACTTTAATGTTTACGGTCTTTGCATTATGGCTGGAGTTGAGCTTGTAAAAGGGTCCAAGGCACATGTTTGACCGTGTAATTGTCTTATACCTTATAAAGTTTGCCACATGCATACACACGCAGTTCTTGCTGAATCGCTGTTAAGTAGGCTGAGACAAAACCTCAGTCGCTGAATGTACATCTATGATGGCCTCCTTTGAGACTCTATAATCACATCTAATTCCATCAGACAGACAACATCTTCTACTCGAGTTACAGAGCTTTTGATCGCAGCTACAGATGCCCATATTAAGTTCATCATGAGTTTATTTTTGGAGTCATAGTGTTAGATTTTTTTTTTCGAACTTGTATTCTCGAGTAACATCTGAATTGTATTGTTTAGGGTTAGTATTTTAGATGTTGGAGTCATTTTTTGTAACTATATCTTGAAGGCGAATGATTTTTGCTTTTCTTTTAAACAGCTGTTTTTCTCTGAATGACTTCTGTTGTGTCCCATGCCACAGTGTTTTCAAGCAGAAGATGGGTTTTCCCATTTGCTTTGGTTTTTCCTGACCATGGCTGAGTAAGGCCACAGTTCTTATTCACTGGATGTCTTTACTTCCATAAACCCACAGAGAAACAATTACTAGCATTTGAGAAACATTATGAATTTATCCTAATTGAATGAATCAGTCCTCATGATTGAATATGACTCCATTTTAACCTAATTTTATCCCTCTTTTAGTATGCCAGACCATGACAGCAGAACAGAAGACGACTGGAGCTTTGGAGCAAATGAACATTTCTGAGCGTTTCTCCTCAGATGGCGTCTCATTTTCACTGATTAAAAGATCTTTTTCAGATTTCAAGGCCAATTAAAAGCAGCTAAAGTCATGCAAAAGGAGAAGACATGTTCGGTGCTATTCAAACCACAGCTGATGATTCACTTAGGAGGTATTTTTCTGTAGTCTGGTGCTTATAATTTTATGTGCAATCAAGTCCTGTTCAAACTAGTCCATTGCCAACTGATGACTGTGAAAAGCTCATATTGAAAGCTGAAAGAACATGTACATGTTGTTAAAGCAGATCTGAAAGCAGGAACAGCTGATCACAACAATGACAATAACCATTCCTTAACCTATCATAAGTCTTATAAAATGCCTACTTGCATAATTGGATACTGAAGCTGCACCCGGCAAAGCAGAAGTTTGTGGTTTCCATAATGACCGCATCTTTAAAACGTGATCTGTGAAGTGCACAATGTGGAAATGCAAAAGCTACAGTCAAATCCGGTCCATATATAAAAACTAATTACAGAAATCAAATCAGAAGGTCAACTTCTAAAAAGCAGAGAAAAGAGTTTTTTAAAAACCCAAGATGATCTCTCACTTCTATAAAGATGGTTTTCAATATAACATGACCCTGATCTCGACTTATCTGAGTGAAATATAACATTGTACCTCTAATAACAGCAGTATTTTTGGTAGAAACCATAAAGCTTTTCATTTAGGATACAGTGTGATGTTTGATTCTCTGAACACGTCTGACTCTGGCAGATGTGTTTTAAGGATCAGATCTCTGAGGAGCTGCTCTCAGTAAATGTGAATGCTAAACAGAAAATAAAGAAATGTTGATGTTTGTAGTTGCTCTGGGATCAGTTAGACATGCTGAATATTGCTTAGCGTCTTCATCTCACATGCTAATAAGCGTGAAAAATATTTATGGGTGTTTGTGACCCTGCACATTATTTTTGTTGATTCTTGAGAACGCAAATAAAGGGTACGCATGTACAATAGCATTCAAAAGTTTTTCCTTTTTTATTTATAAAACTAACCCCATCAAACCTATAAAATAACACAAATTTAAGTATGTAAATTATGCACAAAAACTCTTTTTTGCCACCCTTTTCCTGCAGCTCTGCTAAATCTGCTGCACTGTAGTTGTTTGTTTGTTTGTGTGAACTCAATGTCACTTCAGCACACAGATGTTTAACACCACGAGAACGAGCACACAGCTGGGACTTCAAAACAGCTGAGGGAACATCATGGAGCTCACCAGTCGGAGGACATTTGTTGGCTTCTAATCACTGGATTTGACAATGTTTGTGACATGTTTCTATATATCCTGATATCAAGTGTTTTTCACTTCCATCTGTTATTGTACTGTCATCCTTTTCAGATTTACTGAGCCCTAAATGACACATAAAACAACGACTATGTTTACATGGACATCAGTAATCTAATTGTTTACCTTATTGTGAATAAGACAATATTATGATTAAAGTGTTTACATGAGTTGCTTTTAGAATAATCCTTTCATGTTCCCGTTTTACGTTATAGTACATAGATTGATTAATGGCACACGAATTTCACATATAAACGTATAGTTCATCTTCATTATGATGCCACGTACAGTTTTAGGTGTTTCATTTTTAATTTTATGAAAGCTTCAAATGCAGTTAATTATTTGTCTTGCTATGTCTTGGCGTTGGCTGCAGATGCGGTCATCTGCAGCTAACGCCAAGACATCACTTCAACGACTACTGAACATCCAACCCACCAGCAAACTTGAGAAACCCCCCCTGTGACGACGACGACAAAAGGCAATCCCAGAGGCAAAGCAAGCAAGTAACCTCCAGACTTCAGTGCAGTTTAATACAAATTATTGAGAAACTCAAAGCGAGGGTTAAATAAGTGATTGATGGTTGTTCAGGTCTATGCTGTAAACTTGGGATTTCACATTTCCATTCTCTTAAACTCATCCTTTCCTCACTTTCTCTCTTCCTGCAACGTGTGAATGCTTGTGTTCATGTGTTAGATTAGTTCATGTCTTAGGTTTATATAAATAAAATCTGATTTATATTGAAAAGAGAAGCATCTCGTGTTTTGTGCTCACAAGTTAATGTCTTAATCTGCCGATCTTGTTACTGTGCTATTAAATAGTGTTTTCACTATATTTTGGATTAATATCCAGTACAGAGCTGATGTTATATGGCTTGGTCAATGAATCGCTGCCGCCTCAGTGATCAGCTGTAAAACCCTATAAATCAGAAATGATTCCCTTTGAGCTAAATTAAACTATTTGCTTTAAATTACATATTACGTTTTTACGTTACAGTTGAGTGAGAAATTCAATGACTCATTCACCTGATTCATTCAAAACACTTTTTCATCAGGAAAGAATCAGTGCATGAGTCATTGAATTTCTCACTCAACTGTAACGTAAAAACGTAATATGTAATTATGTAACTGGCGTAACTGTATAACCTGCAGGAAGAGTCGGTATAAACTGACAGTCTGTCTGGAACAACGATGTGGATTTATATAAAAACCGTCCCAGTGTTGTATAACCAGTGTATAAACAGACTTATCAACTTTTAAACAGGAGGAACACTTCCCCAGCTCCTATTTAGCCCAATCAAACCCTTCAGTGTTTAGGAGAAATCCGTAAAAGCTCATCAAATTATTATGATTTCTGAAGGATCATGTGACACTGAAGACTGGAGTAATGATGCTGGAAATTCAGCTTTGGTCACAGGAATATATTACATGTTACAATGTATTTAAATTGTAATAATATTTCACAATGCTACTGTGTGTTTGAGCACATAAAAGCAGCCCTGGCAAGCACAAGAGACTTCATTAAAAACATTTAAAAATCGTAATGTTTCCAAACGTTTGACAAGTGCTGCAGGCTATATTGTCAGTTCTGAATGACACACAAGCTTTGGTTGCTCATTAACACTTATCTCCTGCTTGCCAAGACATCAAATCCAGTGACTCATGACATAACTTCAGTCTTCTCCAAACACACATGCACTCCTCCACAAACAAACCCTCAGAGCCATTCATCTCTGTCATATAACAGTGACAGAAATACAATCCAGAGAGGAGCACAGAGCAGCATCACACACACATTTAACACCAATCAGTCACTGTCCATGCACTTTTAATGATCTTCCATACCTCACAGCGGCTCTTCTGAGGAATATTTCAGGGCGATGCGAGCGATTTCCTCGCAGGCAGCAGAGGAGGGGGACGTTTAGGCTGCTTACTCCAGCGAGATGAGCTCTACCTGAGGTTCAGAGCTGAGAACGGCATCTGTTTACACCTGGAGGTGTGGAGCTGATCCTCAAATAACTGTCTAAGCATAGCGGAGATCTGCTTTCTGTGTTTAGTCCTGAGGCGGTTCAACCAGGACCACGAGAGAGACACATGAATGCAAACACACTCAGGCCTGAGATCAAATGCTCAATTATTACTGGAATATTCAAATATTGTGTGTATAAAGGTGAACTCACCAATGCAAACATATACTATAACATGTTTTTGTGTATTGTTATCTTACACCACACACACACACACACACACACACACAGCTGGGAGTCTCAGGTAAACCTGTTTCCACGCTTCTCATCTCCTCACAGCTCTTCATGTGAAATGACAATCTCAAATGGCACCCTCAGGCCACCGTACGGCTGCAGGAAGTGTTTTCATATACGTGTGCAACATCACAAGTTTCTTTACCTCAGCTATAAAGGGTGTATTTCTGTTGACTTATCCGTTTTGCTGTTTTGTCAGGAAACAGTGTACAAACTTTTCCTTTTAGAGCTTTCACGTTGTGACAAATGAAATATTAGCATACATTTGTTACATGGTATTTAGGCCTGTTCTGATTTAGTATGCTTTATTTTTTTCTAGAGTGGCCATATATCCTTTTTTCAAGGGATTTCTAAATTGCCTAAAATGTCTAGGTTTTAGCTTTGTTTTCCTGTTGTTTTCTTACTTGCTGAAGGTAATGACTGAAAAGTAGTTTGACCAACTGCATAGAGGAATTGGAAATAATCGACCAATCGTGGAATGAGAGAAAGCGGGATCTACAGAGTACGGTAAAAGCAATGCAAATATGTCTTCATATAAAGTATGAGGACTGTAGAGAGACATTTTAGGCCATTTAGAAATCCCAGCCAGGAAATCTCCAGGAAAAGAAGTGCATATAGGTGTATGGAAAACCACTGGATTAATGGTTTTCCTGTAGCAGTCACATAACAATCCCCAAAAAACCCATAGATTTTCATTAACGGAGCGTTCTGGGTTCTTTTTATTGACAGAAAGGACTGGAGTTCAAGACCTCTATTGATTAGTGACATCATAGTGAACTATTGTTGACCTTTGACCTTATTGTCTGCAGCCTTTGAATAATTGCCACAATTTGTAAAGAGCATTTAACCTCACTTGTATTTGCAGTGAGTGAAAGACACACACACACACACACACACACTATAAAGCATTTGGTGATGTCATAAAGATTGACAGCTCACTTTCTGTTAACCCTGCCCATAAGCCTCAATCTGATTGGCTGGTTTGTGCAAATATTTACATTTATGCATTTAACAGATGCTTTAATCCTTAGTGATTACAAAAGAAGAACAAAAGCAGACTGTTGTATGTTAAATTTAATAGCCATGATGCATTAAAGCCTTTAATTCATATTTAACTCCAGAGTGCCATGACAAATTTATTATTCAAATTCCTTAGAATAAAATCAGAATAATATTTTTGGCACTAAGTAATATAGTTTTTAACTAACCTGCAGGCTGTTGAACAATGTGTTTCACAGACTTTTAAAGCTTTTTCCCCTGCATTTTATAGCTTTGATTGTGGCTCATTTAATCAGTTTTATAATCATAGCTTTAGTTCATCTGATTAAAATGAGATAAGGCACCTTCAAATGAATAATGGTGTTTGTTCTGCATTAATGTTTCTGTGATCTTTTGCCACTGATTCTGAACTGAAGTTAGCAGCTGCTACAAATATGTATTTATACAATTGATTTATTCAAATAGTCTTTTACTTTCATTCTTGCACCTGTTATTTGTCCTGATCTTGAGCATTTTAATGTTCCTTTTTTGCATCTTTATTGAGCAATGCTTCATAGTTTATATGAAGTAAAGTGTTAGCAAGATAATAAGATAATGACAGGCCGGCTATAATAATCATAATCAGATAATGTTTGTTGGCATGAGAGCATGTTGCGGTTTGGCATCTGCATTATTATCTGGCAAACTGTGATTAAGCCGAATATTTCCTGCAGATTACAGTTCAGCGACTGTTTTCCTCCAGTCGTGCATCAGCCCAACTATCCACCATCAAATACTCGTTACTGCAACGAGTCAGATCCAATTATTTTACATTATACTAAAGCAAGTAAACAGCGTCATAATGAGAGAAGAACACGGAGCTCAATGGAAATGATGGTGGAGAGGCTTTATTTTCATGAATATGCTTCCATGAGTGTTAAATGAGCTGTGAAATGAGATTCCATCACACACACACACACACGGCGTTAAAAAAGTGTTAAAGTGTTTAAAAGGAAAACTGAAGAAAGTAAAAAAAAAAGCCAATCTCGCTTTCAGGAGGAAATCTGGATCATTACATTGACTTTTGGAAGCCATCAGAGGAATTAGATTTTTTAATGGTGAATGCAAGCTTATAAATGCAAATACAGGACACACACACACACACACACACACACACATCAACCCTTCTGACAGAGGCTTATTGAGAGATTTACAGATTTGCAGACACTCGTCTGTCACCACGTGTGTGTGTGTGGATCCGCAACAGCTCAGTTTTTGCATTTTCTCATGGTTTGAAGGCATTTTGCACCTGCTGTGGAGAAACTTTCATTCAACTCATTTGCATTTGTTCACTTTGCGTCTCTTTCTGAGCTTCGGGCTGTGAATGAAGTTGTACCCTCAGAACAGCTCATTCTCTCCTCATGACATATGCAAAGTGCAACAGATTAGAATAAAAATTCCATATTAAAGTAAATTCAATTAGATCTTTTTGAAATGACAATTTCACTTGTAATACAATATAAGCTGCTCCAGTGATATTTCAGAGGAGGTAAAGGATGTATGATATATGAATATCGCCAGCAGAACAGATGTCTGCCTCAAATGTCACGTATCATGTCTATCAACGTTTAATGCAAATGGGATTTGAATGTAGATCCTGTCTATATCAGATCTTCACGTGAACATCAGTTATTTTTGAAGAAACCGATAATAATAGGCTGTGAATCAGTAATATATTCAGTTTATTGTTTGCCTTAATGAATATGTAACAACATGCTGCACTTGATGGTGAAAGTCAGTGAGAGTCTCTGACACTGTATATTTATATTCTTAGTCACATTAGTGGTCCACCAGCACAGGCAAAGGCCAATTAGATGTTTACCTCCAATTACGACCTTACCTTGCAAAGTAACACTAGTTATTAAGCATTATATTATTTAAATCTTGTCACAGTACATATGGAATCTGTCATTTTAATAAATCCGGTTTACCAAACTGGTTGATGAAAAGCTAATAATTAATTAAACCATAAAAAAATGTAAAATTGAGAAAAATAAGAAAAATAAAACACTTACTAAAAAAGATGTAATATTTTATTTGTTTACTTGCATGTCATGTGACCATTAACCAACATTAAAGAAGCATAAATATGCAAATGTGTTAAATTCAAATATTGCTTATTATTGTTAATAGGGTTATTAGCTAAAACTAAAACCATTAAGAAATATTTTAGTTACTTGAAATAAAAAAGTTAATTGAAATAAAGTACATTTAAATGAAAAAAAATAAAATAAAATGTATTTCATTTACATTTTGCATTTTCATTTAGTTTAACTCAATGTACTCAAGGTATATATATAAAAAAAAAAAAAAACTAAGAACATAACCGGAACACGCAACAAAACTAAAACTAACTAAAATTAAAATGAAAACAGAAAAAAGCTCAAAAGCAGTTAAACTGAGCAAAAATCATATTTTTTGTCAATTTGTATGCTTTTTGACCAAAAACTCTATTATGTAATTTTTATAATAACAGAGTTGAAATAATAAGTGTAAACAATTAAAATATTAATTTCTTCCTGGTAATTCTATCAATGTGTCATAAATGCCAGCATTTCCTGAGAAAGTGTCTATTTGAGCTCAGAGCTTTTGAACCTGAAGTCTGACCATCTTCATATCATATAATATTCTACTTAAAACAAGACAGCAGATTCATATCCTGGTATTATTTTAATAAGGGCTCAGCAAACGTAATAAAGCGCTGTCATATGTTCAGTCACACGAGTAAACTGTATTTCTGCAGCTGCACGTTTGAATCAATGTTTAACTCTCTTTCTGTGATTCACACGCAGAGATGGAGATCAATACGACACATCGGGAACACCAGATCCCATTTTCCGACCTGTTATCTTCATCCGTCTCCACCAGCGTTACCATGACTACTACTCTGTGCCAGAGACGCAATGCATGGAAATCAAGTCACACGGCTCTAGAATGATTCAGAGATCTGTTACTGATCCCAGCTCTAGCAGGAACTTCCTCAAACACTCAGTTATCACAGAACACGCATGTGTCATATTTCAGTCTCAAAAATCAAACCTGCGCTTGTACAGGCCAGAAAAAGAGAGTCGAAGTATAAAAATCAACCCAAAACATCACTGACTGCTACATTTTTGAACATACTTCAAAAATTCATCAATTATACTGAAATACTACAGATTTATCTGTTAAAAATACAAACTACACTGAAATATTAAGAGATTTATATGTTCAAAAATGCATCGAATATACTGTATTTGTATACAGTATATTGTATATACTGTATACTATATAAATATTACTGATTTAAAAATGCATAAACTACATTGAAATATTAGTGCTTTAAAATGCATGAACTACACTGAAACATTAGAGATCTATATTTTGAAAAATGCATCAACTATAGTGAAATAGTGATTTATATATTCAGTGAAAAGCCATTTTCTCAGAGCACACAGCAATGAACAAAGATGCTTTTTATCTCCATAATGGTTGAGTTTAATCATATTCATCCGTGTGGATCATCAGAAAACAGTTTCAGACTGATGAACACTCTTCACTGTCACTGTTTGGAAAGCTAACAGAGTAATGACAGACTGAAGAGAGAAACAGACGCTGAAGAGACTTTATTTGCTCACAGTAAATGAAGATCAGCTAAACAAACCTGATTACCCCCCCCCCCCCCCCCCCCACACACACACACACACACACACACAAACGTCCTCTAGAGCTGATCCTCTTCTTCAGCACCAACCATCATCATCTTCATCCGTGGTTCACCAGCAAGTTCTGCAGAGAATGAACAAACAGTCACGTCAACAAGCGCTGATTTCCATTATAAACCTCCTTCAACAATTCCAGCGCTCATGTGTCGCTCACCTCTCCTGACTTTAGTTTGAGATATTCTATAAGCAGCACACGCTAGTGACACACACACACACACACACACACACAAACACTGAACCACACAAAACAACAGTGAGCTAAACAAAACTGATGATTATATAATTTCTGCTTTTCCTGTTATTGTCAGAATTCACAGTCATTCTTGATGTTGAGACACACAATTTTAATATGAAAAAATATTTTTTTTCATGTAACATTTCAAAAAGTGAAACTTTCATATATTTTAGATTCATTACATGTAAAGTAATACATTTAAAACGTTTTTTGTTTTAATTTTGATGATTAGAGCTTATAGCTCATGAAAGTCAAAAATCAGTATCTCAAAATATTAGAATATTTACATTTGAGTTTCAATTAATGACCATCTCTACAGTATAAATTCTGGGTATCTCTTGTTCTTTGAAACCACAATAATGGAGAAGACTGCTGACTTGGTAATGATCCAGAAGATGAACATTGACACCCTCCACAAAGAGGGTAAGTCACAGAGGGTCATTACTGAAAGCTGTGGCTGTTCATAGAGTGCTGTATCAAAGCATATTAAATGCAAAGTTGACTGGAAGGAAGAATTTGGTTAGGAAAAGGTGCACAAGCAACAGGGATGACTGCAAGCTTGAGAATACTGTCAAGCAAAGCTGATTGAAACACTTGTGAGAGCTTCACAAGGAGTGGACTGAAGCTGGAGTCAGTGCATCAAGAGTCTCCACGCTCAGACGTCTTCAGGAAAAGAGCTACCAAGCCACTTCTGAACCAGAGACAACGTCAGAAGCATCTTACCTGGGCTGTGGAGGAAAAGAACTGGACTGGTGCTCAGTGCTCCAAAGTCCTCTTTTCAGATGAAAGTAAATTTTGCATTTCATTTGGAAATCAAGGTCCCATTTTATTAGGTACACCTGTTCAATTGCTTGGTAACACAAATTGCTAATCAACCAATCACATGGCAGCAACTCAATGCATTTAAGCATCTATAGGTGGTGAAGCCTTCAGAATGGGGAAGAAAGTGGATTTAAGTGACTGAACGTGGAAGGGTTGTTGGTGACAGACGGGCTGGTCTGAGTATTTCAAAAACTGCTGATCTACTGGGATTTTCACACACAACCATCTCTAGGGTTTACAGAGAATGGTCCGAAAAAGAGAAAATATCTACTTCCAGCAGGATAATGCACCATGTCACAAAGCTCAAATCATCTCAGACTGGTTTCTTGAACATGACGATGAGTTCACTTTACTCAAATGGCCTCCACAGTCACCAGATCTCAATCCAATAGAGCACCTTTGGGATGTGGTGGATCGGGAGATTCGCATCATGGATGTGCAGCCGACAAATCTGCAGCAGCTGCGTGATGCTATCATGTCAATATGGACCAAAATCTTCACTCAGAAGCCAATTTATATTTAATTAATTTGTAGCCATTGCACTTTGATAAGTCCCCTGAAATCCATATATTTCGATTAATCATGAAGCCTTATGTTGAGCCACAGAAATCACACTGTGAAGATCGATAATGCGATGGGTTTTTTAGAGGCTAATCATAGAAACAGCACACATAAGAACTGCTAAATAATGACTTTGGTCGTCAGATAAGAGCATCGCTCCTAGCTGTGTTTTTAATCTCCGTCACAGAGGAACTTACTGTGACCTGATCCTTAACCTCACTTTTAGAATTGCCCTTACCACACACACACACACACACGTTTGTTTTTGTGAATTGTGCAGATATTCCATAGGCGTAATGGTTTTTATGCTGTACAAACCGTATTTTCTATCGCCCTACACCTAAACCTACTGCTTACAGGAAACTTTCTGCCTTTTTTCTTTCTCAAAGAAAAAACTAATTCTGTATGATCTATACACCTTTTGAAATATGGGGACATGGGTAAATATCCTCATAAATCACCCATGTCATACCCATGTCATTACACAAATTTGTGTCCTCATGTGACACACACACACACACACACACACACACACACACACACACACACTAAAACAAAAACCTAAGCTTATTTTACCTCAGCCAGCTTTTTATTTTAACTTGAAGAACTAAAAACACTGAAACTGAAAATAAAACTATACAGACATGTTTAGAAATAATTATAAAAATGATAAAAACACAAAATTAAAAAGCAGAATATAATTAAAAACTAATTTAATATATTATCAAAAACTATAATATTATCTCAATGATACTTACTTGTTAGAGAGACATGATAGATATATTTTATAAAGTTAAGTTGTTATATTTTAAGTTATAAATAGTTTTTTGAAGCTATAGATAATTACATTTTAAATTATGAATTATATTTTTATATTAATGTATTATTATTTGATCATTTGTTCATTTACAAACTGAATTTCTAATTTCACTCAAAGGTAGCATTTGTTATATTACAGTATTACTTGAATGAATTTAAGCTATTATCATGAAAATAATGTCATTAATGCAGTACATAAATATTCATGATAAATTAATGCAGTAAATACTTACTTTACTTTACTTTACTTTTGTCATTTAGCAGACGCTTTTGTCCAAAGCGACTTACAAATAAGAAAAAGTAACTAAAACTAAAAAGTTACAACTCTATAAATACTATCTACCCACATATTTAAGAAAATAAAGAAATTAAATAAAATTGACACATGCATATAACAACAACATTTCAATAATAAACATATCAATGAAAAAAATTAAATAAAAAGCTACTACTATCCCTTGCCGGTGTCCCTGCCCGGTGGAGTCGCACGGTAGAGTCGATGGTCTTTACACTCTTTACTTTTTTACTTTTAAATAGAGATAGAGATAGAGATAGATAGAGATCTCTCAGAGAAAGGGCCAGCGTCTGAGCTCAGGGCTGGAGTTTAATGCTGTGCTTCAGTCTGGCCGAGGTACGACACTGATGTTGGAACAAAGCCGCACATCTTCAATCCTCAGCCGACAGCCCAGAGAAACGGCCACAGCTGGAACACAGCGTCCCAATCAAGCCAAAGGAGCGTAAAATGAAGATGCCAGACTGAGCGGAGCAGCGCCGCGGGCATCAGGAACCACAAAACACCTTCCTCCTGTCCTCATCCTCATCAGACACTGCTGTAGATTAATGACCCGACCCGCAGATTCATCAATGAGCAGCACACACACACACACACACACACACACCTGCGCTGACCGACCAGACACACACTTTATTACTGCTAACGGACCATCATTGCACAGATGATGGGACTCACTCACTGGATATTTAGACACAATACAGGAATAAGAGACACTGGCTCCAAAAACATTAGACAGACTACAGAAATGAGACAAATGAAGACTGGAGTAATTACGCTGAAAATTCAGCTTTGCATCACAGCAATAACATTACATTTTACAATATATTCACACAGAAAACAGTTTCAATTGTAATAACATTTCACAATATTATAGCATGGTAGTTGCTGCCTTAAATTACGTTAAATAAAAAAGTCATTTCAGCTTAATTTCATATTAAATTCTATTAAATTGACTTAAAATATATTATATTTTAAAGAGCCCCTATTATGGATTTTTGAAGATGAGCTTTCATGCAGTGTTTAACACAGCTCTAAGTGAATGAAAACATCCTGCAGAGTTTTAAATCTGAAAGTGGGCCGTGTATAAAGTTATTAGGTGCGTTTGACAACGCAGCGCTGCGCAGATCCATCAAATTCTGACTTGAAGCAGTGCATGCCGGTTAGAAATGTTGTCCGACTTGAGACGGCACCGACGCTTCGTGACTGGCATGTGTGGCATCAAAGCACTGCGAGAGCGTTTCGAGATCAGCCCCCGCAGTTTCACCAGAGGGGCTGCAGGAGCGCTGATGACGACACAGCTGATTCATGATTGGTTAAATCATACGATGGCATGTATTTCAGGTTTGTTCGAACATCTTCAATTCCAATAATGCTCACAAATCTGTTTTTACAACAGTTAATGCTTTTTTACTGTAGTCGCAATGTTATATTGAGCCACGTTTATCATACAACATGGATAAAAGCATATATGCCACCACTTTATTAGTATTTAAATAGTATCTGATTATGTTAAATTTTATTCTTGAACAGATGACGCTGTATTAAGCAGTATATAAAAAGTGTTTCTGTTGCTCATGAAAACGTTTCTGAAATGTCTATGTATTTGACAAATATTGCATTTTATTCACTTCATCTTTGATAGAGTATGCAAACACCGCGAGAGCATCACTCACGCGCCCCCGATTGTAACCGGCTACTCTCCTAATGTCTCTCAAAAGAAAGAGTCGACTCTGAATCATTGAAACTAGTCCTTTTTTTAATTAATCCGAAGCCGTTTCATGTTGACGTCAACATGAAACATTAGCATATTGCCCGCCCACTTGTTGCCCGCGCAGACCTGGGAAAACTTGATTTTCGCGTTGGTCTGAATGAAAATGCAAAGTCATTCTTTGTCACTAGGTGCCGCTTTTAAATAGAGGTTTCCCCGGTAACGCTGTACACAAAGCAGCACTGCGCTCACAAACACTGCTTTATCAGGCATTACAGGCGAGATGAAATTAAAATGAGATCAATCGACCGATCACCGCAGTTTAGCGTCTCGCAAAGGAAGGGTTTGGAAAAATTAATCATTGAGCGAATTGTTTGGGAGTCATTGAGCAAATACGGTAAAAATAAATGCATATTATAAGACAATGAAAGTGTTTTTTGACCTTGCATGCATGTCAACCTGTTGTTGGGGACTCCCAAAACCAGAATATGAACCTTTCATAACCCATAATAGGGGCACTATAAGTAAAATAAATGACATAAATGAAGTTGAACCTTGTATAATGTAACAATGAAGTTGAAATTGGTTCAATTATTTTGATTAAATTAAAGTACTGGAGGAGTCACCATACTTGGCCGTATGTCACTTCACTTTCATTTGAAAAAAAAATAAAAATAAGAAATGGTGTAGTTAAAAGACATACTTGAAGAAGAAAAGTTTGGGAGAGAAAAGAGACACAGATACAGACACTTGTTCTGATGAAACAACATTCAGATATTCTGGAATAAAAAATTAGAAAGTGGCAGACAGGAAGCGGTGGCACAGACTAGAAAAGATGGGGAAATGACAGAATGATAAGAAAGACTCTTGATTCATGTGGCATTTCTCTTCCGGTACAGTCTGTGTGTCTGACGGCAATCAATAGGAAATTTCCAGAACGAGGCGAGGCGTTCATGTGCCATATTTAGCTTCAGATGTCAGCGGGTTCAGCGTGAAGGCCTTACAAATATGAAGGTCAGAGGACGTCTACTGTCTGCTCAGAGATATGAGCGCGATACGGCAACCATCTCAGTTCTGGAGCAAACAAAGGCTGTCAGCTTCATCATCTGAATCAATCACACAGCTGCAGGACGACACATGAGAAATGCCAGACGCTTTTATGATCTCAGGATCATCCTGACACGCGTTTCCTTCATTATCAGCGCTCTTTCAATCACCCAGCGCATGAGGTCTCTTAACGCTAACAGGGCTGTTTCAAGCTGATCTGCTCCGTCTCCTGAAGAGTCTATCACCCTGAACCTGATACGACAATCTTAAACAGCTGGATAGATCCGTGTGATCTCTTGTTTGAGGCAGAATATCATATGAGCTTGTGTGGCTTTACCACAGTAAAGTGGTACAGTCTGACACGATGCAAGCTGAACCTCCTCGACAATAAAAATATGGCACAAAAAAACAAATAAGTTGATTTTTAAATTTTCTGAAGTTCTTGCCAGTAAAAAATATGGTGTCTCTGTGTTAGCGTGTTTTGGGGGCCATTGATAAGATCTTCTGAGCTTCTTTCTGTCTGCTGTGAAAAGTCTCTGGCTCGGGTCTCTGCAAGCCCATTTCTAACACATAAGAACAAGAAGTCCTGTTTTGGAAAATTATGACATAAAAAGTCTAAATTATGAGATACTTAGTCATAATGAGATAAATCATAATTATAAAATCATGAGATACAATCTTAGTTAAGACTATTACATAAATGTTTGAAATTATAAAGTAAAAATGAGATGATAAAATTATGATTTTTTTGTCAAAATGTATTGACATACAAAGCCATAATGAGACAAATGTCCAAATGAGATAGTAAGTCATAATATTATGACAAGCTGAAATCAGAGACAAAAACTCCATTATGACATAAAATTTGAAATTAAGAAAATAAGTGAATGCAAGATAAAAAGATGAAATTATGAAATCAAAATTATGAGATAAAAGGCCAAATTTGACAGTATTTCAATTTTATAAATTATTTTTTTTAAGTAATAATTATGATACATGGTCCAAATTGAGATGAATGATATAAACACAACTATGATAGTCATAATTAGGAAATAAAAATAATTAGTTGAATTAATTGAAATAATTAGATAAATGATTGACAAAAATTTATGACATTTATGAGATACTAAGCCATAATGAGATAAATGTCAAAATGTTAAGGCATGTCATAATTCTGAGATAAAAAAATTATTCTTAGATAAAATGTTGAAATTATGCGATACAAATAACTGAGATTAAAAAAAATGGCTAATTATGATAAAGTGAAAATTATGATATAAAAAGTAGTTGGTAATTGAGATGTGCCAAATTCATAATTTCAGCTTTTTATGCCATAATTGTTTTTGTTATTTCATGATTTTGACTTTTTATGTCAGTTTTCTCAAAACAGGCCAAACAAATTTAGTAGGTTTTTTTTTTTACACTAAACTAATGACAAAGAGACTGTATATCAGCTAAAGCGGAGTATGACGGTGATATGGAGAGGGTCTGTGTTCAGTCTTCAGTGCTGGAGAGCTCCGCTCAGTCTTTAGCTGTAGACCATTCTTTCGAATGTAAATGCCTTTCATTAGCACTGTGTTTCACTTCAGTAGCAGTGTGGCAGTGTGCCCGCTCTAGTTGGCATACGGCCACTGCGCCAGATTCTCACACACACACACACACACACACACACAGAAATGATCTCTACTAAAAGCTGTTGTAATCTGACTGTGTGTGTGAGATGCATGAATGATCCAGTATTAAATTGAGTCTGATAGAAGCTCTGCTCATTCACACACACTCATCAGACGAGACACACAGCAGTGGACGCTGCTTCTTATTTCCTGCAGAGAAAATGACTGGCATGTTCTAAAATTAACTAGCTCTTGGTTACACAATGGACAGAAATATGAATAAAATATCACTATCGGCCAGTATTATCATGTTGTTTTATTATCAGCATAGGTCTGATTAGACTCAAACTGCAATATCATCAGGCCGGGTTTCTTATATTTCAAACAGTAAAAACATTTTTAAAAAAGTATTTAACAGTCATCCATCTTTTCAACTATACATTACAATTATTATCACACCTGTTTAACTACCAAAAATCATTTTTAGTGATTAAATAAATCTGAAATAAAAATATATTAAAAAATATATATTAAAAATCTTAGAAATGTTGCCTCAGCAATCTGAAATAATAATAGAAATATAAAAACAAAAATGTATTATTAAAGCAAATCACAAAATTATTAAAATTTAAAATAAATAAAGCAAAATATTAATAAATTCAGATTATTAATAAACACTATAATAGTACATAAATAATAAAAAAATAATAATACTGCACCATCTGCATTTATTTTTTTACCAATTAAAGACTGGTTGACTGTGCATGGTCCCTTTAATGCTATATACAGTAAGAATAATAATAATAATAATATTTTGCAATATTGTACATCCCGGATACAAGCAGACAGATCGCAGCCGTACCTTCTTGGAGGTGTTGATGCAGCTGATGTAGTCTTTGGCCAGCTGTGAGCAGTGCAGCGTCTGCTGTGGGTTCAGTCTGTAGCAGCTCAACACCTGCGACTGCAGCTCAGGGCAGACGGGACTCACATGACGAGGCCTGAGCGTCACACACACACACACACACACACACACACACACACACACACACACACGCTTCATCAACAGTGCTGGGTCAATTACACAGACTGCAATCAAGACATTCACATCAAAAACAGTTTTATGCCACTCACAATCACTCTACTCTAATAAACTAATACAGGATCACCTTCAAACTGTGTCAAGAACACTATACAGATCACAGGTGCAACGACTGATAGACACTAAACTAAGAACTAGAGGGAAAAAATAGTCATAGTCCTGCCACCTAGTGGCCTACAGAAATACTGCATAGGAATTTGGATATGATTTGGTCTCTTTCTCACAAAAAGTAAGACAAAGAGAGCACGAAGGTCCTTCAGAGATGAAGTCTGGCATTGATATTGAGTAGACATGTCTGTGACTCGACAAAGACACAGCTTTCTGCTCTTTTACATAAAAAAATGAGTCATTAAAGGTTAAAATATTATCTTAGTAAATTAAGTCAAACCAAGGTTATAGTTAAAAATAAAAAAATAAAATACAATAAATAAATGTTTTTTTTACTTTTCAAAATACTAATTTATACTATAAATATGAAAAACTTTTTTATACTTTATAAAAAAAAAATATTTTAGCTATAGTTTCTAATTTTGATTTATTTTTAAATGTATGTACATACAGTAACTAAATCGAAAACTAAAATAAAAAAAAATTATAAAAATTATATAGAATAATAAAAATATTAATAAAATTAATAAACCTACTAAAAAACAAATACAAATAAAATTTACAAAAAATTTACCTACATTTAAAACAAAAACTTAAAATATGAAAATAATAAATTAAATTTGAAAATAAAAAAAATAAAGTTTATTTAAAAACTATAATAGTATGATACTGAAATAAGGCCTGTGTCACTTCTGTACTCACTTAACAGTGGCCTCTGCTTTAAGCGCCTCCTGCTCGTACATGTGTGCAGTCTGGTGATAGTATTCAGTGTTCTGCAGAAACAGACACAAAGAGTCTGACTTCATTCAGTTAAGCTGCAATCATTCATAAAATACACAATTAAATAATGCATTTGTTTTCCTGCAGACTCTCCATTTACAATCAGCAAGTGTTTACGGTCCCAAACAGATGCATTTCTGCCACATTTATCATGCAAACTCAAAGGAGAGGGGAAAAAAGACAATTCATTCTTGCTTTGGTTTAATAGTGAATTTTTCTCTCCATCTCCTGCTTCTGTTACCTTCTCTAAACCAATCCCACGATGCAATAAACGCTCAGAAATGTGTGTGGAAGAACTCTTCATCATCCTCACAGGCTCAATTAAAGCAGTGTCATTATTTTCTAGCTCTGTCAGCACATCTCTCAGCCCGCGGACACCGAGTGAGACGCCGTAACGTTTTATTTGGCGAGTTTTATTGGCATTTACACGGCAATTACCACAATTACAAAACACAGCAGTGCAGAACATTACCTTCACACCAGCACATCTCACTCAATGCATCGGCCTCAGATACACTTTTACCAGAGAAATTATCTGCTACTCACAACTGATCAAATAATACTAGTATGCTTGATTTTCTTAAATAAACACGGCTGATATAAACTAACATTCACAACACAAAACTGCATTAGCTTGAATTGAAACAATGCAAAACGGTTCATTCAGAAACAATGTTGTCAGAGTTAAATAAAACTACTGGAACTACTTGAAATAAAGCTGAAAATAAAATATTAGATGAAAAACTTCAATAAAAACACATTCATTCTGTAGAAATATTATAAAAAAGAAAACTAATAAAAATAAACTAAATCCTTAAATTACTTTTGTTATTTGAAATAGAATAAACATGAACTGAAATTAAATAAAATATAAATGATACATTTATCAAGAACTACAGGAAACGTCTGACCTCTGTAATTGTAAACAAAGGTTTCTGTACCAAATATTTTTCTATTGTATCAAATGCTTATTTCCTGCAATAAAATGGAAATTAATTATTCAAAAATCATACAACGTGATTTTCTGGATTGTCTCAGTTGAGGTGTACCTACGATGAAAATTACAGATCTCTCCATTCTTTGTAAGTGGGAAAACTTGAAAAATCAGCAGTGTATCAAATACTTATTTGTCCCACTGTGTGTGTGTGTGTGTGTGTGTATATATACAGGGTGGGCCATTTATATGGATACACCGTAATAACATGGGAATGGTTGGTGATATTAAAGTCCTGTTTGTGGCACATTAGTATATGTGAGGGGGCAAACTCCTCAAGATGGAGCTTTGAGGAGTTAACTTAATTAATAGTTCAGAAATGACTATGGGAGAAGTCGTCTTAAAAGGTACAGTATCAAAAACTTTAATAGTTAGGGGTGAAAATAGTCAAGAAAATCTAAATTATGACTGTTTTGGAGCACGAAACCTTGACTGACATTATAAATGGACTTCAGAGAAACAAATCAATGCTGCAGAAGTGTGAAATACGGCCCGTGGAACTTTATCAGTGCAATATCAGCTCGTTCCTTCAACTCTGTGCTGTTAAATCCAGCAAGACACAAAAACAATACCCTGAAAGTGATTATAATCTATCAGTGTAATTACCATCTCAGTCTGTATCATCACGCAGCTGGAGTAATTAGACTCTGTTATCTTATTAAATCTACTATTACCCGATGCAAGAGGTAGAGAGAAATAAGAGGGACAAGCATCAGAAATCATCAGTCTGAGAGAAGAGTGTGAGTGATTATTAACAGAACTGTGACTTTGTGAACTCTAAAGAACTAGTAATAACGAATTCCTTATAAAACACCTCTAATAAGAGACGTGAATTTGCTGCCGCTGAGATCCCATGATTCCTCCCTCAGAGAAGGAAGAGTCTAATGGGATAAACGGCAAATAAGTAAAGCTCAGATAATGTTGTAGAGATAACACTTTTGATTCTCGACTCGTTCTCTCGTTTCTGGCTTCATTAATACCTGATTCTCAGCTCTACTGAAGTGTCTCTGGATGTTTTCATCTGATCTGTTTTTCTGTGTGAGGCAGTACCTCAGCAAAAGTGAAAAATGCTCACATCTGTATATTGTTTATGTCTCTTTGATGAAATACACTGACAGCACAGCTGGAGCAGATGTGTTGTGTGTGTTCGGGTGGGAACGAGTTATTTAATAAACATGCATAAACTCTCTCAAATTCATTTAAAGGTGGAACAGAACAAAAACCATGTTGTGAACATCGTTTACCGTGCTTGTTAAAGTTTTAGTGCTGATTTTGAGCTTTTTACAACCATTTAGCATTGTTTCATTAACATTCATTTACATTGTTTAAATGTTTTTTTCAGAAATGAAACAATACCTGACATTATTTCACACACATTTCAGCGATGAAGGTCGGTTATACCAGCTGGGCTCAAATAGGCCGCCAACTCGCCTGTCAATCAACCACTGAAAAATATATTTACATAGTGAAACGCATGGAAGCCTGTTTCTGCCACTGAATAAAAATAAAACAAGGTAATTATGACTTTTTATCTCACAATTCAGACTTGCGAATGCAAATTACTATCATGCAATTCTAAGAAGAAAATTCAGAATTAGAATGAGATGAAAGACGCAATTTACATGTCACAAATAAAAAATAAAAAGGTGCATGCAACTTTTTATCTTACCTTTTTAACTCTTTGCAAGTTTATATCTCGCAATTCTGAATTGCAAAGAAAAAAGTTTGACTTGTGAGACATAAACTCACAATTGCAAGATACCTGCAAGATACATTGTAGCAATTGCAAATGAAATGTACGGAGAGTGGCACTAAAAGGCTAATGCTCTATTGCATTTGAAAATAATGTATCACCTACACTAAACCTGACCGACAGTATTAAGAGCAAATGAAAGATTAAAAAAAGCAATCGTGCCATTTAATCATGCTTCTAAAAGCTTTTGAGCTCTTTTAATTTGACCCGCGTTTCACAGGATCTTGTACCCGATGCCGTACCAGGACAAAGAGAGCACAATGCTGTACCAGGTGCGCTACCGAGCAAGCTTACTGCATCAGAAAAGCCATACATATGGCACTGGTTATGTGATGTAAACATCAAAATATATTAGTTTACAAATCATGCATCATGGTAAAAGTGTTCTGAGGTTATAACAAGAGTTGTGCATGCAACCACGCAAAAATAAGTCTTTACTAATGGAAAATCTGCCTCTGTAGTCATGATTCCTGTTACAAAGTAATAAAAGTCATTGTTTTACTGCCTCTAGGGTTGATTTCTGCAGGAAACTGCAGTGAATTGTACCTATAGGAACAATTGGTGTAGAAACAACAAAACTTACAAATTGCTAGTAAATTTCAAAATTAGCTACAAAGAAACAGCAAGGAACACATTAAACTAAACATGAAATCTTGAAGCAGAAACACTGAAAAAGTATTTTCTTGTAAAACGTACTGATAATCTGTTATATTTACAACTTTCAAAAAAAAAAAAAGTGTTACATGAAGTGTTACAAAAGTGTTACTTTGTTTGTTACATGAAGCATTAGAGAAAAATACCAGAAGATATGTACGAGACTCATTTAATGTGATGTAGATTTGTGTATTCTGACTGTATGAACAATAATGAAGAAGAATGAAGGAAATTACACCTGTTTGTCTAGTTAAGTCCTTTTAGATCGGAGCAGATATCAGTCTGATCGGCCGTCAGAGCTTCATCTGATAACACGAGCAGATGAGTCTGATTTATTCTAGCAAAAGCTTGACAGAGTGTAAAGCACAAACCCTTTTTAAGATGGACATGAATATTGCATTACAGTACGAAGAGTGAAGATAGGCATGCAGAAGAGAAAGCCAGTGAGATCAGGATCTTTGTTTCTCTGTGTGTGTGATGCCTTTGTGTCACGCTCAGGATTCCTCTCTGAGAGCTTAACCAAAGCGTTTCAGATTACTGTATGTAGGCTGAATCTTACAAATGTGAGCCGTCATTTAAAGCATCACACATACAGACTGCAGCAGTATAACACACATGACAGAGAGCCGATTAAAGGTCTCAGAAGACAAGAGAAAAATAAAAGATTCAGGGACGGCGGAGTGTGTTTGTGTAAGAAGAGCATCACATCAACTGTGTGTGTGTTGTGACAAAGTGACATTTTTGGTGAAATGGATATATATATATATATATATATCAAATGAAAGCTCTTAATGAGCTCTTTATACTGGCAAAAGTACTGTCATCCATGAGTGCACGTATTTTTATTATAAACAATTGAAATCAGTACACAAAGTCAGATCAAACTATGGTCAAATTGTTGCTCTCCTGTAAAGTTGGTGAAATGCCACTTACGGCTTTCCGTTTCAAACCCTTCGTAGTGTACACAGGCATCACCAAATGAAACTGCACAAATAATGACTGTTCCAGACAGGTTTCCTTGTACACTTCTTTGTCTGCCATGGGTTGGACAAACAGATAATCCTGCCTCAAATTCACTCCATTGATTCAACATTGAGTCAGAATTTGCATATTAAGCCGGTCAATGAAGTTTGTTTGGCTCATGTAGATTTTGCAAAAAGAAACGAAACCTGTTTTTAGAAACATTAAGATGATTTTCTTTGCAATGTTACATTACGATTACTATAATAATTACGATCAATATTGTACTATAATAATATATATTTTATTTATTAATTTTTGTGGGTCATGAAAATTATGTCAACACAGAAACTCTTATCTTATTAATTTATTAATATATTATAATATAATACTTTTTATTTACTAGTTTATTTATTTAATTATGAGGTGAAATAACAGCAAAAAAAAAATCTTAATGGCCTTAATGTTCATAAAAGCAGGCTTTCATAATATAATATTCAGCTATAGTTAGCCAATATGAAGCTGATGTCCTGTTGTGTGACACAGTATACTGCATTTAACACATTTTGCTAATTTCAATTTTTATGCTTAAAATGACCTAAAAGATCACATATTATTTATACTTTGTCACACCATGGCTGTGACAAAAATGGTGATTAAAAATATAGTGCAAAACTTCCAGTTTCCACTTAAACCATTTGACTTCTACCCTTTCCTTTGTACAGTAATAGTTCAAATCTTGATGTTAATCTGAAAAACAGCCCATGAACATGTTATGCACCGACTTCTGTTCACGCAGGTTTGTATTCACAGGAATTTTGATCCTTTTACAGTTCATTTTATTTTTAAACTTTACACGACTTTATTGTGGCATTGATATCCCAAGGTTCAAAGGTTGCATTCCCATAGGACTTTGTCTTGAACATTCAAACATTTGCTACCTTTGAACCTGCAAATTCATTTCACTGTAACCGCAGTGTTCCTGTAGCTCAAACAGATGGGTTCGATTGCCAGGGAATGCAATGTAAATCGCTTTGGATAAAAATGTCTGCCAAATGCATCAACGTAAATGTAAAATATACAACTATGTGATGCCTTGTTTGCTCAGACAGTTCAAAATAAATATGGTTAAAGTTTAAAAATTAAATAAACGGCACCAGTCTGACTTCTGGACGTTCAAAAACATTCCAGAGGCCATCTGAGACTGTTTTTTTATAGCAACAGGCCTACTATTTATGGCTTATAAGATCATATTTTCACTTTTCGTTTCATGTGAAATAAATATATTCTTAGTTTCTATAATTTTATTTCAGTTCTCAAAAAATTCATTTCTTTTTCTGTTGCAGTGATGAAACTAAACACAAGCTGAAACTCTCTCGCTTTCATTCCTCAGGCGGTTAATCAATGATCTAAAACAACTTTTAAAAGCATAAAATCCCACATTTGGATTCCACCCACAGTTCATCTCTCCGGATCGGTCACACACACACATTAAAGTGGCGTATCCCTCATCAGAAGCATAAAGGATGTTGATACAAGAGCGCCACGGTTCAGATGAAGCCGCATAATCATCATGACCTCAACGTTATCGCATTCATGCAAACAGATGCATTTATAAATGCAGACTCACCAACTATATTCAATATGACTATGAAAACATCAGAGAAAACAACCCATCTTCAGCCTTACAGTAAGATCAAAGACGAGACGGTTTGTAGGAACGTGGCAGTGATGTGCGTTTAAAGTACTTCTAAAGGCCACATTTTGTAAATATCCTCACAAATATAATAAAACCTGTTAAAACTGACATGTTTTATTTCTAGCAATGGAAAAAGGTTCATCAATGGGCCAAATTCAGGCTTCAAATCTAAAAATGGTTTGTGAGGAAGTGTGTTTGTGCATCACACACCTTCTTCTCCATCAGATGTAGTTGCTCCTTGTAAAACTGTTCCAGATGTTTCAGTTCATTTTCTTTCTTCTTCAGCTGTCGGGCCTGATAGACACAGAATAACCTGCTCAACATCACATGTTCATTTGCAATTCAACAAAACTCTTGATGGCTTTCAAACGTGGTAGATGCTCGACTGCAGCACACGATGAAGATCTGAGGTCCTCTGATGTACCTGATCTATGATGGAAACTGGCAGTTTAAGCAGCCATCCACAACAGAAAGAGCGCAGCAGCATGCAAGAGGACAGAAACACCGTCACGTCATCACAAACTCAATGAATAATGCTGAGATTAGCCAGAAATTAGCTTTCTGTGACGACAGACATGACGTACAATAACACAGAAAACAAAGCATGATGGGACGGAATGAAAAGACACACTTCAGATGCATGAATCAGATGATACAATAACACAAATATGATTCAATAAATAAATATGACTACAAACATTTGGAAGACATACAACACACACACACACAATGATAAATGAAGATTTAACTGATGTGTGATTATATGGCTAGCCCTATAGAAGCTGCTTCCGCCACTGAATAAAAAAATTAAAAAGGTAATTGCAACTTTTTCTCTCACAATTCTGATTTATTTTTATTTATTTTTTTCACTTTACCTCGCAATTGTGAGTTTATATCTCAACATTTTGTGAAAAAAAGTCAGAATTGTGTGAGAAAAAGTTGCAATTACCTTTTTTATTTTTTATTCAAGTGGCACAAACGGGCTTCCATAGCTAGCAGCTTTAAAGTTAACATGAAAAATCTTTGTTTTTTTTTATCATATTCATCAAAATGTAGTAAATTGCTCCACTTCTGGAAAAACTTCCACATTTGACAATATTTTTACTGTTAACTTAACTATTAAAAATGTTCTCGGTAAATGAAATAAAGCTGAAATAAAATAAAATATTAATATTAATTGAAAAACCTAAACTTAAATGAAAATTAGAAATATTGCAATAAGTTGGAGTTGAAATACTAACATTTCTAAAACTAAAATTAAAGCCATAATGAAAAAACAATAAAACAATTCAAGCTAAATTATTTAAATTTGAACAAAATTATTAAAACCAATTGAAAATATTAGTAAAACTATAATTGTATAAAAAAAATACTAAACTTGCTACATGCATCAATCACTCTTATTGTAATCAGTTTTCACCATCCAATCAGTTCAAGTCCCAATGACACTTTCTTGTTAAATATTGTCATACTCTAGTAAACAGTTTCATGTTGACTTTAAAAAGGCTCTGATGAAGAGACTGACTGTGTCTTGTCTCATTTACACACAGCACTAAGAAGCAATGACACATAAAACTACAATAAAACTCAGATTCACAGCAAACGACTGCTGCTTCTTACCCGAACACTCAACTCATCCGGCTGAGAAACAACAGAGAGCAGAGAAACAAGGTGAAGGATGAGGAAACATTACAGCCCATGGACCCCAGAGCCCATGCTGTATTTATAATTACATCAAAGAAAGAAAGAAAGTTGTGCTGAATTTAATTTCTGCCTATTTTAATGACTGTACCAAATCAGTGTCTCTCTAGGGAATCACACGCTTCTTACAGTGGTTTGCTGTTCTTTTACACTCGTTTAGTGTTTATAGTAATTAATGAACTGGGTATTAACACACATCTGTGCATCTAAATGAGCCGGAATATACATGTTAATCAGAAAAGCATCAGCTGAGGGAAAATGAACTGAGAGAGAGTACAAAATAAAAGATTGCAATCATGAGCACTTAAAGCTTTACACGCAAAACAGGGTAATTATAATTAACAACGAAGCTGGTTATTATAAATAAAACGAGGAGCATCACCTCAAACAGCAACATTACATCAAACACTCCTGCTGCAAAACACTCATTAATACTGCTGCTTTTGAAACAGAAGGATAGATGTCTCATCATCATGAAAAATATGAGAAAACAAACAAAAATCTGTGAGAGTTATTGCTTGAAAGTTCTTCATTATATTCTTTCGTGAAATGAGGAATCATGTTGTCAAAGTAAGGCATGTTAAAATGCATCCTGTATGTCAGAGAAGGACAGACAGCGTCAGGTCATAGTGAAAGCAGAAGAGAAGCAAGAGAAAGCGTGTGTGTGTGTCTCACCAGGTTGTGTGTTTTGTCGAGTTCCTGCCGTGTCTTTGCTGTCTCTCGCAGCGCCGCTGGGTTTATATCGTCTCTCACCATCTCTCTACGGCTGATCCGGGCCAACTCTTCCTGGACCAGAGCCTGCTCACGCTCGAACCTACAGCCACACACACACACACACACACACACACACACACACACACACACACACACACATCAGCTACAGGGACAGACAGACACTAATTGCATGACCATTAAAGAATCGTTCATGATGAATGAGCCAACTAGCCTTGATTCTAGTGAATGCAGCTTACAATTATTTGTTTATCATTGTAATGCATAATAATCTCAATAAATAAATATTATATATTATTTTATTTAAACTGCCAAATATTTATGCATCATGATAGCAATAGATGTAATGATTTTTCCAAGGTTATTATCATTAATTAAGACGAAAACTAAAAAACTTTTACAAAATTACAAAGTAAAAAAACTCAAAATGTAGAGATGTTTAACAGAGTTGCAGTAGTTATGGCAGAGAATGTGTTGAGAAATACTGATAAAACTATATAACACACTAACCGTCTCCTGAGCTCCTCCTGTGTCTCTGCAGCAGACGGCCCTGAAATATCAGCATCACAGTCAAATATGAGATATAAACAAGTGTTGCTGAAGAGAGGAGCAGAAGCGGTCGAACCTGGCTCAGGTTTAGCACTCTCTGCTTTGGGTGATGATGATGAGGATGATGATGATGATGATGATGACGGTCCAGTGTCCCGCATCCGCTGAAGAACATCACCAGACAACTGAGAGCACAGAGACACTCGCATTAATATAACATCAACTGAGTTATGACTTCACATCTGGACATATAAAACAAAAATATATTAATACAACCAAATAAACATACAGCTCTCAAAAGAAATAAAAATATAATAAAATAATAATAAATAACACACGCTCTCACAGATCATATTGAACTGTTTTGTGTCGTTGACCTTGAGTAAGAGCAGATAAAACTACTATTTCACAGCATATTAGATCCCAGCAAACAAGCCATGAGGAGAAACACGAGCACAATGCTTTAAAATGAGCAGATTTCATCATTATATCACATATGAATCAATTAAAAACTGATACTTTCATTTTCTCAGAGCCACTAAAGTTCAAAAGAGTCATAAAAGCACATTAAAATCTCATAAAGGTCCAGTAGTATCAGTCAGGACATGATTATTATTGTGGTGTCTGTCACCTTTACTCCGTGTATGACCCTGACATTGTCCTGTTCATCGAGTCCGTAAGACACAGATCTGCTCCTGCTGTCCGCGGCCCCCATCAGCACTAAATCACCCCAAACACTCCAGCGACACAAATAAAATCACCCCGATTCACTTCAGGGTCACTGTGTCCCGCTATATGCAGATACAACCAGAAAACATCCACGCGTCACGTGACACGCGCAGTGCACTATGGGACATGTAGTTCTAGTCGCCACACTGACGTCACATGGAGGTTTATATGGTTTAATTTTATGGTTTGTTTAATTTGTGTTCTTGTATTGAAAGCAAAACTTTTTTGTAATGATATATTATAATAAAAAGAAATAAAAAAATGCACTCTTTTACTATGTTATTATTTTTAAGGTAGTTTTTTTATTATTATATTTGAATGAAATGGTCGGTAAATAGTATTTAATTTGCCTTTTCTTTTTCTCTTATTGCTGAAGATTATACTGCTAGCAGCTTTAAAGTCAACATGAAACAAAATAACTTCTGGATCCAGTGTTGCAAAATAAAACTATTAAAAACTGTTTTTGGTAACTGAAATACAATATAAATATAATAAACTTAAATTATTTTTAAAAGTTGAAGTAGCCTACTAAAATTACTAAAACTGAAACAAAAATGTATTAAATGGTATTTTTGTTTCAGTTTTAGTAATTTAAAATAAAATATTTATATTTTAAAAAGCACATAAAGTTACTAAAGCTAGCATTAAAATGAAATTTTTAAAATAAAAGCTAATTTATCATTAAATCCTATAATAGCTTATATAAAAATACTGAACATTTTACATCAGTCCCTCTTTTTTTTATCTGTCCATCATGTATAAAATCAAGTCCCAATGGCATTTTATTGTTGAATATTGTTTTTCACTCTAGTATTTATTATTATTATTATTACATTTGAATGAAATGTTAAACTAATTCATTTATTTACTTTGCCTTTTCTTTTTCTCTTATTGTTTTTTAATCAATGTTATCCATTCAGATTTTCTGTTTTTAGTTCTTACAATTCATTTTAATGACATTTCCTGGTATTAATTTATTTATCTAGAATGTTCAAATGTAAAAGCAACCATTATTATAGTGAATAATGTAAATTATCCACATCCGCTGACGTCGAGAGTTCCGGTTTGTGAAAATCACTTCACTCACGTCACTGAAAGTATTTTCCAAAATAAAAGTCCGTGTGGCTCTTTGCTGGACTTAAGTGCAGTGTTTATCTGATTAAAGTGGTTTCTTATTTTCTGCTTTATAACATTGATAGGCTAAACAAAATAAATACCCTGATCTTTAGCAAAGCATTTCAGGGAAGAAAAAACTAAAAATATCTTTGAGATATACTTCCAATAACAGGCTGAAATATCATTTTTTTTTTTTTTTAAACAAACAGGCAGAGTAAAGCATTGAGTATGAGCAATATGACAATTTGCACTGAATTTCAGATTATATTACAACTCATTTACAGTGGCATTTCAGTGCAAAAATTAAAAATCCACTGTGAAACATCTCTAAACAGATACAGTTTAATCATAAACATCTCTCCATGCTCAAATCATATTTAAAGAAAAAAGAAATAAGCACCAAGCATTTTACTCAGGCCAGATTTAATTGAAGATTTTTTTTTTCTGTGCACCAAAAAAAGTGAACGAGTGGTATTTTATCAAATAAAACAAAGCGGGTCATATGCTCTCTCTCCCAGTATGGTCCTTTCTCTTCACTTTCTCCCTCATGGACTGACATGAAGAGAAGCCTGACTTGAGCCGGTGCCATTTCCATTATCAACTAGAAACACGAACAAAGGTCAAGATCACAATTTAAGCTTTCACTTTAAGAACTGAACCCAAGACTAATGATGACAGGCTAAAACTAAATTCAGCAGATAACTAAAATAAATACAAATCCAAGGAAAATGCTTTCAAAACTATAATATAGCACTGAGAAATAAATCTTTTTACAAATTTCTAGTAGATTACTGGGTCCTTAAGACTTCAAATTAGCAATCAAATGAGCCAAATCAGTGCAAAACAACCCTAATGAGCAGATCTTTTGCTGGTATCAGTAGCATAACATCATGAAATCATCTAATGGCGAGCGATTATGGTTTCAGCAGAAATATATTACATTATGCACATCATATAAAGTTGCTTGCGGTACAGACCCGAACACACAAATGTAAAATTAAGAGCATTGGTGTTACACAAGGAATGTTGAATTCATGGAATACAAATGAAATCGATCTTAAATAACAGCACGGACTGGGAAAGTGTTTCTGATCAAGGCAGTCCATGACGAGCTGGAGTCAGTTAAAGTGTGTTCAGGCGTTGAGGGCCCTCCAGCGGTCGCTGTCGATGCTGTTGATGCTGTGCGCTCCGCCGAACGGCCCCGACACCACGTCGTCCAGATACGCTCCGGAGCCGTCGATCTGCGTGCTGGAGTACGAGCCGTGATCCAGATCCTTCCGGCCCAGACCGGAGGACGAGGTGTTGGGCAGGTGGACGTCCGAGTCTTCCGGCTCATCGATTTGTGACTTGTAGGAGAAGAGGATTTTGGGCTCGGAGCTGAAGAGAAACCAGGAGGAAGCATGAAAAAGCACATAGCATTATAGTTATAGTTTAGACAGGATGTAGTTAATGTTCTTCTTATCATGTAGATCAGGTGGAAAATTCAATACATTTTTAAAACACACTTCCATTAAAAAGTTTATTCAAATACATGAATGCTTTAATTCAGCAAGGATGCATTAAAGTGGCAGTAAAGACATTTATAATGTTACAAAAGACTTCTATTTCAGATCAATTCTGAACTTTCTGTTCATCTGTGAATGCTGAAAAATAAAATGTACGATGGTTTCAACAAAAATATGTCAGCTCAACTGTTTTCAACACTGATAATAATCAGAAATGTGTCTTGAGCAGCAAAACAGCATATTAGAATGATTTCTGAAGATCATGTGACTCTTATGGAAGCCCATTTCCACCATATTCAAAAATTATGAGTATTGTAATTATGAGTCAAAATTATTAGAAAAAGTCATTGTGACATAAATGATGACACAAAATGACAAAAAAATTACCTTTAGGTCATAATCATGACTTATCTCATAACTATGACTTAGTCTCTCATAACTTTTTTTTGTCATAATCAGGATTTAAGTCATAATTATGATTTATCAAAGCGTGTTTTATGTGGCAGAAATAGGTTTCCCTAATTACAATATGAGATAAGAGATAAACAAGGACAATTATGAGATAAGTCAAACTTATGACATAAAAAGTCTACATTCAAGTCATGATTATGACAAAAACAATTGTGAACGTTTAGACTTTTTATGACATAATTTGCACTTCTGTCATAATTATGACTTTTTACCTCAATACTGGCGTTTATGTCAAATTTGCTGCTTTTTATCTTATAATTCTGATTATCTCAAAATTGCAACTTTTTATGTCATAATTATGATTTTCCAAAGCATGTTTTCTTATGAGGTGGAAATGGGTTTCCATAGACACTGAAGACTGGAGTAATGATGCTAAAAAACTTTTTTTTACAATATATTCACATCTAAAGCAGTAATAAAAATTGCAACAATATTTCATAACATTACTGTTTTACTCCAGTTTTGATCACATAAATGCAGCCTTGCTTTTTTCAAAAACATTAAAACAATTTTTGAAAGGTAGTACATAATGGTAATCTTTTTATGCTTTTAATGTTATTGAGGAGATTTTATGTATGTTAACTATGAATTATTGATATAAAAAAACAGATCCAAATAAAGTGTATCAATTTGATATATCATTTTGTAGAAAATGTCTAAAACCACTGACTGTCTGAGTTTTTAAAAACTCTTTTTGCACTTCAATAAAAAAGGATTTAATTATTTATTTATAAAGATTTGGAAGAGGGAAATAACCACTTTTATCCTCTCTTGGTATCAGAAGTGCTCCGACTTTTTTGGATCATTTCTGTAAAATTCTGTTTAAAACAGAAAGGACTTCCATAGACGTTCATAGAACGAGTTAAAGCTTGTATGATAATATGATGGCTGGCCACATTTGCTGAGGGCAGTGATGTCTTTAAGGTGGTGTTTAGTGCAGTCTTATCATGGACAACAGCATTTCTCTTGCTCTTTTGAAATAAGCGTTTGACATGATGGCATATAGAAACAAACCTTCCCCAGTTCACCCTGAATGAGGCAACGCATGACTGTTTTTAAAAATAAATCCTACGAAGGTGCAGAATATGGCATTTTAAGGAAGTTGAAACCCACAGCAGCCTATTCATCTGCTCTGTGAATACAGGTCCTCATGCAGAACTAAAGCATAATAATATGACAGAAATGAGTCTGTCTAGAGGCTGGATCGACAGACACATCTAATATCCTGTGACTGAATCACAGGTGGAGCTACATACCCAAAGAATCCTTTCAGGAACGTCACATAGATCAGAGGAGCAAAGACGGAAAAGTACAGGAATGTGGTCACATCTACACAGCTGCAAACACAGAGAGGAACAGATACAGTTTGAAACCATTCTCATAATCTGGCATCCGTTACAATTTAGAGAATTCATTTGTAGCATTCTGAAAAAGGTTAAATAAATATTATGATATAAAATGTATGACTAAATTTTTTTAGCATTTCTAATATTATTGTAGCATTCTCAAATCATGAGACAAACCAAAATTCTCAAAATTCATATATTTACTTTTCACTCACATTTTATGCAAATAAGAATGTATATTATATGCATTACAATAATATATTAAAAACAATTAAAAAAAATTTCTTTTGGGCTTTATTTCAATGCATCTTTTAGTCTAAAGAGCATGACATATTGCCAAATATTCAATATAACACATATATAAAGATAGCAGATGAGATGTATACTGAATTTTATTAAACTAGTTTACAAAATGTTACTTTAAAATATATTTGAAAACACAATTTCATTAGGAAATTGCATTATCTAACACTAACATTTCTATTAATGTGCAAAAAAAAAAATAGTTATATAAAAAAAATTAAAAAACATGCCATAATTTATTTACAATACATTTTTTCACACCAAATCCATTAACATATCTATTGACATATCAATTAAAACTTACTGATTTAAAATTATAATTAAATGCACAATGCACATTTCTTAATATTGTGCCTGAAATGTGTTTTAATCCCACAATAGTCCCCGTAACGAAGGTTTTCATTTATAAAGCTCTAAAGACCTTACTGACTGATGTTTTAGTGCACTTCCTGCAAATATGGAAAATTACAGGGTCTCAATTAAATGTGTGCAGTTTCACATGCAAATTGTCACGTGACCAGAGCAGTTTATTTCCTGTTTGCATTAAATTAGATGGATGCATTAAAGCTACAAAACAAAAGGCTAGTAAAGAATGTAAAGTAGATTTTTGGTACGCATGATCTTTAGGGTGTCTAGTATTAATATATGCATTTGCATGTATTTAGTTTTGTTGAGTGTGGTCATAGAATGAGTAAACATGTTGACGCTGGGATAACAGTGAATTTAGGTGTACAATATAATCCAATTGCAGTTGCTAATGAAAATTACAATAAAATGTTGCAATGACAAAATATTGCACTAAATAAAAAAAATAAAATGTTACAAAAATATTTACAATAATGATGTTACTCGATACTCGTAGCATTAATATAAAAAAAAAAAAAATTATAAATAAAATAAAATAAAAATTTTATGTTATATTTTGCAAAAATGAACAATTTTGAAATGCGGTGATGGTTGAATGTTTTTGTTTTTTATCTCAGTGTTCCTATCAATGTTGCATAAGGTTTTTTTATGCATAATATGTGATCAAACAGTGTAAAATAGCTGGCTAAGATATATAAAAAATGTTATGACTGCAGAAGTATGTTATTTCAGTACACACGTTATCCCACCGGTCACAATTGTGACTGAACATAAAACACAATTAAAAAATAATTATTGATTATTTCAAAGGGTTACTTATGACACATCATTTGGATATTTTCCTGTCTGGAAAGAAATAATAATAAGGAGTGTATGATCTCTGTATAATGCAAGATATTTAAAGTGTCCCTCAAGTATACTTGCAATAGTTCCACTTTAGCAGAATCAAATAGACTTCAGTATATCTTTAGCTGGACTTCAGCACTATTTCTGCACAATTAAAGTGCATTAAGCACAAAATCAGTATTAATTAGTATTTTTTTCCCACAAGGGTAGGTTTGACCGTCAGAGAAGAATCCTCACCACAGGCCTTCGATGATGTCGGCACAGAGCAGCGCGCTTCCCAAACCCTGAACCAGATTGAGCACGGACAGGATGGCAGCGTACACGTAAAAACCCCTCTTCGCTGCGGCACGAGAAACAGAAACACATTCACATCATTCATCATCATCTGAATGATTCCTACATGATGAACACTGCGCTTACTCACATGGTAACGAGATCCTCTCTCTGACTGGAGTTTTAGGTAGAATGACTATCAGGGAATACACCTAAAACAGATTACACGACAGAATAAACATTAATAATTCAACATATAAACACAAGATGGTTTCATAAGAAAGGAGAAGTAATTAACTAGATACCAGGAAAAAGAAACAGGAACTGGCCAACCAGAAGTGGCGCCCGCCGTGGCCGTAGATGTTGAAGTCTTTGGCGGAGAGATGTTTGTCTGGGAAACGAATCTCCAGAGTCCCCTGAGAGAGCAAGAGACAATAACTCACTGAAAATCACAGCTAAGTGTGTTTTTACAAACATCGGCACTTAAAAATCATTATTTATCAGTTTGAATTAATCAGAGTGGTTTCTGAATTAACATCCAGCTCAACAGATGTTTTGTTAAGGATGCATATTCAGCAATTTTTTGCTGTAATAAATGTATATGTGACCTTGGACCACAAAACCAGTCATAATCTTTGCATTGATGTATGGTTTGTTAGGATCGGACAATATTTGGGTGCAAAAAAATCTAAATATTGAGAAAATCTCCTTTAAAGTTGTTCAAATTAAGTTCTTAGCGATGCATATTACAGTTTTGATATATTTACGGTAGGAAATTTACTAAATATATTCATGGAACATGATCTTTACTTAATATCCTAATTATTTTTAGCATAAAAGAAAAATGGATAATTTTGACCCATACAATGTATTGTTGGCTATTGCTACAAATATACCTGTGTTACTCATGACTGCTTTTGTGCTGCAGGGACACATATAAATGTGTAATGAATGGCTGTTGTATAACACACCTGTGTGATGGAGTAGGCCAGAGACAGGACCGCAGTGATGGCCAACACACGCTTGACGCTGGACTTGCTCTCCAGATGGCCTGAGCAAACACAATCAGCAAACACGACACTTTAACAGCAAGTGCAGCACACACTAACAGACCCTTTGTTTTCATGGGCTCTCGCTGCACAGCAAGTTACAATGCAACAGGTACATTTAGAACATATGGAAATCACTGTAACTAAAAAAAATAATAATAAAAAAAGTTACACTTTATTTTAAGGACCAATTCTCACTGTTCCTAAACTATAGCATTAATTAAAAAAACATTAAAAATAATTTTCAATAATTTAAATACGACTTAAAATTAAAATATAAAATATTAGACAAAAAAAATGTAACAACCTAAAAAAGATCATTTAAAATGTTGAATGCTGGCTTGGCAATAAAATTACAAAAACAATGATAAAAATCTAAAAGAACTAATAAAAAATTACAAGCGCATAATTTAATTAGTGAAACTTAAAATTAAAATGACAACAAAAACATAAAAATAAAAGCAAAAAAAAATTAATATTGTGATAGATTAATAAGACTAAAATTACCCATTTGAAAAATTAGATTTTTATAAGAAACAGAATCACATTTGAAATCTGAAATAAACACAAATGCAGGAACGTACCAAAAGCCAGTCCGAGTATGATGACGCTGAGCTCAATAGCCAATAAAAAGAACCTCGTGATTTCCCAAAGCACCTGTAAACACAGAAATCACTGATGAATCCGTGTCATAATTACAGCACAATCCTCTCACTGTGTTCATTACAGCGTCAGCAAACCTAACACATCTGCAAGCCAACATGACGCCAGAATACACCGATTACTTTCTTCATTCACGTTCCTGCTCTGATTATGAATGATTCATCAGTCACGGTATTGTAATTAAATAAATGTTTGTTTTTATAATCCATCAACATAATATAATAAGTTGCTCCACGTTAACTTGTCACTAAATATCTCGTTGGTAAGTTTTGTTAATGTTTTTGAAAGAAGTCTCTTCTGCTCACCAAAGCTGCCTTTATTTGATCAAAACTATAATATATTCCTGTGATGCAGCTGTATTTTCAGCATCATTACTCCAGTCTTCAGTGTCACATGATCTTCAGAAATCATAATAATATACTGATTTACTGCTCAACAAACATTTATGATTATTATCAATGTTGAACACAGTTGTGCTGCACAATATTTTTGTGGAAACCGTGATGCATTTTATATTTCAAAAGAACAGCATTTATTTGAAATGGAAATCTTTTGCAAGTTTAGAAATGCCTTTACTGTCACTTTTGATCATTTAATGCACAAAAGTTCTCACAGTATTTTCTGACTGGAAACTGTAGTGCATGTCAAATACAATAAATATATAGTAATTTGATAAGTAGAATGGAATATAATGAAATCACAATATCAAAATGGGAATAAGTCATATTTTTAAACATTCATTTATTTTCAGAGCAAGACAAAGCAGAATGCAGAACAATGTCTACAGAAGCTTTTGGTGGCGTCATAAAATGTTTCAAATGTAAAAAGTTGTGCTTTCAGATGCAGATTTTGTATACAGCGGGTAAAATAAGTACTGAACACGTCACCATTTTCTCCAGTAAATATATTTCTAAAAGTGCTGTTGACATAATTTTCACAACCCAAGTAATCCATGCATACAAAGAAAACAAAATAAGTTCAGAAATTAAGTTGTGTGTAATAAAACGGAACGACTCAAAAGTATTGAACTACTGAAATTAATGTAATACTTCGTACAAAAGCCTTTGTTGGTAATGAGAGCTTCAAGACGCCTCCTGTAGGAGAAACTAGCTGCATGCATTGCTCAGGTGTGACTGTCTTCAAATCTTGAAGGTTCTGTGGCCTCTTCTATGAACTCTTATTTTCTATTGGATTCAGGTCAGGTGATTGGCTGGCCAGTCTAGCAGCTTTATTTTCTTTCTCTGAAACCAATTGAGAGTTTCCTTGGCTGTGTCTGGGATCATTGTCCTTGTTTCATCTTCATCATCCTGGTACTGTAGGTGTTGGGACTGAAGCAGCTAAATGTAATTTCCACTGACGAGGGGCAGGATTGCTTTCTAATTACTGATAGATTTCAGCTGGAGTCCTGGCTTTCCATGCCTTTTTGCACCTCCCTTTCTTCATGCGTTCAATACTTTTTCCCCTGTGTCATTCCATTTTATTATACATAACTTCATTTCTGAACTTATTTGTTTTGTTTTCTTTGTATGCATGGATTGCTTGGGTTGTTACCGACATCTGGTGAGAATTTCAAGTCAACAGCACCTTTAGAGATATATTTATTGGGGAAAATGGTGACGTGTTCAATACTTATTTTACCATAATTAAATCAAGATTCACAGAAGTCAGTGTGAAGTCCTCACTGAGATGTTTTGTGTGTGTTTTCACCTTGTCTATAAGTGTGGCGTAGCTGGATGTGCTGACGGTCATGGAGACGATGGCTCGTGTGATTCCTACAGCCGCCACCACAAACACCTGCGCGGCGCGAGAGAAAGAGTCTGTCAGAGCAAACCTGAGCAGCACAGCACAAACCTTCAGGTCACGCGGGACGCTCTACTGCTTACCAGGATGTAAAACGCCACGAATATAGGGCTAGATGTCAGACGGATCTTAGCACGAGCAGAAGGAAGCTTCCACATCAGGAAGACCAGGAAAGCCACGTTTGGGACGAGCAGCATCACATCCCAGTAGCGAACCCTGACGGACAAACAGAGACGAAGAGTTACGAATCAGAGCAAAACAGAGCTTTACTGCTGTGACACGGTGTTCATTAAACATGTTTAGATTAAACAGCACAGAAACCTGCCGTTTATTACTACAATACTAGACCACACACACACCTAAAACTGGAATTTCAGCTTTTCATGCTGTGATGGAAAGCACCGATTTAGTCACACAACCACCCCCTGGGAACCCAAACAAAAAAGTTTAAGCTGAAGTCTTAAAACTGAATTTTTTTTTTTTTATATATATATATATATATTTTTAATAAAGCTAAAAATAAAAAGTGCAAAAAAAAAATAGGTTTGAGGCTAATTTTCCTCAAGTTCTCTTCATAAAAACATAAATGTATAAAACTTTCATAGGTTTATACATATGTAGCACCTGCAGTCAATGAATCAATTTAATAAAGAACTACTGTACAACAATAGACCTACTGTTTTTCTTTCTATATAATTTGCTGATTTATGAATTTAAAAACAAGGAGAGGAAGTTGTCATGAGAAGCACCAAAGAGCCCATGACATCGTCTTAAAGACATGCAAAACTATTCTGAGCTCAGAGACGTTCACCAACACAAACGTCCTCAAATGAACAAAACCCCCAACTGTCCCAGGAGAACCAGATGTGACTTTTAATAAAATTACAGAGGACAGTCCCGTTTGATAGAGTCACTACAAGCACAGAAACGAAAGCAGAACTGAAAGCTCATGTTATAAAAATCCTCCAGCACTAAAATCACATTTCACGCGCCTCACACAAGCGTCTACTGTTAGATCTAACACAAGATCTTCTGTATCTGAGAAATACTCTTCAGTATATGAGCTCAAAAACTACATGCATTCAGGCATTCAAACATGGCAAAGAGCCCAGATGAAAACTGCAGTCAGTTTCAGCACACAGAAATGCAAAATACAACGACATGAAATCACAAATCCTTGCCTGTCGCTTAATTCAACTGAAAAAAAAACTTGCTAATTTACAGCAACTCCATATATCAGACATGCACATGCCATATAATAGTAATAAGGACACATATGTGACCCTGGACACAAAACCAGCACAGGTTCATAGCAATAGCCAACAATACACTGCATGGGTTAAAATTATCTATTTTTCTTTTATACCAAAAATCATTAGTATATTAAGTAAAGATTGTGTTCCATGAAAATATTTTGCAAATTTCCTACTGTAAATATATCAAAACTTCATTTTTGATTAGTAATATGCATTGCTAAGAACTTAATTTGAACAACTTTAAAGGAGATTTTCTCAATATTTAGATTTTTTTGCACCCTCAGATTTTCAAATAGTTGTATCTCAGCCAAATATCATCCTATCATAACAAACCATACATCAATGGAAAACATACCTGGAGTGTCCGATGTCGTCGTACAGGATCTGCAGGCATTGGTGTGGTTTGGTGATATTCTCATGGTCAGGGTTGAATTCAGAGCTGTTATCCATGGTGGGAAACACACTGGCGTTGGCATAATGGAGCAAACTTACTGCATCAGTCACAGTCTCCAGCATTCTGGATTAAACCTCTGCAAAACACACAACTCCTTCAGTTTACACGCATACTGACAACATTTATGACATACAAACATATATAATATACAAGAAACTTACTGGCATTGACACAGATTTCTAGGAGTCAACAATAAAAAATGCATAAGATTAGATTCACAACTGTGTCAATATGACAAGACACAATAGTTGAACATTTAAAAATGAGAAATGTTGCCTTGGCAACTAACTGAAATAAAAATACTACTAAAACGGAAATAAAAAGAAATTAAAGCTAGACAGAAATGTTTAAAAAACCTAAAAAATAATAATAATAATTACTAAAGTTAAAATTAAAACTAAATATACATAAAATAAACACTAATTAAAATATTAATAAACGCTGTAATGGTATATAAATAATATTAAAATGACAACCCCACTTTGACAATGTACTGACTGGCTTAAATCAGGCATCAAACATTTTCAAATCCATTTATTTAAAAAAATGTTACATTCTGTAAGAGTTTGGAATGTTTGAAAGGTAACAAAGTTTCTCCGCTGGAATGTGTGTTTACACAGATATGACGTTATATAACACACTCACATCAAAATGTGATCAATAGAGCACACACTGATCCAAACACAAGCATAAAGCGTCAGATATCGAGAATCTTCTGTGTTTCCTGCACGAGCGAGATGTGTTTATATTGTAACGCATCATATCACACATTTCTCACACAGCGCGCGGATATAACCTCAAAAACACAGCTCACCTTTAACTGCTGATGACCTCAGATCAGAGCCGGTGCGCTTCAGTATTAATGTGATCATAAGTTATTAGTTGAGGCATAATAACTCTCGTCGGGTTCTTGTTTACAGGCGGAATGAAACTGATGCGTCAGCCGCGACGCGCTTGTCAGATAAAAGTCTGCGTGAACGCGTATCAAAGATGGCCGCCATCTATGAACCCTTTCACAATAAAAGACTCAAAGAAACCGCTAAATACATATTTGAGGACATTTAATTGCTACTTTGATAGCTTATGCTGTACTGTAGCTTTATTTCATTTCACTTTATTTTATATGTGTTGTTATTGCTTTGATTTGCACATGTCATTTCACTTACATTTAAATCTTATTAATAAAATGAATACACATCTATGTTTCATCAGTACCAAAATACCATTATATTTTTTTTATTATAGCTGCATTTATATGCATTTTTTATTATAGCTGAATTTACATTTATATATAGCTGCGATTATAATAACGCACACTAAAATTAAAATTATGTAAAACAAAAACTACACCGAAGACCCCTCATCTTGGCGACACTTCAAAATAAAAGCCTAATCGCCCTTCCGAAGTCGATGTAAGCAACCCTTCAAAATAAAATAAATATAAATAAATAAAAAAAAATTGGAGTTTAGACAAAAAAAAACTATACAATAAATAGTACATATAATGCAGTATCTAGAAAAAAGGTAGATTCTACTGTTTATTTAAATTTAGACAGAAACAAGTACTAATACACGTTATAAGTAAAGCACATCATAGAAACAGAATTAGAAATGTTTTAAATGTAATGTGGTCTTGTATTATTGAAGTTAAACAAATGTCACATGCTTAAATGCAACATCACATGCCTAACACATGAACTGAGGAACACTGTATATGATCAAATTAAATACTGCAAACAGAGTGCATGTCATAATCTAGTGTAGAACGATGCATTCAATCATAAGTGAACATTAATAACGTATTGCATCATAACATTATGACAACAGGATAAGAATGGATAAATAAGGTCTAAGAAATTATTTGAGCAATTTGTTGCATAAGGCGAAAGCAGTGCAGAAACAAGTGGGTTTCTTCAAACGCTAGTTGAGAGTTATGTGTGCTTTGGGTTGACCGGACATCATCCTTACAGCCAGATACACCGGGTGCGTGAAGCTGACTTTAAAAGTGTGCAGATGAGTTTTATCTCCACTCACATCGCTGATGCTGTAAAACGCTAAAGTGCCGCTACTAAAGCTAAGGCATATCTCCATTCTCTTCAGAGACGGCGTACGTCTAAGCGGCATGTCCTTTCCTTTCTCGTACGCCCTCAGAAGGTTATCACAGTACATGAGGCACCAGGATCCAGAGCTGCTCTCCAGACCGCTACCAGAACCAGATCTAGGCAGATCGCCGTAGCACACGGCCAAAACCCAAGGACAACCTTCAGCCTGGAAGTTCCAGAGATGTTCTCCTCGGACGAAGCTCTGGGAGCTCAAAGCCTGGAAGAAACTGGAAAACCTCTGAGAACTGGCTGGATACGGCTGTTTGGCTACGCTAAAAGACACCGTTTTGAGGTCTTCAGATAAGACCAGGTTGGGATGGATGGTATCGGGGTCGAAGGTGACCTCGGATGGGTTGAGAATGACGCGTAAGGCCCTCTGAGCGGATCCAAGTCCGAGACGGAGTTGGGTGTTTTGGTGCTCGATCTTCTCACAGACTTTCTTCAAACTGCTGGATAATTCCAGATCGCTTGAGAAGTCCTGCAAAGGCTCGAGGGTCAAGCTGGAAACCTGGTTCTTGACGTCTCGGACTCCATCGATAAAACACGCGTCGTCCGTCTCGTCCATTAATGTGTTGACCTGAAGTTCAGCGGATCTCAGCGGCTTCTGGAGGTCGGACAGCATTCGCACTCTTTTCCCAACAGTATCTTCTCTGGGTCTCAACTCGGCCTCCAGAAGCTTCAAAGCAGTCGAGTTGTAGGTCTTCACCAGCTCTGCTATCTCCTCCAATACACTGCTCACATCTTTCCTCAGATCTGCGTGTGCTGCTTTAACCGCAGCCTCTCTGGCCTTTTCCTTATTCACCAGATCATCTACTAGAGCGAGCTTTTCTTGAAGACTAGCTATGACGGGATTCAGTCTAGATTCATTGGTTTCATTCTCCACAAGAGAGCTTTTCCCAGAATCTGTTGATGTGGACACATCAGCGTCTTCTGAAGATGGTTGGTTATTGATTATCTTGTCTTCTGCACTGGATTGAAGTTCACCACTGATGCTGTTGGCTTTGTATTTCTCAACTACCTGTTTTAGTTTGATGTTTCTTGGCAGGGACTCTGGGCTGAGATGTTCCTGTCCACACACTGGGCAACAAAGTGCTTGATCAAATCCAGAAGTTTTGTCCCTCTCTGGTGTTTCCAGACAAACCAGGCAGAAACTGTGAGCACAGGGAAGAGTGACCGGGTCGAGGAAGAGATGGAGACAGATGGGACAGGTGAGCTCCGACTCCAAATAGCCCTCAGGAGACCCGTGTGCCATGATGACTGTCTTCGGTAACTGTGCAGTACAGACAGAGAACAGTACAGTTACATAAATGCTCCTCTGGCTTTAATGCAAACTGACTAAATGACTCCCAGTTCGGAGAGAAATGTGGAAAAACAGTATTCCCTAGAAGCCCATTTCCACCTCACAGGGAGAATTATAATTATGGCATCAAAAGTCAAAATTATGAGACGTTAAGTCATAATAATAAGATTAAAAAAGTTGACATTTTGAGATAAAGAGTAACAAAAAGGTAACTAAGCCAAAATTACGAGACTAAGTCAACATTATGAGATAAAAAGTCATAATTATTTATATTATTAGTCGGAATTGTGGCATAACAGTTAAAATCAAGACATAAAATTTTAAATTCTGCGATAAAAATTCTTGATTATTACGCCGGAATAAGAGCATAGTTCCTAGCCATATCGGCCTAGAAAATCGCAACTTTTCATTTTCCAGTAGTCTTAGTACACGATGTAACAACAGAAGAGCCAAATTTTAAATAGTAAAATTATCGAAACGCTTTGGTCATTTTTGATGACCAAATGCTAATGGTCTAATCCGATTCAATGATCTATGCTAAAAGTGCTCCAGACCCGGAGATCGCCTGAATGGATTCAAAAACGGTAAAACTCACCTGTTTAACTCCAGGGGAATTGTAAAATAAGCCTATTTCCAAAAAAAGTGGAGTGTGTTCCTTTAAGACCCAAGATAAGAAACTTCCTGTAATACGCCCCCTTTTTCAAATAGTTGTATCTCAGCCAAATATTGTTCTATTTTTAACAAACCATACATCAATGGAAAGCTTATTTATTCAGCTTTCAGATTATGTATACATCTCAATTTAACAAAAATTGACCGGTTTTGTGGTCCAAACTGAAGCGACAGGACGGCGGCTAGCGGCTAGCTCTGAATCCCGTGGAAACGAGATTGTTTTGATGTGAAGCCGCTAATAACCTGCAGAGATCCGCTTTCCTGCATCACCCGTATATTACTGTATTAATACAGCGACTCGGATCGGTTATGGGTTCAGTTAACGTCGCAATATTTCATAAGTGTTCGTGTAAGGTTTGTATAATGCACTTACCCGAGGACACTTACAGAGAGATCCAGTGCTGAGGAGGTTTTCTGTGTAAAACAAGAGTTATTGTTCATCTACAGACAGCAGGTGTGTCATTAGAGCTGCATTTACAGCCATACACACCTTTATTTACAATCTCTGCTGCTTCCTGTTGGTTTCTATCACATTCACTCACAAACAGATACTTATAACCATCAGAAAAAACCATATATATATATGATATATGCATACAGTATGTATAAAATTAATAAAATAAAACGACAAAGCCTATTAAAAGCTCCCATTTAACAAAAAATATTAATATATTATTATATGAGACAATTTTAAATTATTTTGATTAGAATGTTAACTGTATGGGCAATGATAAAAATAAATATTAATAATATATAAGCAAAAGATCAACATATTTTGCCCAGTTTTTGTCAACATAAAAAATAATGCTTTTAATTGTGATGTGGGAACTTTGATCTTTAATGGAGGTCGTTATTGTGGTTTTATAATGATTCATGTAATATAAAAGGTATATCTTATATAACAACACATTTATAACATGTATTTTATAATATCTTTAAATTATATTTTGTTCAAAAAGTCAGATGTCTACCCAACTAAAAATAACACTAATATGAGTATATATTATTCAGTATATGTGACCCTGGACCACAAAACCAGTCATAAGGGTCCATTTTTCAAAATTGAGATTTCTACATCATCTGAAAGCTGAATAAATAAGCTTTGCATTGATGTATGGTTTGTTAGGACAATATTTGGCCGAGATACAACTATTTAAAAATCTGGAATCTGAGGGTGGAAAAATGAAGAAGAGAAAAATGCCTTTAAAGTTGTTCAAATGAAGTTCTTAGCAATGCATATTACTAATCAAAAATTAAGTTTTAATATATTTACGGTAGGAAATTTACTAAATATCTTCATGGAACATGATCTATACATAATATCCTAAGGATTTTTGGCATAAAAGAAAAATCATTCATTTTGACCCATACAATGTATTTTTGGCTCTTGCTACAAATACACCCCAGCGACTTAAGACTGGTTTTGTGCTCCACGGTCACATGTAATATTATTTGAGCAGCATGTTTGGCTGACACCATAACTGCCTGTACTGTACAGAGAGCAGTGTAAAACTAACCAGGATGTTTTTATCAGAGCTCAACTTTTGGATGCATCACGTATCCTTCCTTAGATAGAGTATGCAAGATTACTATGGCCCGGTTTCACAGACAGAGCTTAGATTAGGCCATTGCTCAATTAGGAAATTTCAGTAATTTTTATTAACATGCCTTAGAAAAAACATTACTGGTGTGCATCTTGAGACAAAACAAAGGCCCTGATATATTTTAAGATCAGTCAGTGCAAGTTTCTTTCAGTTGAAACGGCTCAGAATTACATTTTAGTCTAGGACTAGGCTTAAACCTTGTCTGTGAAACCTGGGGTACATGTCACAGATCATACAGGATAAAATAGTCTACATGATACACTATTTTCCAATCATGCTTGCTTTGTACAGCACTTTTGACCACAACGAGCAAGTGATGCTTCTTTGGCAAACACCACTAACTGTACGTCTGAAACTCCAGTCAGGTGAAATCTAAAGCGTCACTTGGTGATTTTTTTTTTATTGTTTCAATGTTCTTTTAAATACAATAAATGGAAGCCAAGTATCTATAGACTGTCTTTGCTTTAGCTCAATTTGAATGTTCAAAATAAATAAAATATAATTCAGCTGTATATAAAGTATTTGCTGATAAAACAAACTCACGCAACCACTCAAAGCAATTGTAAAACATATTTAAAAAGAACACCGATAATAATAATAGAAAACCCTCTAGAAACTGTAATAGGCCATTATTTGGCAGAGAAGTTGAAATGAACATGCCTTCATGAGAACCCCAGACCAGTACTATAGTCAGTGCAGAGGTGAAGGCACTTCTATCTGTGGGTCAAAAGAGCTTCTCTGAGCATTGCTGATGCTCCGTGTAGTGTTGTGCTATCCTCATTGCACATTCCTCACCCAGTGTGTATCACGTGTTTGTGTAGGATTGTGCGCGTTTGCATGCGTGTTTGTCTCTGGTTTTGATGCTACAGCAGGTTTGGCTGTAAATGCACAGACACATTCGGCTCATATAAACAGTACAGGAAAATGAGAAGAAATGCTGAGGAAGAGGTATAACTGAACAGATGATTGGTGTGGAGTTGCTGTGTCTAGATCAGGTCAGCGAGGTCCAGCGGAGGCAACGGCTCTCTCCAGTACGAGAAATTACTGAACTCGGGACAGTCGAAGGAGGTGGCAGGATCTTTACAGATGAAGGGGAAGACGTGATCCACCAGCTCACTGAGATGAGAGTAACTGAAACACACACCAAAGTAAAACAATTGCATTTGTTTTCTTTCGAAATAAGCTGTGCTTTTCTTTTAGTGTTAAAAAACGGTTAGTGGCATCCACTTTTTATCTGTGCTGGACTATGGTGATATATTATACTGTATATGCATTCATCTGTTCAATGCCTTCATATGACTGACGCAGCCTATCATGCATCGCTGAGATTTATTACTAATTGTAAAGCTCGCAGCCACCACTGTGAGCTGTACTCTCGTGTAGGGTGGTCTGCTCTGGCCACACGGAGGCTCTGTCATTGGTATACATTTATATATAAGGCTATTCTTGGTGTGCTTCCATCCTATTTATGTTCACTTCTTATGAAAAAAAAGTGCTGGTCGTTACTCTCTCTGTTCTCAGGCTGTTGTCTTGTTTTCTGTCCCACATGTCAGTACTGAGCTGGGTAAAAGGGCCTTTGTTTATTCTGCACCCTTTACATGGAATTTGCTGCAGAACAACTTAAAAACACTCAAAGGAATCAATTTACTAAGTTTTAAGTGTTTTAAGTGCATAATTGGCTTTCAAACTGTTTCTATTAATTTATTAGTCTTTATTTTCATGTTTTTTGTGTGTCTTTGTATGCATGTAATGATGTGATGTAATTCAGCTGCCTATCTTGGCCAGGTCTCCCTTGTAAAAGAGATTTTTAATCTCAATGGGCTTCTCCTGGTTAAATAAAGGATAAATAAAAAAATAAAATAAAAAAAAAAAGTGTTGTGACTCACGAGGACTTGTTTCCTTTGGACTTTTCTTGTATGAGTTCTCCTTTGGGGTTCACAGTGAAGATGTGAGTCTCAGGTACACGGACCTCCTTATACGCATATGCATCCTACACACAGACACAAGATACGGTCAGGCCTTCCCATAATTCCTAAGAGATGCTTAATTGCACATGTTTGTAACACTAAAGGAATGCTCACGTTAGTTCTGTTGCCGAAGGCGGCGTAGAAGGGCTGTCTGACAAGACTGAACAGATCTCTGATATCAGTGAGACAGGCGATCTTAAACACCTCCGGCTTCTTCTCAATCACCTCCCTGAGAACACACACAGGTTTCTGTGAATTGTGGGGACTTTCCATAGACTATTACTTTTATACTGACCAAACGATATTTTCTATCCCCTAAACCTACCCCTTACAGAAAACCTGTTTGCATTCTTACACATTCAGATAAACATCAATTACTATTTTGAATAATTTTTTCCCCTCGTAATGTCAAATTGCAGGTTTTACTATCCTTGTGGGGACATTTGGTCATAATGTAACAAACAAGTACACACACACACAGTAGTAGCCTCGGTACAGTCAGTCATGGAGGCCGCTGTGATCTGTATTAATGATCTGTTTGTGTTCACCTGTGTAAGGCTGAGAACAGGCTGCTGGGAGCCAGTAGCACCGGTCCTTTGGGTAAAACCGTTCCTCGATCATTTACCCACTGCAAGTAACCCTTAGTGATGTCTGCCATACCTATAGCTCGAGCTGAACAGTACAGGAACTTATAACCATTCCTGCAAGAGAAGAACGGAATCATAAATGATTCTTTAATACACCACCATTCAAACGCTTGGGGTCAGCAAAATGTTAATGGCTGCATTTATTTGATCAGAAATACAGTAAAAACTGAAATATTATTACAATTTAAACCAACTCTTCTATGTGAATATCTGTTAAAATTTAATGTATTTCTTTGATCAAAGCTGAATTTTCAGCATCATTTCTTCAGAGTCACATGATCCTTCAGAAAGCATTCTAATATGATGCTTTGCTGCTCAATAAACATTTCTGATTATTATTAAACCGTTGTGCTGCCCACTATTTTTGTGGAAACTGTGACATTTTATTTTTCAGGATTCTTTGAAAGAACAGCATTTATTTGAAATAGTAAAGACATTTATAATGTGACAAGATTTCTGTCACTTTAATGCATCCTTGATGAATAAAAATATTAACAGGGCTGTCAATAAATCAATTGTATAATGTATGCATTTTATCACATAACATGCATTAAGTTTTAACACATTAAAAATAAAATAGCAAGATGTGATGCAACAAAGCAAATAAGCCTATTTGCATGTTGGACTTTGTCAGCAAATATAGATATGCAATTAACAGCAATAATTGTAAATAAACAAATGACATTCCCTTTTTTCTAGTGCATCTCAGGTGAAAAATATAATAAAGGTATACGACACCTATATTTGTATTGCTGCTGCTTTAAACTGTTTCTGTATGTCAAAACTAAATATTAAACATTGCACATATATTTATAGTGAACAACAAGTGTTTTATTAAATCAGAAAGTTGTGAATTAAAGCGTGTGTGTTTCTTACTGATGTATTTTGTGATATAGTTTGGCGATGCCGTGATGAGTCCAGTCTTTCCCCAGCTGCGGTAAAATGTGCCCCAGAGCATCTGACCTGATACAGAGAGAAAGGTTAACAACCATCAGCCTAATGTCGCAGATAGTAACTTAATTCCTGCTATGATTCAGAGAGACTCACTTGGTGATGGTCCCATCGATGTCGGAGATGATGATTTTGTCGTCGTAGTTCCACAGGTAAATGGCAGCTTCACAGCGGCAGGTGCCCTGATACTGTGTGGTCACACTGAACACCACAGTGTTGGCTCCTTCACGCAGATTCAGACTCTCCTGCCATACACACACACACACACACACACACACACGCACAATATCAGAAATTCATACATGCCATTGCACATGTTTAGATGATCAATAAGTAGCTGTTCAGTAGGAAAAGTACAATAATGCAGCCCAAATTTGAGAGCATTGAGTAATGCAAAAAAAATCTCACTACTGTAATGAAAATTCATATTAATCTTCATTAATATTATCAAGCTTCAGCATCTAAATGCTAAATATTATTTATTTATTTTGGTTATTTATGTATTTTTTGCATTGTGACATTTTAATGACATTCACATGAATCATATTTTCAACCTAAATTATCTCTGGCCATTTGATAATACCTAGAAAATCAAAATCAACTGCAGGCGGGAGATCGTTTTCCTATTTAGCACCCAAACTCTGGAACAATCTACTTAACACTGTTTGGGAAGCAGACACACTCTGTCAGTTTAAATCTAGATTAAAGACCCATCTCTTTAACCTGGCTTACACATAATACACTCACATTTCTATAATTCAAATCCGTTAAAGGATTGTTAGGCTACATTAATTAGGTCAACCGGAACCAGGGACACTTCCCAAAACACCTGATGTACTTGTTACATTGTTAGAAGAATGGCATCTACGCTAATATTAGTCAGTTTCTTTCTTATTCTGAGGTCACCGTAGCCACCCAGATCCAGACTGTATCCAGATCAAATGGTGGATCAGCACCTAGAGATGACCTCTACAGCCCTGAACGTCAGCGGGGATCAGGACACCTAGATGAGCCCCAGAGACTGATGAAGACCCTGTCTCCAAGACGGCCATCGGGACAAGACCACAGGAAGCAGATGAGTCCTTTGCACAATCTGATTCTGCTTTAGCCTAGATTTAAACTGCTGATTTTGTCTGGCCAGAGGAGAATGACACTATTTCGACAAACTATTTCCCCGTCTAAATACTGTAAAGCTGATATAAAGCCACCCAGCTTTATATCAAGCCCATGTAAAGCTGCTTTGACACAATTTGCATTGTTAAAAGCGCTATACAAATAATATTGACTTGACAATTCTGAGAAAAAAAATAAAATCTGAAATGTGAGAAAAAGTTATTATAAAAAGCAATTAACTTTTATTCCATGGTGGAAACAAGCTTTTTGTGGATGAAAAAAAGGTAATGGTGACAAAAAAAAAAAAAAAAAAAAAAAAAAAAAAAAAAGAGATTAATATTAAAAATTAATAATAAAAAAAAATTCTAAAAAAAATTTAAAAAAATAAATAAAATCCAAATCAACATTATTATTTCATTAAATAAATAAATACATATTTAAGTAAAATTTAACTAGACTAGTCTAGTTCAATTTATTTCCAAATTGTAGGTCTTCCACTTGCTTGTGACTAAACTCTATGACACACACAGATGATGATGTTGATATGATTCTTACGATCTGTTCAGAGGTCAGCCGGAGGGATTTGCGGTACATCTGACTGATGCACTGCACTGTGTTCATCACTTCACTGTTCTTCCTCATGGAGACAGAGCCATCATCATCACTCGAGAGTTCAACAGAACTCCTGCATACACAAAACACAAATTCATGGATTTACTGGGTCAAAGATCAAATAAGCAATGCACAGTCAGCCAATAGTCTTGATAATACTGACTTTCATCATGCTTAACTGAAGGAAGACTCGATATGTCAAAGGTCAAGTGCTCTCTGATATAAGGAGAGGAAGCCCATATTTGCATGTTGCTTTCATAACAAGCTTACAAATTTATGCAATATTATAAAAAGTCCCTGACAGGTTGCATGAGATTTAGTGCAAAGACAACAAAATGCTTTAAGATGTGGTGCACACATGCATTCAATTTGAAGTGTTACTTTTGTTTAGCTTGCTCTTATTTGTCCTGTAGATTTGTACTTTATACTGACACCTATTAGCGTGGATGCATGAAGTTTGGTTATAAACTTATGGGGCTTTTCTTCTTTCCTTTGTTGTCTCATATCATGACACATAAACAAGACATTTCCAACATATTTTTGTGCACTGATGGTGGTTTGTGCTGGTGCATGACTTGAGACAAACTAGCGTGCATGACTTAAACAGTTTTAAACATTTGTCAAACATCCTTCTGAATAATTTCTGAAACTTTATAATTAGGAAAAAACACTAAGTGCATCATGTTTTGCAATGCATGCAAACACGTCTTACTTCAGTGACGAGTGTCCAGCGATAGCAGCAGATGCGTCAAGCTGATTCCCCTCTGCATCAGATTTTTGGCTTCCCTAACATGAGAAAATTAATGTGCAGTGCGGCATTAGAGATATACAGGCGCAGTCAGCAGATAGTGTACTTAGTCTCTTAAAGGGAAATTGGACAATAGCGTTGCTCCTTTCATGAGTTAAACATTATTTCTGTACTGTTAGATTGAGTTTTACCGCAACACTGTTAAGATCTTTCCTCCTCCAGGAGAACCACCAGCGGCCAGACTTTTTTGGCATCTTATCTTTGACTAGTTGCTCAATGGTGCTCTACAACAGAAAAAACAAGTCATTATCTCTGAACGATAAGTCATTGAAGCAGTAATCAATGATCTCTGACGCGACCCACCTTTGGTAAAGTCTTCTGGAAAGCCTGAACTGACAGAATCATTGGCGCTGCCACAGCCCAGTTATAATATCTGAAAGAAAAACGGCCACAAAGCTAAAAAACGATAAAAAGCTCTGGCTCTAAAATCTAATTGGATGAGCCACATCTAAAGCCGATTTACTCGCACCAGTAACTTCACCTCAGTTTCATAGAATATTAATGTGCCAAGTTTGCTGGCAACTGTAACCAACCTCCAGTTAGACTAACTATTTTACTAAGAACTGTTTCATGTATTTGCTATTGAATATTGTTGTACTACAGATTGCTGTTACCAACAGTTTTTGTTGCCTACAGCTTTAATAAATGAATATTACACATGCTAACTTTGAGTTGATGCAGATGACAAGGTTTGGGTCTTCAATAATTCCAGGGTTGTTGACAAAGTCTTGATACTTGACAAGATGCTCCATGAACTTCTCTGCAACACAAAACAAACAAAAAAATAAATAAAAAAGAAAGTTAATACAGGAAGAACCAAAGATATAAACCTAAATCATTTTTCTGCCCTGAAAATAAAATGCTGCATGAAACAGCAAAAATCACACCCAATCATAATATATTTAATGTTCAATATATGGACCACAAAACCAGTCATAAGGGTCAATTTTTTTAAATTGAGATTTATACATCAATAAATAAATGAATAAGCTTTCCATTGATGTATGGTTTGCTATGATAGGACAATATTTAGCCAAGATAAATATATTTGAAAATCTGGAATCTGAGGGTGCACAAAAAAGATCTAAATATTGAGAAAATCGCCTTTAAAGTTGTCCAAATGAAGTTCTTAGCAATGCATATTACTAATCAAAAATCACGTTGATATTTACGGTAGGAAATTTACAAAATATCTTCATGGAACATGGTCTTTTCTTAATATCCTAATGATTTTTGACAAAAAATTACAATTTATAATTTTGACCCATACAATGTATTGTTGGCTATTGCTACGAATATATGACTGCTTTTGTGCTCCAGGGTCACATATGGTTATTTGGAGCAGGAGTGTAGACCAATGTGTGATGTCGTGACTGAACATGGTTGAGATTTATTGGTTGGGACACAGTGTTTGTCTCACTCTTTACCTTTACTGATCTGACTGATATCTCCTCTCCCGCACAGAGACATGGTCACGTCCAGCGTGTCTGTGGTAGAGTCAGACAGATACTCGGTGCCGCTGTCTGCGTTAGTGCTGCCCAGTGACTGAGACGACAGCTGACCCGAGGGAGGAGACGGATCCGGCCCATGAGTCGAGCGCAGATCTGACGACTCTGTCTCACTGAAAACATGAAGGGACAGGAATTAAACTACCGGTCAAACATCTGGACATTCATACCCATTCCTTATATTAAGCTTTTCCATATTTAAAATGATAGTACAGTCATCAGCCACTACAGCAGAACCATCACAGACATGGATCTGTCCACAGTTGATCAATACAGCATTTTTAGTGACTGATTCTTTTAGACTAGCACTCCATTCATTTACTAACTAGTCGTTTAAAAAAAAAAACTAGCTTCTCTATTCTTTTTGTATTCTATTTGTTTTCTTTATTAAATAATAATAAAAAAACCTTACTATGTGTATTGCGTTAGGCTAACTGAGACTTGTCATAGCACTTGCGTAATCTTGCTCTTTTGTTGATTTTGTAAGTCCTTTGAATAAAAGCGTCTGCTAAAGGACTAAATGTAAATGATTCTTAATCTTCTAACTTTGGACCCCCGATACCTGTGAATACTGTTGCTGGGTGAAGAAACTTATTTAATGTATTGTTTGGATAATTACAGCCCTTCATTCTCAAGTAAGAAATATGCAGATTAACAATCATAACGCAAAAGACGAAAAAAATATTTGTGATTATAAAGATCACAAAACAACTTTGCATAAATACATAAAAACATAACAATAATAATGATTGATTTTATTTAATAGATTTTATTGCTGTAGTCCTACAATCATTACATCAAAAATCAAAGAAAACAATTAAAATAGTTTTTTTTATTTTTGCTATTATTATTAATAATAATACTCAATGAATATTATATTTTCATTACTGTAGTGCTACAATCATTTGTTTATGGTGTCAAAAATAAAAAAATATTTATTTTATGCGGTGCTGTCAAACGATTAATCACAATTAATCTCATCCAAAATAAGTTTATATAATGCGTGTGTACCGTGTATATTTATTATGTACATATAAATACACACACACAGTGTATATATTTTGAAAATATTTACATGTATACATTTATTTAAAAATAATATATTACATATAAATATATTTAATATATATAAACATATTTTTCTTAAATATATACATGCATGTGTGTGTATTTATATGCATAATAAATTTACACAGCACATATATTATGTAAACAAAGACTTTTATTTTGGATGCGATTAATCGTTTGACAGCACAAATTTTTTGTAGATTTTATTTGTTATTATTTTTGCCATTATTATTAATAAATTTTATATTTTTGTTGTAGTCTAACAATTATTTATGTATTACGTCAAAAAGCAGACGTAAATAAATCTAATAAAACTAAATTATGAAGAATGTTGGGTAATAAAGCTTCTAACCTCTTTGGAAAATAGAGGGCAGCAACTGCAGGGTTAAGACTGGACAGGTCGTCTAGATAGATATCAGATGGTCCCAAATGATGACTCCGCTTGACTAGAAAAAACGTACAGTTAGGTGAAATGTTTCAAATCATTTTCAATCACTGAACTAGTGCACTGGAATAAGTAGAGAATGTAATCCGCTACCTTTCCTCTTGTCCTGAGAGTCTGCTGTTTTCGAGGACTCAAGAAGCATCGAATCCTCTGATTTGACGATGGACTCCAGAGCTGGTGTCACTCCAGCACAGTCTGCGTTCTGATTGGTCTGTGAAGTCTCTAATCCCGCCCCCTCCTCTGAGCCGCCTACAGAGCTTTGGTGTTTTGGTAAAACCGTGATCGTGTCTGCTGAGTTTACCTCCGTTTCTGCTTCTAAAACCGTATTTGATTCAGTCTCACCGAATGTGATGGTTTGGATTTCGGATGTGACTGAGACATTATTCTCATCCCAGGTTTCTTGGCTTCCTACATGAGCCACAGTGTCTAAACTAGCTGCACTACTGACAGCACTGGTCCCGTTGATTGTGTTAGTAGAGCTGGTTATATTATAGGTCTGATTGTGATTGTCTGTGCTGCTAACTGTGCTGACAGTTAAGTCTTTGGTCTCTTTGTTTTCCAGTGCAGTCCAGGCCTGTGGGAAGGTGTCGTCTGCGGACTGAAAGGTCACTACACGCGTTTCGGTGACCTTGACGTCCAGTTGTGTGTTAAATGAAGACGATACAACTGCATGAGTGTCATCTAAAGGAACAGGGCTGGTCGTACCAATCTGAGGTTCAGGTCTCACCACGGTCACCGTCGCTGTAGAGTCAGTGCTGTCCACATCAATGGACGCTTGTCGATGGATGGTGCGGAAGTGGGAGTGGTCAGAGGGCATGATGGGTGGGTCACGCAGCGAATCAGATTCATCCCTCTCTGCCTGACACACCTACACAAACACAAGAAACACTGAATCAGCTGCTTATTTAATCCTCATGCGCTACTGTTTAAGATTTTGTTTTTGTGAACATTTGTTTTATTTTTCTATTTAAAAGGCAAACTCAAGTACATGAAAAGAAAAAAAACCAAAACAAATGAGAGAAAGTTGTACCACTGCAAATAAATTAACTCAAGTCTGCCTTTAAAAATCCATTAACAAAGAAAACCCACCCCACAAAACTTTACAGACTGGGGTAAAAACCCCAGGTAGCTGCCCTCCCCGGTCTTAATCAGTGACAGTAACATGACAGCCAGTACCATTCTTTAGAACATTAGCCCTATTATAAGAGAACAGAATAACTTCAAATTCACACGAGTGATAAAGTGGGGTTAAAAAAATAAAAATAAAAATAGTGTGTACTTTCCATAACGAGGAAACAAACAAATAATTGTATCATGTACTTTGAAAACTGTGCATTAGTTATACCAAGTTTCCTAGCTTACATGAAGAACTGCCAGTGCATGCCAGCCAATTGATGCATGAAGTTCTAGATCAATAAATCAGAAGTCGAGTCACTCGGTATTATCAAACCCTTGTGCCACGTCTATCCCGGGAGAATGAAGAGCAGGAACGGAGCTCAGGAACCGATGCGCCTCGTCTGGTGAGTGCATTAGTTTGGTCTCGCCGGGTTTCATAACGATCTTCAGAGTAGCTGGATACTGAAGAAAGGTCTGCAGACCTGCCTCTTTTAATTCCTTCCGTATTGTACTGCGGCGTCTTGCTTCATTATGAATCAAATTCCTGTCGTTGTAGCGTAACGGATTGAAGAGAAACACTCGCAGTTTGGAGTGATCCGTTGAAGCTCTGGAGTAAACTTGATGCTCGCGTTCAATCTCGATATCTCTGCCCGCAAGTGATGGGATCCAGATGGGCAGTGACCGTTTCAGAAAGCCGATCGGGTCATCCTTCTCGTAGTCCCAGCAGCCGGAGATTACTGCGTCTGATGCAGTCCTGTAGATCAGTCACCTGCTGCTCGAGGGCATCCAGACGGCCGGGGTGTTCGATCACTTTTTTCTGCTCTCTCGGTTCCCCGAATAAAAAGTAAACTTTAGAGCATATATTCTGGATTGTAGTCATGCGAGAGGCAAATTCGGTGCGCATTGCTGCTAATTCAGCCTTTAAAATGTCCTCAAATCACTTTATAGTAATCGCCATATTGTCTTCAATGTCAGCCGCTGGTTGGGTTTTCTTCTTAATTGGCGAGGATTATGGTGAAAGATGAGCGAGTTTCCAACTGTGTGACATCTCCAGACCAACGACAAATGAAAAAACTACCCCAAATGTAAAAAAAGACGACGAACAACAATAAAAGACGGGTAATATACACGGAGCTCAGCTAATGTGTGACTTGGCTCATGAAAGCGTCACGTGATCCCCCCCGTTTAAGATTTTTTTAAATAACTTTGAAATAAGTCTCTTTTGCTCACCAAAGCTGCATTTAATTGATACAGTAAAACAATAATATTTTGAAATATTACTACAATTTAAAATAAGCGTTTTCTATGTGAACATATGTTAAACTGTAATTTATTTCTGTGATCAAAGCTGTATTTTCAGCATCATTCCTCCAGTCTTCAGTGTCACATGATCTTCAGAAATCATAATAATATACTGATTTACTGCTCAACAAACATTTCTGATTGTTATCAATGTTGAAAACAGTTATGTATTTTTGTGGAAACTTATATTTTTTCCCCAGTATTCTTTAATGAAATGAATAGAATTTATTCATAAATATTCATTTATTTAACACTTTCTTGCTGCTTATAATTAGATCATTTACTGTGAAATCTGTTTTCTCTGCGATACATCACCAGTGTGAGCTTCATCGTGAAAACGTCTACATCACTCTCATCAACATAGTCCATAGTTACAATAAAAATGTATCTTGACTTTATCTTGCGGTTATTTTGGGAAAAACAGTACGGGGGCATTTTTCCCCCACTCTACCCTAATCTAATGTTTTAACTTGTTCAGAGTGGACATATGTCTAAAAATACTGCCTACATAGGCAGCTTAATTGGTTTTAGAACATTCGGACATTCTGGAGAGACTATCTGCGATGAAATCTGTATGCATGCAGCACGGTACCTTGGGAAAAGCACCCCAGTTCCACTGCATCTGAGGCCCTAGAGATTCCTGCGGCTTACATAACTCTGAATCACTCTTAGGAGAGGAGGGACGACTGAAGAACACACTGCAGGTAGAGATAACACAAGCAGAGCTATACGTTCAGGTATCCATAATATAAACAGAGAGAGAATATATGGGCTGAACTACATCAGTCAAAGACTTTTAAGGATACATAACTACCTCTCATTAACAGAACACTCTCCATCAGAGTGAGGATGAACGTCTCTGCTCTGAGCTCCAGACGGTTCCTCGAAGGGTTCCTCCGACAGAGAGTAGTACACAGACTTACTGTAGAGAGTAAAAACACAAATCATCAGTGACCTGGGTTAGGTTACACCAGCTGTCCGTAAGTTTTTGCTTTAAAGGGACAGGTTACCCAAAAAAGATAATTCTGTCAATTACTCACCCTCACGTTACTCCAAAGTTTCTTTGAACACAGAAGATGATATTTTGAGGAATGTAGGAAACCAAACAATTGCTAGTAGCCATTGATTTCCATAGTATTTTTTTTTTTCCACACTATAGAAGTCAATGGGGACCAGAAACTGTTTGCTTACACACATTAGTCAATATCTTCTTTTGTGCTCAGCAGAAGAAAGAAACTCATGCAGCTTTGGAAATACTTGAGGGTAAGTAAATGATGAAGGAAGGTTTTTGGGTGTATGTGTGAACTATCCCTTTAAATGGGAACATAACGTCCACATTAGAGGCGTTGCACGTACTAGGTAGTTTGTAATCAACTCTGTACACTGTAAAAATAAATCTGTGGAATTTATGCTATGTGGAATTAAAATGGTAGCTATGGTTACCAGAACTACTGTAAAAAAAAATATGGTAGCAAGTTTTACAGATTAAAACCTGAAAGGTTTTCCCTCATTAAGATTAAACAATATTAAACTAAGACCAACTCAGATTAAACAACTTAAATTTACAGTAAAATAAATCGTATATTTCATTAACAAAGTTGATCACGAGTAACTTTTCCACAAGCTGAGGCAAATATTAATATATAGAAGGTGCACACAGTGTCATACACACAAATACAAAACACCATAAAACAGATGATACTAAAACAATGCAATAAATATTCATTTAACAACAAGAGATGTAGGATAAAACCCAACATACTAAGAAGAAAGAGTTATTTCAATGAAAAACCATCAAATGTAAACGGTAACAGATTTCTGGTAATGTCAATTTACAGTTTTTCACTGTAAACTTTAAGATGACTGTATATTTCCCAGCATTTTAATATAAAATCACATGAAATTCCACATTTTTTACAGTGTATATTTAATTTGGTTGCACCATTTGTTCTGAATGCAGAACGTTTACCTTCTATGATGATATGATGCTTAAAATGTAAATAAGTGTAAAGGATTGTCTAAAGGATTGAAGTTTGTCAGGTAAAACAAGTTTAATAACGCAGTTCAGTCAGTCTGCTATTTTAATCCAACTGTTACTCCTAGTCGGAGGCGTCCGTATAATATTTAGTTTATAAGCAGGATTATGTTTCAACAAGGTTTAATGGTGCAATGCAAAAATAATTTCTGGTAGTAGTGTAGCCGTCTTGAGCTAGAGCTTCATGAAATAAGCAGCCAACAATCTTCCATTGATCAGACAACCTCAGAATTTCCAGAGAAAGTAAATGTACAATAACTTTAGTAAACCTCTAACCTTGCGGCCAGAAGTGACTCTTCCTTTAGGAGATCTTGATCTAGAATTTCTTTCTCGTCTGAGGAGGAACTGGCCTCCTCTCGCAGATGCGTGTCTGAACGCGCTCGCTTCCTGCGGCGTTTTTTGCGGCGGCTGGAGGAGGACATGATGCTGGAGGGAGACTCGGTCATCTCAGACACTTCCGGGACATCGGTGGGGATCGGAGAGGTGCAGAGGTGAGCGGGAACCCGCGTCTGAGACGGACACAGAGAGAGCATCGTGAAAACCACAGCAGAACATTACAAGAGAGATTAGAAAACTCAAAGCCATCCAGACAGACCTCAAAATCCTCATTCTCCTCCACGAAGAACGCCTCTCCGTTATCTCCCAGCTTCATATGCAGGCTCACAGGCTCTCCATTGATCTCAATATCCACCTGTGGAGGGACGAATACAGCGCTTACATGAGCTGAACGAGGAGCAGCATGTCTTAGGCTTCCTGGTTTAGAAATACGAATTCTTAAAAACCAAACAATTAATGTGGGAAATAACATTTTCTTGACTCGTTGGAAAGAAAAATGATGTGCTATGTAGAAATACTCAAGCCTCATTCATTATCCATGAGCTCGTTAACATATGAATGGCATAATTTGCATATCAACACATATTCTGTACACATAAGTCTGTTACATAAAGAAGGCTTAAAAGGTACAGAAGAGAAAAAAAAAAAAAAGAAAAAGTGTTATTCTAATGGTCAACGAGAGAGTAAAATGTTAAATTCCAAGCCTTTAAAAAAAATTAGTTTAAGTTACATTTAAATTAAATTAAATTTAATTAAAATCAAATCTAACTAAGCTAAATTACATGCAATTGCTGTTGAATGACATTATAACTGCCATTAAATTAATGAAATAAAAAAAAATTATTTTTATTCATTAAATAGCAGTCAAGTTTTCATTTAACATCAATGGAATTCTATTTAACTTAAATTAAATTTACCATTTTAAATCGTATTACTTTTTATTTTAAAGCAAATTTATTGGCAGTGGAATTTTAACTTAACCGAACTTGCAATGCATACTTTCATTTAGCAATTATTATTATGCAAGTTAAGTGAGATGTAATTGCTGTTGAATGAAAATGTGACTAACATTATATTTGCTGTAAAATAAAAATAAATTAAATAAAGTTTAAGTTAAAATTCCACTGCTGTTAAATGAAAACATGACAGCCACGACTGTCTAACAAAATGTTTAAATTCTGTTAATTATTTTCATTCTGACATAATGTGCTAGCTGTGTTTTTGACACATTTATGAAAACGCTTGCACATCCTCATAACTATTTCCTGCTAACAAGATGTTCTACCAATAGTCTGGTGTTTAAGTTAGTTCTGAGAAAGAGGAAGCAGAGACAAGCATGACAGCTTTAACTAACCGATTGCTCAATCTGAGACAGATGACATCTGACAGATGTTCAGCACATAACCAGCAGCTTGCACTAATAACTAGGTAACACATAAACACAGCTGCCACATAACAACCAGCTTGCACTAACTTGAGTTTAACAAACGTCCACCTCACCACTTTCTCTTTGGAGCGCAGGACTCCGAGTTTCCCGAAGCGCACGTGAAACGGCGAGCACTGGTAGCTGCCATCAGGCTGGCGAACCACGATGACGTCGATGCCGCCGGTGAGCGTGGCCGGATTCAGACCGCGATACAGTTCCTTCACGGTCACAAACACCGTCTCTGCCAGCTGACCCACGTAGTTCATGGTCAGGGACTGAAGAACAAGAGACAAAGAATACCAGTGTGCAGTTTAGATCATATTTTTCCTGAAGTGCCCTCAATATTTCTGAAACTTAAAGTACAACTATGACCTTTGCACACGGAGCAAAAGTCAGGCAGTGCATCATCTCAACATCATGACATGTTGGCAGATTCGAAGTCATGCCAAAAACGACATTGGCTACATTTGTAAAACTGGATCTGACATAATATAAATCTGACAAATACATGTTACGCAATATTGTCAGGTGTGTTATCAGACTAGAATAACTGTGTTTGTTCCTCACCTCTTTGGTGTGGGACTGTAAGAGTGGAGCAAGTTATTTTTCTTTAGAATAACCTCCACTGATGAATCATTCACAACAAGATCAGTCCAGGAATCAAGGAGAAGGTTAATAGGGTGAAATATGATTTGATTTATTGTTGACATTAAGAAACACCTTAACGAGTTGAAACCTCTCCTTTCTCATTCAAGCTCAGTGGTCTGACATCACAGTTAGTCTGAGGACAACATAGCTGGTTAAATATATAAATAATAGTTATATAAACATACATATAGCAACATACCATATAGATAATAAACAGAATCGCCATCTGTGACCCGACCTGATTTGACTAATTCAGTCATTAAATTCAAACAAAAGATTTTGGATGGCAATCAAGTGAACAAACTAAACACAAACTGAGTTCAGCATTTGGTTCAGGATTTGATGCTCATTTAGAGATCAGGGTGTCTGCTGGCTGATATAAAGACAAATCAAACTTATGAAATACAATTTCATCATAATATGAAATTGCTGAAATTACTTTAACACCTTGTGCCACAAACACATTTTAACCCTGTAAGGCCTGACATATGCAAACTTCTGTCTTTAGATTTTAGTCTGACTTTTATTTTATAAGTGTTTTTGTTGAGTATTATATTTGATACGTCAGGCTTTTATGGCTCAAATAGTCTGATACAGTGAAAATATGAAAAGAAAAAAACTTTTATTCAGAGGCCCAAACTGTGCAAAATGCTGCAAACGCTGATATTTATGAGATGAAATTCTGATGCTTGTAATGTGAATCAATGAAATCAACAGCGTCACAGATACTCACAGAAAATGATAGAAATATACAATAATATGCCTCAGGAAGATGATGAAATTTGTTGATCAAATCATATAACGCGATGCAATACATTGATTGAGGGATGAACAAATAAATGTTCCTGATGATCATATTTTTAATATTGATATTTTTTCTAAAACAAATGAAGCAACCCAAAGTTTCTTGAGTCCAGTACGTGTTCATCTTGAAATACTACTACTATGAAAGTTATTCTTACGTTTACTTGATAAAAATTTGACGGCAAAAAGACACGTGAAGCACAAGCTGAAGGAGGACTTTTGTACAATTAAACTAAAAGACCTTAAAAGTCTAAACTATTAGACGCCAGAAGGCATAGAGTAGATTATGACATGTTTAGCAGCAAAGCTTTGTTCATGTTGAAGATGATCTAGAGGCCTTTGTGTATCTAATATGATACAGTAGGCTTTACAGGGTTAAAAAGTGCACTATCATTTCTCAAACTGAGGAAATTCTCCTGCTCTGATGATCCACGATGAGCACCTACCCAAAGTGACTGATGATGATGATGATCCCTCCACCCTTCAGCTGCCATCGAGGAGTAAACACCTCCTTCATCCTAGAGCGGAGTTAACTATCTGGACTAACTAAACTATCCACATCCAGAGCCTATTTTACTTGCATTCAAGCCCTTATTCTGTGTCTCTCTGTGATGGTTGAGTGCAAAATGAACAAAGACGGTGATACTGGTGATTTTCAGAGAGACCCAGTACATTCAACTGTTTTCTCTCGCTGTCTTTCTCCCTCCCTCTCACACACAAACATCTGTAACGCATCACACGTCTAAACTCACACACACACACTGTGATCTGACTGCACACACAGCATGAAAGCCATGCCAGCAGTTTGTAACATGCTCAGCCGTTCTTTTCATCTGCTATTGTGTGTGTTTGAGAGAGAGAGAGAGAACGACACCAGCTGTCTAATTCTGTCAGACGACGCTCTAAATTCACAGACCGATGTGAACATTCACGCCGATGAAGTTCAACATCACATTAATCTTGACGATGACTCGACTCACTGATGTCAACGCCGACCATCATCACACACGGGTAAGTCAGCAAGATCGCAGCACAGTTAGTCTGTCAATCATCTTCATGACCTTAATGACCTCTAAACTACCCAGAATTCATTAACAACCCTCAAAATCTGTCATTTCAGCATGTTTACAACTAGTGATTTCTATGCGTTTAAAACTATTTTTAAGCATAACGTAAGTCCAGTGTGTCAAATTGTTTGACTAATATTGAAAATGCACAAATGTTTATGAACGAAGTCTCTTTTGCTCTCCGAGGCTGCATTTATTTGATCAAAAATACAAAAACAGTACAATTCTGAAATATCATTACAATTTAAAATGTGTTTTCTATGTGAAATGTATTGTAAAATGAATTTTCAGCATCATAACTCTTCAGTGTCACATGATCTTCAGAAATCATTTTAATATACTGATTTACTGCTCAACAAACATTTCTGATTATTATTATTAATGTTGGAAACAGTTGTGCTGCACAATATTGTTGTAGAAACAATGATTCTTTGACGAACAGAAAATTCTAAACACCAGCATTTGTTTTGAAATTATATTATAATGAATAAACATTATTTTTGATTATCTCAGTCTCTAACAGCATGGCAGGTTTAACACAAGTCAAGGCAAACAACAGGAAATAAGCATCATATTTGATCAGGACTGATAAAGACTAACCAAAATCAATATTTTAATATCTAAAATAATAGATAGGGGCTATTATTTACAAACCCTAGGAATTTGTGCCTAAGAATGAATGAAAACATGATAAAAACCCAGTTTAACCGCATTTTAGATGTTTAACAGGGGAAACTGCTGATTGAATAAAAATCAACTGAAGAGTAAAACGACCATTAATGTGTTGTTTTGTCCGACTGCGTGTCCACTGTCAAACACCAAAGCCATACAATTTACAAACACAATTTACCTACAAAACCATCTTTTTTAGGGTTTGTTTAAACATGAATCGACTTCTTCGTTTTATGTTTTTTATATTATAAACACTAAAAGCAATCCAGAGACTCTTCAGGGAACAAAAACACAGCGCAGCTCTTTACAAACACTAAACACTCGTTTCAGCTGAAAACACAACAACTGATAAACAAACATTTAACCATAAAAAGGTGAAATTATGAAGTTAATGCGACTGCTCTTACCTCAAACACAACCGCGATTCATTAAAAACTTCCTGAGCAATCACGCCCACGTCAGCACGTCAATCATGTGACAGCCAATGACAAGCTGGGACTCGCCTCAGGACACGCCCTCTTTCCGTCTAGCTCTGTTGACGTGTGCGTTTGTGTTCAGTTCCTCAAGTTTCAGTAAAGCACCGCTAGAGGGAGTATTATTGTTTTCTCTTTTTTGCATTTATTTGTTTATTTAATAATATTTCTTAAATAAAAGCCAGCGCTTACCAAATAATCAATCTTTAAATAAATAACCCATATTATACATACACATATAGCCTACTTCCATGATGCGAATCTCCCGTTCCACCACATGCCAAAGGTGCTCTATTGGATTGAGATCTGGTGACTGTGGAGGCCATTTGAGTAAAGTGAACTCATTGTCATGTTCAAGAAACCAGTCTGAGATGATTTGAGCTTTGTGACATGGTGCATTATCCTGCTGGAAGTAGCCATCAGAAGATGGGTACACTGTAGTCATAAAGGGATGGACATGGTCAGCAACAATACTCAGGTAGGCTGTGGCGTTTAAACAATGCTCAATTGGTACTAAGAGGCCCAAAGTGTGCCAAGAAAATATCCCCCACACCATTACACCACCAGCCCGAACCGTTGAGACAAGGCAGGATGGATCCATGCTTTCATGTTGTTAAGTCAAATTCTGACCCTAGCATCTGAATGTCGCAGCAGAAATCAAGACTCATCAGACCAGGCAACGTTTTTCCAATCTTCTATTGCCCAATTGTGGTGAGCCTGTGTGAATTGTAGCCTCTGTTTCCTGTTCTTAGCTGACAGGAGAGGCACCCGGTGTGGTGTTCTGCTGCTGTAGCCCATCTGCTTCAGGGTTCGACGTGTTGTGCGTTCAGAGATGGTATTCTGCAAACCTTGGTTGTAACGAGTGGTTATTTGAGTTACTGTTGATTTTCTATCATCTCTAACCAGTCTGCCCATTCTCCTCTGACCTCTGACATCAACAAGGCATTTTCATCCACACAACTGCTGCTCACTGGATATTTTCTCTTTTTCGGACCATTCTCTGTAAACCCTAGAGATGGTTGTGTGTGAAAATCCCAGTAGATCAGCAGTTTTTGAAATACTCAGACCAGCCCATCTGGCACCAACAACCCTTCCACGTTCAAAGTCACTTAAATCCCCTTTCTTCCCCATTCTGATGTCTTCACCACATCTAGATACTTAAATGCATTGAGTTGCTGTCATGTGATTGGTTGATTAGCAATTTGGGTTACCAAGCAATTGAACAGGTGTACCTAATAAAGTGGCCGGTGAGTGTGTGTGTATATATATATATATATATATTGAAAAAAATAAATAAAAAAAATGTATATATAATACTACTCTGTCACACATTATTTCTGCATGATATCCGCTGATTTGCATATTGTTCTGGAATAAAATACAGAAACATACTAGCAATTACTGTTAATCTTAAATGATGTGGCAAAACACTTTATGTCAATCAAATCATGACCTTGCAGCGACTGTGTATTTATCACTGTGAATGTTAAGGCATTCTAACATGTGTTACTCAAGCATTAAATAAAAATAATAATAAGATGATTAACACATTAAAAAATAAAATTGTGCTTATGCTCAGTTATTTAGTGTTTAGACAATGTGTAAAGAGACACTTTGGAAACGGTAAACAATTCCAGCTTTAATGATGGATAGAGGCCTATTCCAAGGACAGTAATATAATAACATCCATAACAATAATAATAACTCTCTCTCTCGTTTGGTTCCTGGCTCGTGTCACATTTAATGACCATAGAAGACAATAACTAAAGTGCTGTCATGCACAAACGTGAGAGTTATTTAATATCAACAGAGTTCTCTAATAATTTAGGATGGATAATATCTCTGTTATGAAGATTAATGGTGTTTCAGTAGGTTTTTTTTAAGATAACTCTCTATCCTAGATATAGTAAACCAGGGGGTTATTAAACTAGGATTAGGGGAAAACTTTGGAATAAAAAAGATGTGTAAATAAATAAATAAATATTTGATAAAACTAACAAATAAAAATAATAGTACTAATAATAATCATATTATAAAATAATATTTTATAATAACATTTTAAATTGGTATAGTTTATTTAAATTAGTATAATCTGGGTCTTTATGCATAATAGATTTTACTTAAATTTTAGGATGGGGTCCCTCATGTTTAGGGGATCATAGGGGTCCATGGAATATATAAGATTGAAAATGTGCTGATTAATTACACTCTTAAAAATAAAGGTGCTTCACATAAAGAACCTTTAACATCTGAAGAACCTTTTTGTTTCAAAAAAGGTTCTTTGTGGCGAAAGAAGGTTGTTCAGATTATAAAAAGGTAATAAAGAGATTATTCTTTAACTGAATGGTTCTTTTTGAAACTAAAATGGCATCGCTGTGAAGAACCTTTTAAGCACCTTAGAGTATGCTGAGGAAACTCTTCTGTGGTTTTGTGGAATGAACACAAATGCATCCATCCATCGCTGACACAAACACACAGATGTGAGGCCAGTTTTCTCTAAATAAGGCAGCTTATCTCTTTTCCTGTCATTTCATGTTGATTCCTCTGAGCATCTTACTCTCTGTATGTCATACACAGACACAGGCTCAACATTCCTTGCCCTTATATGGTTAAATCCCTGCTGTGGGCGGGCTCTGTTTGGGAGAACGGAGAACTCTGATTGGCTGAAAGGAACATGGGAGGGGCGCATTTCTCAAGCTAATGCTCTGGAGAAACTTTTGTGTCCCGAAAGTGTAGCAGACAGCCTTAGTTTCCAGCACAGAGACACAGTCCAGTGGACAGCACAATTCATCAGCTGCAGCAGAGGTGAGTTATGAGGTCTCCTTGTGCTCTGGTTTGGTTTAATGTGCTATAAAGTCTTATAAAGGCTTTCCACAGAAGCTTTGTATGAATATGGGACACTGAGGAAAGATCTGGATGGGGCCGGTGACGTATGTTGCAGTTATGGAGCTAAAACTGATCCAGGATCATCGCTCATAATGCCAAGCAAAGGATCTGATGGACATTTTAGGGCTTTGTTTGAGTTTTTTCCTTGTTTTTAGTGCGGTTCAATGCATTTCTGTTATAGGAGTGTCCTCTTGAGTTAGGGATACAAAGCATGAAAGAAATTCTTGAGTTTCAAATACTGTATTTTTCTTTGCCTGTAGTTTGGCTATAATTGCTTCATCTGGAAAAGAGCACTTGGCTTTTTTGTGTGCCATTGAGGTCAAAAGTCAAGACCCGTGATGTAACCACTGGCTGGAGAACACAACCTGAAACAGTAAAGCAACTCATTAACAGAAATCAAGAGAGCGAGGGATAGAGTGATTTAGTTTGAGCTTTTCCATTCAGAGGAGGTGAAACTTAAACATCACTGCAGTTTTAGTGAAGCAACATGACTGGATAGTTTGTTAATGTCTCTCTGAAAAGTCATTGAGGAATTCTGTGTGTTTGCCAAACCAATTTCAGAGGCAGCAAACAAATGTGGGAGAATGTGACCATGTTTGGTCGTTAATGGATGTTCATAAGTGCTAAAGTTTGAGTACATTAGGATGTCCACATAAAGTTCATTTTCATATTTTAACCACCTTTTTTGAAATGTTGGTTTGCGTTACTTAAAAAGGACCAACTAAAACAGCAGAATTCATCAAATACTTACTGATGATGTCTGTGCTCCTGTTTTACCACCATAATGATGTAATTTCCTGTAAACAAGAACAGGATAACAGGACAGAAAGTAACCTTGAGGACAAAGTAAAACAAACGTGTATCAGCAAACATTTAAACCCAAGTTTAACCCAATTTATCTAAATAAATAAAAAAAATATTGTTTTATTTTTAACTAAAAATGTATCAACAATTGAAATATTTAAACGTATAAGCCAATGCATCCAAATAAATGTAGTTTCCAGAGTTTGTTTAAAATGGATCAACTATTAAAACAATATTTAAAACCAAGTTATATTCATATATTGTTTTCCAATACATGATGACGTACATAAATGAGTGCATGGAAACATCCTTCAGGAAGATGAGCGTCTGATGTCCTTCAAGCGGTCGGTCCGTCTGTTTCTAAATTCCTACATTTAATCCTGTGGTGGAGCTGGACATTGTGATCTGGTGATGAGGTCAAACACACACTGACACACACAGCCTGAAAATAAGCAGTTGGTTAATCAGTTATATAAACACTGCTGCTTCATATTCATGAAGCACACCGCACAGCAATAATGCAGTCAGAGAGTTTAAAACACAGCATTATACACCAAAATGAGGAAGCAACTCTAGGATATATCCATATTCATAATAGACAGTTTAGTGCTGCATGGGTGTCTTCAGTGTAAGGTTAATGTGATATGAAGAAACTGAGCAGGACATTTGCATACTGACAAGGCCAGCTATAGAAGCAATGAACAGATCATTCCACAGCATTTGCTTACTTTATTGAGCAGATATTGAGAAACTTTGAATACAAGAGCAATAAAAACAGACTGCGGTCATCTAGATAGACTGAATAACATTAATGACACATTCATAATGAATGATGTATTCATAAATGTTTAATGTGTTTTGAAACAGGTGGTTGTGAAATGTGTTGTTCACATCGGGCTCAGAAACAGAAACCGTCTGTAACCTCATCTCTGATGCTCATGGCTTTATTGGCCTTTAGTCAATCTGCTCTGTTCACGGATATAACATGCTTTCTAGATCAAAGCTGACTAATATCCTTAAATCACCACCACTTTGGAGTTAATCGAAAAGAGCGACTGCCAACTAAATTCTTAGTCGCAAGAGGCACTTTCGGTCCATCTATAAATCCTTGTAATCAAAACCTCACCACAGTCCTGGTCTCAGCCGAGTTTGGCTAATGCTGCTTATGAGAGCTGGACATATACTGTGAGTCTGAGCAACTGGACCAGTGTTAGTACAGGTTTGATCCATATTTTGAATACTTCCATTTTAATTTTAGTCAAGATTTTAGTCATTTTGTTGTTTTTGTCAATTTATTAATTTATTTTTTGGAGAGCTGGACATATAAATATATATTTTGTGTGACCATACTATAAGTCTGTTCAGTGTTATTATAGGTTTGATTAATGTTTTGAAGTTTTTATTTTAAAATTGTAGTAATTTTGTTGTTTTTGTCTTTTTTGTCCACCTTTTATTCATTTTTATTTCAGTTTTTTTACTACAAGTTAACCTAAATGGAAATAAGAAAAGTTGCCTTGGCAGCTAGCTTATTTTATTAAAGTTTTTGAACCCTGTCAGTGGTTATTATGCATGCATGATCACACTGAACTAATGATTTTTTACTATAAATCACACTGAAATCCAGTTCTGAAAGCACATACGAATCTGTGGTTCACTGATTTAACATGAATGCAGATGAATAATGCTGACTACACAACTTTTTGTTGTTGGCTAGACAGTCATATATCAGACACACACTTTCCTGTAATGACAGCTGTTGGTTGACACGCAAATAAAGTCATTCATGTAGAAGCACAAAGAACAAAAATGTTTGGTAGCTGATGGTTTATATACTCTAATAACAACAACACAATGCACATGACAATAACAACTACACAAGTTATGAAAGAACCAAAGCTAAATGTGTCCTGCATGACAATGTGTGTACAGCACACACACATTAACTCACACACAAAGTGCGACTGATTTGTGTATTTTAATCAAACAGGATGAACCCATTAGAACATCATTAAATTTAGTTAAAAAATTAATATTTTAAGGGAATATGCCATTTGATCATTTACTTTTATGATTATGAGAATGTTACTATTTAATGTTCTCTTGAACATTCTGAAACAAATAGTAACATTTAAAAGAAATGTTAAATGAAGAACCAACTAAAAGAAAAACTTATTGCATAAATGTTTTAAGAACATTATTAAAGATCGGGTAACTCTGAATAATCACCCTGCATCACAAGACAAGTAAAAGGCTTAAAAGAATCACAAGGGTGTATTACTGATGGATTTTAAAACTTGAACATATCTTGAGCTTGTGTTAAACACAGACCTTTTTCTTAGGCAAAAAATGTTTTTAGCCTACAAAAATACACCATCCCCAATCTTAATCCTGGATTTGGCCATTTTCTTGGATTTTCTTGGGTCACCATACTTGGCCACACACCACTTCCCTTTCCCTTTACTGTGGACCCTGTAATTGCAGAAGCATTAATGAACATCTGCTCTTTCCAGACCTCAAACACCGTCATCATGTCCAGCAAGCGAGCAAAGGGAAAGACCACTAAGAAGAGGCCACAGAGAGCCACATCAAACGTGTTTGCCATGTTTGACCAGTCACAGATCCAGGAGTTCAAGGAGGCCTTCAACATGATCGACCAGAACCGAGACGGATTCATCGATAAAGAGGATCTCCATGACATGCTGGCCTCTTTGGGTGAGTCTGACTGAGAGGAACCGACATTATAAGTCTTCTATATCAAATACTGACCTTTGCTTCGGTGTGTTACCTGTGCTCAGGGAAGAACCCATCTGATGATTACCTGGAGGGCATGATGAGTGAAGCTCCAGGGCCCATCAACTTCACCATGTTCCTCACCATGTTTGGAGAACGGCTCAACGGAACCGACCCCGAGGATGTCATCAGGAACGCTTTCGCTTGCTTCGACGAGGAAGGATCCGGTAAAACAAAACTGCCTTAATATCAAGAGTCTGACCATAACAGAAAGTAGTATAAAGACCCAAACCTGCAAACGCAAAAATAAATAATGTAATAATAGAAAAATAAGTAATCTATGACTTTATAAAATAAATACTATTTATTTATTGTTTGTTAATGTTAACTTTATTTTTCATAATTATTGATGTTATTATTTCCACATGTAATTATTTCCATATTTATTAATACATTAATTTATTTTTAATTTCTGCTGTTTTGGGCCTCCATAATATGGGGTGACATATAGGAAAATTACATACATGGGAATAAATAAATATAAAAATAACACATAAATACATATAAAATGAATAAAAATGTAAGAAGTTACAATAATAATAAATACACAAAATAATAAAATGAAAAGGTAATACAAATATAAATTCAGGACTAATAAGAAATAAAAACCCTTTAATTACATATTCTAGATGCTTATTCTAGTTTTTTTTTTTATTGGCATCAATGGTTCCACAAAGAACCTTTACAATCCATGGAAGCTTTTGTTACAGTGTTACAGTGGAAAAAGGTTCTTTAGATTATTAAAATGTTCTTCACACTAAGAGAAAATTGTTATTTTAAGAACTGTTCACTGAAAGGTTCTTTGGGGAACGGCATCGCTGTGAAAACCCGCTTTTGGAAGCTTTATTTTTAAGAGTGTACAGCAGTTCACCTTCAGTTGCTGCATGGTCCCCATTGACTTCCATAGTATGGAAAAAAACACTATGCAAGTCAATGGGGACCAACTGAAGGTGAAATATCCCTTTAAGCTACATCAGTACTATATGTGAACCCTAGACCACAAAACCAGCCGTAAGGGCTAATTTTTCGAAATTGAGATTTATACATAATCTGAAATCTGAATAAATAAGCTTTCCATTGATCTATGGTTTGTTAGGATAGGGCAATATTTAGTCAAGATACAACTGTGAGAAAATCTGAAATCTGAGGATGCAAAACCCAGTTCCCATCTCATACCTGCTTGATCTTGAACTGTTCTATCTGCGAGTTTGATTCTCGTCTGCACAGGAGTCATTCATGAAGACCACCTGCGAGAGCTGCTGACCACCATGGGAGATCGTTTCACAGATGAAGAGGTGGACGAGCTCTTCAGAGAGGCTCCCATTGACAAAAAGGGCAACTTTAACTATGGCGAATTCACCCGGATTCTCAAACACGGGGCCAAAGATAAAGACGACATGTAGACAATCAGAGAGCATCAGCCGCAGCTGCACAGCACATTACAAACACATCAGCACCTAGAAGTCAAGAAAAACACATTGCATGGCATAAATATTGCATGATCTGTAAAAGAAGTATTCTTTCTCTAAATGCATTTGATACAACCGGATGGCATTGTTAACAATCTGTGCAATGTGTATTTAGTGTTTTTATGGGGGACTACAGTTGTATTTGAGTAGGTTAAAGCAATGTACTCTGCAGCTGCGGCTGGACATCTTTGAGTTCGGAATCTGTGCAACTGATGAAACCATTACATTGGAGAAGATGCCATAAACCTGTAGAGTTATTTTTACGTGTGTATTTAAATGGATTATCAGTATCTCCTGCTCACTGAGCAATATTATCATATATCAAAAACATTATGGGTATTTTGAAGTCATTAATGCAAGTACAAAATGACAGATTCCTTAAGGTCATCTCCATTTTTCAAACTGATATTCTCCTGTTAACTCTGAGACGCAGACTTTGGGATATGTTTGTTTTTTGGTTGTACTGCTACTTGTATTTTCCCATCAAACCCTGTGAATATCTGGCTTATGAAATGTGTATTTACATGTGGCAGCTCTCAGACATGAAGTCATCCATCGTATGAACATGACTCATTTTATACTGAAATAAAGATGGCCTCAAACTACAATGAATTCTCAAAATCATTTCTGTGCATGCATAAATCAACAGCACTCATTTCTGGACATTTGCTCTGTAAAATAACAACTTCCATTACAACAAATCTATGAAAAACGAAGCTTTATTTCTCTGTAATGCTTGTACAAAAGGACATCAAATAAAATCTTAAGGCAGATATTGCACAGACTAGTCCAAATGTTTTCTAAGGAAGCAGGTAAGGCACAAATGCCAGTTTTACTGTCCTCAGTTACACACACACACACACGATCATTAAACAAAATCCATGTATTTGGTCGTAAAGAAGAGAGCTACTCATATTTGATGTATAAACACACACACACACACACGCATTAAAAGCAGGTCTATGCCAGACAAAAACCTGAATGATATTTACATGCTTCACATTGTCATCCTTTTTGCAATAAGAACATCAATAATACAGGAATATTAATACTGGTCTTTCTGAAGAGGTGAAAAAAATAGAGTATATTATATGAAATATATAGTTACTTCCAGTACCCATCGCTGTTACAGTAACTAACCGAACGATCACAGTGGTTTTGAAGTGTTAATTAGATCTGTAATACAGTTTATGATGCTACAACATGACAGTCAGTTTCTCATAATCAGCTTAAACATGGCTTAAAAAATAAAAAAAGATGCACCTTATAGAATTGAATTAAAAACACCTTTTGTGATGTCAGAGAAGGAAATTAAAATGACTCGAACCCAAGATAGAAAGGTCAAATAAAAACAAACCTGAGATGTACTGAAAAACAACAAGAAACATGTACAGTACTACAGAACGTGACCTCTGACCTTTGCACTGACCTCAATGAGAACTTTGTGAGGAAATAAATTGAAATAACGTGAACTGCTTCATAAAAAATACTAAAAGGTTAAAAACATTACCATAAAGACAAATCTGTACATTTTCTCAGTTTCATGGAAACTACAAGCATAAAATCATAATGCATCTAGGATCTCTAGCTCATGAAATCACTGGAAAGAATGTTCTGTTTCTAAATAATATTCATTAGTTCTCTAGATACATTCACAGATTATGAGAGAGAAAGAAGCACTTCAGTTCATCTCAGCGAGGTACGAACAGACTTTAAATTCATCTTGGAAATGCACGAAACTCATTTAGCGTCAAAAAGCACTTTCAGTCTTCCCAATAAAATCTCTCATACTCACTAACACATCCATATGATGTCTCCCTCTATGTAAAACACTATTATTAATGCTGATCTTCTACTTCACCCAGCAATACTGTCAGAACAATAATCATTTCAGCAAAAATAAAGCTACAGCCCTACGATCACGTTACATGAGAAGTGAAGAAAATCAATGTCCCTCTTTGAGACCACCTCCCTCCAGCATCTCAGACAGACACGAGACGTGAGGGAGGATCTCTGCAGCACGATCAATTCCTGACAGACACCCGAGAGAGCGCTCGGACCTTATTCTGAGACCGGACAGATGCTCCTGACGTAACCACGAGGAGGTGAAATTAGACTATAAAGTGCAGGAAATATGACAAACACTATTGGGAAAGACTTTCAAAGCTGAGATTGTAGAAGTAGAGGCTTCGTCAGCAGTGGCTTTCAGGCAAATTCGGAGCAAAGTATTAAATCCAAGAGAGCATTTTTTGGTTGCTAATCTCTGATCATATCTTTTACAATACATGCTGGTCTTTGCATTCACAGATCTCTAATAAGTAAAGCATGCTATATGACACATTTACGTCGAACCCTAGTGGGTATACTGATGCAAACAGGCAAGATCGACAACATGTGGAGCTACTTTATCGAAAACAACGCAAGGCCACTTCAATTACAAACGTTTAAATGAAAATCTCTTGGCTGTAAACCTGAGCTGCACAGGCTTGGAGTTTGCTGGTGTTCGCACATGGTAATATTGCATGGCCATGTGAAAGGACCTCCACCTGGTCTTGAAGATCCCAGAGTCTGAAATGCTGGATTATTTTTCGAAGAGCATTTTATGCATGCCCATAAACTTCATGTAGCTAAAAAAGGTAAAAGGGTTTTGGTTCAAAACGTTTTTAAAATGTCTTAAAAATACATTGTGGTGTAGAGAAGCTTCCCTCCGGACTCCCCTGAAGTGACATCCATTACAACGATTTGGGGAGGCAGGTTTACATTTGCTCAGAGTTTTCCAGCAAACAAAAGGGTCTAAAGTGAGTTGGTCATTTAGTTAACCGCCTCCGTGACTGTATTATGCTTGTACGGAGTAACCCATGCGTGCAATACCACATTCGCAGGTGGACCGGGTTGTCGGATGCTCCACATCCCAGAAGACGCAAAGCTTCCAGATTTTGCATCGGAGACCCCGGCCGAGCTTAGATTGACGGGGAGGCCTGGAAAAGCGTGGCTCATGACGGGAACCGACACTGGTAACACTGCGTTCTCCATCAAGCTCGGTGCAGCATTGGATTCGTCCCTTGAAGGCGTCTCCGAATTGCCATTCTGGACGAGCGCTCTTGAACTTTCGTTTGAAGGTCCGCTTGATTGCTGCTGCGTCGTTTGCTCTTTCTGCTGGCTGATTTCTTGCTCGGCCGCTCGCTGCAAGGCTGCGTCCACCAGAAGCTTCAGATCGCTGAAATCTTCAGAGTAAAGCTCCGGTGGGGTAGGTGGAGGCGTGTTGAACAGGACCCCAGTCGGGCTCACCGCTCCCAGGGTTGGGACAGAGGTAGAAGCAAGCGGGATGGTTGTCAGGTGCTGGTCTCCGGTTAGACCTTCCCGCCTCAGCAGACCTCGAGTGTCCAGCTGCATCAGAGCTTGAATGCCGTCTTGGTTTCCTGATGATGGCAAGCAACCGGCTCCGGCCAATATTGCCGTCGCAGTGTTACCCAACAGCTTCAAGTCCAGTGTGGGGGCAGGGCAGATGACAGAGGGGCGGGTCGAAGAGGCAGGGCATTCCGGGGAGGCGGATCTGTCTGGTTTGGTAGTGCGCCGTGACATTGTAAACTGAGTGGGGTCTTTGCCGTCTTTCCTGAGCAGGTCCGGCAGGAGCCTCCGGCGGGCGTTTATGAACCAGTTACAGATCTACAAACAAAATTAAAGACTTTAGTTTCAGAAACTTAAGATGCCATGGGACTGATCACATTATATAAAACTTACCCACATACATACAGTATACTAGAGCAATTCTCAACTGCTTGATTGCTTGTATTGTCACAAAATGTTATCACGCAGCTAAATAAAGTTTGTATGTCCAACTTAATCAACATACATACAGCATACGCATGTACGGTGATGCATACTACATTATACGCAATATAGCAAACAGTAAAACTGCATGATTGCTTGTATCATTGCAAAATGTAAACTATATTACCACCCAGCACTAATCTGCTGAATGATATTACAAACATTAACATCATGATTTTCTGTTAAGCTGCAAAACAATGTGTATTGTGAAAAGCACTATGCAAATAAATTTAATTTGACTAAATGCTTAAATTTTGTTAGTATTTAACCATTTTTTGACTAATGATTTTTCTAGTCATTTGTGTAACTGGTTAAGGGATTTAAAAAATACAAAAATGATAAAAGATGATTTCACACTGATTTCATTTCTAGCCCAAAAATGACATCAGAACTAACTAGAAACAGACTATAAATCTATTTTATTAATTAACCTCCAGATTTTTCCAGGGATGGAAAAACCACTTGAAATTTTTTGATACAGAAACTGATAACTGACTGTTTCATAATTTTAAAAATTAACTTGCAATTTAGACATGTTTAGTGCCATTAATTTAACATTAAAGAAAAGTGCAATTTAAAGGAGGTATTGCATTGGAGATAATGCCCTTGCTATTTCTTGATCCAGGAACAAAAGAACAACAACAACAAAAAGAAGATGCATTTTTTGAATCCTAAAGTGGTGCCTCCTGTTGGCGCAGCAGTGAACTGCAGGCTGTGTCAGACAGACAGCTGGCTCTAATGGAGACCAGAGGAAATATGCAGCACATTCCTGCGCTCTGACAACACTGCAGCTCTCGGTCAAGGACCAAACACAGCACAGACTGTGTGGGAAACTCTTAGTCTTTGAAGATTACAGCCAAATGTAAAAACGGATCAAAGATATTAAAAAAATTGAATACTGGAAAGAGAACATTGTTTAAACTGAATTTGATGATTAACAAGACTTTTAGACTCTTTGTAGCTTAATCTGGAAACTAGTGTAGTTTGAAATGAAGGATAATTTACAAATTTAAGTCTAAAGTTTAAATTTAGAAAACTTTTATGGTAATTTTGCCACCTTTCACAGCTTGAAAACTGAGTTTCATTGTAATCGCATCAACAATATCACACTGCTTTGAAAAATGCAGGCAAGTAAAGGACATTTTGTTCAAATTTAAGTCTAATGTTTGATGCAGCACTGAATGATCCTGTTATGCCTCACCTGTGACACAGAGAGATGCGTCTGTTCAGACAGGCTCAGTTTCTCCTGCTCTGACGGGTAAGCGTTGAAGCGATGCTCGTACAGCCAGTCTCTCAGAACCTGAACGGATTCTTTGGGGAGGTTTCCCCGTCGGCGGCGTTTCGTGGCAGACCCGCTTCTTCTGCCGCTGGTGGACAGGTTGAGAGGGCAACTGTCGTCTTCACAAGGGTCGCTGTCTGACATGGCAGAAAACTCAGTGTCTCCCTTCTGGTCCTCCTCAAAAGCTGCGATGAAGACAACAACAGAACTATTGGTTTCAAAACAGCATACATGACAGAGGAATGCAAGTGATTTAGGTTAGGTCACAAAAAAAGTTTAAAATGCCACAAATATGTATACTATGCACAATTTTGCATGCATAACAACTAGAGGATCTTCTAAATTTGGAAAAATGTAGTACAAGAGAACACACCGCATGCAATACTGTATCCTACAATGCAATGCTTCCTTTTCATGCAAGTGAAAGAGAATCAGGTCTTATCTTACAACTGAATTGTCTCGGTCTGTCATTTAAAAGTGTCCCACAGATAAACCTGCTTGACTGCACTTCATTTACACATGAAAACACTAGTCTGAACTGCTCCTCCATTCACACCTTCACCATTACAGTGTCTCCTCACCCCCATCCTGACGCTCACAAACCAGAGGGACATTAAGCTTATCTAGAGTACTATTGAGCATCACAGGTGGTCCAATCAAGCGTTTTAAAATTACAATGAACATTTTCATGAAAGCATCAACTGCTGATTATTAAGATAATCATTATCACCAGATAAAGCAGACGGTATAATTCATTCAGTTGATTCTGAATACGGCCATTAACAATACGTAACTGTATCAGTCGCTGAGGGGAATGTTTTTTCAACAGCCAATTCTAAAAATATTTACCTTTGAGGATTCAATCACATACTTTCCTCTGAATCATATTTATAACCACCCATTTGAAAGATTGCATAACATTTTTTTTTTTTTAAAGTTGAGAAGAGCATAATTTCAAGGCCCTTAAACACAAAACTAAAGTCTAGGCCTGTTTAGACAACCCTGGACAAGCACCTTAACTACTAAATTAGTTTAATGTTAAATGAAAACACACCAAAAGAGCTTTTAACTCATTGAACATAATAGTGTCACTCGATATAACAGTTATTACAATAGTTGTTAACAGCATTACAGGATCTCCTCCAAACTACGTAAGAACTTGTATTTTTGACAATGATAATATCAAGTTTCCATCTTTTTACTAAAGCAACAGTCACAGTATTGGCCTAAATACTGTATTTCTGGAGTGGTTCTGGGAAAAGCATGCGTTCGTTGTTGTGTGATAACTAAACTCAGAGTGAATCAGACACACTTCAGCAGCTCCGAGTTTCTTTCTCCTGCTGAAACATGAAGCCTTAAAGAGCAGCTAAAAATGTGGGAGTTCCTGAAACCCACTTTAACAAAGCAGATTGTGTTTGTGTGTGTGTGCGCGCATGTTTATGTGGTTTATGAGGACACAAATTTGTATAATAACATAGGTATGACAGAGGTATTACAATATGAAGGTGGTTTATGAGGACACTATGTCCCTGTAATTCAAAAGGCTTAAAAAACATACTAAATGGTGTTTTTTTGAAAATCTAAAAATGCACAAAGTCTCCTGTGAGGGCTAAGTTTAGGTGTAGGGTTGGTGTAGGGCAATAGCACACACAGTTTGTTCAGTATAAAAACCATTACGCCTATGGAGAGACCACATAAACCACAAAAACCAACATGTGTGTGTGTGTGTGTGTGTGTGAGAGAGAGAGAGTGTGTGTGTGCTCCAGTCTGCAACTGTATCCCTGCTTCAGTATCATTTGTAGCAGTAATCAATTTTCTTCAATGTATGTGACAAATGAAAACTTGGATGAATGATCCAACACAGAGCTGCGTTACAGATTATTACATAAAACGAAAAGTTGACAAATGTAAAACTAATTAAAGTGGAATAAAATATTAGGAAAATATTCCATTCAAACTTTCATGTGATTTGTTTTTTTCTCGATTAGCCAACACAACTGTTAGGTTCATGCACATGATTATCTAACATGAAATCAACGCAACAAAACGACTGAATGAACTCCACACGCAAGACGTCACTTCCCCCTTTTCTTATTTTCATTTTGCATGCTAATGAACGCATAAAAAGAGTATTTGTAGTTCCAAACAAACATGAGGGTCTGCACACACAAATGATCGAGAAACCTCCACATCTTCAACGTCATTTACAGCAACGCTGCTTATTAAAACAAAATATAAAAGCGCTCAAACAAGTCTGTCTGCAGACGCGAATAAACAAACGCGCGCTGACGTCATCAGATCACAATGATACAATGTAAGAAACGCGTTGATCAATAAAGCCGCGGAGACTCGCTTCTGACGCCGAAGGCCCTTCATAAACGAGTCTGAACGCGTGGATCAGGCCAGAATCAGAAGCACATCTGGGTTTCACGCGTTCAGACTGAAAATCACGCCACGCTCGCTCACAGACGTGCAGATGAGCAGCGTGCGATCCGACGCTAAACACCGTTCAAACCCGCATCTGTCAGCGATACTCACCTCTTTTGTTGGGCTTCATCCTGGATGCTAAAAAAAAAAAAAATCCTCAAAATGTTGGAAGTTGCTGGTGTGCAGAAGCGGGTCCTCGTCAAACGGAGAGTGTGTTCCTCACACACACACACACACACACACGCGCTGCACTGAGTCCGATCAGAGGAGAAGCTCCAGTAATCAGAGAGTCTGCTCATCAGTGTTTCATCAGGGAAGTGTTGACAAGCATTCGTTTACCTGCTGCTCCAGCAAACTCTCTCTCTTTATCTCCCTCCGTCCGTCCCTTAATGACAGGCTCTAGGTCCCTCCTCCACACTCCAGGGGCCAATAAGGGCCCCACATCTGTGTGTCATCACTCTTTCATTCAAAACTCAAACAATTCAAACACTTGTGAGAGTTTATTTTAAGAGCTAAATTTTAGCTTTGCGGTCCAGATTTGTCATGTTTGGACACTCATTTCAATCTTCCAGACTTTTAAATAAGTAATCTAATGCTCTACAGAACTAAAGTGACGTTTTCAAAATCGAAACACATTTAAACTTTCCTCTTAATTCTCTATATATATATATATATATATAGTATGAATTTATGCATGTGCTATTCTAATAAATGTGTTTAGAAGCTGCTTTTCTTTTAAAACACGTTTTGCATTGATTATCTTTTTACCACAATATTTATAAATATTAGACACTTTATTTGCACATATTATTTTAATTGATTTCATTTTTGCAAATAAAGTGTTTCAAAAAATATATATTTGAAATAAAAATTAAAAATGTTTTTAATATAAAATATAAGTATTTTCTGACTTGATTAAACCTTTAGCTATATAACTATATTATATATAAAATAACTATATATTTTATGAAATATTTATACAATTATTTAAATTCATTATTATAAATTATATACATATATATACATAATTTATAATAATTTTTTCTGTATCTTCCACCATTTTTGGTTAGTATTATGTTAACTTTAAGAGAAAATTTTATTGTAATTATTTTAATTATTTTGTTATAATATTATAATAATCTTTCTATACAATATCAATAAGCAGTGTACCCTACTTACAAGGGAAAACGTCCATATAGATGAATTTCTGTTGGTGTGTTTGTGTGAGTGTTACTGTGAGTCTGGACCGATATAACCTGTGTATCTCACACCTGTTGAACTTAAAAATTCAACTATATTCATGTCATACATGGACCATGACAGGACATGCAACATTATATTTCTGAACAAGAAAATGTTTAAATTTGCCAACATTGTCTGCACATTAAGGCCCGTTGGAAGAAAAAGCTCTTTACATAAGTGCAGTATTTGTAGGAAATGGTTGAGTGTTTGTTTGCATACAGATTAGATTTGTGATGTATTTACTCAACACCTGTGGCAAATCTCACTCTTTCATATGCAGGAATGTGCCGTTCACAGTCACAGAGAACAACAGTTCCTCTAAACTCAGAAAAGAGCTGCTCATACGTCACATTCTGACCTGAAGTGTTCTCTGCAGATGGAGAAAAATGGGTTTTAAAACACTGAGGCCACATTGGAAATGTAGTTTTTTTTTTTTTCAATTTTAATGAGGGTATATCTATATCTATATATAGGGCGCTGAGAAAGAATAAAGAGTCACAAACACATTTGAACTTAACTCAGATTTACTGTATTTCTTACTAAACAAAAGACCCTGACATACACAGTCTAAACTTCATATAGCATTAGACATATTGAACAAATCCTAGTCAGTAAAATATGTGCTTGTTTCATAAAATATTGATTATCAAACTTTATAGTAATAATAATAATCTTAATTCTTGTTGCTACAAACTCTTGCATTTAGATGATATATTGTTTGACGACCCCCAAAAACTAGTAAAACAGCTGAAGAAAGAGAGCGTCACGTCAGGTGGATGTGGAGATCAGAGAGGGTCCGTGGGTCGTAACCCGACCGCTGCTCAGTCACTTAACAGGTTTATAAAAGAGTTTATCTAGTATCCAAGCAGCATGAACAGAGAGGCGCAGAACACAAATCCCTGTGTTTCTCTGAAACACATCTGCTGCTCCAGATCCAGGTGAACGGTGTTTCTGTGACCCATGTCCTCAGGGAAGCCCACAAACATGATCCAGATCGCATGTGAACATACAGCCGGACATGATCGGGAAATTAATGATACAGTTTGACAACACTGAAACGCCGGACTGTGCAATGATGTTTTCATAGAAAAAGATTGAGGCAATAAATGATCATAACACGGTATCTATAGAGCGAATGGTCAAAAAAAAAACATAGGTGTTGGTTGATTTGTCTGTATTTCTCAGTGTGCTTAAAACATTCGTGTCTGTTTCCATATGAGACGCTTCAGCATCACAAACTACAACCATAAAACATCCGCTTACTGAATCCCTGAACAGAAATGATGTTGTGTATATACAGAAAATGAAGTGATGTGATGATTCAAGACTCAAAATTATGCATTTGGTGAACAACTGCTCATGAAAATAAAATAAATATATAAATTAAATTAAATATTGAATGTAAAGGGTACCCACCTTTATGATTTAATTTTATTTAATTTTAACATTGTTTGTTTTTCCGTTTTCAGATCCATCACTTTAATGCATCTGGAAGTTTACTTAATTTTTTTTTTCATATTTATTCATTACTCGAATGCAGTTTTAGACATTTTTCTTCCTACGAAATTACTGTAATTCATAAAAAGTAATAAATAAATTATTTTAAAATAAATTAAAGGTATTATGAAATAACTATCATGATGTATAAACACCATAAAATATATACAAATTATTTTTATTTAAATTCTTATAATACATCATAGTAGAATTTTTGTGCTTATTTCTGCAGATTTAATTGGGGGGAAAGTACCAAAGGCTGGTAAAACATTAATAAATCAGGTTTCCCTCAAGAGAGGAGTGATGTGTTCGTGGTTCATCTGATCTGAACACAGGATATGAGCAGTATTCAAATTCTCCTGATCCATTATTCTGGGTTATCTGTGGCTGTCAGACGTTTGCAGGGCTGAATATGAGAGGACTGAGACATTCAGCAGGCGTCAACGACTCGACCGACACCAAATGGAGGGAACGACTGGGAGCGGCTGCAAACTGAAGAGATGCAATTCACACCATCAGCGGCCCAATGACACACAATAGTGACCAATCAGCGGCAGTTTGAGGACATTTGTCACTGAATGCAGAGCTGCAACAGTTCATGACAATGTACAGTGAAACCGCCTTTAGCCGGTTCATGCTCAAAAACACTCCAATGTGGCTGAATTACAACAATTCTGCCAAGATGAGTGGCCAAAACTCCTCCACAGCGCTGTAAGGGTGGCCCAACCAGTTATTAGGTTCAGGGGGGGCACTTTTTCACACAGGGCCATGTGGGTTTGGATTTTGTTTACTTGTGTTATCTCTGATTAATATTTAAATTTGTTTGATGATCTGAAACATTAAAGTGTGACAAACATGCAAAAAACTTAAAAATCAGGAAGGGGGCCAACACTTTCTCACACCACTGTATGTGATGAAAAATAAAGTATAAAGTTAAAGTTTGGGGTTAGTGAGATTTAAAAAAAATAATTTTTTATTAATCATGGATGCATTAAATTGATCAAAAGTGAGAGTAAAGACATTTATAATGTTACAAAAGATTTCTATTTTAAATAAATGCTGTTCTTTTGAACTTTCTGTTCAACAAAGAATCCTCAATAATATAGTGTCACGGTTTCCACAAAAATATTTTTGTAAGCACAACTGTTTTCAATATTGATAATAACCAGAATCGTTTCTTAAGCAGTAAATCAGTATATTATTCTGATTTCTGAAGATCATGTGACACTGAAGACTGGAGTAATGATGCTGAAAATTCAGCTTTGCATCACAGAAATAAATTACATTTTAACAGATATTCACATAGAATACAGCTATTTTAAAGAGTAATAATATTTCAAAATTTCTCTTTATTTTTTTATCAAATAAATGCAGCCTTGGTGAGAACAAGAGACTTTTAAAACATAAAAAATCTAACCTACCCCAAACTTGTTAATGGTAGTGCATGGAAAGAGCAGTAAGAAAGAAGCAGTAAGTTTGTCAGATTAAGTCACATTAAATATATAAAGGATGAAATTAATAAAACTGCATTAATATTTGAATATGTAGGTAAGATTTCTTAATTTGCAGTTGTCAAATACTTTTAAAACAAACCTAAAAAACCCATTGCATAAAGATGTTTTCAGCCTTTTTCTAACAAGTCCAAGTCCACATTGAACCACATCAAATGTGCATTTATAATTCTCTGTATTTGTGAAAATTCCCAGTAAAGACGTTCTCAAGAGTTTACAACATCCCCGAACAACAGTTACAGAAGAGTCTGCTTTATCCAGTCAGATCTGTCATATTCCATACAGGACAAAAATGGGATAAATAATGACAAGTACAGATTTGTGCAGTTTGAAAGAGAAACTCTTAGCTCTTAAGTTTTATCACACCGTCAAAGCCTCTATGTGTTTTATGGAGTGCTGATTAAATTGTGATATTATAATCTTTAATATTGCTACAAGGGTCGTAAAGTTACCCACAATAATGATCCACAGGCACTTCATTCAATAAAACATCAGGTTGGGTTGCTTTCCTTAAAGCAAAGCAGAAATAACAACTTTTAGGATTGAAAACCTGTTTAAACTGGACAACCGTGAGACTTCAGGACCTGAGATGGAGACAGCTTTCATTTGATATACCACAAACGCATGATTTGTAAACATCAAAACATGGAAGAGCGCCACCTGCCTGACCTGAAACACACCGATCCGAACTGTTAACAGAAGATGAGGAGCATCTCTGGTGAAGGAAGAAGAACAGAAACCGAAGCGTGTAACAGTGGCTTCCAGCGGGGAAAGACGCGAGCGCCGGGTGTGTTTCTACGATACAGGAGTTCTTATCCAAAATATTAGAACATTTAGAACAATCTGATAGAATTTAGGACAATAATCATAATCAATAGCAGTCCGATATTAATTATCATATCATTAATTGCAACTAATAAGATTGGTTGTGAGGTTTTCCTTGGTAGTCTGTTTGCACTGCGTGGTTTCCATCCCTCTCTCTCACCTCGGTTTATTAAACGTCACCAAGACAAAAGCAGCTTTTGGTGCTGTGTGTGACGCCGGAGCCCTTGAGCTTGTTTGCTGTGTGTCTCCTCAGAGCCGCGTCTGTGCCTCGGGCACGTAGATCTCGATGCTGTCGGCGCTCTCGGTGGCCGAGTTCTGCTTGACGGACTGAGCTCTCTTGGCCGCCATGAGCCGCTTGCGAGCCTCTTGTCTCTGTTTGTCCACCGTGTCGTTGCTCTTCTCTCGGCCCAGGGTTGGTTTACTCTTCCCGGGCTTCTTGGGCACCGGAGGAGCCTGTTTCTGGTTCTCCTGAACGTCACACGACCGGAAAGATCAGAAATGGAGAGACACAATCCATAAGAAACTGGCTCTTAATGCATTTAAGTTCTGGAGTCAGTGTTGTTACGGTTAACTCGGGGTGTAACGGTACACGTATTTGGTGTGAGTGTGATCATCCCTTCCTCTTTACTGCTAGTTTTAGTGTGAAATAAACATCTCATGCCTCGTGTAATGAAGTCTAAAGAAGAGCATTTCACAAAATATTAGACTATACACTCATTTTTACTTTACCTGTTAGTGATGTCTTAATTATTGAATGTAGGCTATATTTAAATAATCTTTTATGAAATAAGTTATGAGTGCAATTTACATGTTTAGTATTTTTTCCTCCTGCTGTCCTGAAACCATACTGAACTGAGGTACGTACCGAACCGCCATGTTTGTGTACCGTTACACCCCTACTGTTTACTAATAATAATAAATATTAATCATTTTTGGTAATGGAAATAAAATCAAATATAAACATTAGATGCAAAACTCCAACTTAAACTTGGCAACTAACTGAAAATAAGTTTAAGTATTAAAATTACTAGTAAAATAGATTATATATATATATATACAGCAAAGATGCATTACATTGACCAAAACAGACAGTAACAACATTTATAATGTTACAAAAATGTCTATTTAAAAGAAATGCTATTCTTTTGAACTTTCTAAGGATCCTGAAAAATGAAATGCATCACAGTTTCCGAGCAGCAAAAAAAAAATATTATTAATAATTGAGTAGCAATAATAATTGACAATAATTACACAGTAAATCAGTATATTAGAATGATTTCTGAAGATCATGTGACACTGAAGACTGGAGTAATGATGCTGAAAATACAGCTGCATCACAGAAATACATTACATTTGAAACTACATTACAGTAGAAAACCATTCTTTTAATAGCAATAATACTCCGCAATAATACTTCAATTATTGGTGCTGCATTTTTTTTTTTGTCAAATAAATGCAGCCTTGGTGAAGAGACTTCCTTCAAAAACATTAAAATATCTTAATGATTTCAAACTTTTGACTGTTTGTGTAAATTAAAGCTAAACAAATATATCTATATATAAAAAATGTCATAAGCACAGGACAAAAACTTAAAATAAAATAAAAATGTTACTAAAATATAAGTTTAAGTTGACATTATAATAATTACTAAAATAAATAAAAATGATTTGAGGTAAATAGGAATATTAAAAACAAAACGTTGCAAACATAAAATGACTAAAAACTGAAAATATAAAATAAAATACTATAAATAATACTAAAACAACACTGTTCTGAGTGTCTAGTATATGTACAATATATCATCTGCATGGCATCTATGGCATTTACTGCTATATTTATTTCATTAGCCGTGTTTGTACCTGCTTCTCCGGCGAGTCTCCTTGCAGCTTCCAGTCGTTTGATTTGAGATGATAAAGCTCGTCAAACTTGAGGCTGATGTCTTCTATCGAGAGCTGAAGAAGATCCCAAAACCCAGCCAGATCTTGAGCCGTGGGTCTCGGGTTTGCGTTCACATTCTGAACAGACAGGGATTTATTTTTATTTTTATATGGAATAGCATTTCACACAAGTGTGTCTTCAGTTGTCCACAAGGGGGCGACACATCTCAAGAGAAGTAGTTCTGTTGCTCATAAATGTGCAGCTCTTGGCATTTTCTGATTCTGAGAAGCTGATTTGATAACTAACCCTGAGTTGTAGTCAGAAGAACAGGTTCTGTATTTGAGCTGATGTACAAAAACAGACTGAAATACAGAATGGTCTGAATGTCCTTGTTGAGTTTCATAGCATTTTTCCCCCTGTTAACTGTTAACGGTTAACAACATTATTCAGAATTTATTCTTTTATGTTCAACAGAAGAAAGAAACTCATACAGGTTTGGAACAACTAGGGTCAGTAAATGATGACAGAAGTTTCATTTTTGGGAGAACTGTCCCTTTAATGAATACAAGCAGAATTAATTTGTGTATATTGTGTGTAAAATCATTCTTACATAAATTGTTGCACTAAACTGAAGATAACAGCAGTTTTGCGAATAATATACACAAATTTATTCTACTCCGTATGCTGTGCACTTCTGTCTCGGCAAATGAAAAGCTGAAAATAAATCATTTTGTCCACTGGAAGCGTGTGATAAGACATACTAAATAAACTAAATAAACTAAACACAGGACCATTTTGAGCGTGAACTACTGTGATTGAACTACCTGGTTTTGGTCACACAGGCCTCTGAACTGCTGGAACTTCTGGGACATGAGGAGCTGAGCACAGCCCACCGCGGTACGGACCTTCCCCAAAACTACAGACCGAGAGAGAGAGAGAGAGAGAGAGAGAGAGGGGCAGAATTAGGCCGATTCCCATTCATTATAAATATATTAAAAAGATTCCTCAAATTCTGGATGCATCTAAAATTAAGTCCCACAGAATCGCTACATTTTAAAGCACTACAAACCCAAGAACTGAACCCTGAAAAGAGTCCACTCAGTCAGCTGGTTCTGAGACTTACTAACCTGACTAACTCTACTAACACTAACTAGTCTCAGACCAGCACTGCTTCTCACCCAAACATCAAAATAAATCTAATTATCAAACAATCTAAACATATATATCTGGAACATTGGGATCAAGAAACCAAAACACTAAGTAAATTACAACTCTATCAAACTATAAAATTAAAATATGAATAAGAAGAATATCTCCAGTGTGTTAGACACACAAAGCAGAGACAGATCCTGAGCAAGTACAGGCTCAGTGAGCACAGACTAGCCATCGAGACCGGCAGACACAGAAAGAGCTGGTTACCCAGAGAGCAAAGAGTGTGTGTTCACTGTGAGACAGGAGAGATCGAGACAGAGACACACTTCCTACTTCACTGTTACCAATTTAAATCAATCAGAGACATATACATCAACAAATTCACAAACATCATAAAGAACTTTACAGACATGACTGAAGAGGAACAAATAAAGAGAATACTAGGAGAGGGACAGACAGCAGCACTGGCTGCGAGATACGTGTGTGTGTGTGTATGTGTGTGTGCCACAGCCTGAGAGACAGCAGGTGAACGTGTGTGTGTGTGTGTGTGTGTGTGTGTGTGTGTGTGTGTAATATGTCTGACCTCAGTGTGTTTCCCTACTGTCCACCACAGTGTGTGTGTTTATATGTTAAACACTGTGGAATGAAATGTTCACACAAGTTCTTATTTGTTACACTGTTTAATTAATTTTATATGAAATGTTTTTATTCTATTATTTTGATCTTTCATTGTTATTATAGTTCTCCACATATATTTCAAGCTTTGGCAATATTGTATTTTTACAGTCATGCCAATAAAGCAATACTGAATTGAATTGAGAGAGAGAGAGCGAGAGCGAGAGAGACATAGAGCGAGAGAGAGCGAGAGAGACAGAGAGAGACATAGAGAGACAGAGAGAGAGACATAGAACGAGAGCGAGCGAGAGAGACAGAGAGAGACATAGAGAGACAGAGAGAGAGACATAGAGAGAGAGACAGAGAGAGAGAGAGAGACAGAGAGAGAGACATAGAGAGAGAGACAGAGAGAGAGACATAGAGAGAGAGAGAGACAGAGAGAGACATAGTGAGAGACATAGAGAGAGAGCGAGAGCGAGACATAGAGAGAGAGAGAGACAGAGAGAGAGCGAGAGAAACAGAGAGAGAGACATAGAGAGAGACATAGAGAGAGAGAGAGAGCGAGATCTGTAAGTGTTTGGCAGAAAGAGTTGAGCAAAACTGATGAACCAGGCGTATATAACAGACAAACAGAGCCTGTGAAGAATGGTAGAAACACTAGAGCTGCTCAGAACACATGTAATTAACCTAATTAATGAGGCACTTTGTTTCATTCATTAAGAGAAATCGTAGTCTGTGTGCCACTTCAAAAGGTCTAACTAATGAACCCTAATGAAATCACAAAAACATTTGAGTCATTTTATATACTGCTATTGCATTTGTTAATATTTTGAATTGGCTCCTATTTCTATATTTTCAGATTTTAGTCATTTTCATTTTTAATTCTTCTATTTAGCATGAATTAATTTTTCTTTTTCTTTCAGTTTTAGTAATTATAGTACTTCAACAAACTTATTTTTCAGTAACACTTCTAAGTTGAATTTTTTTTACTTTGACATTTTTCATCTAATATTTAGTATATTAATATAGTAAAATTTTTAATATAATAGTTTTAATTCTAATTGTGCTTTTGACATTATATATATATATATATATATATATCTCCAGTCATGGCCAAAAATATCGTCACTCTTGGTAAATATGATCAAAGGTGGCTGTGAAAATTAATCTGCATTGTCAATCTTTTGATCTTTTATTAAAAAATAAATCACAAAAATCAAACCTTTAATTGGATAATAAAAATTTTAAATGGGGGGAAATATCATAATAAATGTTTTTCTCAAATACACGTTGGACACAATTATTGGCACCCCTACAAATTCTTATGAGTGAAAATATCTCTGAAGCATATTTCCATTCATATTCACAATTTTGAGCACTCCAGTGTGATTATGAACATGAAAGTATCCAGCCATGGCTTCCTGTTTCACAGAAATATAAACCGGAGGGAAAACAAAGCCCAAATTCCCTTAATCATCCATCACAACGAGAAAAACCAAAGAATATATTTCTGATGTGCAGCATTAGTGAAGTGGCTTTAAAGGGGTCCTATTATGCTTTTTCACTTTTTGAATTTTAGTCTGTATGTAGTGTGTATGTTTGGGCAAAAAACAATCTACAATGTTACAAATCTCAAAGTCCACTCCAAAGGCAGATATTTCATTTTTAAAAAATCCCTTTTCAAGAACTACAGCGAACGGCTCGTTTGGACTACAAAGTTGTTTTCCTGTATTTATGACATCACAAATTGTAAATCCCGCCTACAGAAATTTGAATGGTTGGGGGCTGAGGAGCACTGCACGTTTCAAAATCAAAACTCAGTGCGGGTGTTTTTATATCACTGTATTTCTGATGGAAACCAACTATTTTCAGAAAATTTTGGATATCATTTTCATTTCATCTTGCATGTAATGTCTGATAAAGCAGCGTTTGTGAGCGGAGCTCTGCTTTGTGTACAGAGTTACAGGGAAACCTCGCTCTCTCCCGCTCCAACAGCGCCTCCTGCTGGCAGAGAATCAATTTGCATATTTTTATATATATATGCCGCCACAAATAGTGTAAGTCTGTGGGACTATGGTATAAATAAATTCAACTGTATAACAGTTTCAGTGCAATTCATGTTATAATGTTAGAATTAAAGAACAATAAACATAATACATATTACCGTTGCACTTATCTGTACATAGTCAATGCAGTTATTTTGTTGTTGACATCCCATCTAAAACATGATTTAGCCCAAAAAAAAACAACAACAACAACAATAACATTATCACTCTAATATGCCTTGCAATATCCGTGCATGCAAAGGATCTGCACGATCCTCTTGTTCAATATTCTCGGGCTCTGAATTGATTTGGCAACACTGACGAACTTGCTGTTCTGGCAAGGGGCGGGGCAATACTGAAACGCTGTCTAAGCTGTTCGCCAATCACAACGCACTGGTACAGATAACCAATCACAACACAGTTCGTTTTTCAGAAGGCGGGCCTTCATCAAACCCGGAACTAATCGAGCTGTTTGTACCAGGCTGGGGAGAAAGGTATTGTAATAATGTAAATTATGTGAAAAATAATGCGATTTTCGAACCACCAAGCATGAGAGCATGTTCTAGTACACCCCCAAAACAAAATCAAGACTGTGTAAAAGAGCATAATAGGACCCTTTAAGAAAAGAGCTAGAGCAGTGAAAATGACCTTAAATTACCCTAACCCATTACCTCCATCAGGGCAATAATTAAGAATTTCCAATCAACAGAAAATGTTACGAAACTGCCTGGAAGAGGATGTGTGTCTATATCATCCTAATGCACGGCGAGGAGGAGAGTTTGAGTGGCCAAAGACTCTCCAAGGACCACAGCTGGAGGATTGCAGAAAATAGTTGAGTCTTGGGGTCAGAAAAACATAAAAAAAAAAAAAAAAAAAAAAAAAAGTCAAATAGCACCTATTGAGGGTTTCAAGAAAAATGATCCTAGCTCATCCAAAAACAAACTCCAGCATATTCAGTTATCAGACACGACTGGAACTTCAAATGGGACTGACTTCTATGGTCAGATGAAACAAAAAATGAGATATTTAGCAGCAAACTCTCAAGATGGGTTTGGTGAACACAGGGATAAAAAGTACCCCATGTGTTCAATGAAATATACTGCTGTATTTGTGATGTTGTGGGCCTATATTTCTGCTGGAGGTCCTGGACATCTTGTTTAGACACATGGCATCACTGATTCTATCAAATACCAACACATCTTATAATGGGCCATGTTTGGATCTTCCAACCGTACAATAATCCAAACACAAACCTCAAAAACAACACAAAAATGGGTCACTGAGCACAAAACCAAGCTTCTGCTGGCCATTCCAGTCCTCTGACCTGAACCCTGTAGAAAATGAGTGAGGTGAACTGAAGAGAAGAAGCACCGTCATGGAGCTGTGAATCTGAAGGATCTGGAGTGATTCTGGATGAAGGAATGGTCTCTGATCTCTTGTCAGGTGTTCTCTAACCTCATCAAGCATTATAGGAGAACATTTAGAGCTGTTATTGAATAAAAGGGTGCCGTTAATTGTGGCCGATGTGTATTAGAGAAAAACCTTTATTTCATAATGATATTTCCCCCATTTTAAATTATTATTATCCAGTGAAAGGTCAGATTTTTGTGAATTTTTTTTAAATAAAAGATGCCAATATTTTTGGCCATGACTGTGTATATATAGGGATGTAACGATATGATCAATATCATGATAGCAAAACGGTCTCGATATCGTGGTCACATGACATGACAATATGAAAAGGCAAAAAGTGTAGTTTTTAAAACATATTTATACTTCTTATTCTAACATAATAGGTTTTTAAAGTTGTGTTTTGGGCCATTATGCTTTGGAACAGTATCTATCAAATAAACTAAAACCAAGAGCACAATATAGCTTAATTCCTTCCTCGAGTCTGTTTTTGCTGTGTGTTTTAAAGCGAAGCTGCACTTCGTACAGATGATCAGCTCGTGATCCGGAGTTTTCCGTGCCTCAGAACAGCTCCGTTCACACTGATTGAATGCAGTGAACTCGTTTATTGCACATGCTGTGAGTTTAGCACGTTTGGGAATGCAACGGCCACCAGTTAGGCTTTATTTTCGTGGCAGATGATTACAGCATTTCACTAGGTTTGTAGTGAGAGACGTGTTTTTCTAAGCACGTTTTCACTGAAGCTGGAGTTTTCTGTCAAAATAAAAGCTTAAAAGTGCAGCATGAATTGCTGACAGCTAGTCTCTTTCAAGTGAAGAAATTAGGAAAGAAGCATTGTAATTTCCCTACTGTAATGTAAAGCAAAAATAATTAACCTGTGAAATATTCATTTTCATTTATTTTACAGTACAGTTGTTTTACAATATATGGCTATTACTGTCATTGTTGTTATTATTATTATATTCTAATTTATTTGGCTTCCTAAAACCCCAGTGTGAATGTAATTTCGACTGAGACACTTTATCACAAATAAAAAGAGGGTTAAGGCCAGTCTAGGCCAGTGTGTGTGATTATGTGCATCTTCACAGTTCTGTCAGACATTAACACACTGATTTGTATTAATCATGTAGATTAGAGCACTTCATCGGAATAAACACCTTTCTATTTGCTGGTTTGATATATGACACACACAGAAACAAACACATCACATATATCTGACCCTGCAGCACAAAACCAGTCTTAAGTAGCACAGGTATATTTGCAGCAATAGCCAACAATACATTGTATGGATCAAAATTATCAATTTTTCTATTATGCCAAAAATCATTAGGATATTAAGAAATGATTATGTTCCATGAAGATATTTAGTAAATTTCCTACCTTAAATATATCAAAACTTAATTTTTGATTAGTAATATGCATTGCTAAGAACTTCATTTGGACAACTTTAAAGGAGATTTTACCTAAATATTTTGATTATTTTAAAGTTTCTAGATTTTCAAATAGTTGTATCGCAGCCAAATATTGTCCTATCCTACCAAATCATCAATGGAAAACTTATTTATTCAGATGATTGTTAAATCTCAATTTTAAAAGGGTCACATATGTGAGCGCATTCAGGGTCTTTAGATTTTGGAGGGCCACCCTACGATCTCCAGTCCATCAGAACACACCAAGGACCAGATATGCGGTCTTACCCTCCTCTGAGAGCTGGTGCTCTTTGGTCTCTTTCTCCATCTGACTGCACCATCCCTCCATCCTTCCCGTCTCGGCCTGCAGGAGCTTCAGGAACCAGTGACCGTCCCGCCGGCACGCCGTAGCTCCTGTGGCCCCCGTCAGCAGCTGGGCGGGGCCCCCGTTCCCCGTCCCGTTCCCGCTCTCCAGCCAGGGGTCGGGCGGCGGGAGGGATGACGGGTCGAGGGCCGGATCCAGACTCTCGGAGAAGGACGAGGAGCTGCTCTGCGTGGTCGAGCGATTGGTCAGGATCTGTCGGGAGGGGCCGCTGGTCGTCACCGGCACGTCGTTGTCATGGTTACCATTGTCGAGGGAGAGCTGCGGAGGCGAGTCCACCGATTGGCTGGTGCTGTTGACCATGACTTTCTTCTCAGTGTGTTTGGAGTTGGACAGGAACGTCAGCGACGTGAGCGAGAGATCTTGTGTGTCTGAGTCCGTCTCTTGCCGAGAGGCCATACTACTGGAGCGGCTGAAACTAACACACACACACAGTTATGAGTCAAATTAGGTCACTTATCATATCAATTACGCGTCCAACTCCAGACAATCTAAACTACACACAGTCTCCCATTAGATTCTGTTTAACGCTGCACTAAACAGCAGAAACTAGGCCATATTTGAGCTGGAGCATGAAAATATATGCCCTATCGAGCGAGTACAGCTTGGCTCGGGATTCTGGCATCTTCACAGGCCAGTGATGTCGGCATGAACTGCGTGCAGATCTGTGTTTGACATTAGATACAATGAGACAAAATTAAAGACAGTGTTTAATCAAGCGGGACAGAGCATTACTTTAAAAGATGTTGGGTCGATTCTCTAATGCTTTCAGTCTACTACACTAAGAATGCCACTGAAAAAATTAAGGAATACATTTATTAATAAAAAATAAAAACTTTTGATTGAATTAATGTTTTTGATAATTTAATGAAATGTAACAATAACAAAAATCAATGCAGTTATGAAAATATTATTTTAATATTGTTCAAAATCAAAGTCAGATTTTTAAAAAATGTTTTGAAAAAAAAGAAGCATTTATTTGATTAAAAATACAGTAAAATCAGTAATATTGTGAAATATTATTACAATTTAAAATAACTCTTTTCTATTTTAATATATTTTAAAATATAATTTTTTTCTGTGATGGCAAAGCTCGTTGAAAACAGTTTCTTTAATATTTTTGTGGAGACCGAGATGCATTTCTTTCAGGTTTTTTGATGAATAGCCAGTTGAAAAGAACAGCATTTATTTGAAATAGAATACTTTTGTATAATTATATTATAATTTAATTATAATAATTTGATTGTAAATGTCTTTACTGTCATTTTTGGTCAATTTAATGCTTCCTTGGTGAATAAAAGTATTATTTTCTTGTAAAAAAATCTTACTGATATGTGCATATCTATATAATAATTGAACTGTTATTGCAATAATGTTATTCGATATTTGCTTTATTTTCCTATAGGCTTACACAGTTTTTGTTCTGTGTAACAGAGCTGGTTGGTTTGGTTCAAGACTCTCCTTATTGATGAATCTTCTAAAAAGATTATAGAAAAACTGAATGAGGAAAAATAAGCCAAGGCAGCTGAAAAAGTGGCTGTTTACAGTTGAGTTCTGTTTCTGAGACTAGGTTTATTATACAGTGAGCAAGAAACAGGAAGTGAAACAGACTCACGTCCAGCCGTCCTCCACTTGAACTCCGATGGACTGGAATCTGGCCAGCGGTGGCGTCTCTACTTTAGCCTGGATTTCCTGAATACAGTCGACCTACAAACAGCAGTGAAATATCAGCACTCAACTTAAAGGGGTCTTAAAATATGATGCGATTTCAAGTTTTCCTTTGTCTTTGGAGTGTTACAAGCGGTGTGTGCATATATAAGATCCGTAAAGTTGCAAAGACTAAAGTCTCAAACCCAAAGAGATATTCTTTATAAAAGTTAAGACTCAAATCTACGTCACTGTGTTGGACGATTTGCATAACCCCGCCCAAATGTTTACGCAAATAAAGAAGGCGGAACTTTTATTCTTGTTGTAGTATTGTTGTCGTGGAGACGCTGTGTGTTTCCAAATATGGTAAGGGGCGTAACATTTCCGTCACAGGCTTGAGGTATTCGGCCAATCACAACGCACTGGATAGCTGGCCAATCAGAGCACACCGTGCTTTTCAGAACGATAAGCTTTAAGGGGAGCAACAATAATGTTCGGCATGTGGAAAATGTGTTTTTTGAACCTGAAACCATGTAAACACATTGCATTACACAAAATATTGTTCTTTTCAGCATCGTCATGAGTAGGGTTGAGAATCGAAAATCAATTCCAATTCCATAATCGGTTAGCAATCGGATACTTGTAAAATTTTAATTTAAATTCCACCTATTAATTCCTGTGTGCGCAACTTTTTTTAGGTGCTGAAAAGGGGCTATTAAAATAGTCTTTTAATCATTCATTCAAGAGATTTATTCAAAAACACAGATTCATCCAGTTATGAAACTAAATCTTGAGTGAGTCGTTGAATCATTCCATTCATAAATTCCATGAGACCCCTTTAAAGAAGGTCTGCAACACTAAAATCCATTCATATTGAAGTGTGTGACAGCCTGAGCTCAATAAACTCACTTGAATCCCGATGGAGGAGAGTTTCCGTCTCGGGACGGGGTCTACAGGGGGTTTGTCCGCAGCAAGCGCCTCCCCCTTCACCTGCTCATGATGGGACTCTCGGAGCGGGTTGGGAGAGATGACCACAGCCGCCGGGATCTGGGGTTCACGGGGCGGTGCTACAGGAAGCTGGGGTCGTGACCCTTTGGCCAGGCTGTTGAGGCTGTCGGAGGAGTTGCTGCGTCCTGATTGGCTGTTGGCCTCGCTCTTGCGGTCGTGGTGGTCGGGGTAGCAGTCCTGCGCGGACTCTGTGCTGCTCTGCACGGTGACGGAGATGAAGGGTTTGGAGGTGGTGCGAGGGGGAACAGGAGGCGGAGCCACCTTCTTACAGGTGGTCATACATGTGGAGACTGCAGACACGGAGAGAAAGAAACATAAAACATTAGAGGGATGAGACTGACGTGTCAAATATCTTTCCATTATTCAAACTTAGTATGCAAGACACAAAATCCCTTTGTTGGTTGACGATGTATATTTGAATGTATACAAGTATACACACTCTTTTTCTGAACCGATACTGATATCAGGAGATAGATTTCTGAGGCAATTTTTCCCATAATTTATTTGCACAACCCAGCCCTGTTTAATATATTTACTAATATTTAATTAATATACATAATATTTATTAGGTATATATAAATACACACACATGCATGTATATATATTTAAGAAAATGCGTTATGTTTATATAGTAATTATATTTATATATAATATAAATTATATGAATATAAATATACACATGTAAATACTTTCAAAATATATACTGTATGTGTGTGTAAATATACACAGTACACACACATATTATATAAACAAAAACTTTAATTTTGGATGCGATTAATCGTGATTAATTATTGCCCATCAATAATCTTAATATAACTATATATTATATAATATAACTAAATATTAATATTTAACAGCGATAATATCATATATAATATATTATATAATTATTTTTTAAATAATATTCGAAATGCATAACTCAATAATGATTAAATATGTATGAATTTAAAATTTGTTCTAAATGTTCACAAATGTATTTTCATCTTTGTTTTGATGCTTCAAAATGAAAAAGTCGCTGCTGTAAAAGTTTCAATTATTCACTACTGCTATTAATAGTGACGCAAAGATTACAAATATCTTTAAATTCACTGTAAATTCATAAATATAAATTCAAATTCAGACAAGAGTATATATTTATAAAACTGAATATTAAAGATGACTCAAACACACAAACTTGCAAAGGCAAAGATTGATGAGCAAAATCAAAGGCTGTTGGCAACAACAATAAATCTATATACTAATAACAACTAGCACTAATTCTCAGCTGTAGTCTGATCTCGTCCTCACAGCTCTCAGTGTGTACATGTGTCCGTGTGTGTGTGTGTGTGTGTGTGTGTGTGTGTGTGTGTTTTGTCCATGTTTATGATGGCAGTGACTCTGACGTCAACACAGCCTGCGACCTCTCTTTCCAACAACACAGTTGTTTTTCCAGCCCCGCAGCGGCCCCGAAATGTATCTGGACTCCAAAGCCACGCTAAAATCTCTGCATGTCACTGCATTAGATAACAAAATATCAGAGTTGTAAAGAAAGATTCACAAACAAACTAAAACATATCTGACATACAGATCCTGCTGCATTTGAGTGCATAAGAGTATTTGACCTCATTAATTTATTTGTTCACAGACTTGATAGTATTAGCAGTTTTTAATGGGTTACTGGATTTAAATCAAGACAGAGAGTGAAATAAAGTGGATTACATTTACATTATGCATTTAGAAGATGCATTTCTCCAAAGTGACTAACAAGAGAGTAATAAAAGCAATCCACCAACAATATTCATAATATACAATGCCTGGAGAGGAGAAATGCAGAGAAGAGAAAGATTTTATTTTGCCCAATATATGCCCATTGTAACCCCAGTATGTGTGTGTCTCAGTGTGAGTTCACAGCGCCACCGCAGCACTCGGGTGGAGTTGGCAGACGGAAACGATGGCAAACATAACAAGCCCACAGGAATCCTGTGTGTCGTAAATCTGAGCGTCAGAGCCGTATGTATGTTTCATACTCAAACATCATGCAGAAACATGCTGCAACTAGACACAAAAATTCAGATCCAGCATAATATTCTTAAAAACTTTCCTTTCCTAAAAAAAACAGGCGGCCCGCCAGCAATAATATCTGACCCGCAGCCATAGCCAGATTATTTTGATAGCGGCTGGTTCTGAAATAGATCTGTCATGACAGCAACAGTTACTCACAATAAGAGTATGTGAGCGGAGCAGAGCGTGAGTGGAGCGGTGTGATTTTGAATGGAGTGAGAAGCGGATTTTAAAAAGTCGGAGCGTCGTGGTTTTCACTCGCTCCAAGAGCACTCCACCACCATCATGAGTACAATTCATGCCAACGACCCGTAATATAACTGCATATTTAGCAAGATCTCACATGTTGAACATATTTAGCTAGCAAGGCTCACTCAAATCAGAAAGAATGTGAAGGCTATGATGACTGCAGTGGACATAAGCAGGAAGTTATATTTCTCAAGGAATTTATTTGTTCCTTCTGACTTTTTTTTCTCAGAATTGCGTGATATAAACTCACAATTGCGAGTTAAAAAGTCATAATTCTGAGATATAAACTCGCAATTCTGACTTTATAACTCGCAATTGTGAGTTTATATCACAATTCTGAGGGAAAAAGTTTTTTTTTTAGTTTTTATTCAGTGGTTTCCATAGAACTGTGATATTTCAAACATACTGAAATAGTTTAGACGCGGAGCAGTGTTTCTGATATCAGTGAGAGCGGAGTGATTATTAAATGCTCGGAGCGTGGAGGGGAAATTGTTGACGCTCCACTCCGCTCACATACTCTGATCAGACACCGCCACACAAATCTGGCTTTTTGCTGATGACTGTCGCAGGATTTTACACAGAGTAGCAGCTCACCACCAGTTACAAAACACACTGGAACACTTTTTATCATCAATTAATATCTTAAATTATCCTTTGATAATTCTGGCCCGCCATCTAGAGGTGATTTTTTTTTGGCCCGATGCCAAACTTACTTGCCGACCCCTGCCATACTGAGACTCCAAACACTCAAAGACATTCGCAAACATATGGACAAAAGCTCTACGGATCTACATGCATGCGATCATGTTAAAACGGATGAGTCAGCATCAGTTCCTGAATGTATGAAGGGGAAGATGGTTGGCTGAGATCAGCTTGTTAATTTACTGCGTTAAAGGGGATACATTTAGAGATGTAACTTGGTGTTTCTGCAAATGAATCATCAGGGCAAGTTCTTTTAAAGAAACTCTAATCAAAATAACACATGCACGCTCTAAAACAACTTTCGGCTTGTGTTTGTTACATATGCCTAGTGGGTTATTGGATCATTTTAACCAAATGCAATTATTTAATGTTTTGTGTGTATTCTGTCTGGCTCACATGAATTATTTCCCAATGAAACCAATTAATTTTGCATTGAATTTCCTGCTTCACTCTGAGGTAAAATGGGTTGCAACTGGCAATTGTTTTTCTCTGCGTTGGAAAAAATGATGTCCAATGCAATTGCTGCATCCCTTACTTATATTACACCCTAAAAATATGTACTCTTTGAGCAGAAAAAGTACATACTTCTGAGTGTGTATAATAGGCAAGCTTTGGGACATACTGTAATACTACTTCATAATTGCATCTTCAATGAACCGCTCTGTCTCTGATGCATCCAGTCGTCACTTTAGATATGATTACTGATCACTCAAACGCCTTTATCTAAACCTGTTCATCTAATTTGTAGTTTTTAACACTTTTTATGTAATTGAATCCTCGTCCTACGTGCAATGGATTGTGGGCAGTATTAGCCGTTAGAGTGTGCATGGATCTGCACTTCAACATGCTACAATTTGGGAAACACTAATTCTAATTTTGAATACTATTTAGGATGGACAGTATATGTGAATCGGGACCATCAGAAAGGTTTAATTCAACAGTAAGAGGGCCATTATGAAATCCACATTAGATGCAGCTGGTTTATTTTTACGGGTCTGTTTGGAGCAGCTGCTGTAATGTCTGTGTCAGCATCCGAGATCGCCTGTGGAAAGACTCTGCTTCAGCATAAATCATTCATTAGGCTAGAAATCCCGGGTTTCTAAAGAGCAGAGGCTTGCTTGTGTGAATGAAATGCATTGTGAATGAAACGAGACATTTACTGAGCCATGAGAAAATGTTAATAACTCGCTGAACAACACTAAAGCGGAGAGGGTCTTGTTAATGACCGGTTCTCTGTGCGAAACCCAACTCAAAACCTTATACTAGAAGCAAAGCACAACTTTCCTTAAGTACATTAAGCAGAAATCACTTTAAACTTTGGATGGAAAGCTCTCTATGATGATAGTTTTCAATTAGGACGTGCAGATCGATCCCATTAGCCCATTACTAATTCCTCTTACACGGTGTTGTCAGAGTCTCAGACTAGAAATAAATCTTTATGTCAAACTTTTAAAATGAAATAAAATAACAAATAAAAATGTAAAAAATAAATAAAAAAAACGCATTTCTCTTAAAAGCAACTGCATTTCCCTGCATTTGGCACCAAATGTCTCCAAGATCTATTTAGGCTTACAATGCTTTTAGGAAAATGCATCTTAAGTCATATTTCAACTATAAAATCATAACAAATACACAATATTTTGAAATTACAGAAATTATATTTTGCATTAAGTAAAAATACTATATGACGTTTATAAGAATATAAAAACAATGAACATTGAGAATAATGACAATTACAAACAAAGTAAAATATCCAAGTGCATTAAGTTTTTTTTTTGTAAAATGTGCTTAATTATCATGATAATAATGTTAATGAAAAAAAGTATATAGATTAGATAGACAGACAAACAGACAGATAGATACGCATATATGTAAATAAAAGTTTATAAGCCAATAACCTGATGCACGTCGTCTTCAGTATTTTGCGAGAGCATAAAGACATGTATTAATAAGCGATTAAGTGTTCTGCTGTCATCAATAAAGCCACACGTGACTCATTTTAGTGTTATAATGAACATTGCCATAGAAACGAGTCTGAGGATGTGAACAGCTCATGTTAGTCATCTTAAATCCTGTCAAAGTGAAAGCAGTGTGAATCAGACAACGCCAGTATCAGTGTGTGATTCAGAAGGTGATTCTCACTGTTGCATAGCGCCAGAAGACAAAACACCACTGTGACATCATCACTCCAACATTCAGCTCATGTCTGTGACATACTTCTGCAGAACGCCTCTCAGTCACATTCCAGGTCTAGACGGAGCCTATTGTTGGAGGGGTCATGTTTGAGACAGTCATGTGACCTCATAAGCATGCTAAGTTTGGTTATGATGTTACCATATTATTTTACTAGAGCTTTTCACTGACTCTCGTTTGATTTTGCATGAATTTTCAATATGCAGAACTGTGTGATGTTTATGACAAACCAAATCTTATGAAAATCTGATGCATGGGACTGTTGCTGCCTGTTGCTGTTAATTCATGTTCACGGATCTTGACCTTTCCGATATGGCAGGTGTATTGTGGTAATGAGCATCCACTTCTAATGCAGCATCTTGGCATTGACAGCCGCAGAGCGTCTAATCTGAGGTTTGTTCAATGCAAACTGAATGCCACATCAGAAAGACTTTAAACGTTGATGTCGGTCAGTTCACTTCCATTATTTTCTTTTACTGTACAATGAAACTAGATCAAACATGGTCTTTATAAGGGGAAAACATTTTAATCCGTAACGCATTATGACATCTATTCCTCAAAACAATCTCTCCAAATGAACTTATGTTTTGCTGAATAATATTCTAGATGCTTTTACTTTTCTTTGGAAATTTGAAAATCCTGACAAATAATACAGCAAACAACACAAATCCTGTGAGACAGAAATAAGAAGCTTTATGCAGAATAAAGCTTATAAATGCAACTGATGTAAAAATGCACAAATGACAATCAGGGTCATTGTTTTAGTTGCTTACTCAAGTGGAATGAACCTTTGGTGGAGTATGAGCTCTAAATCGGAGCGATGCGGTGACCAACGCCACTGGAATCTGTAAGGATGTGGATTTGGCCTTTAGTGTGGGAAATGTGCAAAATATGGAAACTTTCCCATGTCGAACAAAACCATTAGAACATTTAGCATGGTTAAGATGTTTTTTGGCATAATGCGTGATAAAGCAGATGCAATGTGAGAAATTTGATAATGAATGTGAAAATGTTGCATGACACAATAACAGCAAAGCTACGGTTCATGAGCCAAACTGTAGCTGATATGTTGTAGATCTAGATTAATTTACATTTACATTTATTCATTTAGCTGACGCTTTTATACAAAGCGACTTACAATTGCTATATATGTCAGAGGTCGCACGCCTCTGGAGCAACTAGGGGTTAAGTGTCTTGCTCAGGGACACATTGGTGTCTCACAGTGGATTCGAACCCGGGTCTCTCACACCAAAGGCATGCGTCTTATCCACTGCGCCATCACCACCCCTTAATGCATCATAATGCATTAATGCATCATAAAGCTCAAGTCATGCACAATCACAGGTCATCATCCACTCATTCCAATTTATTTCCATTTTTACTCACTTTTGCTTCCTTGAACCTGTTTCTGAGACTTTTTCGGCTCTACACAAACACACACATCTCATGTGTCAGAAGATCAGGTGTCAGCACCATCCTGACAAAATACATCAGCAGTCTCACATCTAACATCTATTTTGCTCAAATAACACATTACGTGCTTAAATTCGCCACATTTTTGTACAACAAGAATGAGGAACACTGTTTGTCTCTACTACGATCATATATACGATGAGTCAACACACAGAAAACACCCATCTGATAATATGAGGAAACAAACTACAGGTCAGTGAAAGATAAATGGTAGACATGTTTGTCAAAATCTCTTTCAACAAACCACAACGAGAAAGATCAACCTCTGCACCTAAACATCTACACTGATCTAGTCTTCAACAGATAAAGTTAATATGTGGAACAGCCAAAACTTTATTGTGAGGAAGAATCTGCTGCAACATATTGAACCCAATACATATTAAATGTATTTATTCTCATAATCCAGGCAAGAATTTGGACTAATCAAATGATTAGCAACAGGAACGGCCCTTCATGCAGCTTTCTGTGGTCTAAAACTCTTTCATAAAGCGTTTATAACCTCCTTGAGGTTACCTGAAGAAATGAGCAGATGGAGATCCCAAACCTTCTGACCTGAGAAATCTCACATTCTAGGACATGGGTGTGTTAGTTAGTTAGTTCACTAATTCTGGGTGTGATGAAGGTTGTATAACTAATAAAAGCCCTAATTACAGGCCTTTCTACTGCTGACACTATTGCACTGACGGTTCATCTATGTGTGTGTTCCTCACCTCAGAAACAGCTTCAAAATCTAGTCGACTATTAAATATCAGTAGAATACTATGACTAAAAGAGTACAAGAGGTTAAAGGCACAGTGTCACACTCATGTGGATCCAAAACTGTATGAATTTCCTTCTTGACTTCCACAGTGTGCTTTTTTTTTTCATACCACAGAAGTTAATGGCAGCCAGCAAAATATCTACAAAATATCTTCTTTTATGGCTGGCAGAAAAACGTGAGGGTGAGTAAATGATGACAGAACTTTAATTTTTGGGTGAACTATCCCTAGTTTAAAGGTTTAATTCATCTAAAAACTAAAAGGTTTTACAGTTATTTTCTGGTGTTTTTGTTTATTTTACAAAAGCTGCTATGAAGATTCTTTCCCCTTTCGCAGTATTTGGATGTAGAAGGTCATGAGGATGAGCAAATCATGACAGAATTTTCATTTTGCGGTGAACTACTCCTTAAAACGAGCTTATTTTCCTCCCAGTGTTTCTTGAGACACTTTCCAAGAAAGCAGCATCAGTCGCTGCGTCAGCTACTTCTAAACACTGCTGATGTTTAAATGCTGTAAATCCCCAAAGAGAACAACTACAGCAACAGCAGCCATGTAAACAAAGCCATGAGAGGATATGATATCTTTGACCCATCCTTCTTGTACCATCCACCGTTTTGAAGTCGTAAACTATCAGATCAAGCAGCAGAGAATGTGCTTTTGTGAGCTCAACAATAAGGATGGGTTTTGATTTCATGTTGACTTTAACACAAAGATTACTTCCACATATGACATTACTGCTGCATAAGGCTCTCCAGCACAAGAGCATTGAGCTCAGATGGAGAAACCGATAAATAATTGAGCAGATCCATGAAAAACTTACCCGTAAGTGCAGGAAAAAGTCTTGGAAGCTGAATGTAAAAAGCCTCATGGGGATCTCATCCTTATCTATTGATTTCCACGAAAGGAACAGTTTGTATTTTAAAACACAGACCTGACCCAGTGCCATAACATGTTAAGCTCCATGCCATGATTCAGGTGAAATATGCTGCATGCAAGTGGGTCATTGTGAAAAAACTAGATGCTTTGTTTCATTGTTTCAGTACAAACATCCTGGGAGTTGGCCGACTATTTATCCAACCCTGCACTGACAAAACTCACTCTGAATGTATGCACTTCCGGAAGCACAACACAAAACATTATACAAGAGCCAGACATCAAGAGAGTGCTTACGAGAATGAGGCTCTTAAGATTAGATGCCCATAACTCTTCACAGAAAACATCTGAAAGAAATATAAGAGTGCATAAAATAACAGAAGCCAAGGCCTGTCATCAGATGAATGAACCCGCTTCAGAGCGATGCACAGCAATTAAATGCAAAGTGACACCTTTAACAAAAGCGATGTGTGTAATGTAAAACCTCTTCATGCTGTAATCATTGACAGTGCATGCTCCTGTCTGACAGGGCGGTCAAGTTCAACTGCTCTACAGACGTCTTAAGTCCCATTAAAGATGATACTTCCCCTTGGAAACTGACATGACAACTGTTTTGGGATCATTGCACTGCATTTATAGGGTGTGTTTGAGAATGAGGGTGTAGAAGTGTAAGTGTGTGTGTCATACATAAACTGTCTTTAAAAAAATAAATAATAATAATATAATAATCAGCCTGTATAATAACTCAGAAATAAGTCATTATAAACTATAACAATAAAACATTATGATTAATGTAATTAAGAATAACACATATTATTATTATAACCAATCACACCATCCAATACAATCACTGGACATATATATATATATTAAAAAAAAGTTTTTCATCTTAAAGAACACAATTCTAAAGCAAGATCCACACACGTGTGAATGTGTGAGTGTTTAAATGATAAACTTGGGTTAATGTCGGTCCGCATCACATGAACAGAAGTATCTGATTCTCACCTGCTCTCGCGCTGGAAATGATGCTCAACTCGTCGCTGTTTCGCTCGTATACTGAGATTTATATTAACGCAACATCACCATCATCATCATCATAAGAGCTTCCACGTCGCGGAAAGAAAGAACCGTGTGGAAACGCCTTCGTGACATGCAGCGGAGTATTGTTGAAGGAAACAACGCGTCGGAAATCATTACTGGACAAACGAGCCGTCAGTCATTGTTTTGCGTGCAAGCGATTGGACATCAGACTGATAGATCCGCCCACTTCAATCTGTGACGCAAATACTAGGGCCCGCCTACTTCTGAGGATAGTAGTGAATGAAATGGAGAGAGGGCGGGTCTCTCTCTACCTCGCTTTATGTCCTCAAGTAGCTATGCAGGAATTTGCAAAGAAAAATACTACAGTTTTGTCAAATTATTTGCAGGAAAAAAAAATTACATGTAAAATATTTGGATATGTAATTGTGCATGAGTAACTTAAAAAGAAACAGTAAATAAATAAAAAATAATAAAATAAAATCAAGAAACACAGAATAATTATAAATTGTGTGTTTCACACAATTGTTTCACACAGTTCATATGTCCAAGGGGTCATGGGAGGCAGTGCCTGTTGTATAAAACAAAAATGAAAAATAGAGAAATTAAATAAATACATAAATAAATAAATTTACATTTACATTTAGTCATTTAGCAGACACTTTTATCCAAAGCGACTTACAAATGAGGACAATGGAAGCAATCAAAACAAAAGAGTAATGATATGCAAGTGTTATAAATAATAATATTCATAATAATAAAACCAAGAAAATAAATCAACATTGCAAAAATAAAACAAAATAATGTTTGCTCAATTTTGTCAAATAGTGTATAAAACTATTTTTATGCAACATTTTTCTATATCAACAACTCTATACATTAATTTACACTAGCAAACCTAGAGAGATATACTGTCACCACACCACAAGTCCATGACACGCAGAGACCGGGGCTAGTTGTCACATGGTTTTATTTTTTTTAAATGACTAATTTGCCAAAAAAATACCTATAATAATAGCAGGTTCCATTATGAGGTTCCAATTTATACTATAGTAGGGCTGTAGTCAAGTCCACCTTTGTCGAGTCCAAGACCAGGACTATCGAGTCCGAGTCAAGACCGAGTCCAAATGAGACAGTCAAAACAGAGAAAGAAAATAAAAGCATCTTCTTCAAAACCACATACTTAACTATTGATCATTTATGTGACACGAGAGACAGCATATCTTCTATTCTAAGATAATCATGTTGCATTATTATTTGTAATGATCTAAAAGCATGTGCAGCAACACTGTAGGATCAAATTAGGCTATTCTATTTACTTTAGGTTTAGCAATTTCACTAAAGTCACATAAGCTGAAGTGCAACTTCACATTTTCAGCATTTTTATTAAAGTGTAACACTCACATTCTGGGCTGCCAATGGAAAATATTACAAAGAACAAGCAACATAAGTATAAAAAATAAATCAACATGTTCCCATTCTTGAACTTGTTACTTGTTCTAAAGCAGGGTGTCCAAACTCAGTCCTGGAGGGCCGGTGTCCTGCAGAGTTTAGCTAGTTTCTAGTATGCTTAGATTAGCTGTTTCAGGTGTGTTTGATAAGGGTTGGAGCTGAATTCTGGAGGACACCAGCCCTCCAGGACCAAGCTTTAAGACCCCTGTCCTAAAGAAACCATAGTGCAATGTAACCCTCCCAAGCAAGGCTGTGTAGCATATAAACACCTTCAGCTCTGTGTGTCTGTGTGTGGCCGCGCATGCATTTGTTTGCCGTTTACCTTAGGCCATATAATATAGGTGCAATATATATCCCCTGGGGATAGGGGGATATAGACAGTATTACAGGTGTTAAGCTGAGGCCATTTTTAATAGTAGAAATAAAAATCATTTAGTTCAGTTAGAGAACAGACAATTAAAGATTGAAAAATTAAAGAAATTAAAAATTGGAAGGTTTTTTTATTTGTTTCTAGGCTGGACGATGTTTATTGCAGAACATTTGTTGTTGTAAGTTATCGATAAGCAGTTGACCGGAATTGAGCTATTGAAAGTGAAAGTAAATTGCGCACGGGCATTTATAAGCTATATAAAAGCAAAGGAAAGTCAGGTGGAAGAGAGGGAAAACTCCAACGAACTTTGTAAAAGCAAACTGTATTATGCAGCTCGCCGACATTGTTGTCCGTGGCCAAAATAAAAATGAATTATGCCTCTGCCATGCACACTCGGAGCCAGGAATATGACGCAGCCGTGCATTTACCAGGCGACCAATGGCAGTGCCCCTTCTAGATGGATTGTAAATTAAACCAATTACATTACCCATTTTCTGAACAAGCGAACCAGATTAATGCTTTTGTTTTGAAAGAGAAAAAAAAAATGGACTCGGTCGAGACCAACTAGAACATTTGGCGAGTCCAATGACCAAGTCCGAGACAAGTCAGAGTCCAAATACCAACGAGTCCAAGACAAGTCCGAGATGACAGAAAAACATCTCGAGTCCGGACTCGAGTACTACAGCCCTATACTATAGTGGGACAACCATGAGCCACTGTTTGGGCAAGTTGTCACAAAAGGTGTGTGTTCAGTGTTTCCTTTATCCTGGGCAACAGCAATACATTTTTTTTGTGCTTTACAGTTAGAAATGAACAAATAAATAAATAAATAAACTCAGTATATTTAGAAATATATTACAAATATTCACTTGAGTGAAAAGGAATTAGTTCCCTACATCTATAAATACTGGGCATGTAAATAATAAAAATAAAAATGCTTAAAATATAAACTTTTGAATGACTGACTTTTGAACTTTATAGCACTTCAGCTTATTTTGTGTGATTAGATCAACAGCATGACTCCTTTATTTTCATTTTAAACAGGGAAAACAAACTCTATTTGGACAGGACAATGAGTAACACCATCAAATCTTGATATGCATTTCTTTTTTAAATATTTTGTAACAGAAGCACAGCAGAGATGGTTGAGCGCTGGTCAGACTGGCTCTGCTGGTCTGTACTCACCGGTGTTGTTGCTGTAGGTGCGTACGGTCGTTGCGGTCGTGGGCGGCGGTGAATCAGAGTCCATCGAGGCCGTGTCGTCGTCTTGAGAACAGCCGGACTGAATGGCTCGAAGGTAACTATGGCTGCGTGAGCGGAAGCATGTGGGGATGGGCATGTCTGGAGGCTCGCTGCAGCGGGAGTGAGGATGCATGTCCTCCAGCTCGTCTCCATAATGCTGGCTCAACTCCATGTCTCGCACCTGCTGACAAAGCGACGGCTGATGTGGGCTGGCATGAATGAGTAGGAACAGTGACGGGTGCATGGCTGCGTTCAGAATAACATTACTGAATACTGCCCACTATGCATTATATACACACTGGCTGCCAAAAGTTCGGAATAATTAAGATTTTCAAAAGTTTTTGAAAGTCTCTACTGATCACCAAAGCTGCATTTATTTGATCAAAAACACAGTAAAAACTGTGAAATATTATTACAATTTCAAGTAACCGTTTTCTATGTGAATATATGTTAAAATGTAATTTATTCCAGTGATCAAATCTGATTTTTCAGCATCATTACTCCAGTCTTCAGTGTCACATGATCCTTCAGAGTTTCTATTAATATTATTAATAATTTAGCAGCAGATCAGCATATTAGAATAATTTCTGAAGGATCACTGAAGACTGGAGTAATGATGCTGAAAAATCAGCTTTGATCACAGCAATAAATCACATTTTGCCATATGTTCACATAGAAAACAGTCAATTTAAATTGTAGTAATATTTGATAATTTTACAGTTTTTACGGTATTTTGGATCAAATAAATGCAGCCTTGGTGAGCATATCTTCTTTCAAAAACATTTAAAAATCTTAATTATTCCTAACTTTTGGCCACCAGGGTAGTTTGCTTTTTCATTTATTGTTGGGTAAAAATGTTTCAACAATTGGCAGTCTGATCAAATAATGAGTCAAAAAAGGAGAGAAACGCTGCAATTACTTCAGGTTCATTTGTCACACTGAAAATGGAAAGGAAAGTCTTGTGCATTGCATTTTGGGATACAGTTTTACAGTTTTTAATGCACAGTTTGGAAAATGTGGTAGGGCATTCAAATATTGCATTCATACTATCAAAACACAGATAAATATGTAATTATGATTTGATTATGTTTGTGCATTTATGTCAGTTTAATTACTAATTAGTCTTTGAGCTGATTCATTTTTCTATGCTCTGTGAGCTGCAATGGATCATGTGTATAATCTCAAAGGTCATGAGTGACACACTGATAAATCAGCCCATTTCTTAAGTTATTTATGAGAAAGACTATGTCATTATATTCAATGCATATTACGCATCTTCATCCTCATCTGTCGACCGTGTCCTATAATGAACTCAAAGGCCATGAGGGGTCTGACCTGACTGATGCAGCTGCCACGTCCCAGCGTGCTGCAGCCCTGACTGAAGTCATCATCGTCCCAGTTTGGGAACAGAGAGCTGCCTCCGATGCAGTCCAGGTTATCCAGACTGCGATTTCCAGAGAACTCTCGCAAAGAAGGAAGACAGCTGAGGATAGGAAAGGGACAGGGGTCACAGAGAGAACAGAAGAGGCAGGAGATGAGAGAAGGGCAACAAGCAGCTCAAGCGCTCTATAGGCTACTGCAGGGGTTTTCAAACTGGGGCCCGGGGACCCCCAGGGGCCACAAGGTAGTGCTGTGGGGTCAGTGAAAATGTTTATGGTAAAAAAATTGTAAAAATAAATTAATAGAAGTAAATGGAATAAAAGATAAGCAAAATAAATTAAACACAAATGCAAGATAAAAAAAAAATACATAAGTAAAATAAGATGAAAATAAATCAATAAAATTAGTTTTAATGAATTAAATTAATTAAATTAATAAAATACAGATTAAATAAAAAATGGTAAACAATTTAGGGAAAATTAAAAATAAAATAAAAAATATTAAAGAAATAAAAGAAATCAATAAAAGATAAAAAAATTATAAAAAAGATTAAAATATTTGTAAATATAATTATAAAAATACAAATACAAGATTAAAATAAATAAATAAAAAAGATTTAAAAAAATGAATAAGATCAAATAAAAATTTGATTTAATGAAATAAACAGAAATTAGATTAAAATAAATAAAATAAAGTAAATAAATAAACTGTACATCTAACAGTACAGTACTATAATCAGTAGAAAAAATGATTAAGATTATGATAATAATTTTCTTCACAGAATAAATTGGGTCTTTATATAAAAATCTCTATGCCTTTTTCATATTGATCATATTTGGGGGTCCGTGGCATCTATAAGACTGAAAACCCCTGGTCTTCTACACAACAAGCAAATGGAAATGGTAAAGCAGCAACAAAACTACTGAAGAAACATTTACTTATTAGGAAATGTATTATCTTTCCAGTTTTTTTTGTTCAAAAATGAACCTATCCATCATCAATCCATCATCATAACTGATTTGTGTCTTTAGTCTGGTGAAAACTAAAATAAAAAACACAATTTCCTCAAACAGTTTGACTATCCAATCAGACTGAAGCAGCACAGCTAATGACCAATCAGCAAAGTACCGTTTCCATTCAGCGTCCAATCAGAGCTCTTATAGCAGTTAGGTTGAGCATTACAAGCACTGAGGAGGCTTTCTCTCTCTCTCTCTCTCTCTCCAATCACAATCCACTTGTCTGCAAACGTGCAATGCAAGCAAAACCCAAACATCAGATCTGTGCTGTATGGAGAAAACCACCTCAGACTAAACATCTCAGAGTAGGAGAACTGTTTCTTGGCCAATAATAAACCGATTTTCAATCAGCACTCCTAATTTGAGAGGAGTTGAGGAAAGCAGCGCTGGTGCGACGACTCCTTTGTGCGGTCAGTGAGGAGCTGATAGACAGCCGGTCTCCTCACTGCACTGACCTGACAGAGCGTCCGATCTGCTGCAGGGTGCTGATGCTGTGGAGGGGGGACCAGAGAGCCTCCAGATCCCCCTGCAGCATCGAGTAGTCCAGCAGACGGCTGGAGAGAGGCAGGGTTACAGGTGAGAGAGGGAGGAGCTTACAGTGCAGAAAAAGTGAGGTGCTTAAAACAAAAGAGGCGGGGCTTCAAACCAAGACGTTTCAGTCATTAAAGAAGGGAAACTTATAAATGTTGCAAAACATACCGAGAGGCAAATGCTATGTTCAGAACAGCATAGTAACTGCTTTTATTATTTCAGCACAACATAGTAAGTATACTGTGCACAATATGCAAATGTTCTGAAGCAGCAGCGATTGTTTAGATTTGGTTTTTGAATCACACTAAATTTAATTACCATGGTAATTGGATGCTACTCCCATGTACCATCATGTGACAACAATATTCTCAGAATTGTGTTTATTTATTTATTTTTTTAGTTTAATAAAAACGCCAATGTTTCATTTACTATTAATAAAAATATTAATCAGAAAATAGTGTATACTTCACTGTATTCAGTAAGCAATAAGCTAGTATACCATTGTGAACATAATCTAAACAATCAGGGTTAGGAGAGGAAGGTGTTAGGGTCAATCTGAAGAAAACATGTCCATGCCATATTTGTTCACAAAACCAAAAGAATAATATATGAAACTGCTCTAAAAAATCTGGCCTATTTGTAGGGTGGTTTAGTATTTTATTATTATTAAAGAAATTTGGACTTGGCAACTAACTTAATGGCTAAAACTGAAAAAAATTAATAAATGATGAAAAATGAAACAAAGCACATACAACAATTAAAACCTACACTATTATTAAAATGAAAACTGAAAATGCCTACAGTCATGGCCAAACATATCGACACCCTTGGTAAATATGATCAAAGGCGGCTGTGAAAATGAATCTGCATTGTTATTCCTTTTGATCTTTTATTTAAAAAAATCACAAAAATCTAACCTTTCATTGGATAATAAGAATTTAAAATAAGGGGAAATATCATTATGAAATAAATGTTTTTTCTCAAATACACGTTGGACACCAATTATTGGCACCCCTAGAAATTCTTAAGAGTAAAATATCTCTGAAGTATATTTCCATTCATATTCACAATTTTGAGCACTCCAGGGTGATTATGAACATGAAATGGACACGACTGGAGCTTCAAATGGGACTGGCTTCTATGGTCAGATGAAACTAAAAAACTAGCTTTTTAGCAGCAAACACTCAAGATGGGTTTGGTGAACACAGGGATAAAAAGTACCCCATGTGTTCAATGAAATATACTGCTGTATTTGTGATGTTGTGGGCCTATATTTCTGCTGGAGGTCCTGGACATCTTGTTTAGACACATGGCATCATGGATTCTATCAAATACCAACAGATAAAAAATCAATAAGTGACTGACTCTGTTAGAAATCTGATAATGGGCCATGTTTGGATCTTCCAACCGTACAATAATCCAAACACAAACCTCAAAAACAACACAAAAATGGGTCACTGAGCACAAAACCAAGCTTCTGCTGGCCATTCCAGTCCTCTGACCTGAACCCTGTAGAAAATGAGTGAGATGAACTGAAGAGAAGAAGCACCGTCATGGAGCTGGGAATCTGAAGGATCTGGAGTGATTCTGGATGAAGGAATGGTCTCTGATCTCTTGTCAGGTGTTCTCTAACCTCATCGGGCATTATAGGAGAACATTTAGAGCTGTTAAACCGGCAAATGGAGGTTTCAAAAAGCATTGAATAAAAGGGTGCCGTTAATTGTGGCCAATGTGTATTAGAGAAAAACATTTATTTCATAATGATATTTCCCCCCATTTTAAATTCTTATTATCCAATGAAAGGTTAGATTTTTTAAATAAAAGATCAAAAGGATTAACAATGCAGATTCATTTTCACAGCCTTCTTTGATCATATTTACCAAGGTGCCGATATTTTTGGCCATGACTGTGTATAAATAAATAATACTGCACTGTAATAACATAATGAGATTCATTCTGACCAGACACAATCATTTTATTTAAACCAGCATAAACAAAAGGCAGCATAACAAATGTAACAAATTCTGCAATTTATACTGAATGAGACTTCATTGATGACGTCAGATTTGATTCAAGCACATTTAAAAGTACAACAAATTGGAAGCAAAAACAACTTTTTTTGTTCGTGTGTTTTGCAATTATTTCATATACAACACGATCTGATCTGTCCCAGATACCTGTGGAAAAAAATCACAGTTGATTGATAATACAAATGCACATTTTATGTCCACATACTCGGCAAAATAGCAACTGTTCAAGGGTATAAAATGTGTTTTCTTTACATGTGAACAGCAGAACGGTTGTGCGAGGCTCAGCATATGCAGGGGAGAAAGACCAGCTGTGCTTAATCTAGCAGATGAACGAGCACAGCTGGATTCTGATGCATGTATGAGAGAAAATCAGCACCGATAAACTCATCCTAATCCAGAAGGCATGAAATAACAGAGCTCACACCTCAAACAGACCAGAGTGTGTTTCTGTGTTTGTACCCTAATATATCTCCAGCCTTCTGCACAGAAATGGATCACTGCGGTTGTGCATATAGAGTTTTGTTTTAATAATGAACAGAACCATAATATGTGCATGTATTAGGTGTTGACTTACTTTCTTGAGGGGAACTGGTCACTTAGTGATTGCTGTGTTGCGCGTAAGTAGCTCTGCCTCCGTGCGGTGCTCTTCGGCGAGGGTTTGGGACTCCCGTCAGAGTCGTCGCTATCCTCAAGGTCGCCCATGGCTTTGACGTAACTGCCGCTACGCATCCGTCTACATGGGATCTCGCCCATGGGCCCGCTTCGGCCCAGAGTCCCCGTCCATTCGTCGGTGGAGGGCATCTGAACAAACATCAGACAGACACTGTAGATGCACATTCACGGCCCTTCTGATATACAGACCACAAGCTTAAAAATAAAGGTTACAAAATGGGATTTTTGCAGTGAAACCAATTTTGGTTCCCCAAAGAACCTTTTAGTTTTTTCCTTAGTGTAAAGAGCATTTAAAAAATTTTGTAGAAAAAAGTCTAGTACAAACATTGTTAAATCAAGACACGACAATACATGACTTCTGAAAACTGTATCAAACATAAATGAGTTTGTATTTAAATCAAGAAAAATATCTTCCAGTGGGATCAGAAATATAAACTTAATTCAAATGAAGAAAAAACATGTTTACATCAGACTTAATATCTTGCACTTTATTTCATGTGATTTTTTTTGCTGTTCACACTTGTTAAATATTATCGGATTAGCACAGATTTGGACTGACAGTTTAAACAAGGCTTAACGGCCCAGATACACTTCAAGCTAAACTGAAAAACAAACTGGCGTGATGTAATTTAGAACAAAACCAGGCCAAAATGAAGTTCATTCAGAATTCATTTTTGGGTGTTAAAATGACTTGCCAAAGTGAACTTTCTAGAAGATTTCACTATGGCTGGGAAACGCCTTCAAACTATCATTGGTACATGGCGATTACGTAATAGGTAGGTGTGGCTTTGACATGGAAATCGTCTCTGGTTCATTTCTTCTGTTCAGTTTGTCAAGATCAGATGCAATTAAAAACATGAACACTCAGGAGAGCTGCTTTACAGTAGAAATTAGAGTGCTGGCCAAAATTATTATTATCCTTCGGATGAGACGTTAAACCGAGGTCCTGACTCTCTGTCATAAAAAATCCCAGGATGTCCTTCGAAAAAGAGTAGGGGTATAACCCCGGCATCCTGGCCAAATTTGCCCATTGGCCTCTGACCATCATGGCCTCCTAACCATCCCCATATCTACTGATTGGCTTCATCACTGTCTCCTCTCCACCAATAAGCTGGTGTGTGGTGGGCGTTCTGGCGCACTATGGCTGCCGTCGCATCATCCAGGTGGATGCTGCACACTGGTGGTGGACGAGGAGATACCCCCCTTACTGTAAAGCGCTTTGAGTGCCTAGAAAAGCGCTATATAAATGTAACGAATTATTATTATTATCATTGGTACATGGCGATTACGTAATAGGTAGGTGTGGCTTTGACATGGAAATCATCTCTGGTTCATTTCTTCTGTTCAGTTTGTCAAGATCAGATGCAATTAAAAACATGAACACTCAGGAGAGCTGCTTTACAGTACAAATTAGAGTGCTGGCCAAAATTATTAGAACACTTGGCATATTTAAGAGCTTTAAGGGGAAGTCGTGGCCTAATGGTTAGAGAGTTGGACTCGTAATCCAAAGGTTGTGGGTTCGAGTCTCAGGCCGGCAGGGATTGTAGGTGGGGGGAGTGTATATACAGCGCTCTCTCCACCCTCAATACCACGACTGAGGTGCCCTTGAGCAAGGCACCGAAACCCCAACTGCTCCCCGGGGCCGCAGCATTAATGGCTGCCCACTGCTCCGGGTGTGTGTTCACGGTGTGTGTGTGTGTGTGTGTGTGTTCACTGCTGTGTGTGTGCACGTTGGATGGGTTAAATGCAGAGCACAAATTCTGAGTTGTGACTGGTTTTGTGTTCCAGGGTCACAAACAGCGGAGACTTTGCAACTTTGGTTTAAAAGAGTACAAAGACATTTTTATCGGTCAGAAAAAATAGCACAGAAACAAAGATGAAGCTTTCTAGAGTGCATGTGTAGATTGCCTGCATATGCACATGTTTTATTCATGCAACTCACCCTCCCACGCACCTGGAGTAAGTGGCAGCCCAGATCCTGCTGGACAGATTTGGACTTCAGCAGGGTGCGATCCAGCGTGGCTGAGCCCCTCTGGCACACCTGTCTGGTGGGTCCTAATGTAAGCGTGGACCAGGGTCCCCCTTTACTAAAGTTCCCGTCAAACATCGGCCCTCGGCTTCCTCCGACCCCACCACCATCGCTGCCGCCGCCAGGTCCCGGGAGTGCAGGGAGCCCCTGGTGCTTCAGGTCACTGTTACTCTTTGAGGATTTGAGCGTGTGGTCGCTCATGGTGCTGTAGCCCTGCATGAAGTACCTGGATGCCACCTGTCCGCCCGGCCCCGGTCCGGATCCCACCGCTTGCCGACCCAAAGTCATCATGGCCATCGGATTCCTATAGTTACTAATATCACTGTCCAAATCGTCAGAGCTCCAGTATCCGGACATATTGGATCGTGGCCTACGTTTGGCTGTTCCTTCGCTCTTCACCCGGTCTTTGCTTTTGGTCCGACGGTGTTTGTCATCGCTACTCGACGATCTGCTGTTGCGGCCGTTCATGTTTCCCTTGATGGCGGAGTTTTCCAGCGACTGGGATTTAGCAAACAGTTTTTGGACGGAGTGAACTAAGTAGCGTATTTTTCCCGGACTGTCGGTGCGCTGCTGTTGCTGCTGTTTGGTTGTAGTCACTGCGGTGTTTCGATGGAATTGTAATGTGCTGAAACCGTCCTGTTGACCTGGTAGCTGTTTCTCGAACTGGTCCAGGAGGTTAGGGGGCAACCGGTTCATCTTTCCTGCTCCTAAATGCCAAAAGAGCAGGAGAGTTAAACAGGAAAGATTCCGAATGCATGAAGCAATGTCATAATTCAGTAAATCTTATTCACTTAAATCGTAATTAATTTAACCAGTTGCTATTTAGCCTTTAAAAAATAAATTTAGCAGATAATAGAGCTGTATTTCAAGAAAATGCACATCATTTGTAACCCTGCACCACAAAACCAGTCATAAGTGTCAATTTTTCGAAATTGGGATTTATACATCAACCGAAGGCTGAATAAATAAGCTTTCCATTGATGTATGGTTTGTTATGATAGGCCAATATTTGGCTGAAATATTTGAATATCTGGAATCTGAGGGTGCACAAAAAAAAAATCTAAATATTGAGAAAATCACCTTTAAGGTTGTCCTTAGTAATGCATATTATTACTCAAAAATTAAGTTTTGATATATTTATGGTTGGAAATTGACAAAGCATCTTCATGGAACATGATCTTTACATAATATCCTAATGATTTTTGGCATAAAGGCGAAATTGATAATTTTGGCTATTGCTACAAAATTTGCCCGTGCGACTTAAGACTGGATTTTTGGTCCAGGGTCACATTTATGCTGTATTTTAAGAAACATAAAAAAAAGTCTTAAGTGAGACAATAAATAATAACCAGAAAATAAAATAACAAGAATATACATTGTGAAGGTCAAATGACTCATTTGTCTTTTATTCTCCACACATCTCTGAGGTTTACTGGCCTTGCATCCATTGCTATGTTTGCTTCATCACTAATTGCACTTTGAAAATGGTGTTTTTTTCAGCATTACCTGATCTGAATAACTTGCATGCTAAGTGTTAAACAATGCAGGCAACATCTACAGTACAAATAAAAAGCGTTGACATATTTTAAGTGAATTAACCATGAACTTTTTAAGCTTTTCAAATAGTCACATTAGGATACTTTTAGACATACTTAAACACTTCATTTCTACTGTAAATATTCAGAAAAAGGAGTTAATAAAAAAACAGGAGACAACAACAACTGCTATTCCGTTACAAACCTCCTCTTTATCTATATTATTACACCAGAATGTATGTTACAGAATGAAGTAGTGCAAATTTCATGCAAAATTAAATGCGGTGCAGAAGATGTGGCATACCAGGTTTGAAGTCACAAATCAAGTAAAATATTTTACAAAGTGCAAAGTTTGAAAGTCAAGAATTAAATTTGAGAATTAACTTTTTTTTCTATTTTATGACTTGTATATGACATGCATGAGTCATATAAATAACTAATTTATTTGATTGATTGATTTTTGGAGTTCAACAGCCTCTAGAGCAGTGCAGACATTATTTGGGGGAAAAAAAGTAATTCAAAATAATTCAAATTTTTGTCCTTATGTTTCAGTAAAATATCTAAACATCGATAGTTACCTAAAAAAAGTCTCAGATAATACAACTTATTTTGAGAGAATATGGACCACCATTTAAAAGTCTGAGCTCAGTAAGATTTTTTTTTTAAAGAAATTAAAACTTTTATTAAATTGATCAAATATGACAGTAAATACACTTATAATGTTACCAAAGATTTCTATTTATAATAAATGCTGTTCTTTTGATCTTTCTATTCATCAAAGAATCCTGAAAAATAAAATGTATGATGGTTTCCACAAAAATATTGTGCAGCACAACTGTGTTCAACATTGATAATAATCAGAAATGTTTGTTGAGCAGTAAATCAGTATATTATTATGATTTCTGAAGATCATGTGACACTGAAGATGGAGTAATAATACTGAAAATACAGCTTTCATCACAGAAATCAATTACATATGACAATATATTCACATAGAAAACAGTTATTTAAATTTTTTATAATATTTTACAATATTACTGTTTTTCCTGTATTTTTGATCAAATAAATGCAGCATTGATGAGCAGAAGAGACTTTAAAACATTAAAAAAGTTGACTTTTTTGTTCGTTTTAAACATAAAGCTCATTAAATTTATGCTTAAAAGATGAAAAAAGAAACAATTTAGAAAGTAAGACGAGTTTTGTTTTGTTATGCAATTTTGCATTTACTTTTATGACGTTTAGCATTAAACTTTTTATGAAAGTTTCACAAGACAGTCCTACATTTATTACCTGATATAGTTGCAGATCCGCTGGTGATCATAGCGGTTCGTCCCACTCCGAGACCCATTCCCATGGACATAGACGTCCCCAGCGTCCCGGTGCTGATTCCCCCGATGCTGTCGGCCGTGGGACCGAAGTCGCCCTGGTCGAAGTGCGAGTTGTAGTGGATCCGGGGGAAGGTGCTGCTGGAGGACAGCTGGTTGTTGAGGGGCATCAGGCAGTCGGGCGACGGGGAGAAGTGGTGCGGCTCCAGGGCTCCGTAATGCTCCATGGCTGCTGGGAGGTGAAACGGGGTGTGGGACAGGGTGGAGGAGGCGGATGGGGGGTACACAGGGTCCCGGTGACTGGGAGAACGGGGCGGCTCGCAGTCGGACAGGTGACGGGTGTGCGGGGGGGTGTAGCCTTTCATGGCAGAACGGGGCAATGCCCCCCCACCCTAGATCAGGAGCATGAGCCCACCGGGGAGAAAAAGAAACCCTAGAGAACAGCAGGAGAGAAAGTGATGTTTTTAGAAGTTGCAAATCAAAGAAAGATTATTAGAGCATGTTTACAAGAAAACACGTTATAATAAGGTTTCATTTGTTCAAGCATAAGTTCATTTCCAGAGTGAAAGTTCTGTCATCATTAACCAGCAGGCACATAACGTCATAAGACGCTGATTTTTGATTAAATTTTGGTTGCGACGTTGGGTGACCAAAATTGAATGTCAGTTCAACGTCTAATATCAATGTTGATCTGATGTCTAATACCGACGTCAGCTGACGTTGATATTTGTTGTCTTTAGGTTGTGTAACCAAAATCCATCGTTAAATCAACGTCTAATAGGCGTCAAATACTGACGCATTTTCATTCTTCAACCAAAATGCAACGTTTGTCCTGATGTTATACTGACGTCCTGTTCCTGCTGGGAAACCTGTATGAGTTTCTGTCTTCTGTTGAACACAAAAGAAGATATTTTGAAAACTGTTAGTATCCGAATAGTTGATGGGCACCATCCCAATAATAAAAATGGACGTCAATGGTGCCCATGAACTGTTTGAATACTAATATTTTTCTAAATATCTTCTTTTGTGTTCAACAGAAGACAGAAACTCAACAGGTTTGGAACAAGTGGAGGGTGATGACAGAATTCTCATTCTGGAAGTGAACTTATCCTTTAACATTAGTTAACTACATTAGTTAACTCGAACTAACAATGAAAAATACTCCTGAAGCATTTATTAATCTTCATATTAGTCTTCATGTGCATTTCAACATTTACTCTAAAAAATGCTGGGTTAAATACAACCCAGCACTGAGTAAAATATGGACAAACCCAGCGATTGGTTTAACCCAGCATTACATTTTTAACCCAACCTTCTGGGCAGTAACCCAACCGCTGGATTTGTCCACAATTTACCCAGTGCTGGGTTGTATTTAACCCAGCATTTTATAGAGTGCATTATTAAAAGAAAAAGTTGAATCTTAATATTATTTAATGGACCTGAGCTTACATGAACTGAGAATGAACAGTTGTATTTTATTTACTAATATTAAAAAAAGATTGATGAATATTGTAACAACTGTATTGCACATTAATGTTAGTTAATGCATTAACCAATGTTAACTAATGCAACCTTATTGTAAAGTGTTACCTAAAACACTATATGCTTGGAATAACAAATTAAGAAGGCAGCTGCAACTTTTTATCAAACAATTCTGACATTTTTTTCTTGTAATTTTGAATTTATATCTTGCAATTCTGGCATTTCCTCACAATTTCAAAGAAGAAAAAAATCCCCTGAATTATGAAAAAAATAAAATAAAAAAATAACCTTTTTTATTTATTTTTTATTTAATGATGGAAACAAGCTTCCATAAAATTGTATTTAATATTTTTGTATGTTAAATCAAGATAAATTTAATTGAGGAGCAAAATTCACATAAGATAAGTATTAAAAAATTCCAATGGGGTAAAAATAAACTTGTTTTCCATCTGAATGATTATTATTTATTTTTTTCCACACTGGCAGATATTTTTTTATTTTGTTTTAAGCTTAAACTCACTTCATTTTGATGCATTTCTGAAAAAAGTAAGTTTATCTTGCTTTTGTACAGGAAAACTAGACATAATTATTGATCAAGACTTTTTTGCAGTTCAACTTTGTTTTAGTGTAGATACATAACAAAAACTGGAAAAATATGTGATTACATAGTGTTTTTTCATTCAAACATTATTTGTCTTGTGTGGCAGACTGGCATGTTTTCAGTCATGAAATTTCTCACACAGAATGACATGCATGATTAACGGAAAGCTGCATGCAATTCTTTAGATGACAGAAGGAATAGTCTACTTGACAAGCAAAATATGCATTGGACTTTGCCAGTTTCCTATCAGCCATATATTGTGCAGAACACTACAAGCACACACACACAAACCCAGATGGTGCTGGAACACAGGCTCCTGTTTCTCAAACCGCTCTTAAATGACTAATAAAGCAAATAAAAAAAGAACGACTGAACAGCATGTGTTCAGCATTTATTACTGACCCAGAAACCCTCCTACCACCTGTCATATAAACACACACACACCATGATAATATCAATGTAAGTAGCTTCTATTGACGACTGCTGTTGTTTAATTATTGTTGAATCTTACAAAGATGGGTCATATTTCACTCAAAAATCCTTTTTTTTTTTTTTTTTTTTTTTTTTGTATAATTAAGCACAACATTTTGCATTAGTTTAACGTAAATAAATAAATAAGCATAAATTAAGTTCAGTACAACAAATATAATCAAGATGTTCATTTACAGCTATACATTCAAAATGCATATTAAAATATACTCTATTATTATTAGATAAATGATCATCATTTAATGTTTTATTTTAATAATATAACATTATTTCATTATGAAATTAGAGGAGAAACATCTGCGGCAGAATTCAAACATTTCCATTTGCTCTCAATTTAATCTCATTGCTGTCTAGAAGAAACAATCAAGATATTCAATATGATTTGTGATTTTACTTTAATTTTTTGTCCTTATGTTTCATTAAAATAAGACTTAGTTATTTGAAAAGCAAAAATAATGGCCCAGTTAAACCAGGATTAGACATTTAAGTAATTTTTATAAACATGCCTTGGAAAAAAGCATTACTGGTGTGCATCTTAAACAAAACTAAGGCACTGACATGTTTTAAGATCAGTCAGTGCAAGTTTCTTTCAGTTGAAACAGCTCAGATTTAGATTTTAGTCTGGGACTAGGCTTAAGCCTTGTCTGTGAAACCGGGGGAATAAGATTTAAATTAGAAATTAAATATAAATAAGATTTAATTAAAATTTAAATGAATAAAACTCATTTTGAGAGAATATGTATTGCAAAAAGTTTTATTTTTCTAAACATGTCTGTTTTTTTTGTTTTGTTTTAAATATAAACCTTTTTAAATTTTTTATTAAAACTTGAAACATTTTTTTTAGAAAGGAATTTGTTCTCTTATAAGATAGAAGTCTTACTTTTATCATTTAGTGTCCATTTTGATTGTAACTCTTCCTTTAACAATCACAATGATTGTGGTACGACACATGACAATTTTTCCAAAAGCCATCTCTCTGCCTCTCATCACATGCCAGGATGGCGCTCACAGATGGGCTTCATGGAGGTAGATCGGATTGAACCGCTTGATTGCCCAGACCGTCTGCGCCGCGCGTCACCTGCTCACGCTCCTGCAAAACCTGCCTTCAGGAGACCAGACCGGCTTTAACTTCACACAGACCAGAGTCCTGTCTCAGTCTAAGAGCAGCCAGAGACAGCGGACGGCACAGACGGCAGGAGACACGAGAGAGACAGAAAAACAAAGAGTGGAGCGGACAGACGTGACAGTGGAAGCAGAGCCACCCATCAGCGGGACACACAAACAAAGCAACATGTTTCCTGTGAGAGGGACGTGATTTCAGCTGAAAAACAACCACAGGAGCCGCAGATGAAGACAGGTGATCCAAAAGCTGAGAAAAGGTCATTAAATCCCAGAAGACCAGGAAAATAAAAGAGCTCAACATGACACCGTGCTGCTTCATGCAAAACACACACACTTACACTGAAAAAACATGGAAAAATAATAGATAAACATATTCACAATGAAAATGAATATTAGGCATTAGTCTAATAAATAGCTGCAAGATTACTGAAGTATGTTTTACAAGAACATACAATTTCAGTCTTTCTACTTCAAAATGTCATGTTTAATACTGTGAATGTTATTCAATGTAATTTCTAATGTGAAAACCAACACCAAACGTACAACAATTGTTTTGCAGTGTAGTGTTTGAAAAGTGGAGAAAATGCACATGAAAAAACTGTCCCATTTCTTTATGCAACATATGATTCTCTATTTCTTCTCCTTTGGTTTTGGGGTGAAATATGCCCTGTGCATTGATCTGTGTGTGTTTCTGATCATGTGTTGTTCATCCCGTCTGTGTTCAGCCCGAGGATCTGCTCCGACTTCAATAAACATGAATTATTGTGATGCTGCTGTCAAACACACTCCTCTGTTCACCGGAGAAATAAAACAGCATCACAAATTGTTAGTGTGAATGTTTAACTCTAGTCTACAGGCCATATTTTTCAGACTTGTTGTTCGAGCGTCACCATCTGCTGTGGAGTGTGAGGTGTGTTTAGCACAGGTGGGCTCTGGTGCAACACACACACACACACACACACACACATGTTGGGTTTCCATGTTTTATGGGGACATCCCATAGGCGTAATGGTTTTTATACTGTACAATCTGTATGTGCTATTGCCCTACACCAACCCTACACCTAAACTTAGCCCTCACAGGAAACATGCTGCATTTTTAGATTTTCAAAAAACTTTATGCTGTATGATTTATAAGCTTGTTTCCTCATGGGGACCAAAAAATGTCCCCACAAGATTAAGATTTACTGGTATTACTATCCTTGTGGGGACATTTGGTCCCCAGGACGTGATGAATACCAGGTGCACACACACACACACACACACACACACACACATACTGCACAGGTAAACTGCAACACTCAGTTTTTTAGATATGTAACAGCAGGTCTCTGCTCCTTCTCTCTAACCAGCAAAGGGCCTGAAAACAGCCGCTCACTCGTTCTGACAGCAGGGGGTGCTAAGAGGCAAAACATGGTGCTGGAGCACCTAAAATCAAATCAAAACTGTCCTAGAGGAAGATAGTGAAGATGAAGATGTAAAATAAAGTCAAACATGCAGTAATAAGTATCTGTTTTCACATCGAAATACAAATACAGTGACGTCAAAATGTGTTTGGACTCTTAAGTCATGTTCAAATTTCTGAATTTAAATTCATCAAGTTTCAATCAAGTTTCTAAATTACCGTCTCACATCTTGCAGGACACTTTTCTTCATTGTGACTGAAGACTCAATGTGTCATTGGTGCACAAAAAGCATTCTTAGATAGATCCTGATCACAGGTTGTGCAAATGACCCTCAACACACACACACACACACACACACACACACACACACACACACACACACACACACACGCCAGAGAAACATCTCAGTCAGACTGAGGAAACCATCTGTACAACCATCAATACAACATAGATAACATAATAAATTGCTGCAAAGTTCAGCTCTGACTGCACTCGCTTCAAACTTCAACCAGACCAACTCCGCATTTTCAGCCAACGCCCAAGACGTCACTTCAAAGACTATTGAACTTCCAGCCAATCAGCAACTTCGGGGAACCCCCTGTCAGCAACAAGGATGACACAAAGGAAACCCCTTAACACAGGTAATGCAAGCAAGTAACACCTCCAGGTTCTAACTGAATTGGTGTATTTAATATAAATTTTAGCCTCATTGAGAAACTCAAAGCGAGGGTTAAATAAGTGATTGATGGTTGTTCAGGTAAATGCAATTGAACATATTGCTGTAAACTTGGGATTTCACATTTCCATTCTCTTAAACTCATCCTTTCCTCACTTTCTCTCTTCCTGCAACGTGTGAATGCTTGTGTTCATGTGTTAGATTAGTTCATGTCTTAGGTTTATATAAATAAAATCTTATTTATATTGAAAAGAGAAGCATCTCGTGTTTTGTGCTCACAAGTTAATGTCTTAATCTGCCGATCTTGTTACTGTGCTATTAAATAGTGTTTTCACTATATTTAGGATTTTAATATCCAGTGGCGAGTTGATGTTATATGGCTTGGTCAATGAATCGCTGCCGCCTCAGTGATCAGCTATAAAACAGTGATTCTGTTCAAATCCCTATAAAATCATAAATTATTCCCTTTGAGCTAAATTAAACTATTTGCTTTAAATTACATATTAATATTACATTTTTATTACGTTTTAAAATGTAAAAAACGTCCCCAAATTTCCGGAATTCGGGTTGTATATAGATAGATAGATAGATAGATAGATAGATAGATAGATAGATAGATAGATAGATAGATAGATAGAACGATGGATGGATGTCGGTGGGGGGAGTGAATGTACAGTGCTCCCTTCCAGCCTCGAAAGCACAACTGAGATGAGACCCTCGAGCAAGAACTGAACCCCCAACTGCTCCCTGGCCTGCCCACTGCTCCGGGTGTGTGTTCACGGTATGTGTGTGTGTGTGTGTGTGTGTGTGTGTGTGTGTGTGTGTGTACTTGGATGGGTAAAATGCAGAGCAAATTCCGAGTACCGGACACCATACTCGGCTCACGTCACAAAGTCACCAAATCATCCAGAATTAAGTGTTTTGAAAATCTAAAATAAAGTTTTGTGTGAGAGGTAGGGTTAGGGTAAAGGGATAGAAAATACAGTTTGTACAGTATAAAAACCATTATGTCTATGGAATGTCCCCACAGAATATGTGTGTGTGTGTGTTGTGTTTAGCTGAAGGTCGGTGGTATCAGTGTGTGTCCCTGAGAAAGTCTCACAATAACCTTGTCCTAATTACATTCTGCAGTGCTGCTTTTGCCCTAATTCCACAGCTCCAAATATACTCTCTCTCATACTCACAAACATTAACACATCAATAATACTCAGTTACATGAGGAGGCGACACGCTTACAGCTACATTTGAATTTTAAAGTCGAAATTTACCATTTTAATGCAAACGTGTGCTATGGAGCGTACGACATCAGCCGAGGACACGGCATTCAGGTGAACGCAAAGGACAGAAGATGCTGATCAGCAAAACTTTTTATCCAAAGCTGCTTAAAGTTCACTCATGGCATTTAAAAACAGCTGTTGACCAAACTTTTCTTTTCTTTCCTTTCCTTTCCTTTCCTTTCCTTTCCTTTCCTTTCCTTTCCTTTCCTTTCCTTTCCTTTCCTTTCCTTTCCTTTCCTTTCCTTTCCTTTCCTTTCCCTTCCTTTCCTTTCCTTTCCTTTCCTTTCCTTTAGCACTAAGGTATCTTGAATAAAAAAAAAAAAAAAAAAAAAAAAAAAAAAAAAAAAATAATAATATATATATATATAAATAATAAATAAATAAATAAATAAACTTAAATAAATAAACCTCTCCTCTCCTTTCAGCTAGCACCAAGGTATCTTAAATAAATATAACTATAACTATATATATATACAGTCATGGACAAAAATATCGGCAACCTTGGTAAATATGATCAAAGACGGCTGTGAAAATTAATCTGCATTGTTAATGCACCTGACAAGAGATCAGAGACCATTCCTTCATCCAGAATCTCTCCAGATCCTTCAGATTCACAGCTCCATGACGGTGCTTCTTCTCTTCAGTTCACCTCACTCATTTTCTACAGGGTTCAGGTCAGAGGACTGGAATGGCCAGCAGAAGCTTGGTTTTGTGCTCAGTGACCCATTTTTGTGTTGTTTTTGAGGTTTGTGTTTGGATTATTGTACGGTTGGAAGATCCAAACATGGACCATTATAAGATTTCTAACAGAGTCAGTCACTTATTGATTTTTATCTGTTGGTATTTGATAGAATCCATGATGTCATGTGTCTAAACAAGATGTCCAGGACCTCCAGCAGAAAAATAGGCCCACAACATCAAAACTACAGCAGTATATTTCATTGTACAGATGGGGTACTTTTTATCCCTGTGTTCACCAAACCCATCTTGAGTGTTTGCTGCTAAAAAGCTCATTTTTTAGTTTCATCTGACCATAGAAGCCAGTCCCATTTGAAGTTCCAGTCGTGTCTGATAACTAAATTTGCTGGAATATGCTTGTTATGAGCTAGGATAATTTTTCTTGAAACCCTCCCAAACAACATGTGGTGATATAGGTGCTGTTTGATATATTTTTAAAAACGTCTTCTGACCCCAAGACTCAACTATTTTCTGCAATTCTCCAGTTGTGGTCCTTGGAGAGTCTTTAGCCACTCAAACTCTCCTCCTCGCCGTGCATTAGGACGATATAGACGCATGTCCTCTTCCAGGCAGTTTCGTAACATTTTCTGTTGATTGGAAATTCTTAATTATTGCCCTGATGGAGGAAATGGGGATTTTCACTGCTCTAGCTCTTTTCTTAAAGCCACTTCACTAATTTGTGAAGCTCAATTATCTTTTGCTGCACATCAGAAATATACACACCGCCCGGGCAACGAAGGAGTGGCTTCGTAAGAAGCATTTCAAGGTCCTGGAGTGGCCTAGCCAGTCTCCAGATTTCAACCCCATAGAAAATCTTTGGAGGGAGTTGAAAGTCCGTGTTGCCCAGCGACAGCCCCAAAACATCACTGCTCTAGAGGAGATCTGCATGGAGGAATGGGCCAAAATACCAGCAACAGTGTGTGAAAACCTTGTGAAGACTTACAGAAAACGTTTGACCTCTGTCATTGCCAACAAAGGGTATATAACAAAGTATTGAGATGAACTTTTGTTATTGACCAAATCATTTCACTGCTGGTTATATTCTTTATGATTATGTATGTGACAAATAAAATTACTTACTTACTATATATATATAAATTTTTTTTTTTTTAGTTATTTTTATTTAAGATTTTCTATGTGTGTGTGTGTGTGTGTGTGTGTGTGTATACGTACAGTATATACACACACACAAACACACACACACACACACACACACACACACACACACACACACACACAGTAAATATTAAAACAGATACAACAAAATGACAAAGATTTGACAAAGACTACAGAAGGTAGTCCGGACTGCTGAGTGAATCATTGGTACAACCCTCCCCTCTCTCCAAGAACTGTACTTATCCAGAGTGAGCAAAAGGGCTGGTAAAATCACTCTGGACCCCTCACATCCAGCACACTCCCTCTTTGAACTGTTACTGTCTGGTCGACGCTACAGAGCTCTGAGCACCAGAACGACCAGACACAGGAACAGTTTCTTCCCTCAGGCAATCCATCTCATGAACACTTGAACTCTTAACAACAAACATGAAACACACAACACTATCATACTTTTTTTCTTTTTTCTTTTTACTTAACACACATACTTATTACATTTCAAATTTGCACTTATCGTACCTGTACATACTGAATTGTCTATTTTATATATTGTGTTTGTGCTATTTTGCATATTGTCCATTTTGTATATTTGTAAATTATTATTATTATTTTATTTTATAATTTTTTATTTTTTATTTTTTTTACTATCTGTGTCCTGTCCTGTCCTGTTGCTGTCATTCTGTCGCACTGTGGAGCTACTGTCACTAAAACAAATTCCTCGTATGTGCAAACATACCTGGGAATAAAGCTAATGATTCTGATTCTGATTCTGAAGATTTTAACAAAAAATTCAAATGAAAACAGAAAATATAAAAAAAAACATTTTATAAAAAATTTAGTAGTATATCAGTGTGGTGAGTTACTAAAAACATACTTACATTTGTAGGTCATCCTAATTTTGTGCGCCAAAACAAGCATGTGAAATCTCCTGTTGAAACAAAACAAGTCATTAATATATAGATAACAAATAGATCATATTCATGAGATGACTGATACAGAAATGATACAGAATTGTTTGTCCTGAAAAAACACCAGTATTGCTGTCATGGGATGGGTTGGATGATTTATGGATGTGTAATGTGAAGACAATCCTGCTCATCAGTCTTTAACTTTTTATCTGTGAGCTCACCTTCATGCATATTTAATGCAACACCACAATGCCTTTAAAGATTGACGGGTGAAGTTTCATGACCTAACACATGGCGTCTGAGCAATAAGTACATGTTTGTGTGCTGAATATTAGTCTCCAAAACCATCCATATTCATGGGATTACAGTACAAAACAATATTAAACATGAAAATCACATACTCTCACTGCAGTGCTACAACAATGCCTGAGAGATCTACTACATGAGTGACAAAAAATAATAATCATTCTGTATATTTTCTGAAAACACTTTTGTGGTTTACATTTAAAAATACAGGTCTTTTATTCAGTGAGGACACATTAAATTGAAAGTAACAGTAAAGCCATTTATAATGTTACAAAATATTTCTATTTCAAATAAATGCTGTTCTTTTGAACTTTCTATTCATCAAAAAATCCTGAAATGTACAATATTCAGCAGCACAACTATTTTAAACATTGCTAATAACCAGAAATGTTTCTTGAGCAGCAATGAGTTCTAAAAGATCATGTGACACTGAAGACTGGAGTAATGATGCTTAAAATTCAGCTTTGATCACAGGAATAAATGACATTTTACAATATATTCACATAGAAAACTGTTATTTTAAATAGTAATATTTTTTTCACAATTTTTGATCAAATAAATGCAGCCTTGGTGAGCAGAAGAGACTTCTTTCAAAACATTTAAATAATCTTTCAACAACATTAAATAAAACCAGTTACTTTAGATGTTACCATATTAAGCACATTTCTGACAAACATTTATTTTAAAGAATGAGAGCAAAACACAAAAGTGTGCAATGATAAGAGAAACATATCAGACTCCAAACACAACCGAAACAACAAATATAACAGTGACAGAAAAGAGAAACAATTGCTTACCATCTTATAATTGCCTTCTTGTGATCTCTCTCTCTCTCTCTCTCTCTCTCTCTCTCTCTCTGTGTGTGTGTGTGTGCTTGCAGTCAGTCTTACTACATTCCTAATTAATCCAATCAATCATCTCACAGACATAATTATGTCACGGATGCAAAAATGATTACAGGGTCAATGTGATACGGCAATCTCAGGCAAGACATCACACACACAGCTTCTAGCTGGCGTTAATTGCTGCGTTTTTTTCTATTTTTATTCTCGCATCCGCTTTGTTGATTCTTTAGTCTGCTTCAACAAGACTAGAGCGAGCAGGGCTGGAAAGCTCTTTCAGACTACACTGAAAACAATTTGGTGTGGGATTGATTTACTTTGAATTTGAACTCTGAAATTGCTAGTAAGTTTCACAGATAATTACAAAGAAATGACACACTGCATTACTCATGACTTTTTAGAAGCAGAGATATTGAAAGAGTAATTTTATAGTAAAACCTACTTCAATAATCCTTATTTACAACTTCAAAAAAATCAACTCTATGAGGAAACACCCTTGCACTAAAGGAAAAACCTTTGCATTATTAAAATAAAACACCATTTACATTTTAAGGCACCACATTTCCCAATGAGGATGTAAAGGAGTTCATGTTTTCAGATTAAAGTTTCTAGTACAGCTGGGCTCAAAACGCTGCTCTCAAAAGCCTTGAACCGCCCTGCTGTGTGTGGCATGATGGATGATCTCATGTTCACGTTACAGAAGGACACGTCTGAACATGAAGCCCTGTGGAGATCATCACAGCCTCCGCTCTGACGTTTTAAGGCCATGCTCTACGACGGCAGCGGCAAGAAAAAATACTAGCTATATTTTAATATGTATTTTTGCATTAAAGTTCTATGCAACCATTAAGAGCTCTGGTATCTTTCCTTGAATGGCCACAGAAGGCCACATCTTTGAAAGCATCACACATATTTGCATGTACTGTAGTAGTGCACTTGAATATTTCATGACAGTTGTCACGTCTTGTTAAAATGTTTAAGAGTTCGTCTTTATTTATTAAAGCAGAACTGCAATGTCCTGTTTGTCTGAAAGCGGCAAGAAAAAGGAGAGAACAGATACTGAGCCACAGTTGAGTTCAGCAACTCACTTCTTTCTCCACATATTACTCGTCTCCGTCAGCATACAGCACTTTATTGAACTTGAAATAAACTGCAAACAATCCACGCCTTCAGGCTTTAGATATTTAATGAAGTGTCAGACTCGCCGACCCTTTCGTGGCTCGGAGCGCCTCTACTTGGTGTTTGATTTTTTTTATTTTAATTTCTTTCTTTGAGCAGAATAAATGTAATATACTGTACCTTCTACCAGTCATTTTGAGTATTTGGCGATCATCTCCAACTTTGATAATTTAGAAAGTGGATTTCTTTTCAAAATGTTTGCAAAAGTTTTCAAACCCCTGCTGTGACCCACATCTCCTCCTGCTCCTGAATTCATGCGAGACTCTCTTTGACATAAAAACACTTCAGCTTTCTGCAGCTTCTCCTTCTGACCTCCTCCTACACCTGTCCTGAATTTGTCCTCAGCTTAAAAGATGTCAGATATTGTCAGACTTGGCCAAATTAAACTGCTCTGGAAGGAATAAAACCACCTTTTTTGTTTTCATTTGTTCTAATCAGGGAACTATCATCACCATCCCTAAACCAGCAGATCTCTGAGGTTTTCGGTTTAACAAGTCCTATTAGATCAGCTGAAAGGGTTTATGCTCCTCTCTTGGGTTCTTTCATACACATCAGACCTACATTGAGCCACTATGTTTACGATTAGGAAAGGGAAGCTCACTAACCTCATTGACATCTCAAGATGGATGGATGAGGATTTCTTCAAGATCAGCTTTGATCAGTAAGATCAATACCATTAACTACAACATAAATCTGCTCTGAATGTTTATATTTAACTACATGTACAAATTGGTATTTACTCCCCCAAACCATTTCACATCAGTATGAAAATTGTGGTGTTTTATTTTGTCCATACAATTACAACCCGAATTATGGAAATGTTGGGACGTTTTTTTTATTATTTGAATAAAATGAAAACTAAAAGATTTTCAAATCACATGAGCCTATTTTTTATTCACAATAGATAACATAACAAATGTTTAAACTAAGAAAATTTACAATTTTATGCACAAAATGAGCTAATTTCAAATTTGATGCCTACTACAGGTCTCAAAATAGTTGGGACGGGGGCATGTTTACCATGGTGTAGCATCTCCTCTTCTTTTCAAAACAGTTTGAAGACGTCTGGGCATCGAGGTTCTGAGTTTCTGGAGTTTTGGTGTTGGAATTTGGTCCCATTCTTGCCTGATATGTTTCCAGCTACTGAAGAGTTTGTGGTCGTATTTGACGTATTTTCCGTTTAATGATGCAACAAATGTTCTCTATAGGTGAAAGATCTGGACTGCAGGCAGGCCAATTCAGCACCCGGACTCTTCTACTACGAAGCCATGCTGTTGTAATAGCTGCAGTGTGTGGTTTTGCATTGTCCTGCTGAAATAGACGTCATCTGGAGGGGAGCATATGTTGCTCTAAAACCTTTATATACCTTTCAGCATTCATAGTACCTTCCAAAACATGCAAGCTGCCCATACCATATGCATTTATGCACCCCCATACCATCAGAGATACTGGCTTTTCAACTGAAAGTGAAGTGACATACGGCCAAGTATGGTGACCCATACTCAGAATTCGTGCTCTGCATTTATCCCATCCAAAGTGCACACACACAGCAGTGAACACACACACACCGTGAACACACACCCGGAGCAGTGGGCAGCCATTTATGCTGCGGCACCCAGGGAGCAGTTGGGGGTTCGGTGCCTTGCTCAAGGGCACCTCAGTCGTGGTATTGAGGGTGGAGAGAGCGCTGGACATTCACTCCCCCCACCTACAATCCCTGCCGGCCCGAGACTCGAACTCATAACCTTTGGATTACGAGTCTGACTCTCTAACCATTAGGCCACGACTAATATTCCAGTGATAACACGCTGGAAGGTCTCCCTCCTCTTTAGCCCGGAGGACACGGCGTCCGTGATTTCCAATGAGAATATCAAATTTGGACTCGTCTGACCATAGAATGCTTTTCCACTTTGAAACAATCCATTTTAATTGAGCCTTGGCCCACAGGACACGACAACGCTTCTGGACCATGTCCACATATGGCTTCCTTTTTGCAAGATAGAGCTTTAGCTGGCATCTGCAGATGGCACGGCGGGTTGTGTTTACTGACAGTGGTTTCTGGAAGTATTCCTGGGCCCATTTAGTAATGTCAATGACAGAATCATGCTGATGAGTGATACAGTGTCGTCTGAGGGCCAAAGACCACGGGCATCCAACAAAGGTCTTCGGCCTTGTCCCTTACGCACAGAGATTTCTCCAGTTTCTCTGAATCTTTTGATGATGTTATGCACAGTAGATGATGAGATTTGCAAAGCCTTTGCAATTTGATGTTGAGAAACAATATTTTAAAAGTATTCTACAATCTTTTTATGCACTCTTTCACAGATTGGAGAGCCTCTGCCCATCTTTACTTCTGAGAGACTCTGCCTCTCTAAGATATCCCTTTTATAGATAATCATGTTACAGACCTGATGTCAATTAACTTAATTAGTTGCTAAATGTTCTCCCAGCAGAAAATTTTCAAAATTTCTTGCTTTTTCAGCCCTTTGCTGCCCCCGTGACAACTTTTTTGAGACCTGTAGCAGACATCAAATTTGAAATGAGCTCATTTAGTGGATAAAAGTGTAAAATTTCTGTTTAAACATTTATTATGTTTTTATATAAATATTAAAAAAGTATTTATTATTATGTTCTCTATGTTCTATTGTAAATAAAATATCGGCTCATGTGATTTGAAAGGCTTTTAGTTTTGTAAAGTCAAAGGGGTCCTGTGTTGTTTTGAACATCACTGACCTTCATTATATAGACAAAAAGCACTTAAAACGTATCTTAACTGTAAAAAGTGATTTTCCAATAAATTTATTTTCCAGTACAAATACCAAAACATTCTTAAATCAAGAAACATTTATTTGGCAAGCTAAATATTAATCTCTGTTTTTTGATATATGAATCAAAATTAGGTGAGCTTAAGCATAAAACATGAAAAAAATATTTATCAAAGGGGAAACAAAAATACAATAAATTCAAAGGGAAAACAATTTTTTTTCTTACCCCAATGGCATTTATTTTTTGTTTTAAGCATAACTCACTTAATTCTGATAAATATTTTGAATAACAAGACTTGTGTTATGCAGTTTTACTTCTAAAGTAAAGGTTTCTCAATATAAAATTTTTAGATATTTGTACTGGAAAATATGACAAAACGCCGTAAGAAATTATTTTTTTGCATTGATTCATTTGTGTTCTGCAGAAAAAATGAAAATCACACAGGCTTGGACAGACACGAGGGTGAGTAAATGATGACAAAATGTTCATTTTTGAATTAAATTTATAAAAAATGTCATTGATGTGTGGCATCCAACCTTTCTCTCTCATCACATTCAATCAAACAAGCAAACTCTGCAGATTCAGCAGCTGCACAGGAAACACCAACAGATTATTTGAGAATAATGTTCCTTTGGAATCAATGCAGACACTCAAAAACCATTAAAGAAACTAAATATCATTAAAAAGTCTAGTACTTTTAATGGAACTTTTAAAATAAGAACCAGTTCTCAATTCTAGCCCTGTAGTCAAAGATCAAACCGCTGCCACCTCCAGGTGCAAAAATAACCTGAATGATCCTAAATGATCAACTGACATCCATTAACCACAAGCGGCCCTTGCAGTCTCTTCATGACCCTCGATATATTGGGGAACAGACCCTCTTCTGTCTTCTGTCCTGGTTAAAGCTCTAGTTATATCACAACTAAATCACAAAGCTGCAGCCCGACTCACATCCACCCTCCAGAATCTCTTTGTTCTGATCTCTAATTTGGCCTCCAGTGCCTGCAGAAATATCAGTCGAGTCGTTCCTGGCCTGCGGTGCATTAAAAATCCTGATACCTGCAGGACAAGATCAAATAATACAACCCTGCCCGGCTGTGCCGATCCAGTCTTTCTGGCTGTCTTATTCCATCTCTCTCACCCCACAACTCAGATACCCTGATCAAGAAGTGCTGACTTCTACACAGATTCATCAGTTTGCGTGCTGGTTTATTATTGTGGTATAACTGGTTTTTGATTGATGAGTAAGTTTAGGGTCTGTAAATATTTTCATGCTTTTGAAAGAAGTCTCTTCTGCTCACCAAGGCTGCATTTATTTAATCAAAAATACTGTACATTTATAATAACTGTTTTCTGTCAATATATGTTAAACTATAATTGATTGCTTCGCTCAAAGCTGTATTTTCAGCATCATTACTCCAGTTTTCAGTGTCACATGATCTTCAGAAATCATTCTAATATACTGATTTACTGCTCAGGAAATATTTCTGATTATTATCAATGTTGGAAAGAGATGTGCCTTTTCATATTTTTATGAAAACCATTAATTATTTGAAATAGAAATCTTTTGTAACATTATAAATTACTTTTGATCAATTTAATACATGCAATGCATTAAAAAAATATTATTGATCCATTTTATGCTGTAGGTCAAAGGTCTTTATACATGAAAATAGACACAAAATTACATCAAAGTTTAAGTGTATGTTCTCAAATTTCCTTCGGATGAAGAATAAACAGCATTCTGACGACAAAAGAGGAAAATATCTATTTACTCTGAAGAGATTCTGCTGTAATCTCGTTTAGAATGCATGTCAGTCTGTCACAGAGGATTGAGAATATTGCACAGATTAATAGTAGCTCTAGCATTTAAGAAAAAAAGCAAACGAATGAGAGAGATGAAATGAAGAGCTGAAATGTTGTTGTGGTCTCTCCTGCTGTATCTAAAGGGATTACATGTGATCGCTACAAGCCCAGATCAGACTGACTCCGGGTTAAGCTGAAAGACAAAACCAGAACAGAATGAATCAGCCTACTGACAGAGACTATTAATGTAAAGCTAGTATTAATGTAAAACTATTTTTTAACAGCATATACGACTATTCATCATTTCTAATTCCAAAACAGATGTCTCTTTTCTAAATTCAAAGTCAGATGGATAAACATCATCTCTAGTCAATGTATAATCAATAGTCAAAAGCTTGGCACTCATCCATATTACAGCCTTTTGTTTATTTTAGAATTTCTTTTTGCCCTTTTTGATCAGAAAACACAACCTGGATTCAAACCTGCATCATTTGGAAGAACCGTTTGCATTAAACACAATTTCAAAAGTAATGCAATGATAAAAAAATAAAAAACTTATTGATGTGTCACAGTGTTTTAGGACATCAAACTATAAATAAATTACTCACAGATAACGTATTAAACTGTTAAAAGAGAAAGTAGGGCAGTATGTTTTATCTAATTGCAATTTATCAATCAATCAATCAATAAATCAATCAATAAATCAATCAATCAATCAATCAATCAATCAATCAATCAATTTATCAATCAACCAATCAACCAATCAACCAATCAACCAATCAATCAATCAATAGTGATTGTGCTTTTGAAATGTAATAAAAAAACTGGTTTGTTGTACTTGTAGACAAAAAAATGTGATTATGGCTCAATATGATTATTAATATGATTAATTATATGAAATGATTGTTAATTATTATTATTTTAAAGCCATATAAAATATGTACTATCACTACTACTAATTATTATTTCTTAGTCATATAAAATATACTACTACTTCTACTAATGTAATAATAACTACTATTCAATAGCCATATAATATAATGATATTTTTTATTATTGTTACTAGTACTAAAAACAAGCAGCACAAAAATTATTAAATGAATATTTGTGATTTGATAATCATACTAAGCCATATTGTGATTTCAGTTTTGTTTTCGATTAATTGTGCAGCGCTATTAAGTATTAAAAAATGAAACATGTAATTGCATTTTATTATTATCACGTTGTTGTGCTTCAGTACAGTATGAATTACCTTGAAGTTGATTGTTAGATAACTGATTCATACTGCTTCTGCAAAAACAGCATTACTATTTAATTAATTAATTAATAAACAAATGTTTATTCAGTTCTTTCTCTTTTTTAAGAGTGCAATTTTTCAATATTCACAAAAGTGAGAAATACCAAAAGAGCACAGCATACACATGGATTTTTCAAAAGTTTATTTTAGACTTAAAGTGATGCATGAATCAAATGACACTGAGCATCACTTCATGAGTCGAACACTACCAACACAAGAACTATCAGTGATGAAGATTTCACTCTGACTAATAACTGCATGAACTGACAGTTATCACATGTCCGTTTCCATTTAGTTCCGTTTTGTCCTTATTTGGCATTTCCTGTCCTAGTTTAGTTAATTATCATTCAGTTCACCTGTCTTGTATTAATCATTTCGTTTGTTCCTTTGTTTCAGTCCGTTTATGAGTCCTCAGTTCTCCCTTAGTCTTTGTCTTGGTTTAATGTTGTATAATGGTCTATGTGTGTTGAAGCCAATTAAAAACTCCTTTTCATCCACTCCTTGTCGGGCGCCTATCTTCTACAACCACTGCCGCAACAACAGTGTCCTGCAGCATACTTCATATAAGCTGTTCTGTAAGCAGCTGTGAGCTCAGACCGCTGAGATGAATGTCCTGAAAGATCAGCATGCTATATAAACCAAGCACTGTGTTTCAGGCCCTACAGAGATCACACTACACTGCTGCCGGGCAGCCCTGCTATCGTCCTCTGCATCTGAGCTGATTTAATGCTGTTTAAAGGCCTCTATTGTATACATGGCTGGCAGAAGAGATATCGCTCATCCTTCCCTCACGGTCAATCCCATTTATCCAGTTTCCCAAGAGCCTTTGTTCTTCTCAGCACGAAGACTTTCTAACTAATAGAGTAAAGACAATTACTGCTTCCAAATTATAACTGAAGCCAGCAGCACGGTCACAACTAATGTGGAAATACTACTGTCGCACTATTGAAAAAGGTTAAGTTAATAAAATCACTACTTTTTAACCTACACATTTACACCACAGCACCTCATGAATCAAGTCACGAGAGAAGAAATGAGTTTGCTTGAAGAAGATGGATAGTTGCTTGAGAAACATGAAAACTGAATGGAAGGGAAGGAAGATAAATATACGCAATCAAAAGCGCTGTACGTCTCCACAGAATAGCTGCGTACAGTCAAACACTGAAAATGAGCTTCAGGAGGTTTTGACATCAACACTGCAAAAAAATTATATTCTTACTTTTCGATCTTTATTCCAGTACAAATATCTAGATACAGTTGCTTGAAAAACACAATTCTTAAGCAATTAAGTCTAAAAAAAAATATAAAGTTAAACAAAAATCTCTCTCTATATATATCTCATGTCATTTTGCTTCTCAAGTAAATGTACCTTGATTGAAGAATGTTTAGATATTTTAATGAAAAACAAAACCAAAATTATTGTTTAGAAAATCATCAACTCCAGCGGAATCGTTGGTTATTATAGTTAACTAAATCTAACTGAATTAATAAATAAATACTTGAAATAAAATAAATGTTAACTAAAATAATATATATATATTATTTTAGCTAGTTGCTAAGCAACATTTCTTATCTGACTTGATCTACAACAAAAACTAAAACAGAAAAAAATAAAATAATAAAAAGTATATAAACATTTACATTAAAAATATATTAAAAACAACAAAAACTACCAAAAAATTTGAAAAATAACAAAATTACCAAAACTTTACAATTAACATGAAAGCAGAAATTATGAAAATAAAATGCAATTCAAAATATTAACAAAATTATAATAGTATATCAATGATACTAAAATAATACTGGAAAGAACTGACATTTTATTTACAATGTTTCATGCACCACAAAAACATGCAATGTACTGTTCTGTGATCATTCCCCACTCTCAATCTAACCTTGAATGAAACTGTCAGGGCGGGGACAATTTGCAGAATACTGAATAGGTGTCGATATGCAAATATGGCATATGCTAATATGCTCATGATTTCATAACCACCTTTTAGATTCCTGAACAAGCTGTTTTTGAGGCTTAGTTTTTATAAATCTATTGTAAAGAGCAGTATTTTCTCAAAGAATTAGGACGGCTTGAGTGAGTGTGTTGTTTTGTGGTATCTGTCCACACACACGTCCAGAGCAATTACAGCGTAACCCAGAGGACATCATTGTTCAGAAGCAGGTCAGCACACGCAATACCCCACAGAGTCCCACTGAAAAATGATTTACTCATGCATATTTAGTTTCAAACCTGTATGACTTAGTTTCTTCTGCTAAACACAAATGAATAAGATACATTTACTTGAGAAGCGACAATGCAGACATTAAGATCTGAAAGAAAAAGTTAACCCAAAAATTTAAATTGGCTGAAAACCCTCAGGCCATCCAAGATATGGATGATTTTGTTTCTTCATCAGATTCTCTTGCTCACCAATGGATCCTCTGCAGTGAATGGGTGCCGTCAGAATGAGATAAAAACATCACAATAATCCACACCACTCCAGTCCATCAGTTAATGTGAAGCCAAAAGCTGCATGTTTGTAAGAAACAAATCCATTATGAAGATGTTTAGATTATTTGTGGATTATTGTGATGTTTTTATCAGCTGTTTGGGCTCTCATTCTGACGGCACCCATTCACTGCAGAGGATCCAGAGGATCATTTTTGGGTGAAAAAAATACATTTATATTCAAGACAAAATCTGTGAAATAAGTATTAATATTTTATGTATTTTTGCTTCAAGTAAATTTATTTTGTTTCAAGGATTTTAGAAATTCTAAATGAATTTTTTTTTCCCATATAATAATTATTTAATTATAAAAATAATAAGTTTTCCATATAATAATTCCCATATAACAGTCCTTTACAGTCCTTTATACAGGTTTTTGTGTTATGAAACACACAACACTATCATACATTTTATTTTTATTTTATTATATATATATATATATATATATTGTTTTAAACACATACTTATTACATTTCAAATTTGCACCTAACATACCTGTACATACTAAATAGTCTATTTTGTATATTTGTACATTTTTTTTATTTATTATTATCTGTGTCCTGTCCTGTTGCTGTCATTCTGTTGCACTGTGGAGCTTCTGTCACTACAACAAATTCCTTGTATGTGCAAACATACCTGGCAATAAAGCTCATTCTGATAACGAAAGTGCATAGAGTCACATGGACTACATTTAAGTTGCTTTTTCAGTCATTCTCTGCTGCTTTTATTTCCTTTTTGTTCAACAAAAAAGAAAAGGTCAAGATCGAAGTAAATGATTTTTATTTTTTTGGGTGGACCTTTAAGGCTAGTGTGGATTGTATATGACATGCATAAATATCTAAATATTTCCACCTCCCTGGATGAAAGTAATCAAAAATGTATTTGTAGTAATTGTTTTAATTTCAAAGACCAGTTAAGCACTTTAAACAAATTACCAACAAAGATCAATGCTTCTCAGAAGCTGTGTCAATATTTCATTAAATAGTGATGCTGTTGTTTTTGGCTGACTTCCATCCGTCTCTGCCAACTCTTAATCAGCCGAATTGCCTGTAGTTGTTAGTCACTGGATTCCCTTCAGCAGTGTTTATGATCTCGTAAATCAGTAATGTTGTAGAGGATCATGGGCAGAGAAAGAGAGGAAAAGACCTCCATCTCTGGTCACATGCCATCAGGAGGATGTCAGTCTGTCATGTTTAACAGCAGCAGTGACTAAGCAGAATAAAGCTCAGGATCAGCGGCTTCTTCCTGCTGCGTGACTCAGCTCTGGTGAAGAGGTTTCAGCAACCAGATCTATATACAGCACGACCGCACAATGCAGAGCTGATAACAAGGCTTTCATAATCACACTTTCATAGTTGTTCTATCCATTACATAGAAAATGTGTCTGTCTGCAAACCATGCTCCAGTATAGCTGTGTGACATTAGCTTTGCATATTTATCCGTAACTAACAAATACATTTGCAAATGCAAAAGTGAAAAAGTGATCATAGAGACATATACTGAACATAAGGTAAATATTAACCAATCAACCAACTGAAAAAAAAAAATCACACCCTAGCAACCACCCAGAACACCCTAGCAACTGGCTAGAAACCACATATCAAGCACTCACATTTTCTTCAAAACAAGTATTTTACTCGTTTTCCAGTCAAAGTACCAAAATTCCTATAAACAAGATTTATCTGAAAAGCAACAATTCATAAGCTGCAGTATTATGATTTGTTTTCATTGATTGTATATTTACTACATGTTAATTTTATAATAATATTTTCTCACTTGTTTTTAAATAGTTTACACTTAAAGCAAGTCAAAATACATTAATATTCAGAATATCTATAGTCTTAGTTCTTCATTTTTATTCAGTATTGCTATCTAAAATTCAAGGAAAATTACTAAATTACGTATTAAAAATATTATTTGTTTGTTGTTTTGTTCGAAAACTGTGCATGTTAGTCCACGACGTGCAAATGTTTTCATCAATTAGCTAAATTCAGAATTTGCTTTTATATATTATTATTAGAATTGAAATCTTTTTGTGAATGCAGAGGAAAAGCATTACATTTACATTACATTTACGCATTTAGCAGACGCTTTTATCCAAAGCGACTTACATTGCATTCAAGTTACAGTTTTTACATTTTATCAGCTCTTGCTTTCCCTGGGACTCGAACCCATGACCTTGGCGCTGCTAGCGCCATGCTCTACTATTTGAGCTACAGGAAAGCTGCAAGTAACACGAGTTACGTAATCAGATTACTTTTTTCAAGTAACTAGAAAAATAACTCATTACTTTTTAATTTACAAGAAAATATCTGAGTTACAAAGTTTCAAAGAAGTAACGGCAATTATGTAATTTTGCATGTATTGACTGACAGCTCTTGTGTTGCCATGTTGAGAGAAATCCTATAATCCTATAATCCTATTTTATTAACCAATGTCTTTGCTGCTGACGTTTGATGATCCAATTCAACCATACGAATGAACCCAAAACGACTTTAGATAAACATAACATTTCTGTTTCTTTTTCTTTTTTTATTGTGTTGAACTTTCTTCTCCTGCGTCATATTCTTTATGCAATCCAGAATGTCAGAACAGCTGAAAGGTTTGTTTGAGCTGCGCCTTCTACAATAAAAAACAGGAATTTACATTTCCTTCAGCCTGAGACTTACTCATTTTACTTTTGGTCTGAAAGGTCTTTTACATTTGCCAAAAAATGAACTTTTTATATTAAAAGCAAACAAACCAGTCAAGGCCAGATGAGAAAAAGTAACACAAAAGTAACGTAAGATATTACCATCTATAAAAAAGTAACTAAAGAGTTACTTTTAAAAGCGATTAACGCAATATTGTAATGCAAAGTAACTTTCCCCAACACCTCCTGTTCTCGTACACAGTTATATCTAAATGAGACCCAGAGTAACACTAAAGGGATAAAAGCCCTTTCATGGTCTAACACACCACTGAACGTCCTCTTGAGGATCTCGGTGTGTCTAAGACCTGCAGGAAGCACACATAAAGTCCCACAACATCTTCAGCTCAGAAGAGCAGTGAGAAGTGGCTCCTATCAGCGGCCGTGAGCATGAATTGTGATGATACGGCGTAATGTGAGGGAGTTTTGGGCCACCGCTCTGCTCAGCAGATTACTGATGAAAGCACCTTTGCCGTTTTGAATAGTGCATGAATGGAATTAGTGCATTAATCCAGCGCGTCCCCAGGCTCTCGCATGCCCTACTTTACCAAAGAGAGCAGCAACCAGCCATTCAGTGCACTTGCTCCCGGAACTATTAGGAGTTGTGGGGGAATGTCGAAAGAAAATGATGATCATCCAGATAGAGATTTACTATAGCTTAAGGTTTTATAGACATACATATACGAGTTAAAAAGCAATGTGATTGGCCTCTTTATTCCACTCTAAAAATTTGATGTAGCTTTGACCATCAATTAAGACTGTCCATATTGCTTAAATGACTATTCCAGGTTCAGTACAAGTTACAATATGAAATATGGCAAATATGGCAAATCTGAAGTATATTATTCCACAATAGCTGATCAGATACAAATAATTGTCCAGCAATTGATTCAGATATCCATCAAATGATCAGAGTAAAAAAAACTCTTTCTGCTTTCGACTTCCTCTTTCTGAAAGTATCTGCCTGTGGTATGGTGAGGTGAGCGCAGGCAATGCATCATTCTGCACTCCTCTGGTCTTTATTATGAGCTCTGTACTTATGCATCAAGTCTCCAGGGTTTTTCTACAATAGTGAGGGCTGTATCCTCAAACGCTGCCTCTGTCCCACATCTCTGGAGTTACAGCTGCGATGTGCGGGCGTCCCGTGGGGCATGAACCAAAATGGAGTCTGAACCGGAGTGTGATTGAGTCTCATCTTGTGAATGATACAGCCGGTAACACTGTTAGGACTGACTGCAATCTAGTGTGCTGAAATTCAACCTGTGCTGGTCAAAAATATCCCTATCCTTGCACTTAGTCAGTGAAAGTCTTGAGAACATCTGAATTTAATAGTATGCACTGGCATACACATGTATTTTGGTGTGCAATGAAAAAAAAATAAAAAAAATCAGATGATTAAAAATTAATATAAAAAATATGAACTGAATAACAAAACGACTAAAGAGGAAATCAGCAAAAAGCATTTAGGCTAATCAATTTATCTACTCCAAATGGCTAAAACATCACATATTGCTTGATTTATTCTGTCAACTAAGCAGTTATTTTGGCAGGCATCAGGCACAAATCTATGGAAGCCACAGAATAGTAATAATAAAAAAAAAAAAGTGGTAATTTTTATATCTTGCAATTCTGACTTTATGTCTCAGAATTCTGGCTTTACAGCTTGCAATTCTGAATTTACATTTTGCAATATCTTGCAATTCTGACTTTAAATATTAAAATTCTTTACATCCCAAAATTCTGACTAGACATGAATAAAATTGACACATATGACATTCATTTCTTTAATCTAATTCAAGTCACTTTCAAATGCCGTTTAAAAATCTGATATATCTCTGCTAACTTCAACATCAGGTTTAGACCAGTTACTGACCAGATCCATCTACTAATAGAGTATAAACACATCAAAGACAACGATGTCAGCACATAAATTGAGATTAATGAGCGATGCATGCTTGAGCGTGTTGTGGAATCATGAGACTCATGATGGGCTGCAGCTTGTGCTCTTCACAGTGGGTTTAAACACTGAGCTCTGGAGAGAGCAGACCACCTGTCCGCTCCTGCTGCCAACCAATCCACATCCAACTGCTGCTGGACTTTAACCTACACATGCTAACAGCTGACTCACACGCTTAATGAGGATGGAAGCAGTGCCAGCATGACATTTACATTTATGCACTTGGCAGGCACTTTTATTCAGTGCGACTCCTGTTCAAGCATTGCATTGTATCAGTACGTACATTCTCAGGGAATCAAACCCAGGACCATGACTTTGGGTTTCTAGCACCATGATGTACTAGTTAAGCCACAGGAACGGCATGTGACATGCTGACTGATACAACACAGAGCAAAATTAAGTCATCCATTATCAGTCTGCATCACATATTCTCACATATTCAAATGCATTTTTTTCACTTTTTTCACTTTCATTTGATCAAATTAGATGTGTTTATGCAATAACTACATAAAAGTATCAACAGCACTTGATACAGCAATAACTCTGTAAAAACAAATATGTAAAGAATGGACAATACCTTTTCATTGTCCTTAGTTTAAATTTTAAAGCAACGAGTCTCATTTGTTCCTCTCATTTGAGTTTGTAGTGCTTGTAAAAAGTCATATCTGTGCACATGCATATACCAGGGGCGTTTTCTCAAATATGAAGGCATTAATATATATAACTGCTCCATTCAGTTAGATAAATAAATACACAAATGCATAAACGAATGCATTAAAATAATGCAGAAATTCATGGCATAAATAAATAAATGCATTAATTTACAAAAAAAAAGAAAAATACAAAAAGATACAAAAAGAAATCTAAAGCAAATTTTATGTTTCAGAGAGAGGGTGCATCTCTTCTGTTTCTAGTTATAAATAAATAACCACATAAATGTGTAAATGCAAAAATAAATAAATAAATGTATAATAAGTAACACACAAATAAAACTAAACACATATAAAGTTACAGAGGGAGGCTGCATCTTTTTAGCTTTACTTCAGCGCATTGTGTTCTCAATAAGATCCCATAGAATTTGGTGAATGTGAGAGAGCGGCAAGATAATGGTGAAAAGTCACATGAGAGAAGGCCAATAACATCCCTGTGATTGGCTGACTGACCTGCCATACGACTGTGTTTCTAAATTAACCTCAGTGGGTTAAACTAATGGAAATGGATGGACTAATTACAAAGCTCGCTCAGACATTATAACCGTCAGTCACGTCTGAACTGAAATGCAGCTGAAATGATGATCTGTGAGTGAGGCGGTTTAGCAGCTCTCAGCTCAGTTCAATCAAAGCTGCATCTCTGTATCTGTGATCACCCCCACACCTGCTGCGTTACCCAGCATTTATTGATTCTGTGGACTTTTTCCCCATAAAGTGGTTTTGTTTTTCAAGGCCACCTGTGAGTTTTCATTCGGCCCTCACACATCTACAGGTAAAACCGCTCGTGTAATTGAGTCCCTGTGATGAACTTTCTACATATTATCTGACCCGCCAAAAGAGTAAAAGGCATTCATTTCAACATCATGATCTTGGTTCAAGTTTTAAAGTGACGAGTCTCATTAGTTCTTATCATTTGAGTCTGTAGTGCTTGTAAAAAATCCTAACTGTGTACATGCATATGGGGCATTTTCTCCAGTAGGAGGGCATTAATAAAAACAACAACAACTATAAAATAATGCATTTAATTCTATAAATAATGCATACATAAATGCATAAAATAATGCATAAATATACAAACAAATAAATGCATAAAATAATGCATAAATAATTGAATGCATAATTGCATCAATCAATCACTCAGTCAATCAATCAGTCAACAGTGCAAAAATAAAACTACATCTCTCTTGTATCCCGTTATACATAAATGAATGCATAAATTCATAAATGCAGCTGCAGACAGGACTGTTATATTAGCATGACAGAGTAGCAGCCCGTCTGCCGCGCTGATAACTGCAGTGACGGATGGCGTGAAAGTGTCTCGCTGGTGCTTCTCAGTGAGGACGGTCCATCAAACGCACCAAGAGACAGGAGAGAATTCAACACGCTAGCCCTTAAAGCCACTGTCACAGAGACAGAAACATACAGCTGCTTCGCCTCACTGTTAACTGCTATTATAGTTTGATGGACCGCGAGTGTCCGAGCAAAATCTGAGCAATACAACCTCTCCATTAGTCATCTTACTGCAGCAAACAGACATTACTGTTGTCGAGTTGTACAATAACACGGATCAGTTGTTGAGAGGCCTGTGCTGAGGATATTGCTGTTATTTCTACAAAGCGCTGAATGAGCCCGTGACAAAACAAAAGGAGAAAATCATTTGTCTCGATCCATGCTGGAACATTCACTTCAGCTCTGGTCTTTAGCTCTAGATTGACTTTTATCCTTCACAGTAGAAATTTATCACAGTATGAGTTTTATTTTACAGTAACTGAATGTAAAAATAATAAAAGTGAAAGTGACGTGACGTGACATACAGCCAAGTATGGTGACCCATACTCGGAATTCGTGCTCTGCATTTAACCCATCCAAAGTGCACACACACAGCAGTGAACACACACACACACACACACACACACACACACAGCAGTGAACACACACACATACACCGTGAACACACACTCAGAGCAGTGATGGATATTAATTGGATATTATTGAATATTATTATTCACCTGACTAATTTAGTTTTTTTAGTACATGTAGTACAACTACATGAAAATGAGAAATTTTGCTCTGGAACAGTTTGTTTCAGTTAACATTTACTTTATTTCAAATAACATTTTTGCTAAAAAATGGTTTCAGTTTTAATAACCCTGGATATCAGAATATTAATAATGAATTAATCCATTAAAAAACACTTCACTACAGCTCAAAACAGTACAATTGATATTATAAAACTGGTTTTAATCGTTTATATTACACAGATCACCAAATACAGCATGATTATCCTCGAGCGAGGGACCACCATCATAAATTTTAAAAGGCAGCTATATAGTATATTTACATGTATAAAGACCCAATTTGTTTATTTTTTAAATCTTACGGTTGTATTATTTATTTTAAAAAAAAATTCTACATTTTTCACAGGCCCTTTGCAAATACAAAATATATATCACAATCTGGTTGTCATATTTTACCATTGCATGGTGTGTGATATATACAGTATATATACACACACACACACACACACACACACACACACACACACAGTCATAAAAATCATAAAATCATCAAAGACATTAAAAAGCAAAGTCTTAATGCATTATAAGACTGCATTAATAAACTACAGAAAATATAAGTGGTGTTTGCTTAAAATCACCAATACTACAGTGCTGCAGATTGTTGCTAGGGTATTGCTCTGCGGTCGCTAGGTGGTTTCTTACTGACCCAAGTCCATTCTCAAGTCTCTGTGATACTCTCCATGGAATTTATTTATTTATTTTTTAGAACAGATGAATTGTTTAGCATGTGTCCAATTCAGTCCTCGCTATACGGCCTTTAAAATCTTGTAAATTGTAGATATTCTTCATGGAAAGATTGATATGAAACACTGAATAACTACTATAAGCCAATAATATAAAAAACATATGCTCATTTATCCATAATCTTACACATGGCATATAACTTCAGGTAAAGAGCTCCCATTAGAATGAATGCCTCTCTGTGAAGTGTGTATTGACTGAAGAGCGTTGTGTGTTGTCTAATTATACGTGGTTTCTGCGGTGGTAATAAAGGTCAAGCGAGTGCTTTGGCAGCGCTGACTGACTGACGGCTCACTCAGGGCAGGATGAGAGGCGCTCTGAGTTTAATGGTGTTGGGATGTGCAGTCGGTGTCTCTGTGGGCTCGACTGATGTGATGTGATGCGCTGCGACTGACTCTCTCCGACACCGAGAGCTAAAGGTCAGCCGCAGCCAACAGTCTGTCAGCACTGTACTCACACAAATCCTGCTTACAGTAGCACAGCGTTAACGCACACTCTATGCTCTTTACACTGTATAATATGATGTTATTGATGAAACATAAGCATTTTTATCCATAATTTCAGCCAAGCAGATGCACCAAAAATTTTCACTCAGAAATTGCTAGTAAATCTCACAAATAAATACAAATAAACAGCAGGGAAGACATTGAATTAAACATGAAATTTTGAAATAGCAATTTATTGTAAAACATATTTCAAACAGCTTAAAAATATTATATTGGCTACCAATAGCTGCTCGCATTAAATTCAAGGCATTAATGTTTGCCTCCAGAACCACCACTGGCTCTGCACCACTTTAATTCAGATTTATATGCCTCTAGAAGCTTGTGTTCTTCAAGTGAACGACGCATCCCAAAGACGCACAAAAACACTTTCACAGACTTTGTCATTAACTGTTCCCATCCGGTGGAATGACCTGCCCAACTCAATCCCAGCAGCCGAATCCTTACCCATCTTCAAGAAACGGCTAAAAACTCATCTGTTCCATCTTTACTTGACCCTCTAACTCTAGCACTCTCTATTCTAATTTTATTTTATCTATATGTCTTTTTATTTAAAAAAATAAAATAATTATCCGTCCTGCGTTAGGCTAAACAAGACTTGTAATAGCACTTGCACGTTGCTGCTCTTTTGTTGGTTTTGATTGCTTCTTATGTCCTCATTTGTAAGTCGCTTTGGATAAAAGCGTCTGCTAAATGACAAAAAAAAAAAAAAAAAAATTCAGTATGTTCAGGTAGATTCAAAATGTTTAATGTAAAATACAGTAAAATGATCTTATTACATTATTATTTAAATGAAATGAAATATTTAAAATTAATTTGAATATATTTAATATTAAATATTTAAATTAATACAATTTAAAATGTTTTAATGCATGAAAGTTATCTGAAAGGGACTATGGATATTTTGTTAGTGATGTTAAATGTCAAAGGCCAGTATTAAAAATCATTGCAATATGATTTTTTGCTAAATCATTGTGACACATGGTGAATAATTGGGTGCTTATATATATCACTGTCAGTCTAGTATTTCAGAAACTGTTCTTGCTTGGAGAGGAAATAAAAAGATTATTGGTTATTGTGGGCTTGGGTCGAGTTCGGTCTTCAGATTGGCCTGTACCGGTCAGGTCGGGTCCGGGAATCTGATTTACAGCCACTCTGGCTTCAACTTACTGTCTGTTCAGAGCTCTAAAATCAATTTCTCTTGACTCCCTGTATCTATTACTCTCTCACTCGTTCTCTACCATACTGTGTATTGCACAATGTATTGTCCATGTGCACATTATATGTACACTATGTTCAAAAGATTCTTTAGTCACATTATAAATGTCTTTACTGTAACTTTTGATCAAACTAATGCATCTATGAGTCTATGAGGTGAAAGTGCAACTTTTCAAGCATTTATTTGTACACAGTCACCTCGTGAAATCAGAAATAATTGGACAGGCTCAGATGTTTCATATCCGTGTAGCTGTTCAATCAATGAGTTAACAAAAGGTCAACTGTTGACACCTGAAAATGTTTTTGAAGACCCAAAGACGTGTTCCTGCCGTTACAGCAGACACTGTAGAGCTGTAGTCACCTGTTAAAATGCTCCAGAGTGAGAACACACACGTGAGATCAACATTAATGAATGCCGTAAGGCAGCTACTGTCTTTCCCAAATGAGACCTGGACTAATTTCCTATTGGCATGTTAAAAATGTTTACGCCGGCAATATTTTAACTGTACATAAATCTGAAATCGGTTATTAAAATACAGTAAAAATGTGAATATAAGTCATACTTTAATATTGCTTTAACACCTTCTAGAGAAGCACTGCATTATGTTACTGAATATAAAGGATTTACACTACACAGTGATTTAGATTTTTTCAGAAGATTATTTGGTTTTTGCTATTATTTACCTTATTTATTATTTACCTAATAATGTATTATATAAATACAGAATAAAACAATAAAGTGCTCACATTGCTCAACATCCAAAAATAGCACGATGGCGTTTAAGTGCCACATAATAAATAAATAGAAATAAAATCTAAGATTACAAGATTAAAGTCATAATATTTTGAAAATAAATTCATAGCAACATGAGATTAAAGTCTTTATATTTTGAGAATGTCCTAATATTTTTTTTTTTGCGAAGTTTCACATTAATTAACTTCACGCAATACTTTTTTCTCAAAATATTATGACAGTCTCATATTGCTGACTTTATTCTTATAAATTTGATTTTATATTATGACTTTAATCTTGTAATCTTAGATTTATTTTTTATTTTATGTGGCACTAAACGGCATCATATTTTTCAGTTATAAATAAAAAAATTATATTAAAGTGTGTTTTACAAGACAAACACAAAGTTTTTCTACTTCAAACTGTCATGTTTAATCAGAGTGTTACTTGCTGTGTCTTTGTAATTATTTGTGAAATTTACCAGCAATTTCTGAGTGAAAATAGTTTCTACACCAAAATGTCAGTATCATGCTAGTTTACTACCTAAGATTAATTTGTCCCCAACATAGGCTATTGCACCAATTCTACTTTTCTGAGGGAATCTCATAAAAATATATCAGAATATATATATATATATATATATATATATATATGTGTCACACCTAAAACAAAAGGAAGAAAAAAGGAATTATGTTTTGCATAAAGAAAATCACAATCAGCAATCTCCATCTCTGTCTGTGTTCAACATCTGTTTCCTGTTTGATGTGCAAAGGTAATTAAACGAGATGAGGTTTCCCAGCAATTACAGCTCATCAATACAAAGAGCCTGATTACCAAAAACAAGCAGCACGAGCCTCAAACACAAGTACCGACACAGATCTGTTTTAATGCCTTTATCGCTCTCGCTGATTGTTTAATTCTTCAATATTGATTCTAAAAGGAGTGGAGAGCCAGGAGTAGAAACTGCAGAACGATTCCACTAAACATCCTGATTTAGGGATTAGAACATTTATTGAAACTAAACTGCAAATCTTCATAATTATCACATTAGAACCAGTATTTTAGCATTGGTTATGTCTTTATTAATATTTTAAATTAGCTTTTATTTTTATGTTTATTTTTAGAAGTGCTTACGCCATTTTTTTTATCATTCTTTTTAATATTACTATTTAGGTTTAATTTATTTTTATATAAGTTTCAAATAGGGGTTGTGTGCTTCCGTATTCTGCTAACCAGGTCTCGTTGCTTCCAGGTCAAGCGTTTTGCAAATGCCTCTTTATATATATGAAGCTGTTTTTCTCAAGATGCCTTCAAAGTAGACACTAAAGATAATCATAACCAATGTCCATCACATATGTGGAATGATATAAAGCTTTTTTTTAATTCTTTTCAATAACATTTATATATAAAAGTTGAATAAACATCAACAATAAAAACAGCTAGCTAATTGTCGCCATTATTTAATACTGCTATGTATACGTTCTCCGACAAGCGGAAGCAATAAGACCTGTTTTCCGGGTTTGGTCAGGTGATGTTCGACATTAGTTTTCATTTATTTCCAGTTAGTAATTTTAACGCTTCAACTTAAACTAAGTTTAGCTACAATTCTAACTTATGTGTATTTTATGTTTTTCCTCTAATATTTATATTTCATTTTTATTTTAGCTTTATTGCAATTAGCAAAAATGTTTTAAAAGTTTTAGTTTCAATTCAGGTTAACGATTATAACCCTGATTACAACCATTATCTCATTAACATATGACTGTCCATATTTACATATTGACACCTATTTAATTCATCAACTTTTGTTACTCTTTTCAAATGTGAAAAGATAAAGATACATTTATAGAACAGAATACTTAAAGATGCAATTGCAAAACCAGCCTGTTTAACTTTAAGAGCAGAAAATGATCGTGAAAAACTAAATTATGAAATGTAAACTAAACACTAACTTAACAAGAGACTTCAAAGAGAAAAAAACATGCTCCAAAGGTGCAGAACATGAAGTACAAAGTCAGTTCTCAGTACAGCAAAACACAAAGCATCATTTGATAAAACAGATAAATAAATAAATGAAATCCAAAGGCAGTATCTCCCTTTCACAAGACAGGAATCTAGAGAATCCCAGCATCTGACCTTATTCATAGAAATACAAGAATGAGACGAGAGCAGCTAAAAATCCAAACGAAGACAGACTTCAATAAGAAACCCAACTCACCATTTGAGCAGTGTTTATCTAGGCTGGCATTTTCTCTCTCTCTCTCTGACATATAAGAGACAGCAACACTTCCTGTTTTAGCAGGAAGGACAGGATGTTTGGAAGCAATACAAAACACAGGAAGAGCTCTTTGTCTTATTCTGGTTAACACACAGGACAGTACAACATCATAAAACATCATGGTCAGGTGTCTTCACTGGTGTAAAGTGTGCATGCAGATCTAAATATCAAAGACATTACATATGTGACCCTGGACCACAAAACCAGTCATAAGGGTCCATTTTTTGAAATTGAGATTTATACACCATCTGAGAACTGAATAAATAAGCTTTCCATTCTTGTATGGTTTGTTATGATAGGATAATATTTGGCCGAGATACAACTATTTGAAAATCTGGAATCTGAGGGTGCAAAAAAGTCAAAATATTGAGGAAATTGCCTTTAAATCGGTCCAAATGAGGTTCTTAGAAATGTTCTTAGAAATGCATATTACTAATCAAAAATTAAGGGGAAAGGGAAGTGGTGTGTGGCCAAGTATGGTGACCCATACTCTGAATTTGTGCTCTGCATTTAACCCATCCAAGTGTACACACAGTAGTGAACACACACCCAGAGTAAGCAGCCAGTGCTGCGGCGCCCGGGGAGCAGTTGGGGGTTCGGTGCCTTGCTCAAGGGTCTCACCTCAGTCGTGGTATTGAGGGTGGAGAGAGCGCTGGACATTCACTCCCCCCACCTACAATCCCTGCCGGACCTGAGACTCGAACACATGACCTTCAGGTTACAAGTCCAACTCTCTATCCATGCAGCGATCTAAAGAAATTCAAGAACAGAACTGATGTATCAGTCTGGAAATGGTTATAAAGCCATTTCTAAGGATTTGGGACTCCAGCGAACCACAGTCAGAGCTATTATCCACAGATGGAGAAAACTTGGAACAGAGGTGAACCTTCCCAGGAGTGGCCGCCTACCAAAATTACTCCAAGAGTGCAACGGCGACTCATCCAGCAGGTCATAAAAGAACCCAGAACAACATCTAAAGAACTGCAGGCCTCACTTGCGTCAATTAAGGTCAGTGTTCATCATTCAACAATAAGAAAGAGACTGGGCAAAAACGGCATCCATGGGAGAGTTCCAAGGCAAAAGCCACTGCTGACCAAAAAGAAAACAAAGGCTCGTCTCACATTTGACAAAAAATATCTTGATTATCCCCAAGACTTTTGGGCAAATATTCTGTGGACTGATGAGACAAAAGTTGAACTTTTTGGAAGGTGTGTGTCTCGTTACATCTGGCATAAAACCAACACAGCATTTCATAAAAAGAACATCATTCCAACAATCAAACATGGTGGTAGTGTGATGGTCTGGGGCTGCTTTGCAACTTCAGGACCTGGAAACCATGAATTCTGCACTCTATCAGAAAATCCTGAAGGAGAATCTCCGGCCATCAGTTTGTGACCTCAAGCGCACTTGGGTTATGCAGCAGGACAATGATCCCAAACACACCAACAACAAGTCCACCTCTGAATGGCTCAAGAAAAACAAAATTAAGGTTTTGGAGTGGTCAAATCAAAGTCCAGACTTAAATCCGATTGAGATACTGTGGCATGACCTTAAACAGTCCTTTCATGCTCGAAAACCCTCTAATGTGGCTGAATTAAAACAATTCTGCAAAGAAAAGTGGGCTAAAATTCATCCACAGTGATGTGAAAGACTCATTGCCAGTTATCGCAAATGCTTGCAGTTGTTGCTGCAAAGGGTGGCACAACCAGTTATTAGATTTAGGGGGCAATTACTATTTCACGTAGGGCCAGGCAGGTTTGGACAGCTTTTTTCCCTTAATAAATGAAATCATTATTTCAAAACTGCATTTTCTATTTACTCTCGTTATCTTTGTGTAATATTAAAATTTGTTTGATGATCAGAATCATTCAAGTGAGACAAATATGCAAAAAACAAAACAAAACAAAACAAAACAGGAAGGGGGCAAAACCTATATATGATAAACAAAATCTACAGATGCAAATAGATATAGTAATAAAATAAACACTTAAATGTGTATTTTAGATGTTTTCTTTCCATTAGTTTGAAAAAAAGCAAAACAGACCCAAATCTCAAAACTGAATAGTGCATGACAATTGTTTTGTCATATATTCAATTTACAGTAAGCAAATTTATTTGTCTTTTTTTGAAGTTGGGGTGAAATTTAACTTGTTTTTATGAGATTTATCAATCCAGTCTCTTGTTATTCTGCACTAATCCCACTGCATGACACATTAACTCACAATAATCAAATGCAAAAGACAACAACAACAAAATTTAGTTGCACTTGCTAAATGCACCAAACATCATTCACATTTTTCTATTATCTTCTAGAATGACATGAACTAGTACTTCAGCCGAGCACATTAATGTAACATCCAGAGGGCTAAAAGAGTGTTTTGGGGGTTTTGTACTGTAGAATTACTGCCAGGTCAAAGGGAACAGACAAAGCCACATCCCTCTGAGGTTAAAGCACACACAGCAGCTTTATACTCTATCGGGACGCACACACTCCTGCTTTTAAAGTGGATAAAGAGGACTGTGCTCTCGTGTGTGTATGTTTCGCCGCAGGTCTCTGGAGTGTGTCCCAGCTGTAGGGATTGAGGGAGCACCATTATGACAGATGTGAACCGAAAGTAGATTCAGCCGAAGCTTTTGAAACTCGCATGAAATCAAAAACACCCTCCATTATAAACCTCTCTGTATTAGAGCTGGTTGCTGTATGAAGTGTGTAGAAATGAGTCAACCCGTTGTGAATCTGATACTCAGTTTAGATATTTCCATCCAGATTTCAATGGGCTGCTTTACATTATTAATATGTGAAAGAATAACCTCACATTATCTGTTATAATGTTAGTATTACGGTTGGAAAATTAGCATTTATTTGTTATGAATAATCTGATCTTTTGGTCATGATGATCCCAATAAAAATAGAAAATAATCATTCGAGATGAAGCACCTTTTATTTGAAAAGTATTTTATTCACTTATCCAAAAATAGGCATTAGCACATGGTTATGTAATACATTAACCATTTTTTTCACTGAATTTCTAGCTCAAATCGATATTGTAATACGGTATGAGCCATTACCATGATATAAAATTACCGATATTGTGATATAAGATATCGGTCAAACCACTAACTATAACTACAGTTCATAGCAATACTGCAGGTCTGAAATCTTCTGTTAATACTCTACATAATATCACTAGGGTCCAATGTGATTTGACATTGTTGAAATATACCTACGCATAACGAAATCTACCCACATATTTGTTTAGAGCTGTTTAGAACAGTTTTGGCTTGTAAATGGTGCTTGATCTGTTCAGATTTCTCTCCTGATTCAGACCAGACCACTTTTTCACTGGACAAAGTGTTATTATTGTTAGCCAGAAGCAACAGTTTGAAGTTAAACATGTCTTAATGATGGATTTGTTTCTTACAGTCACACAGCTTTGGGCTTCTCAAGATATTAATATTAATGGACAGGAGTGGTGTGGATTATTGTAATGTTTTTATAAGCTGTTTGGGCTCTCATTCTGACGGCACCCATTCACTGCAGAGCATCCGTTGGCGAGCAAGTGATGGAATGCTACATTTCTCCAAATACATCTTGGATGGGATGAGGATGAGCACATTTTCAGCATAATGTAATTTTTGGGGCGAACATTTTTGGGTTAAGTTTAATTTGACTTTAATATGATAACCATGTCATGCACACTTTATTTCTGGCAGGTATCAGAAGTCAACAAAGTCATGTTTTCAGATGGCTACAATGTGTTCAAAAAGTTTAGAAAACTAGCTCTATATTCTGCTTGTTTTCAGGGTTATACAAATTTTGTATTTATTACTTTCGGACAGATTTGTATCACAAATTCTAAACATGTTTTGCAATCAGTCAAGCTTTCGGCTATAACCGAGGCCTTGCATCGATTGCAGAAAAGGGTGAACTCATATACATATTTATTGAACTGAGAAAGCAAGCTTGTAAACAGCTAAACATCTGTGTAGGAGAGCAGCGTACAATCATCTCTCACGCAACACACCTCCTGTTCAACCTCGAGCACAACATGCATATTTATCAATGAGACGTTTACCAGCTAAAGGTCTGTTTGGAGGGCAACAGCACAGCAAAGCACTTCAAGGCTTCTATGCTAATGACCATAATGGAAAGAGTGTATTAGCATCTCTAAAACCATATTCCCGTGATTATAAATAAACCTCATTAGAACATCCTAGTTGCTGGTTCTATTAGGTCAAGCACTCTGAACTATAGCAGCTGTAAAACTAGAAATATATAAGAAAATATTAGAAAAATGCATGTAAATCATACTGCTTCACGGTTACAGGACGCTGTGAGTTCTGAATGTGACCGTCGTCTTCAGGCTGCTGTTTCCGCTCGCAGTGGAAATGGCCGCAAATTAATGTTTTAATTGAAGTTGTCCAGGCTAATTAGCACATAAATTGAATTTGCTTCAGGAGCCATGAAAAGACTGACAGAGACAGAGGTGCTGACAGGCCAAGGGATAATAGCAGCAGACATTTTACATACAAATGCTATAGAATAATGAGGGGAATCTCATCTTGGCGTTACACAGTTTTCTTAGAATGTCAAGTGTATGTGTCCCTTTGACATATTAAAGATGCTGTAAGTGATGTTCTTATGGAATAACACACATAAATGTCTCTACTTGGCGTGAAATGTCAGTCATTTAGATGTGTGTGGAGGGTGGGGCTTGGAGAGAGTGGGTCTTATTTAGTGGGAAAGTGAAATGAATAATGTCTCTTACAGCACCTTTAATATTAAACAACATGCAATCTACACTGACTCCACTTTCATAAATGTTTCTGCTTCATTATGTATAATTCATCAGCGCATGTTGCAAAGGAAACAAATTGCTTTCATACTCTTTCAGCAAAATCTAATAACGCTCTCCAACTCTGAACGATAACCCTGTACTTCATAAAATAAATAACTTTATAAAATAATATCAGTTTATCACACCACAAACAAGTATACTGTATATGTAAAATATGTATTTTATTTATTTATTTGACTATTTATACCTCTTTTCAAAAGTCTGGGGTTGAAAAGTTTTTTTAATTATTATTATTTCTTTTTTTATTTGAATATATTTTTTGATGTTTTTAAAAGAAGTCTAATGCTCACCAAGGCTGCTTTTATTTGATCAAAAGTACAGTAAAAACAATGGAATATTATTAAAATTAAACTGTTTTCTACTTAAAAATATTTTTGTAATTTGTAAAATATAAAATATAAAATGTAATTTATATTTGTGGAAACCATGATGCATTTTTTCAGGATTCTTTGATTAATATAACGTAAAAAAGTACTGAATTGATTAGAAATAGACATTATAAATATCTATACTGCTATTTTTGATCAGTTTATCTTATCCTTGCTAAATGATAAAAAATAATTTAAAAAAATAACTTTTGAATGGCAGTGTATTTGGTAAGCAGTCGGAAACGTGTCACGTTACAGATGTTAAATGTGTTAGAGATGCTGTTCCATGTCATCTTAAGGTTAAACGCAGGTGCTTTATCTCTTCCAGGACATTAGTCTCTCTGTGATAGAGTGCAGCTGATGTGACGTCTTATCTCTCCTCAACAGCTGGACTCAGACTGGAGGCTGATGTTTTATCACAGGAAGATTTCAGATATCTGCTTTGTTCAGTTAAGCTTGAATTCAATTAGGAGAACATGAAAGGAGAATGTAAAGGAAACCTAGAATACCATGTGAGAAGTGTGCATAAATAAGAAAATATATCAGAGAAACCATATGCTGAAAGAAATGAATGTAGAACTGAACTAAACACCTGCTTGTGTTTTGTCATAACATTCAGTCCACATGTACTGTATGTAGGAAGGAAACGGTCCAAAGCGTCCTACTTGCTGTCCGTGAACACTTAAGTGTTTTTCCTCCTCGCTCCGTCATGTACCCTGCCTGCGGGTTTCTCTGACGCTGCCGTCTCTCTGCGTGACACGAGGATGTTATTTGACATCCCGACAGTCAGGCAGAAAGAAAGAGTTTTACATGAATGTGTCCCAGCGAACAATTGCTGGTTTATACAGGAATAAATGCACAATTATGTAAACATGCTCTGTAATAAATCTGTCATATTAAGCATTTGAGGCTTCCTTGAAGACTTTTAGACTATATGAGTGAGAGAGCGAGCCAGAATAAAGGGCTGGGCTTTTAAAGCTTTGGCTGGATTTGTCTCCAATAAGCCTGCAGCAGATTAAAACATGTTCAGGTAATGCTGCTTGCACACACTGGACACACTGTTGTGTGTTTGAATGACTACAAAGACATGCTGCAGATTTACTGAGAGGCTTCAGGCTAGTGATATTTAGGAGGCATATCATATAATCAACACTGAAACATCACTGAAGTGCACATGTCACTATTATATATTATAATACATCCAAAAGACTAGTTTAAAAGACTGAGGTCTGTAAGATTTTAATATGTTTTTGAAAAAAGTCTCTTCTGCTCACCAAGGCTGCATTTATTTGATCAAAAATTTATCAGTGGAGACATAAAAATTGTGTAAAATATTATTATAATTTAAAATAGCTGTTTTCTATGTGAATATATTGTAAAATGTAATTTTTTCCAGTGATCAAAACTGAATTTTACCATCATTACTCGAGTCTTCAGTGTCACATGATCCTTCAGAAATCATTCTAATGTGCTGATTTGCAGAAACAATTCTGATTATTATCAATGCTGAAAACAGTTGTGCTGCCCAATATTTTTGTAGAAACTGCGATTCATTTAATTTTTCAGGATTCCTTGATGAGCAGAAAGTTCGATAGAACAGCAATTATTTGAAATAGAATTTTTTGAACAACATAAAATTGTTTAATGTTACTTGTTTAATGTGTCCTTGCTGATTAAAAGTTTTAATTAAAATTTTAAAGTATTTAAAAAATTTACTTTTAATTTTATATACTGTATTATATACTGGAATGATTTGTGACTGATTTGTGACTGCGTGTTTTGAGTTTGAGCTCCGTCAAGTTGATTCTTTATCGTCTATTTTCTATCTTAAAAACAATTTTATACACTATCATTTTCGTTTCTATAACGTGTGAATATATCCACTATAGCATTCTAAAACAAAACCAATCAGACCGCCTTTGTCACATGTCTGGTTTTCTGTTTTCCCCTGTGACCTAGTTTTCCCCATTCTGTTTAATTAGTCATTCAGTTCATCTCATTAATCTCCTGTGTTTGGTCCATCCTTTATAAGTCCTCAGTTCTTCCTTTGTACTCGTCCGTTCTCGTCAATGTAAGGACATGTAAGCTGCATTCGGTGCAGCTGGAAGCCGTGGAGAAGCAGGCCCAGCTGAGAGAGCGGAGAGCCGTGCTGGAAACATCCCGGGCTGACGCTCACAAGTCCGGGGTAAGTATACAGCACGCTGCTAACACTCCCACCACCTCTACTCCGTGTGTTTCTCTGCACAGACCCTGTGCACCTGTGCACCCAGTACGCGATCTTCCCAGATGTCCTTCACTCAGGCGCCGGGACGCCACGGACCCTGGGTGTACCATCAGCGGAAGACGCGAGCCAAGCCCCGGGCGACGACCTCTCCCCCTCCGCCGCCTCCGGTCTTCGAGATCTCCACCCGGAACCGCTTCGCTCCCCTCCGCGAGACAGAACGCAACGCTGTGATCGCCGGAGACTCCATCGTCCGGCACGTCCGTGCTACGTTAGCTGAAGGTAAAGTGCACACTCACTATTTCCCCGGTGCCCGTGTTCTCGATGTTTCTGCGCAGATACCCGCGATCCTGAAGGGCGAAGAGCGCATCGGTGCTGTCGTGCTGCACGCGGGGGTTAACGACATCAAGCTGCGGAGGTTTAACTCATTCGCAATACTTCTGCTTAATGTTACACTGTTAGATATGCAAAAAAAATCTCTCCTGTCTCTTGCTCTGGCTACTAGATTTCCTAAAAGAATTTGCAGATTTCCTCTCAGATCTATTGGTCAATGTTGATAAACTGCTAATCGTCGGAGATTTTAACATTCACGTTGATAATACAAATGATGCGTTAGGACTTGCGTTTACTGACCTAATAAACTCTTTTGGAGTCAAGCAAAACGTCACCGGACCCACTCATCGTTTTAATCATACGCTAGATTTAATTATATCGCATGGAATTGATCTTACCGATATAGATATCGTACCTCAAAGTGATGATGTTACTGATCATTTCCTTGTATCGTGCATGCTGCGTATTACTGATATTAGTTATATGGCTCCGTGTTATCGTCCGGGCAGAACTATTGTTCCAGCCACCAAAGACAGATTCACAAATAATCTGCCTGATTTATCTCAACTGCTCTGTGTACCCATAAATACGCATGAACTAGACGAAATGACTAGCAACATGGGCACTATCTTCTCTAATACATTAGAAGCTGTTGCCCCCCTCAAATTGAAAAAGGTTAGAGAAAAACGTACTGCGCCATGGTACAACAGTTATACCCATTCTCTCAAGAAAGAAACAAGTAATCTTGAGCGCAAATGGAGAAAAACTAACTTGGAGGTTTTTAGAAGTGCGTGGAAAAACAGTTTGTCCAGCTATAGACAGGCTCTAAAAGCTGCCAGGGCAGAGCATATCTGCAAACTCATAGATAATAACCAAAACAATCCAAGGCTGTTATTTAGCACAGTGGCTAGATTAACAAATAAACAGAACCCACCCGATCTAAATATTCCCTCACAGTAGTAATGACTTTATGAATTTCTGTACTGATAAAATAGATAACATCAGAAATACAATATCAAATGTAGATTCTACTGCGTCTAGTATTTCAGCTTCATTCATCGCACCCAAAGAAAAACTGCAGTGCTTTACAACTATAGGACAGGAAGAGCTAAATAAACTTATCAGTGCATCTAAACCAACAACGTGTTTATTAGATCCTGTACCCACTAAACTACTGAAAGAGTTGTTACCTGTAGCAGAAGAACCGCTTCTCAATATCATTAACTCATCGTTATCTTTAGATCCAAAACCATTCAATCTGGCGGTTATTAAGCCTCTTATTAAGAAACCACAACTAGATTCTAATGAACTGGCAAATTACAGACCCATTTCAAATCTTCCGTTTATGTCTAAAATTTTTGAAAAATTGTGTCTGCTCAATTGTGCTCCTTCCAAATGTACATTATTATTATTCTTTAGCTTGGGTTGAACAAATCATTTTTGCTTAGATGGAACAGCAGCTACGCTAATTATGTCTCTATTTATTTCTCTGTTGATTAACATCCCGTGGTAACTAGGAATAACAGAAGCTTCAGTCTGGATCCAACCCTTAAATGATCTGAGATGACCGAACACCTGAGAAAAGATAATGCCAACCCCTCAGAGGATGCCAACACTCAGACAACTTACAGAATTAACAAATTTTGCCATAAATTAAACATATTAAGGTTCTGCAATATATAAATATATTGTGGAAACTTAAATTCCTGTAGAGCTGCTTTGCAACGATTTGTATCGTAAAAAGCGCTATACAAATAAACTTGAATTGAATTATTTGTATTTAATTAAAAATAAAATCAAAAATATATTTAAAAAATAAAAGTAGTTTAGTAATATGCTGATTAATCAAATGAATCACAATCAAATGCATAGCAATATTTGATGAGAAAAGTTACTAAATTACGATTCATAGAAATTACAATATTGTGGTACATGCAAACACTTAATAGATAAATAGTCGCTTCAGAAGTCTATATGTTGTTTGTTTTAACAAATCATCGAGAATCAGTCTATCATTGAACTAGAAAGCCAGTATCTAAAGCTTTAACTGCTTAGCAGGAAAAAAAACAAAAAAACATTTTTGTATGTCTGAGCTGTTTAAATGACTCTCTGACCAATAGACATTGTTTTCCTGACCTTTACCCATAAAGGTCAACGTTTCATTGGCTTGTTCGTTTAAGACTTTGAAGGCCGAGTCGATCAATGCGCCTCTAAGTGAAGGACAGACGCTCGGTCTAAAATACTCACACCTGTCAATATCAACTGCACCTTCTGTCCATCCGCAAATTATATTGCCAAGCCAGATTGTTCTGAACAAACTCTTTAGAGACATTTTTCTGAAAAAAGTTGCCACATTAGATCAATACAAGATTGATGAGAAATGGAGTCATGCTGAATATGTTTTAATGCTGAAGGTGAGACGGAATCTCACACATTAGCGCAGGAACACAAAGATCTCTTGCACCAAATCACACGCTAGTTGTGCTCCACTGAATTCAATTTCTTTCACACGCCGCCTCACTCGCTCCGTCTCAAATCCAGTCCCGCTGTGAAATGAACCTGTGCAAGGACAAACATAACACCCCCTGACCTCAGAGTCAACCAGCCTCCACACTGATCCACATTATTCCCACATGTGTCAGCAAAGCTTTTAGTTTCCTGACCTTAGTTACAGATTTCTTTCTCCAACCCCAAGACCTTGAGAGAAAGATGACACTGAGGTCAGGATTACTGCAACTGTGACATGATACGGATGTTCTACCTGTTTTTTGGTTTTGTTTTTTTGTGTAATATTTACTCAAATAAGGTCAATATTATGAAAAAACATGAAAATGTCTGAAATTAATAAAATAATTCCCCCCCTTTTTTATTTATTTAAAAGCAATGCATTGCAAATAAAGGAATAAATAAATATATAACACCAAAAATATCCTTTTAAATAATCTCTTTACGATTTTCAAACATGTTTACTTTATTTAAAAGTGATTCAGTATAAATAAACAAATAAAGCAGAGTAAATGTCTGTAAAATAATTCTGTAAAATTTTCAAACATATTTTTCAAGGTCCTTATTATGAGGAAATAATAAATAAATAATCATCATAAATAAGATGTATTTAAGTCATTGTCTCTATGGATTGCATTTCAATGTATTTCAATAATTAAATACATAGGTCCAGAAGAAACATTGGTGCTGAAGAAAGATTTATTATTACCAGTAAATTGAAATATTATAAGTAGAAAACATTTGCTTTATATTTTTGTGAAAAGTGTGATAAATCGACAAATAGAAAGTTTTTTTTTTTATGTGAAGTATCATTGCTTATGATCAATTTAATGCATCATTGCTGTATAAAAGTATATTAACTTTAAAATTTAAGAACTTAAAAAACATCCTGACCCCAAACTTTTGAATAGTTATTTTAATATAACATAACTTAATTAGCTACAGCCAAAATAAATTAAATATTAAAAATAAAATATTTTATTAAAGCAAATGCAATGCAGAAAAAATAGGGTTCAATGTGTTCATCGTAAAAGACATGCGTTCAAAGTCATTGTCTATAGTGGGTTGCATTTCAATGTATTTTTTTATAAAAACATCAGATCTAGTAAAAAAAAAAGTCACATTGTTGACCCAGATACAACCAAACTTGCATTAAATTACTGCCTATAACAAATATATTTGAGCAAAAATCCCTTTTGGACGATATTTCAACTGCATGATTCAATTTCAGAAGCGTGCTTCCCCAATCAGCTTATATCTCCACACATTTATTACTCGACTGAGTCAATTCATGGATCATGTGGTTGTTTAATTGACCAAAACATGAATCATCATTTGACAGGCATTTGATCAGAAATGCAGCTGAGATGAAACAATTTAATTAGGATGCCAGACTTCAGATTGCTATCGTCTGACTTCTGACAAATGAAAGAGTGTGCAAGTATCAACCTGTTTAAAGACTGATGGCAAAAGCAGAGAGCCACTTCATTAGGCTGGAGAATGTTCCTGTGCTTTATGCTTAGGTCGATAGAGCACATTATTAATTTACATAATTAAAACAGATCAAAACAATAATGATCACTATAAGATGTTTTGAAATGAGTCAGATCTTTCAAATAAACCAACTGAAGGGTTACGAAAACAGTCTGTGCTTTGATGAGCATTTCACATAAATGACTACATGCAGTAATTAGTGAAGTTCTGCCAAGAAATCATAAAGAAACGAGCAGTAATACTGCAAAACATCCCAACAGACCATTAAACAACACATGATATCTATGGTCTATTAACCCAAGAGTGAGAAATACAACATGGTAAAGGAACAGAAAGTCTGAAAACACTTGTGGAGAGACACCACAAAACCATCAGAGTGCTAATGCTGTGTGAGAACATCTATAATGCACACAATCCTATTAGGCATTTCTCATTAACATTACAAGTTAATATAATTAGAATTGCTGGATACATAATCAATGCACAAAGCCTTCTTAGACAAATTAACATGCCAATATACTGTACACATTTACGATTATAGAAATGATCATCACAGTTATGACTACAACCATAGTTATATTCCCTGCAGGCCTGATATTGCATGTTTTTTCATTCCATTTGAATATTTCATTATGAATTTTATAATATGAAATTCCTACACTGCTATATTTTTAATAAAAGATGTTCCTACCGAGCAGCAAGAAATGGCCTCATTATACTGTCACAAATAGTTACGCATCAGTGTCTTTTTCTTCCCATAATAAAATTATTTTGCTTTGATTTTGTGCAAAAACAGGTGCACCAATCCAGATAATCATGCAATTAGTTGCATTCATTATTTTAATTTATGCTTTTGTAACATTTAACACTATAGGGCAGATTCTCTATAACCTGCATCATAAAAGTTGCAAAGGAAATAAACATAGCATACACATAACATACATAAACACGAGTTGAACTTTTTTCATAAAATCTGTAATTTTCTGTCACTGTTTGGATAGTAAAACAGCCACAGATGCTGCAGAAAACATCTGGATTATGTTTGCACTTTCTTCTGTCACTGGCCATAATTCTAACCTGGAAATAGGCACAAAATAATGTCATAAATATGAAAATGTGAGAATTGAACAAATAATCTGGCTCAGAGGAAGACGTGTATTTGTGGCTGTTTTTTTCTGGAGAATACAAGCATTATATTTTGTGAGAAAGTCTGACATGCTCGAGCAAAACAGACACTATTTTTGTAATCAGCACCTCAAATTAGTAAGAAGCAAGCGTTGGATTTCAATCAACAAATATGATGCAGGGCGGCCCAACAAACATATCTAAAAACACAAAAGCTCCCATGTGATAGCTCACACAGCGCTGATGGTCAGCGTTCTCCTGAAGACGCTGCAGTGGAAAAGCGGTCAGCCGGGGGAATTCTGCGCTCGGCTTTGTCATGACATAGCTCTACTTTTTGCTCCACTTTCTGCTCTAGTTTTGTGATCTCATTCAGTTCTCGTTTGTCCTGTTTGAGCTTCTTTTAGCACGCTGATGCGTCCTCAGGTACATGTCCGACGTCATTTGATACCCTCTCAACACATCATTTGAGTTCACTGGAAAGAGTTTCATGTTTACTAAAGCCTTTCTAATCACTATCAAAGCTTATTTCAGCCAAGGAATAAAAATATTAAATGTTTATATCTCACAATTTTACATCTAGTTTAAATCTAGTACATCTTGTTCCTTTTTTTCCCCACTGAATTTGGAGTTTACTTCTTGGAATTCTGACTTTCTTCCCTGGAATTCATAGTTTACATCTCACAATCCTGATTTTTTTCCATTAAGTTTTAGACCAGACCATACTGTGTGCAGAACCTGGAGAAACAGTGTCATAATGTAAACAATGTAAACTTGCAATTGCAAGATACAAACTCGTATTTCTGAGAAAAAAAAGGTCTGGACTGTGAGGTATAGCAATCACAGTTGAACATTTTTTTTTTTTTAAATAAAAAGTAAATGTAAATAAAGATAAATAACTTCCCAGTTTTGGCAGTAAGACAACAACAGTAACACGTGACCTCTATATTTTAAAACTCAACCGTTATCAGTTGAACTCATTGGTTTGAATGGATATTTAAAAGATGAATATGTTGTTGCATGCTCACAGAAGCAGTTTCAAGTCATGACACCAACAAAACAGCAGCATGCGGGCGGTTCCCGACCTGAATAATCTGCAGTATGAACCTGACTTCATGCTGAAAAGTCAAATATCTGGCTACGCGAGACAAAGAGAGTCTGGGCATGTAATTAATGCTCTGAAAGTCACACCGGATGAAAAGTGCATGCTAAATGGCAGGTAACTGCACTCACACGGTCATTTAGCAAACTAAGGTCATTTCAGTGAGAGATGCTGCGTGTTCATGCTCCTCTGCCAGCGGATGACAGGAGACATATAAAGGTGTCAGTGCAGCAGCACGCTTTTCCATCTCTGCAAACACTCTGCTGATATCAGGGGAGCAGGTGGCGCAAACACACACACACACACACACACACACACACACACACACTTCAGACAGTCAGTCAACGTCAGTCATGAAAACAGCTAGAACTTCTGTTCATGCTGCCAGCTTCACTTTATATGTGCGTCTGCTGTTTTTTTTTAATGTTTATATTATTACATAACTTTATATATTTAATCCAAGCTATTTTTTAAATTGTATGTATTAAATGTCATTGTGTGCATTTGAAATGAAACGCATGTGGAAGTTGACATGTCCTGCGGTGTCACATGTTATAGTTCATCTAAAGCAGTGTTTATTTAATCCTTGCATAATTATTCTGCAGCTTTTATGAGTCCATATTAATGGAGAGAAGACATAGAATATTTGTGCTCTTGAAAAGTCATTTGTCACACCGCAGGACCTTTTAAAATGAGGCAAAAAGGTTTAACGAGAAACAGTGGCCAGTTACAGAACCAAACAACACTTTACCTTTACATTCATATACATTTGAATGAGAATTTTTGGATGCTAATTTAATAAAATGGGGACATCATGCATCAACTACTCATGCATGAGAATATATAATGCTTTAAAATTTAAAGTTTTTGAAACTGGCACTAGTGTTAAGACAACCTACTGTTTTGTTTTTATGAGAACTAATAAATAAGTCAATTCTGTCATCGTGTAATTATATTTACATTTAGTAGACGATTTTATCCAAAGTGACTTACAAATGAGGACAATGGAAGCAATCAAAATCAACAAAAGAGCAATGATATGCAAGTGCCATAACAAGTCTCAGTTAGCGTAACACAATACACGTAGCAAGGTTTTAGAATGGAGAGTGCTAGAGTTAGAGGGTCAAATACAGATGGCAGAGATGTGTTTTTAGCCGATTCTTGAAGATGGCTAAGGACTCAGCTGCTCGGATTGAGTTGGGCAGATCATTCCACCGGGAGGGAACATTTAGTGATTTTGTGCCTCTTTGGGATGGCACAATAAAGCGACGTTCACTTGCTGAATGCGAGCTTCTAGAGGCACATAAGTCTGGAGTAATGAATTTAGGTAAAGGGGTGCAGAGCCAGAGGTGGTTTTGTAGGCAAACATTAATGCCTTGAATTTTATGCAAGCAGCATAAAATATACTTATGCTCGTGTCGTTCAAAACTTGTACATATTTTTTTCTTTGAAACACAAGTTGATGCAGAATGTTTAAGCTTCTAATGCAAGTGAATGTGGATTCTGATTTAATCTGACAAAAGGACAACAAGCATCATAAATACGTCCATATATGACTCATATGTTATATTCTATGAAGTCATACAAGAGCTTTGGAAATCGTCCCATCTGTGGTTCTCAAAACTTATTTCCAGTTTTGTTTTTATAATTGCTGCATCATGATTGGTCATGTGACATTAACCAATCATTTTCCAGTCTTTTTATTTATTTTTTGTTTTTGTGCTGGACAGTGTAAATCACTGTAATATCTTATTTTATGTCAGTACTGGGTCTGAATAACAAGAGAGTGAGTAAAAGAAAGTCATTTTTGGGAGAACTGTTACTTTAATAAAAATCCCAAGACATTTTTCAATGAACTCTGATAATGTGATTTGAGTATCTTTATTCAAACAAAATAGTCAGTTTAATTGAATAACCCAAATAATCCATAATGACTCTCTCAATAGCCTAAAACACAGAGAAACTACAATGACACATGCTGTATATGTATATACTCTATACATTAATTCCCTATTGTAGAGCAAACCAACATGTGAACGCATGTGTCTGTCTCTCACAGGGCGACCTTGAAATGAACAGAGAAGCTGCGAGCCATCGTCATGGAGACAGGATGCAGCTCAAGCTGAGAGAGAGAGAGAGAGACAGAGAAGGGGAGAGGGATGGAGAGAGAGGGAGAGAGAGAGAGAGACAGAGAAGGGGAGAGGGATGGAGAGAGAGGGAGAGAGAGAGACAGAGAAAGAGAGAAGGGGAGAGGGATGGAGAGAGAGAGAGAGAGAGAGAGAGAGAGGGAGGGGGGTATGGGTCAGTGTGACTCAGGCCAGAGATGGTGACAGAGTGAAGGGAATGAGGACGAAACCATGTGAAAGAGAAATACTGCGGGTGAAACCTGTCCAGAAGATGTGCCAGGCATACTCCATCCCAAAATCACAAGATAGAAATGGGGGATTACCTTTTGAATAAAGAAAATTAAGCCTATTCTCAAAATAATTTTTAAAACTAAATTTTTGACAATAGTTTCATATCAATTAAACACATTATTATATCAAATGCTCAGAACTGTAAAGCAAAAAATCCCATTCTCATTAATGTAATGCAAAACAAGAGATATTATTATTATTATTATTATTATTATTATATATAAAAGTTTGGGTCAGTAAGATTGTATAATGTTTTTGAAATAAGTCTCTTCTGCTCACCCAAGCACCATTTATTTGATCCAATATACAGAAAAACAGTAACATTTTTTACAATTTAAAATTGTTTTCTATGTGAATATATAGTAAAATGTAATGTATTTCTGTGATCTGCAGCTGTATTTTCAGCATCATTACTCCAGTCTTCAGTGTCACATGATCCTTCAGAAATCATTCTAATATACTGATTTACTGCTCAAGAAACATTTCAGATTATAATCAAAGTTAAAAACAGTCAAAATTGCCAAATATTTTTGTGGAAATGGTGCAAGATACATTTAGTTGACAATAGACATGTTTTGTAACATTTAAAGCCTTGCTAAACAAAAGTATACATATTATATATTAAAGTATTTGTTACATTTTTTTTTATTTTTTTTTATTTGAACTAAATAATATTTAAAAAATGTCAATGGCAAATTTATTCATATAGCACTATTAATTACAACCCATGGTTGTTCAATATGCTTTACAGCAAAGGAAAAATATTAAAATATTAAAAATAATAACACATTTACTAAAAAAGTACACAAGGTACAATAAAATGTGAGGCAGGAAAGTATTAATACACATTATAAGCCTTATCAAACAGATATACGTTTTTAAGATGATTAAAATGCTGATTATATTGTGTTACACTAATTTTTTGATTGCATATTATTTTGATTTTGGGGTGACATATGACCTCGTCATGCAAATCTCTAATGACTTGGGAAGTAAGCAGTAATTCCAGAGACTGAGTGAGAATAAGGAATAAGAATGAGTGCACACACACACACAGGAAGTGAGGGCACTGTGATGGGTTTGGCTTCCTCTCTGTCTCTGCTCCATAATCTGTTTTAGATTACTGTAATACAGCTGTCTTTCTCTCACACTCACTCTCTCAGTCGTTCTCTCTCTCTCTCCTGCTCTTCTCGTCTCTGTCTGTTTTACTGGCAGAACAAAGCCGGCCTGTTATAATCTCCTCCTGCCAAGCTGCCATCACATTTAGACTTCTGTTCTATTTTATTTTATTCCCCAAGTAATTTGCATCAACATTTGCATTAATCCAAGCCCTCCATTAGCTCTATCAATCTGAGCAATCTCCCTCCAATTAAAGCACATAAAGGACATTTTATTAAAATCATTAGAACTGATTGGCTGACATTTCTCTTTTTCTCTGTATTTCCATATTTTAATTTTCATTTAAGGGCAATAATGACGAGAAGACTATATAAGATGTAAGATCTTGAGGGAAGAGGGTTGGGCTGATTGAAAGGGGTGGGGACTGTGATTTCTAAGGGGCGTGGCCTGACAATAGAGGATTGGTTAGATTCTGACAGGGGCGGAACATGTGGGGGGAAGGGGGTGTGGCATGAGAGAAGGTTGGGCTGAGGAGGCGGAGGGCTGGGAGAGGGGCGGGGCTTGACAGACAAAAGTGCAGATTTCAAAGATGACGAGACTGAAAACTAAATGAAAGCACATTCAACTGACCAAATGAAAAGCGTTTTGATGAAAAGCGAGAAACCCTCTTGTATTACAGATGTGGCCCGTGTCATTCAGAAACAGTCTGCAAACACTTTCTCCAGCTCGCGAGCGCTTTCAACTCATGAGTCATGTGCGGTAGTATGCAATTAACCCCTCAGCAAAGTCTTTCATTTAACAACCGTCATAAATATCGTCAAGTCAGACTGTAAATAAACAGTGGTCATGACTCCACAAATCCATCAACCGCTTCTGCAAATCTCATGTTATTAACAGCATGACATCATGATTATTTTCATCTCCATCTGGTCTTAATGGATGTTCAATTGGTTTCAAAACAGAATAATCTTAACGTTTGTAAAATAATAACCATCATATCTAGTGATTTATATTGGCGTGCCTTATCTGAAACGCATTTAGATGCCGTGATAAGTCTTCTATTGAAGCATAAAGCATGACCTCAAAGTGTTGAATGTTATACTCAATAAGTACAGTCCAGTTATCATGTTGGAAGTAAAAACCGTTAATTAGATAGGATTGGATTTCTGATCTTCACAATTGTCTCTAATGAATCAAGACAGACATCATAATGCACTGAAGAAATGCAGTGCAGAGATTCCTAAAGTCTTTTAGGTTATTACAGTGTTTAGACTCAAGACAGTAGCCTCATTCATCCCACTGGAAATGAAAGCTCAACTCAAGCACATTGCATATAGTATTGCATGCAATAAGCAGTAGGTCATGCAGGATTTTCATGCATTCAGTAAATCTACATACTGTGCACAGTATAGGCTACTGTAAAAATAGTAAGAGAAACTATGGTAGTCTTCAAAAACAGAAATAAGTATGTTTTGCACCAAAACCCCTCATATAACCATCTGCAGCTTTCATCAATGTAAGCAGCACCTTCCATATTTTCTGATCTCTCTCTCTGTCCTCTCAGCTTAGAGCACAAGGATACGGCACTAAATAACAAGCCTGGTGAAGCGACCCCAGCCGCCCCTTCAGCTCTGGGTCAGTGAAGGGACGAGATCTGGGTCATCATCAGCACGAGTGTGACTGCATGCAGAGACTTTTTGTCAAGTAAACTATTTAAACTCGAGTAAACTCAACTATTTGTCAAGTAAAGCAACATATACAATCTACTAACAAAAATACAGAGAAGCTACTTAAGAGGACAATATCTCCTATAACAGCTATATATGACTATATGCCTAAATTATTTGGCACACAAACAAGGGTTCTTGATAAATCTCAGCAAATCTAAGGGTGACAGCATCAAACTTAAACAGATAAATTTCAACAAATTACCTAGAATACAGCCTAATTGATATTACTCAGTCAACAACTGACAGTAGTAATGAGCATCAGCACTTAAATAAATATTCCACTATAAAAAAAAAGAAGCCATACAATCAAATTAGTGATTCATTTTTTGTAATCTGTTCACCCAAATGATTCACTCGAATGATTCTCTTTCCAAAACATCTCAGTACCAGCAGGCTCTATGATGTCCATGTTAACCAGTCTGTAATATTTTATAGGGAGACGTACAAGGGTCTAAGAACTGTAATATCAATCAGTCCGCTCACTGCAGGTGCAGAACATCATCTGCTTGGAGAAATAGGTTTAATCTAGTTGACCTGCAACAGCAGCTGTGAGTACAGTAAAGTAAAGTATAACTAAGTTGTAAGTCTATAAAAAGATTTATGTCTGAGGAGATTTATTGAGCATACAGGCAGGATTAAAGCAGGATTAAAAGGAAAAGCTGTTAAACCTGCCCCTTTAAGAGCCGTAGGAAACATCCACTTAAAGTGTCTGAGCTGCGTCAGGAGATGACGGGAGATCGGGATGCGTGCTTCTAACCACAATGACATGCAGCTGCAGTCATTAGCAAAACTTAAACTAAAAAAACTGACACTGCTCAGTGGTTTATAAACAGCATTTTTCTGTTCTCTATCTAAAAGCGATGTGTTTCACAGTCTCAGTGCGTCATACAATAGGGCTTTTGTTTACTGTGAGAGGAAACAATCCAGTTCAGGTGGATTGACTTATTTTGCCTGTAATAAAAGCTGTAAAAAATGGTTGTAATTTAATGTAATACAATGCAAAAAACTATTAGAATAACTTTGGAGTAACTGAAATAAAATAAAATAAAATGTTGAAATAAGTACTAAAATGACTAAAACTAAAAAAATTAAATATAATGCACATGCCAAAATTACTAAAATTAACATGAAAAATGACAATATAAAACAATACTAAATAATTCAAAAATAACACTACCTGAGTGATTGAGACAAAACATCACGATGAGTAAAATCGTGATATGATTTGTCACCACATACGAATATTTTTCAGACACAAATGTATTTTGAGTATACTTTAAGTACTTATTCAAACCACTTAAGTGGTTTTTGTGTTAGAAGTCTAAATATGAGGAATAAGGTTTGAAAACTGTAACATAATGGAAGAAATTCAGTGGAAAACAACTTAAATTTGGGTCTGTTCCTCATACAAAGAGCTTCATATGACTTGACATTGCAGTGTGACTCTAGTTTCTGTATCCACTGCCTACCTCAGAGACATTAATGAATTAACCTCCCAAATATGCTGCTCCGTCCCCAGAGAGCAAGAAGAGATTTGATAAAGTCAGGTCTATTTCTGCGGCAGGCACCGGGGCCGTTTTGTGTTACAGTGGTCTTTTATCGTTGATTTACAAGTGACAGTTCATTCAGTGGCCATCAGGGTCCTATTGAACATCAGTCTTTCTTTCCTGCCCTTTATATTTCCCTCTTCGTCTCTCTCACCCTTTCAGCCTGACTGTTCTTGTCCTCTTGTCTGTCTCTCTCTCTCTTTCAAGTGACAGCTGCGGCAACAACAATTAGGTCAAGCTCCACACTTGGGCCTATTTTAAGCTTCCTTGCTTGCAAAAGACTACAAATGGTCCAATATCTGTGTCTGCATTCAAATCAAAGCAAGTGCAAGTCTGAATCACAGCAAACATGAAGTTGGATTTCAAGACTAAAATGTTGAATTCAGTGATATTTATACATGAAACATTTACATAAGAAAATATGCATTTCAAGTCAATTTGCTTTAAGATCACAAGGAAATCAAAACCCATTTACTTTGTTAATACGTGTTCCTGGTCTTATTCAGGAACTTCTGTTTAGGGTTGGCAAGATTATTTCATGCCTTTGAAAGACGTCTCCTTTGCTCACCAAGGCTACATTTATTTGATCAAAAACACAGTAAAAATGTATTTTTAAACAACTGTTCTGTTCTATGTGAATATACAGTGAAATGTAATTTAATGAATTTTCAGCATCATTACAGTGTCACATGACTTCAGAAATCATTCTAATTTAAACATTTCTGATTATTAGCAATGTAGAAAACAGTTGTGCTGTCCAATATTTTTGTGGAAACTGTGATATACTTTTTATGATACCTTTCATAGTTTTTCAAGATACTTTAATAAACAGAAAGTAAAAATTGAAATCATATAAGCCATATATAAGCCAACATATAATCATATATAAGTCAACATATACACATCAGCAGATTCACATCAATGCGAAACAGAATTCAAAACACTTTATATCCATCGTGCCATATTTCTGAGCGAAACTGGATATTCAATGGGAAATAAACTGAACTCTGACACCAAAGTCATTTTTTTTAAGAGTTACTACAGATGGAAGAAAGATCATGAAAGCAAACATTTCCTGTGAAATAATGTGTGCTGATGAATCACTCACAATAAGACCAGGAACATGAATTAAGTCCATTTAGGTTTCATATCGAGTTTAAAGCCAGAAATCTCTCGACTTCACAAATCAACACACTTCTTCCTCATCTCCTCTCTCTCTCACACGCACACACACACACACACACACACACACACACACACACGCACACACACACACGCACACACACACACACACACGCACACACACACACACACACACACACACACACACACATACACACACACAGTGATTCAGAAAAATCCCACCCCAGATGCTCTCAGACAGTCATTAAGGGTATTACACACGAGCGTGTGGCCCTGCAGGCAAACAGAATGATCAAACTGGTGTTTGGTGTCCTGGCCCTGTTCCTCTCTCAAACACAGTTCACTCTGATTCATTCCACATGAATGAATCCGCGCTTCACCCACTCACTCGTTTACACTCATGGGATTCACTCACGCCCTGTGTTTGTGTGTGTGCATGAGATGGGTTAAACCATTAGTGTATTAGTGTCATTAACTGGCTGAACATTCATCAGTGACTTAGTCTACATTAAAATGCATTAAGAAAATAACTAATTATATTTCATTAATGCATTTTCCACATAAGTCGCACAAGTTGTATCAAGTCAAAACTGCACTGCAGAGAGAAAGAAAACAGATAAGTTGCATTGTTGTATAGAAGTCACATTCTATTATTGCATTTAGAAATACATAATGTAATATACTGCTAAAACTAAACATTTACACACTTGTAAACATACATTATAAATACATGTATTTTAGTTCCTATCCCTCAACAACAATCCTTTAATCAGAATAGAACAGGCATGAAAAATTTAAGTATAACACAAACATAAATGATAGTGGTATTCATTATAAACAACATTTATTCTAAAAGGCAAGCCTAAACAAATTTATTTAAAGCAAAACTGAAACTACCAGCATGTTGGAAATGCACTATAAAAATAAATCAACTTCTGTCATTCGGCACAAATACATATCTGTGCGGTTTGTGCATGTTTTGCAAGTCGCTTTGGAAAATAAGTTGCAACTGATTATTAAAAAAACTGACTTACATTCCAGAAAATTTGGCACTTAGAAATAGACAAAACATGTAATATTTAATTTTAAGTGCTTTAATACAACAAAGTTTGTCAAATGACATAATGACAAACTGCATCCACACTTTTAGATAATTTAACAACACAAATATACATTTTACCCAGTAAAACAGCAGAAAACAGAGAGTTTTGTTTACTCATTATCTTAAACATTTGTGAAGATTTACTCAACACATCATGACTCCTTAAAGACAGCTCAGCTCACAAAATTATTTTCTATCTGAAGAGGTTTTACAAATCGGCATGAGCGGTGAAAGCACTCGGCAGGGCTGACAGCTCTCATAATTTGTGTTAAAACATGCTGGAAACTTCATGTGCCACATTAGGATGTTGTTCCTCATTTACATTTATTAATTTAGCAGAGGCTTTAATCCAAAGTGACTAATGAATAAGGAAAACCACAAGCAATTTAACATATAAATTAGCATATAAATACATTTTTAACAAAAAAATACACTTTTCATTAACAATATAAACTTTCAATCAACATTTTATGCTTACAATGGAGCTACAATTACTTTAGTCTTTTCAAAGAAATGTTCAGTTTTGTTTGCTGATGTCTTTAGTGTTTAACTGCACTGAACTGTCCTTGGGGTGATTGTAATAATAATAATAAAAAAATCATTTTGTTCCTGAAATTTATGGTAAATGCAGCCAAATGTAGAACCATTAAATGTTTCTGAGGACGTTTCGTCACCCAATCGTGAAAAAGCCCAAGGCAAATGAGCATATTTCAGAGGGTACTCTTAATATCAAGAGTTCAAATCAAAGTTAAGCATCTCTTACTTATCTTTTCAGGAGATTTGTAATGCTTAGATACTGCAAATCTTCCATAGAAATACTGATGTGGAATTAGAGAGGAAAACAAGAGCAGCTGTTGACCTGCTCAGACTCACAAGCATGATGTTTTACCGTCAGATAATCATTACAGCAGCACACAGACATGAATACATTGACCCGCGAGCACCTGTGATGCTCAGAGAGTTCAGCTGTTCCAGACAAATAAAAATGGATTAATGTGCCATGATCGTTTCATAGACAGGTCATCTGAGGTGGACAGCAGTGTTATTCTCAGGAAACGTTTAACATGATCTCTCAGATTATACGTGACTGCATTTAACATTAAATCTGGATGGGCGATACATCTAAAAAAAAAACAAGCATAAGAAATCCCAAAATACATTTCAATATTAATGCATTTATTTAATAAACTTCTCTCACTTCTGAATCTTTCCACCAGCGGCTGAAACAACCAAAGCGTATTCCCTGAAAAGCGAAGCTGAGTTCATGCACGTTTGGTCACGTACAGCAGCGCTCACATCTGCTCCACACTGATGTTAAACTCTATTCATGATGGCACCTGAACTTCTGAACCAGCAGCTCGTTTCTCCCACTGGGCTTTAACCTTGAGGGACGGATGGAGACTCAGAACTTCTTTATTAAGTCCACGAAATTAGGACACAAACACACTCTGACTGTAATAAATGAACGTACTACGTACATGACTACACTCAGCAGAAACACATACTGTACCGAAAGAGAGCAGAACAATCCAACTACTCAAACACACAGATAATTCACTATCCATAGGGGGAATTTAGGATATATAAAAATAACAATCCTCTTAAAAAATTATTCTCTTAATTTAATACATATATATATATATATGCACACACAGTGGGGGGGATTATTTGATCCCCTGCTGATTTTGAACGTTTGCCCACTGACAAAGAAATGATCAGTCTATAATTTTAATGGTGGGTTTATTTGAACAGTGAGAGACAGAATAACAACAAAAAAATCCAGAAAAACGCATTTCAAAAAAGTTATAAATTGATTTGCATTTTTATGAGTCAAATAAGAAATTTGATCCCTTATCAATCAGCTAAATTTCTGGCTCCCAGGTGTCTTTTATTCAGGTAAGGAGCTGAGATTAGGAGCACTCTCTTAAAGGGACTGCTTCTAATCTCAGTTTGTTACCTGTATAAAAGACACCTGTCCACAGAAGCAATAAATCAATCAGGTGCCAAACTCTCCACCATGGCCAAGACCAAAGAGCTGTCCAAGGATGTCAGGGACAAGATTGTAGACCTACACAAGGCTGGAATGGGCTACAAGACCTTCGCCAAGCAGCTTGATGAGAAGGTGACAACAGTTGGTGTGATTATTCGCAAATGGAAGAGGCACAAATTAACTGTCAATCTCCCTCGGACTGGGGCTCCATGCAAGATCTCACCTCGTGGAGTTTCAATGATCATGAGAACGCTGAGGAATCAGCCCAGAACTACACGGGAGGATCTCGTCAATGATCTCAAGGTAGCTGGGACCATAGTCACCAAGCAAACAATTGGTAACACACTACGCCGCGAAGGACTGAAATTCTGCAGCGCCCGCAAGGTCCCCCTGCTCAAGAAAGCACATGTATAGCCCGTCTGAAGTTTGCCAATGATTCAGAGGAGAACTGGGTGAAAGTGTTGTGGTCAGATGAGACCAAAATCCAGCTCTTTGGCATCAACTCAACTCGCCGTGTTCGGAGGAGGAGGAATGCTGCCTATGGCCCCAAGAACACCAACCCCACCATCAAACATGGAGGTGGAAACATTATGCTTTGGCAGTGTTTTTCTGCTAAGGGGACAGGACAACTGCACAGCATCAAAGAGACGATGGATGGGGCCATGTACCATCAGGGCAAGGGCATTGTAGCCAGCCAGGGCATTAAAAATGGGTCAGGGATGGGTATTCCAGCAGGACAATGACCCAAAACACACAGCCAAGGCAACAAAGGAGTGACTCAAGAAGAAGCACATTAAGGTCCTGGAGTGGCCTAGCCAGTCTCCAGACCTTCATCCCATAGAAAATCTGGGGAGGGAGCTGAAGGTTTGAGTTACCATACGTCAGCCTCGAAACCTTAATGACTTGGAGAGGATCTGCAAAGAGGAGTGGGACAAAATCCCTCCTGAGATGTGTGCAAACCTGGTGGCCAACTACAAGAAACATCTGACCTCTGTGATTACCAACAAGGGTTCTGCCACCAAGTACTAAGTCATGTTTTGCGAAGGGGTCAAATACTTATTTGACTCATTAAAATACAAAATCAATTTATAACTTTTTTGAAATGTGTTTTTCTGGAATTTTTGTTGTTCTAATTTTTGTCTCTGTTCAAATAAACCTACCATTAAAATTATAGACGGATCATTTCTTTGTCAGAGGGTGCAAACGTACAAAATCAGCAGGGGATCAAATAATCCCCCCCCCCCCACTGTACATATACACACAATTAACATATGAGAAGACATGTTGTAGCATTTAAGTCAGATTTTTTTGGTTGCACTTTATTTTGATAGTCCACTTTAGACATTCTACTAACTATAAGTCTGTAATTACATTTCAACTTTTTACTCATTAATTTGCAACATGTGTACTAACTCTCAGAGTAGACTGTTAGGGTAGGTTTAGGGTTAGTAGAGTAAGTTGACATATACTTAAGTTTCTCATAGTCAGTATGTTGTTGTGGACCCATCAAAATAAAGTGTTAGAAGATATTAAGCAGACAGTCTACTAATAATGACTGCTAGTCGACATGTAGTTGTGAAGTTACTTACTGTTAGAAGAATGTCTAAAGTGGACTATCGGAAATAAAGTGTTACCATTTTTTTCCCCAAAATCTCAACTCTATTCTCAAAATATTTCTCAACTTTAATTTCATATTGTTAAGACTTTCTGTATTGATTCAACTTTGTTCGGACAATTTTGACTGTATTCTAAACATATTTCAACTATTCTCACAAAGCTATGACTTTATTATTGTAATTTTGACAAAATATTATAACTTTACTGTAATAATCCTATTTATTTATTTACATATAATTCAGTAAGGATTTAGAATGTTACACAAAATATTTCAAATAAATGCTGTTCTTTTGAACTCTATTCATCAAACAATCCTGAAAAATAAAATGCATCACATTGTTTAACAAAAATGAGAAGCAGCACAACTGTTTTCAACATCGGAAAACAACACTGAAGACTGGCTACTGAAAATTCAGCTTTGCATCACAGGAATAAATTACATTTTACAATATAAAACTGTTATTTTATATTTAAATTAGTATTAGTTTTATTTTGTTATTATATTTTTATTATATTGAAATATTTCACAATGTTATTGTTTTTACTGTATTTTTCATCAAATAAATGCAGCCTTGGTGACCAAAAGAGACCTTTTGAACAGACTGTGTTTTTACTCAGGTCTTTAAAGTGAGACACCAGCTGTGCTGCACAGCTTGATAAGAAACCTTGAACAGCGTTTCATCTTCATCTCTTTCTATCAAAAAACAACAGTGTAGTCAAGGTCAGTGTCCGAGTGCATAGAGATGATATACTACAGTCACATGAGATGTTATGAGAGTCCTGCATCCACATGTCTCTGTGATCAACATGAGCAATTATAAAATAAATATTCTATAAATTCTATATATTTTCATATGCTTTTCTACACTGAATTACTCTGGTAAGTGCATCCCAAACCCTTTAGACATTTGGTACTACTGCAGATTTTTGCATGAAAATCAACTTGCCACATATTTTTCAGAGAGTAATTTGGTTTAAAATACCCCCATGGTTGCAATTGACAGTACACAGATTTAATTTGCGCTTGAGAATCAGGAATAGCCTTGATGCAGCAGTGCATGTGAAAAAAGCCAAAGCCATCCAATTGAAGCTGTCCCCAATCTCAGCGTAATTGGCCTGATTTGTCGAGTCGCACGGCGAGAGAAGTGAATGGAAGTCATCAAACTTTAATGTACTGCTTTTAATACGCTCCCGAAGGAGGGCTGAGTCTCGCTGGAATTAGACACCGTGTCCTAGACTCGCCAGCGCACAGACCGGCTGGAACCAGATGATTTTAAAGCGCAGCATGCGGTTATTCAATTACAAGTGTAACGTTCTGTGCGAATCTCGATACGGAGGCCTGCAGGGTTCAACAGAGACCCGACCTGAAGCAAACAAAACCGAGCACACACAAATCAATGGAGCAGCAGTTCACGGAAACTTTACAGGGCTCATTTAATGAGAAATCAAACGTTTCCTGATCTCTGAAAGAGTGCATTGTACTAAGAAAACATACTGTAAATTTCAGAACTCAAGTCCAAACTTTCAGCCCAAAAAGGGCAAAAACAACACATTCTGACTGATGAATACATATATAAAAACATGACCATCCATAATTACACATCACTTAACCTGTCACAGTGAGGTAACTGAATAAATACCATTCCTAAACTAGAACTAACAACCATCAGCTTAGTTATACACAGCACAGCTACTGTATATTAGCTGATTCAATGAATCGACTGAACCTGTTCACAAATCAGACAATCAGTACAAGTGGTCTTCTAATCAACAACTGTGAGTCAGGATCGATTGTCAAATTCATAATGAGCAACACAGCTAAATTAACGATATTAAATTCATGAATTTAGTCAATGACTCATTGTATTACAGATACATTTGAGTTGCAGTGAGTCAGAATCGATTGTCTGATTCTTTTCAATGAATCAATTGAACTTATTGAACCTGAATGATTCGTTTACAAACTAGACTGAATCAGGTCTCTAGTCAACATCTTGGTCTCTTTCAGATCTATTTGACTCACAGTTGATCAACTGTCTGATTCATATGCAGCATAGTTATATTAATGATATTCCGCTTGTGAACGACTCATTCTTTTGAGTCTGACCTTTTCAGTGAATCAGATGAATTGGTTCACTTGTGTTAATTGTAATGAGCCGATTCATAATTGGTGATGAGCAGCATGCTTATATTAGAACTGGTTCACAAAACCAGCCTGAATGATTTTTCACAATGAATCAATCCAAGCAGTTCTGTAGTCAACAACTAAAAAAAAAATCAATAGCGTTTGGAGTGAATCTTGGATTAAATAAATTAAAAATGTGAGATTAATTCCAACAAAACGTTATTTTTTAATGCAATTAATTATTCAAATATTTTCACAGTCCAAATAAACACTTATGTAGACATGGATATCCTCTTTCTACTCACTTTTCATCTGTTAATCTATCCGATTCTCTTGTATAACCAAAGCCTGGCTGTTCTGACCTCTCTATCTCTGCCTTCTGTTGTCTTGTTTCTTTCATTCTGTTCATTTCTCTCTTCATCCATCCATGCATGACGACTGAAGATCATGCAAAACGGACTATTTATATTGTCAGAGATATCCGGGTAGAAGGCAGGACGTGGTAAATATCTGCGATTGATTTATTAGAGCCACGAGCGCCGCGGAGGCCGTCACCAATGTGAAGGTCTACCAATAATCAGTTCACACACATATACAGAAACAAACACACAGAAAGCCCGCCTTGAGATTGAATGCTCATTAAAGGTTTTCACACAAAAACTAATTAAATTTGAATATGAAAAGAAAGCTGCTCGTGGTGATATGCGTGCATAGAAAAGAAAAACCTCTTTGGGAAGAAATTGCTCATTTCGAATCCCGTTTCAAACAGTCAGGAGTAGCATGTCTGTGATTTGATTCATATCATTCATTTGCATTATAATTGAGTAAAGCCATGTATTGCTCTTGATTAGGCATTGTACATCAGGCCAAAAGTGGAGCTTCTGCATAATTAAATGAGAAAAATAAACAAAGCGAATGCGCAAACCTAAATAACCCAATCAGTTGATTGTTCTTTTGTTGCTGACGGTTCACAGGTGGCATACAGCTCCTCTATTAAGCGTAAAAGTTAAAAGAGAAACAAAAGAGCATTAGAATGAAATTAAAAGGATCAGGAAGACAGACAATTAGGATGGAAAAACGAGAAAAGATGTTTCAAAGTCCCCTGTGAACCAGCTCTGAACAAGAAGATTTAGTGCGTTTCTTTTGGATTGCAGTGAAAGGAGATTAAAAGTGAATAAATAATAAAAAATAGACATTCTCTTCTATATTTAAAGTGGACATAAATGTCAAGAGTGACCCTGTTTACTTAATAAAAGGTTCATGATCTAAATGTACATGATTCATCAGTGCACACTGTTCCCAAGAAAAAAATGTAATCTTTCATTCATCAAAACGTAATAACCTGTTCTGAAATGATTTTCCTTTTCATGTAAGGTTTTTTTTTTTTAATGAAATGAATGCTCTGTATTTTAGTGATATTAAATTATATTCATGCAGTACTTATAACCCACTGATTACCTATTAACCACTTTTTAAGCATAGACCTGAAAATAAAATTTACATGTTATACTGTAAACTGATTATTACTGATCATTGAAAAAAGAAAAGTAACATTTAAAAATGCCTCATGAAAATTAAAAAAATATATATATTTTCCAAAACATGTTTTATTGTAAAACTGTGAGAAAATCAAAGCAATAAATCTAAACAAGTTATGTTCCAAATTTGAGGTTGATATCTCAAAAAGTACAATTTTGTTTGGGCGCAGTACCAAACCTTTCCACTAGATGAAATTCACTTCCCATTCATTTCCAGTGAACAACACCAAGTGTGATTATTTTTTTCAGGACCATTTATCCTTTTCAAATCATGTCCATTATTGTTTGAGTTTGTTCACATAGCAAGTGCCAAAACCTGCATGTTTCATACCATTCCAATGGCAAAAAAAACAAAACGTCAACTTTTTGAGGTCAAATAAAAGTTCCAGAGGGTTCATTTTCAACCACCGCACTTATAAAGTCCCAGCCTGATCAATTCCTTATGTATAAAATGCATGTATTCATATTGAAATCCTGTTCCACTGAGAAATACGTCACATTATGGAGGTGAAACGGTTATGAACACTGTTCCATGTTAACCAGAGATGATTCATGTGGCTCAATCAATTTTGTAGTCAGTTGGGACGATTTTATGTTTGTCATGTTGTTTTCCCAGAACAAATGACATGATCTTACAGATGAAGCGTTTGTTCAGAGTTTCTTCAGCTAGTGTGTTCTCTATAGCTCGGATATGAGCCGTAGTCACGGTCAAACCGCTAAAAATACACCTCCTTCTCTCTCATTCTGTTTTCCTCGTCACGTCTTGTGTCTCCTCAGTTTCATACTGTCTCTTTCTTGCTTGAGGGAGGTGAGCTCGTGAAAGAGTCATTCGTAGCTCCAGGGCTTGTGGCACATCGCTTGTAGCCACTTTCATACAGGACAATTTTTACAATGGGAAGATCTTGAAAAGTAAGTGTTAGTGAACACACCAAGACTTCAGCATGTGAAGACATGAACGATTGTCGTGTTGAAGAGAGGTGAGTGGATCAGACACAATTTGCACCTCCTGGACGATAAAGCAGACCAAAATACCCTACAAACCACATAGTAAAGAAACAAAATGATTCAAAAAACCTTTGCAAAGAGACATTCTGGATGGGCAAACACCATATTGTGAAGAACATTGGGATTCAAACAGTATTGGACCTCACTGACTCTCATTGTATGGAAAATACATACTCAAAAAATATTTAGGCCTACATTTAAGTATTATGCATTTCCATTCATTTGAATTACACAACAGGTCAGATTTCTGTATGTAACTGAACTGTATGTATTTAATTACTAATAATCTGCATTTTATTAATAAACAACATTTTTTGAAAATGCCCATATTTTGACCATTTTCATACATCTTAACTGAATACATTTAATTATTTTTACAATGAAAATATTTATGCTGATTCTAAATAATTTGAATAATGCTTTTTGAAAATTTGAATGATTTATTTTTGTGCAGAAATCTGATCTGTTTTTTACCTGTTGATTTATCTATGACTAACACATATCACATTGAGTTTATTCGCTTTTTTGTGTATTTTATAAATAAATAAGTGTTGCATTTGGGCCTGTTAAAAATGGCAGGGCCTTTTTTTTTAATGCACAGACATTTTTATAAATATTTTCTATTGGGTTTGGGTTGGGTTTTCATTGTGGGTTCTTTGGCAGAAAAAGGAAAGTAAATGAGTGAATAATTTTCATTGTTTTGTGAACTATGTTATGAATACACACACACATACACAGAGTTGTGGCTTTCCAACTCACTCTCAGTACGCACTGGTGCTAATATCACTCTATCTGAAACCGTACAGAATAAATAGCACTTATTTAGCACAGGAGAGCAGGATATTTGGTGTTCAGTTTAATTAAATGCCTGAAGTAGTTAAGCTGCATCCCAATTAGCATGCTATTATAATATGTGCAAACAGGATTAGAGCATCTCAAATCTCACTACACTGAAAACAGTACGCCAAACATGTCCAGATGGCACAATAGTTTAGTGGATTATTGAACTGCATGCTTTTTGGGCTAATATTGCCCAGTTTTATTAAGATTCAGAGGAAATGTGGTAAGAAATGTGATGTCAAAAGTTGCCAGAGCTGTTTTAAAAAGTGTGAACAAAAAGTGAAGTAGAAATTCATTAATGTAAAGAACTAATGATTACATGCAAAAACAACAGTATGCAGCAATATGCAATTTTATCACATGGCATTCAGTACTTGTTCAGAGTACATTATTTTAGACTATTTGATTATTGATGCAGATCAAGTTATCTTATCAAAGCAATTTTGTGTTTAATTAAACACACATACACACAAATCCCCAACTAATTTCTCAAAGACATTACTAGGAGACTCATTCCTAAAACCCACATGAAACAACATTCATCTGCACAATTACTTTCAATACCTATGGATAATATATATATATATATATATATATATATATATAATTGTTTATTTTTTTTTATAATAGTGACTTTTTACCTCAGAATGCTGACTTGTGTTAATCTCACAATTCTGATATACATCAGAGCTATTTTAGTATCATTGAGATTTTATTGACTGTAAATTAATTTTTTATTTTTATTTTTGTATTTCCTATTTTTATTTTTATTTAATTGCAATTAATTTTAATTGCAATTAATTTTAAACTTTTAGTAATTTTGTGCTTATGCAATTTTTCTATTTGTAATTTTTTAAATTAACTTTTTATTTCAGTTTTAGTTTTAGTTATTTTAGTATATCAAGTTAAACTGAATGAAAATGAGTATGTGTAGTTTGGCAACTCGCTGAAATAATATTTTTTAATATTTTATTTCAAGTAGCAAATATTTTTTTTTATTTGGCTTTAGTTTTAATTTTAGTGAACTCTGATATAGATATAAAGCCATAATTGTAACTTCGCAATAGTAAGAAACAGTTTATATCTCACAATTCTACTTAATTTTGACAATTTCAGAATTACAAGAAAAAAAAGAAATTGCCAGAAAAAAGTCCAAACTGTGAGATAAAAGCTCATTTTTATATTTATATCCCATGGCAGAAATGAGCTTTCATAAATACCTGAGAGCAGATGAGACTCCTGTCAATATTTGCTGAATGATCTTCATATAGAAACATTGGTTCTAATTGATTTATTAATTCTTCTGAATAGTTTTATTTGTTTAGCATGAAATTTAATGCATTCCAATGCTAAAAAAGTGTAAAAAACAATCAAAACAAAAAAACTAGCACATAGCAAATAGTTCAACGAGACAGAAGTACAAACAAACGGAGTGGTGTAATGCAGCATGACCCAATACAAACCAAAATATAAAAAATACTTTCTAAATTTAAGCTAAAAGGTTTTAGTGAGTAAATGGGAAACAAAAAGGAGCTTTTGCTGTTATATGATTATCCATTTTACAGTCAGAAATCACACGTTTTGCATACAATCCTGACCTTCATAGCACCTGATATGGGTTCATAGAGAAAATAAGCAGTTCGGTCCGTCTCTATTGCGTGGCAGCAGCTAATGGGGCTCATTTGGCCGTGACACCTGGCTAAACAGACGCTTTGGTTAAAAGGCACCTTGCACACATTTCTGTTCATTTTAACCTACATTGGTACTGAAGGTCTCAGCATGACACAGTATGGAGTGGAGAAGGGTTGAAAATAGAAGATCTTATTTAAACACATGGCTGGTGGCAGAGCCGTACGGCCGTGATGAATCGCTGCGGCACACAGTCTGTGTGCTCAATGACAGAATCAGACAGACTGACAGAAACTAGATGAGAAGATCTGCAAGTGTTGCATTTGCAGAAGTCAAACATCTACATAACATTTTATTCTCATAATTCGATTTATAATGTAAGCAAAAATGGAGAGTGTTGATTACTTAAAAGGTGATGTGTGTCAATTTTCAATATATAATACAATTTTTCTATCCAAACTTCATATTCAGAGTCATTATACAAAATACATTTTTAGGAAGAATCCCCAAAAAGTGTAACACTGTGATGCTTTCAAAACACTGATCTGCTGGTTTAAGCTGCCTGATACAGCTACATTAGCTCAACCAATGGTGCGAGTCTGGGGGCGGGACTATCTGTCTGTCCAACCAATGGAAGATATTTGGGAAATATGTTTAATAACAGTTATTAGCAATTCCATTTAGCATCAATGACTCACTTCACCTGTAAATACATGTGAATACAACTAAGCTACAATGACAATAAAGTTATTAAACATAAACAAAATTAAAAATGATTAATATTATAATAAATAAAAAGAGAAGGATTTCCAGGCTTCATGTGTGTGCATTGTGACAAAGCCATAAATTTGGCATTATGTATGCATAATTCAGCCCTAAGTAAAAAATATAAGATATATTTTGCATTTTTAGATTTTGTTATATCATCATGTTTGCAAGAAAATGAAATTTTATAACCACTTTTTTTTTTTTTTTGCATTTTGACATTATTTTCATAGCAATTAAGCACATTTTCCTCCACACAACATTTTCCTTTGAGTAATGTTGAATTTTGAATTACTGTAAAATTACAGTCTGGCAGTACAAAATACTATTATGATATTTAAATAATTTATCATAGCACTGCTCAAAAGTTTGGGGTCAGTGAAGTTTGAAGAATGAATGACAGTTTCCGCAAAAATATTGGGCAGCACAACTGTTTTCAACATTGATAATAATCAGAAATGTTTGTTGAGCAGTAAATCAGTATATTATTATGATTTCTGAAGATCATGTGACACTGAAGACTGGAGTAATGATGCTGAAAATACAGCTGCGCATGTACATATATTCAAATGGAAAACAGTTATAATGTAATAATATTTCACAATATTACAGCCTTGGTGAGCAGAAGAGATTTTCAAAAACAGAGAAAAACATTACAGACCTCAGATTCTTGAACAGTATATATGCATCATATTTGCGTAAACGTAAATGCTCATTTTTTGAGTGATTACGCAGACCATGATGAAGGTTACCAAATTAATATTCAAACAGCGAATGCGATTTCAGTGCATTTTGTGGGCATTATAGTCTATTAATTAACTTGATTATGAATGAACAGGATAACAGGCCTATATTTCTGCTCACAAAGCATGCAGCAGCTGATGTGATACGAGCCACCTCACTGTAAATCAACAGCCGAGCTCCTGAACAAATCTGAGCTGTACTGATGCGTCAAGAGCAGCGTTCAGAAACACAGCCGAATCAACTTTTTAAGCTTGCAACTAAATTATGTATTTACCAAACCGAACCTCTCTCTCTCTTGCTACCTTCTTCAAAAGTGTGATTTTTCATTCAGTGCTAATTTGAGAAAGACAAACAGCTCGGGGCTTTCAGGACAGCCTGCTTGACATTTTCACAGCTTCAATTATTCACACTTTTGACAATACAGCCGACAGCCCAAAAGGGTACCGCAGCTAAATGAATAGAGCATGTTATTTTCTCTTTTTTGTCAGTTTCTTTTTCTCTTTTCTTGCTCATGTCCTTCTTTCTGTCTATCTAGTATAAATTCCTGCTTGAAATACGGGCCGTATAGAAAGGTCAGAATCACCATATTTCACCATGTGTCACTACAGTATGTACTTTAAGTACTTTGCCTTCGAGCGCAGCGGCACTATATGACAGGACATGTGCTGTGTTTTCTGAGCTATTAAGGCAACATGAAACAGTCCATTACTTCCATAATGTGATGCATTTGAAGAAGTATGATGCAATAGCTGCCTAAAACAATGAGGGAATAGTTATTAATGACTATTTAATGATTATTTAAGTGATGTCAGTCGAAAATAAAAGTATTTTCAGAACTGGCAGAATTTGATTTCATTGTAATAAAAGATTCTGAGGACAAACATTTTTTTTCTTTGGAATAATGTGCAATGGGGAAACTATGAAAGATGGTTGCCGCCATGGGACAAATAAATAAAGGAATAAAGGTAATTGTGACTTATCTCATAATTCTGACTATTTTCTCAGATCTGCAAAATATAAACTCAGAATAGTAAGAAAAAACTCAGAATTGTGAGATTCTAACATTTTTTCTTACAATTGCGTGTTTCTATCTCACATTTGCAAGTTATAAGCAAATAATTGCGAGCTGACAGTATATCTCTCAATTTTCCTCAGAATTGTGAGATATAAACCCGGAATAGCAAGAAAAAACATTAAAAAGTCACAAATTTGATCTCAAATCAACTTTTATCTCAGTACAGCTTGCAATTCTGACTTTTCCCTAGAATTGTGTTTTTGTATATCTCAATTTTAAGTTATTAACTCATAATTGATATAAACCCAGAATAGTGAGAAAAAAAGTTACAATTGTGAGATAAAATTCACAATCACCTTTTATATTAGTACATTTCACAGTTCTGAGTTTCTGACACAGTACAGCTGACATTTTTTCTTCAGAATTACAAATTTATATCCTCCAATTCTGACTTTTTTCTTAGTATTACAAGTGTATATCTCACAATTGGTGTGAAATTGTGGTTGAGATTGAGGTGTGAGATACAGTATAAACTCAGAATAGCACAAAAAAAAAAATCATAATTGTGAGATAAAAAGTCTAAAAGAATTATGTTTATCAAGTGTATCTCACAATTCTGACTTTTTTTCGTAGAATTGCATGTTTATCTCAATTTTAAGTTATAAATTCGATCATAAGTTTACAGTATTTCTTGCAATTATAACTTTTTAATAAATTTGAATTATACCTCACAGTTCTGAGTTTATAACTCACAATTCAGAATTTATACCTTACAATTGCAAGTAGCAAACTCATAATTGTAAGTTTACTAAATTGTTTTCTCAGATATAAACTCTGAATAGTGAGAAAAAGACTGAATTGTGACCTGACTGAAAAGTCACCTTTCCATAGAAATCTGACCAGAAATGTGTATTAAAAATAAACTGGTTCAGTTTTGATTTCATGTTGACTTAAAGCAAATTTCCCCATGTCTTTTAGTGCTATTGTTCTTCTATATATCTAGTCTTCCCATCTAGAGATCACTCTCTCTCTCTCTCAGCACAGCAGGGGGTTTGAGAGGAAGATTGTGTCATAAAGAAAACAGAACAGAGTTTCTGCTCATTTTTGCATTTCTCTCTCTGCTCCCGATTGATGCAACACGAGGAAATCAGGCAGCCGATCTCCAGAACCAAACACTCGTCTCCATTTCTGCGGATATTCAATACAAGGAAGTGCATGAATAATGTAGAGGCCAGCGGCGCTGTGCTTTATCAGCGGGCCGCTTCTGTCCAGATTTGTCCCAATGGCACGTCCTTCACTCTTACACACAGCGGCCTTTCATGGCCAATTAGGCCTATTTGTCCTCACGTATGTAGGTTAGAACCATCAGAGCTGTGATTTGTTTTAAATAAAAATCACTGCTGGGATTTAGAAGGTCATTTGAAATCTGAAATAGCTTGAGTACAGCGTTTTCTCTGGGGTTTGAGTAAAACACCAGAGAGCACAGTGACATTTAGGAATTAACGTAGTGAAAAACTTCTCTGCTGATGGATTTAACGGCGTGACGCTTGAAAACAAAAACACAAAGCTGCTTTACTGACGTCTCTGAGCTCCAAACCGCTCCCTCACTGCCTCATGCCTACATAGACAACATCAGCTTTTTATTCAATTAAAGGGGACCTATTATGCCCCTTTTTACAAGATGTAAAATAAATCTCTGATGTCCCCAGAGCGTATATATGAAGTTTTAGCTCAATATACCCCACAGATAAATTTTACAGCTTGTTAAAATTGCCACTTTTAGGGTGTGAGCCAAAACCCGCTGATTTTGAGTATGTTGCTTTAATGCAAATGAGCTGTTGCTCCCGGAGAAGGGGGCGGAGCTTCAAGAGCTCCAGCTCCGCATTAGCAGACAGTGCTAGCCTTTGCAAATAAACATTCCCCTATTAGTACAAGCCTGTTATCTTTACAGAAAACTACTCTGTTTCAAAGTCAGTCATCTGATTATACTGTGCATAATAAATTTGTGTTTATGAATTACACAGACAGGAAGCACGGCGGGATAAAAATAACAACATAGCTGGTCTCATGCTATCACAAACTTTATAAGTCCCACTTCTGATTATGAGCTCGACAACTTCAACTTATTAATTTACCGGGATATTTCCTTCGAAAATGAAACTTAACCACAGTGTCCTCGGCTCAGATTGAGGGGAGATTATGGAGACTCCTATGTTCATTAGTGCATCCCAAAACACAACACTTGTAAAGCCTCTTTGTTGCTGACATTGTATATATCTCCAGTAATGGTGGACCGCAGCTTCTCACTCAGGGCTGTGTTTATGCTAATAGAGCAGAGAGCGTCACAAATGAGTGGGACTTTTTCCCCTCGGTGACGTGAACAGAGGGAGAATCTGAAACGGCTCGTTTGGAGAGACCGTTTATGATTTATTGGTTTTATAAAAAATGATTTGGTGGATTTTTAACATTATAGGATGGTTGTTTTCACACCCTGCGGCCACACAACTGTGTTCAAACACCTTATAAAAGTGATTTTTGCATAATAGGTCCCCTTTAAACTTTTCCAAATGCATATTATATTAGATATTCTTTAACTATATATTATTTATGGATGAATATTATTATTAGTAGTAATAGTAGTAGTATGATTATTAAGATATTGCTAAAACATTTTGGTTTGTAAGATTTTTTAAAAAGAAATGAATACTTTTATTTAGCAAGAATGCATTAAATGACTTCAAATGCTGTTCTTTTGAACTTTCTATTCTCAAAGAATCCTGAAAAAATTATATTAAACATATATTTATATTAAAAATACATATATTATATATTAAATATAAAATAAATATGTATTTAAACAAAATACACTCACCGGCCACTTTATTAGGTACATTTGTTCAATTGCTTGGTAACACAAATTGCTAATCGGCCAATCACATGGCAGCAACTCAATGCATTTAAGCATCTAGCTGTGGTGAAGACGACTTGCTGAAGTTCAATCCGAGCATCAGAATGGGGAAGAAAGTGGATTTAAGTGACTTTGAACGTGGAAGGGTTGTTGGTGCCAGACGGGCTGGTCTGAGTATTTCAAAAACTGCTGATCTACTGGGATTTTCACGCACAACCATCTCTAGGGTTTACAGAGAATGGTCCGAAAAAGAGAAAATATCCAGTGAGCGGCAGTTTGTGGATGAAAATGCCTTGTTGATGTCAGAGGTCAGAGGAGAATGGGCAGACTGGTTAGAGAAGATAGAAAGGCAACAGTAACTCAAATAACCACTCGTTACAACCAAGGTATGCAGAATACCATCTCTGAACGCACAACACGTTGAACCCTGAAGCAGATGGGCTACAGCAGCAGAAGACCACACCGGGTGCCTCTCCTGTCAGCTAAGAACAGGACACGGAGGCTACAATTCGCACAGGCTCACCAAAATTGGACAATAGAAGATTGGAAAAATGTTGCCTGGTCTGATGAGTCTCGATTTCTGCTGCAACATTCAGATGCTAGGGTCAGAATTTGGCGTAAAGAAGATGAAAGCATGGATCCATCCTGCCTTTTCTCAACGGTTCAGGCTGCTGGTGCTGGTGTAATGGTGTGGGGGATAATTTCTTGGCACACTTTGGGCCTCTTAGTACCAACTGAGCATTGTTTAAACGCCACAGCCTACCTGAGTATTGTTGCTGACCATGTCCATCCCTTTATGACTACAGTGTACCCATCTTCTGATGGCTACTTCCAGCAGGATAATGCACCATGTCACAAAGCTCAAATCATCTCAGACTGGTTTCTTGAACATGACAATGAGTTCACTTTACTCAAATGGCCTCCACAGTCACCAGATCTCAATCCAGTAGAGCACCTTTGGGATGTGGTGGAACGGGAGATTCGTATCATGGATGTGCAGCCGACAAATCTGCAGCAGCTGCGTGATGCTATCATGTCAATATGGACCAAAATCTCTGAGGAATGTTTCCAAAACCTTGTTGAATCTATGCCACGAAGAATTAAGGCAGTTCTGAAGGCAAAAGGGGGTCTAACTCGGTACTAGCAAGGTGTACCTAATAAAGTGGCCAGTGAGTGTATATTTATACTACAGGGCTAAAAAAATAAAAAATAATCTGGTCTTTGGTATTTCTTAAAATTTGGAAAATAAAACCTCAGAGGAGCATCAACATATGACAAATCACACCGTGTCATTATTTATTTAGCAAAATGTATTTATATTTATTTAACTATCATTTTCTGTATGACTTTATCAGTGTTTCACATCATTCTGGAGGAATTTTGGCCCTCTCTTCTTTTCAACGTTGCTCTAGTTTATTGAGGCTTGTGGGCATTTGCTTTTATTGTTTATTTTCTTTTGTAAATTTGCTGGTGTGCTTGGGATTATTGTCCTGTTGCATGACCCAATGTTGGTCGGATGGCTTCACATTTGACTCTAGAATACTTTGGTATACAGAGTAGTAACTGACTGTGAGGTGCCCAGGTCCTGTACCTACAAAACAAGCCCAAAATCATCTTCCCTCCACCAGTACAGTATGTGTGACTTTTGGTATGAGGTGTTTGTGCTTAGTTTTCACCAAATGTGGCACCGTGCATTATGGCCAAACATCTCCACTTTGGTCTCGTCTGTTCAAAGAACATTGTTCTAGAAGTCTTATGGGTAACACTTAATTTTGATGGTCGCATTTGAACATTCTGTTAACAATAAGTAAAGTTGCAGTTGCATGTCTACTAACTCTCATTAGAGTATTAGCAGACTGTCTGATTAATATCTGCTAACTCTTTATTTGAGATGGTGTTCCAATAGAGATTCTATAACTTTGCAAGTACATGTCAACTTATTCTAACCCTAACAGTCTACTAATACTCTATACCAACACTCTATTGAGAGCTAGTAGATATGTAGGCGCAACGTTACTTATAATCAATAGAGTGTGTTAAAGAGACCATCAAAATAAGGTGTAACTGTCTTATGGCTTGTTCAGAGGCAATTTTGAAAACTTAAGCTATCCTGCCATGTACTTTTTAGAGAGAAGAGGCTTTCTTCTGGCCGATGGAGTTTTGGTTCCTTGCCGCTGTCGCCTCTGGCTTGCTTAGTTGGGGACGCTTCATTTCCAGCGATATCGCCGACCTTATTGCAAAGACACTATTTAAACTTATTGACACATTATTTTCCTTTTTTTGATATTGTGCAGTGCTTTGACACAATTTGCATTGTAAAAAGCGCTATATAAATAAAGGTGACTTAACTTGACTTCTGGCAACCCTTCCAAACATTCCATACTTGACTGGTCTTATTCTAATTGTACTGTCATGAACTTGATCATATCACATGTTAACTGAGGCCTGTGGAGCCTGCGGTGAAGTTCTCGGGTTGTCTGCCATTCATCTGAGCATTACATGGTCTGATCTTGGGGTGAATTTGCTGGGACATCCACTCCTGGGAGGATTGGTGTCTGTTTTGAATGTCTTCCACTTGTGACTAAACTTCCTCACTGTAAATAATTGATAATCAGAAATGATCAGCATATTAGAATGATTTCTGAAGGATCATGTGACACTGAAGACTGGAGTAATGATGCTAAAAATTCAGCTTTGATCACAGAAATAAATTACATTTTAAAATATAGTCACATAGAACACAATTATTTAAAATCGCAATAATATTTCACAAAGCCTTGGTGAGCAGAAGACACTTCTTTCAAAACTTAAAAAAAAAAAAAAATTTACTGACACCAAATGTCTGGACAGTAGAATTTAAATTAATATATAAAATATGTAAATTATATTAAACTTTGTAGTATTTAATGTATGTATATTTAAAGTTATTCTTTGCATTTATAATATCTTGAATTAAGTTTTTCCACTGAATGCATTCCAAACACATTTTGTTTCTAAACATAACCAACATATCAGCAATACTAATTATTTAGAGAATGTATAAACGTATTTTTCCATTGTAAAGTAGCACATGCAAAAACCATCGTTAATTTTGTATACCAACTGATTTACCCTGAAAATATGATTTTATTTTACCATTGCTAAAGTGAAGCTTCACCGCTGATTCTTCAGTGACATACCAGCTTTGACTCTCAAGCTATCGTGCAACAACAAGACATCAGTCGCCTTCAGTTCGGCTTCTTATTTTTATTTTTAGCACAAGAGCATATTTAGTTCACTAAAGCAGTTAGGTGGGGCTTATTCAGGCCAATAAAAAAAAAGCATCCACACACACACACACACACACTTACTGAAATAGTGCTGCTAAAGTGAATGTTAATTTGGTGGCATAAAGACACAGCTGGTACTGCGAGACGTGAACATTGTGTCACATTTCAGCAGCGAGCGCGCACAGAAAGAGCTCTCAGCCTGAGCCCTGTTTAGATATGAGTAAGCGCTATTGAAAAGCCTATTGAGCCGCCTATGATTAGCAGTCCATTCATGGCCTTTGCTGTGGCTGTTGGCCCTCGCTCCCTTATTGACTCGCCGTGATGGACTGACTTCGGCCCATTCAAGAGAAGCCCGTTCACAATGGCAGACTGAGATAAGATAGAAACTTCACTGCTGTTTGAGGGCTTTCGGTTGATAAGATTGTTTGGAGGTTTCTAATGAAAGCAAGAGTCAATCATCAATAGAAAGCAAAACATGGACACAAGATTGAGGATATACTTTAAGACAAAGTACCTCAAATCTGTGCATTTGGTGCTGACTGTAGATCATGCAACAGATCTTGTGCACTAAAGTGAATGCATTAATTCATTTCTACATGTATTAGCTCTAGAATGCACTGATGGCTCAGTTCTGTTTCAAAACCTTGTAATGCACCGTCCTATACAGGCAACATGATTATTAAAATTAATAAGTTTCAGCATTAGTTAATGCATTAGGTATCACAAACTAAAAATGAACAACATTTTTGCATTATTTATTAATCTAGGCTAATGCTAATTTAAAAATGCATTATTAAATGTTAATTCATGTTTGTTCATAATAAACTAGCTGATGTTAATTTAGTACATTAAGCAAGATTTGTTTGAACAAACTTTTACTTTATTAAAATTGCTAGACCAATTAAAAGATACAACATTGTTTTCTTGCTTCTTTTCCTTTGCCAACTGATTTTTAATAAAATAAAATTTCTTTATTTGAATATTTTACAATGGATGTTTTAGAAAAAAATAATTTAAGCAAGATTACTAACTGTAGAATTGTTCATTGTTATTTGATGTTAACTGCTGAATTAATGTAGATTCTTATTGTAAAGTGTAGCACTGAATGCATCCTTCACAGAGAAGGCAAACATAGAATGCATTTTGATATAATTATTGTTAATATATAAATGACTATTTCAATTAATTAAATAGACTATATTTCTTAATATTTGTGTGTACAGTTTTTACGGTGTTGTATCATTATCTTCATTACTTCACACCAGATCATCATAAGTCTATTGAAATCAATTGTGCATCCAGTTTCCCGTTTGCTTCATGTGAGACGCTATTTGTATGACACGCATTTGCGCTCCAAATCTGTCACTTATGAGCCTCCATTTCAGTTAGGACGCATGTCGATGGTAGACAGCAATGCAGTGCACTAGGTTGTAGAAAAGAGTCTTAGCATTACTCTTCTTATTCACATCAGGATCCTCAGCTTTTGTCAGTGAAGTTACAAAAAAAACAATGAGAAAGTAATAAGAAATGTGGATTAGACAATGTGAACAAAGTTTGTGGACTGCAAAATCACTTCCAAATGCCTTGTATACTGTGTGTATTGTTTATTGTCTAATCTGTAGGATTATTGTCTTTGTACTACATACATTGCATTTCTGATATGCGATATGCAAAATGGCATTTCTATATATTAATGTCATGCTGATAATATTAATGTTTTGAATGAATTATTGCCAGTACCTGAAGAGAAACCATGTCTGGGTTGAATGACAATAAAGTTAACTTGAACATGCATTTGCAAACTTTAATAGCTAATAATATAACAGTTCCAAGATTATGCCACCATAATTCAAATTAAAACAACATTACAAAAAAGCATAAGATGAAGAATTAAGCAACAATCCCCATATGCAGCGCAGAATGCTCTGAGAAATGCGTCAAAAGCCAAGATATCTAGGTCTTCTGCGAGTTGCTAAAACAGTGCATGTAAGTGTGCCCAGAGATGAATTGAGCATTTGCCAAGCCATCAGCCTGTTATAGAGAGCATCACAGATGACACTCACTGCGGTAGATAAAATCTCAAGAAATGAGAGCTAATAAAACAATCTGAGCAGATCTGTTGTATTTTTGAAGATGTTTAAAAGGACAGACATTTGTTACGCAACACATTGTTTGGTCAAAAGTTGACAAACTTTCAAGTCATGCATAGACAAAAAAAGCATTTTGCAGAAAGTTCAGAGGTAAGAATAAAATAAATGTAGCTGAGGGTAAATTAGATGGGCTTTCAACAGGGCGGGCAGACACCAGAAACAAGAATGATGGAGCTGGATGCACAAACAAAACCAGAACTGACCTGAATCTTAAAATCCATTCTATTCAGCCTTTATCTTAAAGGAGCCTGTGTGACACGACTAAAAATGTGTGAGCATATGATCGACTGGAACCAGTTTTTTCAAAACAGCTCAATTCACATACGATGATGCCGTATTTCACATCACACAGAATAGCCAGACAGCTAAAGAAGCAAATTCAGTTTTCACAAAAAAGCAAGAAGTTAATTAGGCTGCATGCTGAAAAACAGCCCAAATGCTTATATTGACCTCCTGAGATGGTGAAGCAGCATTTCTGACAGTATCAAACCTTATTTTTGCTTCCGGTTCATAGGAAGCAACATGCCAGTGTGTAAAACTGCACATATTTGAATTCATACAGCACTTTTTTAGAAACGCAAACATTTTGTTTTGGCCTTTACTCAAACTATTCTTAACCTGCTTTGGGAAATGTCTCATGTAGAGGTCTGGAGAGCATGCATCTGAGCCCACCCTTCAGCCTTAAACCAGCTGCTTTATTAATAACCGTGATGGTCCAGCAGATTCACTATAGGAATTAACGTGGCTAGCAGTTCTTTTAGTCATTTAATTAAGTCCAAGTCGACTGCTCACTACAAAGTCATTCATTATCACTGTTATAAATGCAGCTATCACTCCCAGCCTGTGTTTCAATCTACATCTACGAGATAAGACTAACAGACAGTGGTCATTATAGGAATATTTCCCCTTCATCAAGTGCTTATTAGCCCAAATACATAAACTACACGACAAATAGCCTCATGGCTGTGTCTCAAACAATACTGAGCATACTGTATAGTATTTGCGTTCCACCGGCATTTTTGTACACAAGCTTTCTGACTCAAAACGGGCCTATGATGCCCCAAAAAATGCAATCTATGTAGTCAGCACACTAGGTTTTGAAACACAGCCCAAGACCTCACACTGTGTTCCGGCTCATCAGACACAAACACACGGGCACACTTACAAAACAACAGCTAAACACACACATACTGACACACAGCACAAATATCCTGAGACAAGAAGGTTCAGCAGATGGAGGAGTTTTACCTCAGATGTTCGGATGACTGTTTCCTTCGCTCTTGAGGAACATTAAACTTCCCAGCGCCGCTCTTCGTCTCAATGCGAGCTCAGGTCTGGCGGTGTGTGAGATCAGCAGCACAGGAAACACGCCGCATTTGTCCTTAAAATCACTTTATGTCCGGCGAACGCGAAAACGAGCCACTCTGATCTCCATCACTGCGAGTTTCATCCGCGAGGAGAGCAGCACAAACACTGAGAGGAGAGAGATCTGTGTGTGCGTGTGCTTGAGAGAGAGAGAGAGAGAGAGAGAGAGAGAGAGAGATCAGCACCACGGACAGCGACCCCCATTCATTCAGTTTAGACGTTTATCAAGGAAATAAATAAAACGAGTAAAAATTATAATAAAATAAAATAAAAAACTTTTTTTGTCTTTATTTTTTTTTTTTAAATCTTCAAAGGCTTGCTAATAATATACTTTTTTAAATATTTGACTCAAAATTTTTAATAAAAATTTGCCTTAGGCCTAAAATCCGTATGATTTTCGTTCTTCAGTGTAAAAAAACCCCCTAAAAACTACCATAAAAGTCTGGAAGTCACACAAGTCATACATAGCTGAATTTTATTACATGCACTTCCAAAATTTGTATTAGTACTTTTATTAGTAGTAGTATTAGTAGCAGAAGTAGTTACTGCTGTTGTTGTCCAGGTCTATTACTGTGATTTAATCTATTTCACATGAACTAAATGACAAGTAAATACAGAAAACTATAGCTGAAGTTACAGTCAAACATTATTTTTCCTTAAAATGTGAAAGAAAAGAAAAAAGAAAAGACATATCTTTGTATATGTCAGGCCTGAATTAAACGGTTACACACAGGACAGAACACACTCTTCCTGACAGGCTCGCATTAAAATACTGATAATAGTTTGTTCTGTTTAACAGTCTCTTCTTCAGGTCTAGAGAGGACTGGAACTTGAAAACACTCAGTTTGGTCTTTATTTACCTGCAGACGCATGTGACACATATGCTGAGGTCTTCTGGGAGGAGGTATTGGGAATAATATGTCAGCCGTGATCTGAGGAGGTGACTGAAGCGTTTGACTCGTGTGAAGTGATTTGATGCATGGATGCAGTTATTATATACAGAGTTAACTGGGTTAAGGTGTCTCTAAGTGCACAAACAAATCTGAACAACTATATGAGTTTATTTTCAGAGATCCTGGAATAATGCCACTTACATGATCTTTCCATCATTAAGAGTCATGTCAGCTTTCCTATTCTTGTGCAACACCTTTACTCTGTAATTACTCTGTGTTCTCATTTAATGATTTTTATGTAAATATGCTACGGCAATACTGTATGCTCTGCTCGGCTCAACCTCGGTGACTTTAACTGTTTAATTAATTACACAATGACAAGAAAATATAGATATTCATTCAACATTAATTTTGTATTTTTATGCATCAATTTAAATAACATCTAACAATATATTTGTGTAATTGAACAAGATGAATGTTTTAGAGAAACACAAAGAAACAAACCACAAAATATCCCAGTCTTCACAAAATCCATTGATAATAATTCTTGTTTATCCTCTACAATGATGCCAATTCCTGAATGTCATTATGATAGAAAAGCTGTGATAGAAAGTGATAAAGGACATTGATTGACAAACTATTACTAAATACAAAACGATCACTCATCAATAAGCTGTTTGAAACATTTCAATTAGACAGAGAGAGAAAGAAAAAAGAATGTTCTCATTCAAGTAATTCATATTGTCAAAAAAGTAAATTTAGTAATACTTTTTAAAATGTACTGCTTTCAAATGATCCAATTAAGGACATTTGCTGTTTGCTGAGAGGTTAAAGATTTGTGAGATTGAACACATATGCATGTCTGCTCCTCTTTTATCATCATCATGAAGGCCTCTGGAGAAGTGTTTAGCCCCGAGCTGCCAATAGGAATCTGTCAGTGCAGTCTACAGCTACTTGCTTTGGATTAAAAGTCTGACAAGCGGTACATTTTTGCATACTTATCCTTTAGACTCCCTTCTCTGCAGAAGCTAATGGGATGAAGCGAGATTCAATCCGAACCTTTCCGTTTGATCCCACCTCAAACACATTAAATCCAAACGCCAGTTCTGTCCTGAACCAAACTCTTACCCAAACTACCCTCAAACTTCCACCCTAGTCTGGATTATCCTGAAGTGACCTGAAACTTCTCATATATGAACGTACATTGTGCATTTATAAACATTTATCATCGGTTCTAAGCGTTGATCATCTAATTAAGAACTGATATTAGTGAATTTCTCAGAAGAATAGATGTTTATTCACATTCGAATGTGCTTTGTGTTATTTGTAGCCAAGTCCTTGTGAAAAATAACCATCAAGTAATTCACATCCAAAAGACTGCCATCGTCACTCTTTTAAAAGTATTTTTAGCTCATCAAATAAAGAGAGATGAGCAGAGATGTCAAAAGCACATGAAGAGCTTACGTGACGTGGCATCTGATCAGCAGATGGTTGTGAGACACATGAGAACATCCATAGATGGGAACAGCTGCCATCCACCAAATTCAGCCCAAATCCGTTTAGAGACAACAGCTAAAATGATCTCAAACAAACTACTTTAGGTGGATGTTTTAGGATAAAGATAGCATGGCGTAAGAGAGATGGTACTTCACTTTGTGTCAAAATGGTTGATTTATTACCCTCATAAAAATTCCACCCCCCTCCCATAACTGGACACCTGTTTGGACACCTGTTTTGTACACCCCTAGCCCCCACCGTCTCTAAGCGGCCATTTTATTGACCTTATGGTGAACTTAAGAATTTATGACTGTGTGTGTGTGTATGTGTGTGTGTGTGGGGCCGATGTTATGTGGTTTAAACTTTAAATGATGAATTTGTGTTAAATGGGGTAAAGGGAAGTTTTTATTAAAGTGTTTTCACATACACATCAAGAAAAAAAAACATCAAACATGTACGTAAAACGTACAAAGACTGTTTATTTCCCTACAAGTGTAGACTTAAAACAGGAAAAACGTAGAAAATAAAACAAAAAAGCATTAGATACACTATCTTAAAACTAGTTGTTTGACAAAGTTAAATAGAAGAAGTGAGCGCGTTCGTTTAAACCTATTTTGCGGTTTTAAAAAGTTGTGACTTTAAAACAGATACAAAGTTAAATAATATAGATTCGTTTTTATCTTACGATGGTACGTGTGTTTTTCCCTTACAAGTGGACACTAGTCTTGTTAAAACAGTTTTAGGAAAAACTAAAACAAATAAAAAAGCATTAGATACGCTATTTTTCCTATCATTAGAATTTAAAACTAGATCGTTTGACAAAGTTAAATAAATAGAAGAGTTGCGAGCGCGTTCGTTTATCTATAACAAAAAAGAATCGGATGCGTTAGTTAAAACAATAAGATATTTATCAAAAAACTATGTCTTGCTTTAAAAAAAATAGTTTGACTTTATAACAGACATAAAGTTAAATAATATAGAGACGAGTTCTCTTACCGTGAAGTGAAATAAAAAATATCAGACCGTTAAAACACCAGCATAAGATAGCTGTAAAAATCTTCTCGCATTACAATTGAAAACCTAGCATTTGTCCCAACTTAGAAAAGTTAAACAAATGTCTATCTTACGCAGCGTCTGTTTACACAACCTCAAGCTTCTGTGTCAAAACTGAGAATGAGCTGCGGGCCGCTGTCAGGACACACCCACAGCACCGCCCTCTAACGCTGTAAGGAGAGTCTGAAGATTTGCATGTTAAAGAAATTAAAGTAATGTTTTAACATTAGAACAAAGTTATTTTATAAATATTTTACATTTCTCAATTAATGAAACCGTTCACCATTCATCATAAAACTTTTCACTTTAAAAGGTTACATAACCTTCTTGTAAACAAACGCCCCACAGGGGAAAAATGTTGTTTGTTTGTCTTATTTTATTTTAGTTATTCACACTTAACACCTTTTATTTATTTACTCTTTGATATTGTCAATCTTAAAACTTCTAGTGTGCTGCGTCGGTTAAAATACACGTGCGGGAAGAAACTGAAATGATAGCAAATGTTTTGGATTTTCAGTCATAATTAGAGGGGTGGTAAACTTTTTTTTTTTTTTTCTACAACATCTTACGAATGTAAATGTATGTCTCACACAGAGCGACCGAATGAGAAAGTGCGCTGCGCGTCTGGTCGCACGGGCACTGAAACGGTGTTATCTGATCAACGTTGTAAAATAGCTAAAGTTTCTGGGGATTCAACTCATTTGCAATCTAATGAGTTTTTGAGGGGATCTGGCGTCGTAAACTTTGTTAGAACGCGGTCCATTGATTAAAACAGACGGTGTTTCTAACATGTTCAGCGATCAAAGCATCTCTATGGCGTCTATTTTACGATGTGCACCTATGCGCGTGTGTCTGTGCGTCTCTGTCGAAGGTTTAGACAAAACTTCCCAACCCGGTCAAAGGAAGTGTGACCTATTGAACCTTTTCATGACACGCATCTGGCGAAGTTAGATGTACTTGAGAATTGTGTATTTATAATGAGACGAGATAGCACAAAAGAAGAACCAGAAACTTAAACAAATAGAGGTCCCCAAAGATGATGGTTTTAATAAGACGGTCTATAGGAAAACATTCTTTAATTTACTTCATTTTACTTTATTTCTTTTTTCACTCATATATTTTTCAGCCCTCAGCACAAACACACACACACACACACACACACACACACACACAAACATTCAACATATCTACACGTAAACATCCACATAAACAACCATACAGTTAAATATTTAAACTTATGATGTCTCATACAAACCTTTTTTAAAGAACGTTTAGAATCACACTGGGTATCTTTACAAGGTGATGAAAAGCAGCATGATTAAACAATGATATAACTTTTGTTTTAACAAATAAGTTTAACCTAAACTTATAACAAACCTAAAATCATTATCCTTTAGACCAGAGCAAGGATTAGAAGCAGTCAAACGATCCTCTGAGTAAAGCAAGACTCTTACAGAGATTTTTCTTTAGGAATTGGACCTATATTAGACTGAAAATTACTTAAGGCTGTCTGCAACAAAAGTATAAGGTCCCACAAATGCTTCTCAGGATCTTTACAACAGATTAGACTTTCTTTCTCACCTTAAAAACGGTATTATTAACCGCAGAGTTTAAATGTAGCATTTGTTCACAGTATAATGTTCTATTAAAATAAAAACAACTGGTCTATATAGGTTTATCTGACTAAGATTTGATCAAATAACTGATATAAGAAACATGCAAATATTTGATAAGTCCATCTTATCACACCACAACCTGACGTGTCTGATGGTTTATGATGATATCTTACTGATGCAGATGTGTTAAGTGTCTGTAAAATAGTTTAAAAAGTCATATTTTTAGCTTTCACGTAGGATCTGTGTCCACGCTCAAGTGGTTTTTGTGTAACAGAATCCTGAGACAAATGAAAACAGAATGCGTGAAAGGGTTTTCTCTTTAAGATATTTGTAATGACAGACTAAAAGCTTTATAAAACAATCGTGCGTATGCATTTCTCTCGTACATGTATACAGTAACCGATGAATACACAAAACAGTATTAATACATAACCTCATAAATTCAGCGTGATTCTATCATATCAATCAATAATAAAAGATTTAATTATATACCGCATCTGACTTGCTCTTCAAAACACAATAAACTTTCTTACGACTTTTTTAAATGTGTTGAACAACCGGTTTGGGGGAAAACAGTATAGTGTTGTGTTTCTAATTTAGGATGCTTGTAGTTAATCCCGTCTTTATCTAAAATATTTTTGTATTCAAACTGTCTCACGCACACACACACATGTTGGTTTTAATGTTTTCTGGGGACTCTCCATAGGCGTAATGGTTTTTATACTGAACAAACTGTGTGCGCTATTGCCCTACACCAACCCTACACCTAAACTTAGCCCTCACAGGAGACTTTGTCCATTTTTAGATTTTCAAAAGAACACCATTTAGTATGTTTTTTTTTTTTTAAGCCTTTTGAATTACGGGGACATAGGCAGTGTCCTCATAAACCACCTTCATATTGTAATACCTCTGTCATACCCACGTCATTATACAAATTTGTGTCCTCATAAACCACATAAACATGCACAAAGGTACACACAGCTTTCCCGGTCAGCCGCAAATTGCCAACAATATTCTTAACTTTTGTTTTATCATTCAGCTGTAGCTAAAACCTATAACGGAGTTATACTATAGATGCTGAAAGAGCTCATTAACCTGTTTAACTCTAAAAATGTTAACAATGTCGCTCACGAGTAGTTTAACAAACAAGGGTACGCTCATAAAACAAGTCTGGAAGCGATTTGAAGCATTCTAACAACAAGAACAACCGCTGCAGAAAATAGCACCGCAGTAGGCTAAACTCTGGATGTGATATCGACCGCCTTATCAGATGTTCAACATATTATTACAAGGCCTTGCTTATAGTTCATGATGAAGCTAGAAAAATATAAGAACACAACCAAATCCTAACGCTATTTCACGAAATAACGCAACAACGGGTGCTCCGTTTCAACATATACACGTCAAATCTGTTTTACCCTAAGTATATCCTATTCTTCTTATATATATATATATATATATATATATATATATATATATATATATATATATATATATATATTTGTTTAGGCTAAATAGCAACGTTTTAACAATTCTTTTTGTTTTTACAAAGATGTTATATTGAACGCGTGTAACTAATAACTCCTTCAAACGTTGCGGCCTTTCAGGTCAGCGAACCACAATACCCAGCATACACCTCAGACTACAAACGTGGCCGTCGGGGGTCCATATCCCAAAACGCTTGTGCGTGACAGCGCTCTAAACCGTAGGACTTCTGATTATACGGGCGCACAGATATAAAAAGACACGCTTTTCCACACTTTTTGTGAAGTACACGCACCTTTCCGTGTTGTGATGATGTAAACCCTTTTTGTGGTCTCTGTTAGCGACGTGAAGTCCAATTCATTTCTGCGAAACGATTCTTTCCCACAGTTCGGTTCAGTGATTCGGTTCAAATAACCAATTCTTTGTCTCATTAAGTCGTCTCGCTGTAATCAAAATGGGTGTGAAAGGTGGGATAACATATTAACGTGATGTTTTGGTACGTGTCTTACACAACTGCGCGTTACTTAACGTTTTTATTAAGTTTTAATATAAAAGGTAATAGTCTGTTAACAATTTTGATGCTTTTATTATGAAATCGTACAAAGAACCACTAAAGTACGCACTGTTTGTTAACACGGAATAATCAAAATAATAACCTACTACGAGGTTTATTTACAGCATGCCGAATGTAATACAGTTAAACAGAAACATTACAACATTTCAAACTTGTTAAACAACAGCTTCAATACATTCCTCTTATGAAAACGGTTAAAATCGAATGCTGTCAAACAGAACGTTGTCTGCAAGTTCCCGACGTGTAAATTACCAACAAGTTCTCAATATTCTCAATATGAAAATATGTTCAAAACACATAAACATCCATCACGCATATAGTTTGTGCGTCGATTTAACACGTTCTGTACACACGATCAAAAACACGACCGACAGACAGACAAAACCTCAACGATAGCTGAGATGGATCAGGAGGGAGGACAAAATTATTATTCATCGTCACAATAACATACCGGGTCCGAGAAATTTGATACCCTTACTACAGATTTTCGCGACATTCTTTATTCTAGTTGTTATTTTCCTCTTATTCAATCATAAACCTGCAAGAGTTAAATTAATTGATAACATTTGAACAAATTCTCTAAGTGAAAAATGAAATCCTGTGTTTTACGTTCAGATTTGTCTGATCGTTTTGCGATATTGCATCATTCTGTAATTCGGGTTAACGGGTTAAATTCTCAAAAGAAATACAACAACGATTAAATGACCGTCCTTCTACATGACATCGCTTAAGACTAAACAACACTAAAGGACATCTTTCTGGTCTGTCTACGATGTGTACGTTCACAAGACAGACCTCCACTTCAAATTATTTCCCTTGAGGCGTTTGTCCACTGAATCTTTTTCAACACAACGACATTAAACATTAAAGCGTGTTATCGTTCACTATCGCCATCTTCTGTGAGTCAAATAAAGCAACATCTCTGGCGTACCTAAGCATCTACAATGCGTGCATGCGGTAAACATCTTTGTTTCTCCACTTCTGTCATTTTTGTTAGATGTAATGCAAACAATATTTTGAGAACTATGATGTTCCACGCTTTTGTAAAGGCTATAGAAAGAATTCAAACATAATTTTTTACATAGGAATTATCTTTGCGCAAAGCCGATCGACTAAAAATCATTGAATTACAAAATGCAAAACTGTATACACCATTTAAGAAAAATTGCTCTAATGCCTACAGAATACAGAAATCCTCCTCTTGATCTATTGCGACTGGCATTTTACTAAGTCAGACGATCGGCATTACGGATGACGCGGCTCACATTTTGTTTGCTGGATTGCATATGCCATTACGCTGTACTGTAGGTGAGGCCCTCCCTCTGAGAACCATCAGCATTCGGTGTTTATAGAAATAAATGAAAATTAAGAAAAATTTATTGTGAGTGTTTGACTAAGTCGGTATTTCTTTTTTAGGACAATTATACATCTATTTGATGTGAGACTTCATTAAGGCGTGCTGTTTTACACTTACAGCTGCAACGTATCTCACCATCGTACTCAAAGTTACACATTCAGTAAAGTCTGAAGTTGTACGCGATCTTGAAAAGGCTACAGACACAAAATATTAAGGATTTTTTATGCTTCCTATGTAACTCAAGAGTCCGAGTCACTAAGAAAATTATCATATGAATGCAGAAAACCCACTCATGATCATCTGGGTTTATTTTTGTAAATGTTGTTTTAAATTACTTTTTTCTTATAACAAACAACTAATACTGAAATCCTCTCTTCTAAATATATTGATACCACTCTATACTTTTTCATTGTTTTTAGATGAAGACTATTCTCTGAATTCGGTCAATCATGTCGCGACTGCTTGCTGGAAAACATGAACAAATGCATTATAAGATAATAAAAGAATAATCCTTGTACAAGAGTTTGTTTAAACCGAGATTGTGATGTACTGCAGATCTTTTTCTGCTCTGTCTACAAAGCGGCCATCAGACACAAGCATTCCCCGATCTTACCGTTTCTCCGTTACATGTACATCTATGTCATTTAGAACACAAAGTTGCACATTACAAATTGAAGATGGTGTGGAAACACTATTTTCTTTGTACGCGTCTCTAAACAGGTCTTTAATAAATAAATCACAGACGTCATGTAGTTGAATTCATTGAAAGGTGCGCATTTTTGGCCGTTTTAGACGGTCTGCTCCAGCACACAGACGCGTTTTAGGTATTCATCTGACCAAAAGGTTTGATCCTGGGGAAACACGCACGACAGCGGCTGTGTTTTGTCACGATTGTCTTCATAATTGATCCGCTTTTATTAAAACAATGCAGTGCGAAGTTACTGTATTCAACAGCACGGACCCTTGAAATATTTTAGTATATTTTTTTTCCCCCCTTCTAAATATCTTAACATGTATTTAGCTTAAATATTGTTTGTTAAGCGTTTACAAAGTTGTCATGCCGGTCGTTGAATTTTATAACATATATTTCACCAAACCTAAAGGACAGAAAATTAGGTTTAGCATAAGTCCGCGTTTCAGCTAAAACGCAAGAGAACTGAGATTTCTTCACTGAGATAATCTACAGAATGTGAAACAAACTCATTAGAGTTACATTAGAGTTTTGGATTCTAGCGCATGTCGAATATTGTTTGTTACTGTTTCACAGGTATAACACCTCATTATTTGAAGACTCATAGGCTGCTGTATAAATCACAAAGTTTTCCACTGTAGTAGGGCGACTCTGAAACCAGACCAAAAATAAATAAATTAGCTTGAGACTTAGTCGTAGCAGTATGACAATTGTTGTTTTTATCTTTCTATGATTTGTTTGTGTTGTTCCGAACCACGGTTTCATTTTACCTATTGTATCGTCATGTGTGATTGTAAAAGTTTTGTCTGTGAGTGTCTTGTTTTTTTTTTACAAACAGTACTGCTGTAATGTTAGCGAACTCTTTGCGTTCGTCAATATTTATGCAAATTTGCTTGATGAAATAAATATACCCTCTTCATTCACAATATTGTATCAGGTATAAGATACAAGATCCTTTCTTATTACATTGATAACAAACAAACAAAAAACTTACTATCTGTACCGCTTAAATAGTTACCTTTAAACGTTTTAAATAATGACATTTTTATGAAGTCAGAGAACAGAACAAGGAGTTGTGACAACCTTTTATTTCAACAATATATCGTTGAGTATACAATCATACATTGAAGTAGTGACAAATTTACAAACAAGCGGTAGTAACGACATTATACCGGTGGTCTAGCCAGAAAAGAAAATCTCTGCAGACAAACATGTTTTGCTCAAATATAAAATCAACCAGCGATTCAACAATTTCACACGTTATAGAATCACAATTTTTTGCAGCCAACGACGTGCATAAATCTGTTATGCACGTACACAGACAGAGAACCTCGTTAATGTCCATTTCATCCTCACATTCGGACGTTACATCCAGAATTTTTCTGGTTATTAAAAAGGCAGACTCTTTGCCGGTGAGAAACATGCTACTCAAATCAGGCCATGGGTTATTTTTCAGGCTTCTTACAATATCCATTTCGTTCTTGAGATTTTTTACACGCTCTGTATCCCCCACACAATCGCGATTCGGATCGCAAGCATGCTCGATGACCGTTTGCATCAGTTTGATCATCTGTCCTCGGTAATGCGGTTTAACAGCGGGGTCTATGACGTCTTTTACAAGACACGTTTTTCCAGTACCGTAGTCGGACTCCAGTCGCACATCCGCGACATCTCCAGAACTCCGGTCACGATCCATTAGCTTTTGCACAGCGTCAGACGATTTTTCAGAATTCGATTCTTTCCAAGAGATACGTTTTGTCCCCTAACCGATATAGAACGTTGTCCCCGTTTCCTAAAATCTTGATTGACCGTTTTAATCCGCGATGGTCCTGTGGAATTTCGCTTTCAGTTTCCGGTTTATGGTTCAGATCCGCCGAAGCGTTATCAGTAGAAACATTGCGGGGGGCGTCAGGCTCAGATGAATTGGATTCTTGAATCTGATTCTGTCGATCCATGTATATAACGTTTTGATTGTTTTTGGTAGCTCGTCGTCTGCACTTTCAAACCTGGTAGCAACGCCGTAACTGAGTTTGTCAGGCCAGTCATCGACGGTTTTAGATTTCGGAACCGCCCTCAACCTGTTGGCTGGTGTACAGGGTGGGGGTTGTCGCCAGGAATTCCTAAACATCGGTCTCGCCTAAGATAAGTTTTTTGTTTGTTTGTTATCAATGTAATAAGAAAGGATCTTGTATCTTATACCTGATACAATATTGTGAATGAAGAGGGTATATTTATTTCATCAAGCAAATTTGCATAAATATTGACGAACGCAAAGAGTTCGCTAACATTACAGCAGTACTGTTTGTAAAAAAAAAACAAGACACTCACAGACAAAACTTTTACAATCACACATGACGATACAATAGGTAAAATGAAACCGTGGTTCGGAACAACACAAACAAATCATAGAAAGATAAAAACAACAATTGTCATACTGCTACGACTAAGTCTCAAGCTAATTTATTTATTTTTGGTCTGGTTTCAGAGTCGCCCTACTACAGTGGAAAACTTTGTGATTTATACAGCAGCCTATGAGTCTTCAAATAATGAGGTGTTATACCTGTGAAACAGTAACAAACAATATTCGACATGCGCTAGAATCCAAAACTCTAATGTAACTCTAATGAGTTTGTTTCACATTCTGTAGATTATCTCAGTGAAGAAATCTCAGTTCTCTTGCGTTTTAGCTGAAACGCGGACTTATGCTAAACCTAATTTTCTGTCCTTTAGGTTTGGTGAAATATATGTTATAAAATTCAACGACCGGCATGACAACTTTGTAAACGCTTAACAAACAATATTTAAGCTAAATACATGTTAAGATATTTAGAAGGGGGGAAAAAAAATATACTAAAATATTTCAAGGGTCCGTGCTGTTGAATACAGTAACTTCGCACTGCATTGTTTTAATAAAAGCGGATCAATTATGAAGACAATCGTGACAAAACACAGCCGCTGTCGTGCGTGTTTCCCCAGGATCAAACCTTTTGGTCAGATGAATACCTAAAACGCGTCTGTGTGCTGGAGCAGACCGTCTAAAACGGCCAAAAATGCGCACCTTTCAATGAATTCAACTACATGACGTCTGTGATTTATTTATTAAAGACCTGTTTAGAGACGCGTACAAAGAAAATAGTGTTTCCACACCATCTTCAATTTGTAATGTGCAACTTTGTGTTCTAAATGACATAGATGTACATGTAACGGAGAAACGGTAAGATCGGGGAATGCTTGTGTCTGATGGCCGCTTTGTAGACAGAGCAGAAAAAGATCTGCAGTACATCACAATCTCGGTTTAAACAAACTCTTGTACAAGGATTATTCTTTTATTATCTTATAATGCATTTGTTCATGTTTTCCAGCAAGCAGTCGCGACATGATTGACCGAATTCAGAGAATAGTCTTCATCTAAAAACAATGAAAAAGTATAGAGTGGTATCAATATATTTAGAAGAGAGGATTTCAGTATTAGTTGTTTGTTATAAGAAAAAAGTAATTTAAAACAACATTTACAAAAATAAACCCAGATGATCATGAGTGGGTTTTCTGCATTCATATGATAATTTTCTTAGTGACTCGGACTCTTGAGTTACATAGGAAGCATAAAAAATCCTTAATATTTTGTGTCTGTAGCCTTTTCAAGATCGCGTACAACTTCAGACTTTACTGAATGTGTAACTTTGAGTACGATGGTGAGATACGTTGCAGCTGTAAGTGTAAAACAGCACGCCTTAATGAAGTCTCACATCAAATAGATGTATAATTGTCCTAAAAAAGAAATACCGACTTAGTCAAACACTCACAATAAATTTTTCTTAATTTTCATTTATTTCTATAAACACCGAATGCTGATGGTTCTCAGAGGGAGGGCCTCACCTACAGTACAGCGTAATGGCATATGCAATCCAGCAAACAAAATGTGAGCCGCGTCATCCGTAATGCCGATCGTCTGACTTAGTAAAATGCCAGTCGCAATAGATCAAGAGGAGGATTTCTGTATTCTGTAGGCATTAGAGCAATTTTTCTTAAATGGTGTATACAGTTTTGCATTTTGTAATTCAATGATTTTTAGTCGATCGGCTTTGCGCAAAGATAATTCCTATGTAAAAAATTATGTTTGAATTCTTTCTATAGCCTTTACAAAAGCGTGGAACATCATAGTTCTCAAAATATTGTTTGCATTACATCTAACAAAAATGACAGAAGTGGAGAAACAAAGATGTTTACCGCATGCACGCATTGTAGATGCTTAGGTACGCCAGAGATGTTGCTTTATTTGACTCACAGAAGATGGCGATAGTGAACGATAACACGCTTTAATGTTTAATGTCGTTGTGTTGAAAAAGATTCAGTGGACAAACGCCTCAAGGGAAATAATTTGAAGTGGAGGTCTGTCTTGTGAACGTACACATCGTAGACAGACCAGAAAGATGTCCTTTAGTGTTGTTTAGTCTTAAGCGATGTCATGTAGAAGGACGGTCATTTAATCGTTGTTGTATTTCTTTTGAGAATTTAACCCGTTAACCCGAATTACAGAATGATGCAATATCGCAAAACGATCAGACAAATCTGAACGTAAAACACAGGATTTCATTTTTCACTTAGAGAATTTGTTCAAATGTTATCAATTAATTTAACTCTTGCAGGTTTATGATTGAATAAGAGGAAAATAACAACTAGAATAAAGAATGTCGCGAAAATCTGTAGTAAGGGTATCAAATTTCTCGGACCCGGTATGTTATTGTGACGATGAATAATAATTTTGTCCTCCCTCCTGATCCATCTCAGCTATCGTTGAGGTTTTGTCTGTCTGTCGGTCGTGTTTTTGATCGTGTGTACAGAACGTGTTAAATCGACGCACAAACTATATGCGTGATGGATGTTTATGTGTTTTGAACATATTTTCATATTGAGAATATTGAGAACTTGTTGGTAATTTACACGTCGGGAACTTGCAGACAACGTTCTGTTTGACAGCATTCGATTTTAACCGTTTTCATAAGAGGAATGTATTGAAGCTGTTGTTTAACAAGTTTGAAATGTTGTAATGTTTCTGTTTAACTGTATTACATTCGGCATGCTGTAAATAAACCTCGTAGTAGGTTATTATTTTGATTATTCCGTGTTAACAAACAGTGCGTACTTTAGTGGTTCTTTGTACGATTTCATAATAAAAGCATCAAAATTGTTAACAGACTATTACCTTTTATATTAAAACTTAATAAAAACGTTAAGTAACGCGCAGTTGTGTAAGACACGTACCAAAACATCACGTTAATATGTTATCCCACCTTTCACACCCATTTTGATTACAGCGAGACGACTTAATGAGACAAAGAATTGGTTATTTGAACCGAATCACTGAACCGAACTGTGGGAAAGAATCGTTTCGCAGAAATGAATTGGACTTCACGTCGCTAACAGAGACCACAAAAAGGGTTTACATCATCACAACACGGAAAGGTGCGTGTACTTCACAAAAAGTGTGGAAAAGCGTGTCTTTTTATATCTGTGCGCCCGTATAATCAGAAGTCCTACGGTTTAGAGCGCTGTCACGCACAAGCGTTTTGGGATATGGACCCCCGACGGCCACGTTTGTAGTCTGAGGTGTATGCTGGGTATTGTGGTTCGCTGACCTGAAAGGCCGCAACGTTTGAAGGAGTTATTAGTTACACGCGTTCAATATAACATCTTTGTAAAAACAAAAAGAATTGTTAAAACGTTGCTATTTAGCCTAAACAAATATATATATATATATATATATATATATATATATATATATATATATATATATATATATATAAGAAGAATAGGATATACTTAGGGTAAAACAGATTTGACGTGTATATGTTGAAACGGAGCACCCGTTGTTGCGTTATTTCGTGAAATAGCGTTAGGATTTGGTTGTGTTCTTATATTTTTCTAGCTTCATCATGAACTATAAGCAAGGCCTTGTAATAATATGTTGAACATCTGATAAGGCGGTCGATATCACATCCAGAGTTTAGCCTACTGCGGTGCTATTTTCTGCAGCGGTTGTTCTTGTTGTTAGAATGCTTCAAATCGCTTCCAGACTTGTTTTATGAGCGTACCCTTGTTTGTTAAACTACTCGTGAGCGACATTGTTAACATTTTTAGAGTTAAACAGGTTAATGAGCTCTTTCAGCATCTATAGTATAACTCCGTTATAGGTTTTAGCTACAGCTGAATGATAAAACAAAAGTTAAGAATATTGTTGGCAATTTGCGGCTGACCGGGAAAGCTGTGTGTACCTTTGTGCATGTTTATGTGGTTTATGAGGACACAAATTTGTATAATGACGTGGGTATGACAGAGGTATTACAATATGAAGGTGGTTTATGAGGACACTGCCTATGTCCCCGTAATTCAAAAGGCTTAAAAAAAAAAAAACATACTAAATGGTGTTCTTTTGAAAATCTAAAAATGGACAAAGTCTCCTGTGAGGGCTAAGTTTAGGTGTAGGGTTGGTGTAGGGCAATAGCGCACACAGTTTGTTCAGTATAAAAACCATTACGCCTATGGAGAGTCCCCAGAAAACATTAAAACCAACATGTGTGTGTGTGCGTGAGACAGTTTGAATACAAAAATATTTTAGATAAAGACGGGATTAACTACAAGCATCCTAAATTAGAAACACAACACTATACTGTTTTCCCCCAAACCGGTTGTTCAACACATTTAAAAAAGTCGTAAGAAAGTTTATTGTGTTTTGAAGAGCAAGTCAGATGCGGTATATAATTAAATCTTTTATTATTGATTGATATGATAGAATCACGCTGAATTTATGAGGTTATGTATTAATACTGTTTTGTGTATTCATCGGTTACTGTATACATGTACGAGAGAAATGCATACGCACGATTGTTTTATAAAGCTTTTAGTCTGTCATTACAAATATCTTAAAGAGAAAACCCTTTCACGCATTCTGTTTTCATTTGTCTCAGGATTCTGTTACACAAAAACCACTTGAGCGTGGACACAGATCCTACGTGAAAGCTAAAAATATGACTTTTTAAACTATTTTACAGACACTTAACACATCTGCATCAGTAAGATATCATCATAAACCATCAGACACGTCAGGTTGTGGTGTGATAAGATGGACTTATCAAATATTTGCATGTTTCTTATATCAGTTATTTGATCAAATCTTAGTCAGATAAACCTATATAGACCAGTTGTTTTTATTTTAATAGAACATTATACTGTGAACAAATGCTACATTTAAACTCTGCGGTTAATAATACCGTTTTTAAGGTGAGAAAGAAAGTCTAATCTGTTGTAAAGATCCTGAGAAGCATTTGTGGGACCTTATACTTTTGTTGCAGACAGCCTTAAGTAATTTTCAGTCTAATATAGGTCCAATTCCTAAAGAAAAATCTCTGTAAGAGTCTTGCTTTACTCAGAGGATCGTTTGACTGCTTCTAATCCTTGCTCTGGTCTAAAGGATAATGATTTTAGGTTTGTTATAAGTTTAGGTTAAACTTATTTGTTAAAACAAAAGTTATATCATTGTTTAATCATGCTGCTTTTCATCACCTTGTAAAGATACCCAGTGTGATTCTAAACGTTCTTTAAAAAAGGTTTGTATGAGACATCATAAGTTTAAATATTTAACTGTATGGTTGTTTATGTGGATGTTTACGTGTAGATATGTTGAATGTTTGTGTGTGTGTGTGTGTGTGTGTGTGTGTGTGTGTTTGTGCTGAGGGCTGAAAAATATATGAGTGAAAAAAGAAATAAAGTAAAATGAAGTAAATTAAAGAATGTTTTCCTATAGACCGTCTTATTAAAACCATCATCTTTGGGGACCTCTATTTGTTTAAGTTTCTGGTTCTTCTTTTGTGCTATCTCGTCTCATTATAAATACACAATTCTCAAGTACATCTAACTTCGCCAGATGCGTGTCATGAAAAGGTTCAATAGGTCACACTTCCTTTGACCGGGTTGGGAAGTTTTGTCTAAACCTTCGACAGAGACGCACAGACACACGCGCATAGGTGCACATCGTAAAATAGACGCCATAGAGATGCTTTGATCGCTGAACATGTTAGAAACACCGTCTGTTTTAATCAATGGACCGCGTTCTAACAAAGTTTACGACGCCAGATCCCCTCAAAAACTCATTAGATTGCAAATGAGTTGAATCCCCAGAAACTTTAGCTATTTTACAACGTTGATCAGATAACACCGTTTCAGTGCCCGTGCGACCAGACGCGCAGCGCACTTTCTCATTCGGTCGCTCTGTGTGAGACATACATTTACATTCGTAAGATGTTGTAGAAAAAAAAAAAAAAAGTTTACCACCCCTCTAATTATGACTGAAAATCCAAAACATTTGCTATCATTTCAGTTTCTTCCCGCACGTGTATTTTAACCGACGCAGCACACTAGAAGTTTTAAGATTGACAATATCAAAGAGTAAATAAATAAAAGGTGTTAAGTGTGAATAACTAAAATAAAATAAGACAAACAAACAACATTTTTCCCCTGTGGGGCGTTTGTTTACAAGAAGGTTATGTAACCTTTTAAAGTGAAAAGTTTTATGATGAATGGTGAACGGTTTCATTAATTGAGAAATGTAAAATATTTATAAAATAACTTTGTTCTAATGTTAAAACATTACTTTAATTTCTTTAACATGCAAATCTTCAGACTCTCCTTACAGCGTTAGAGGGCGGTGCTGTGGGTGTGTCCTGACAGCGGCCCGCAGCTCATTCTCAGTTTTGACACAGAAGCTTGAGGTTGTGTAAACAGACGCTGCGTAAGATAGACATTTGTTTAACTTTTCTAAGTTGGGACAAATGCTAGGTTTTCAATTGTAATGCGAGAAGATTTTTACAGCTATCTTATGCTGGTGTTTTAACGGTCTGATATTTTTTATTTCACTTCACGGTAAGAGAACTCGTCTCTATATTATTTAACTTTATGTCTGTTATAAAGTCAAACTATTTTTTTTAAAGCAAGACATAGTTTTTTGATAAATATCTTATTGTTTTAACTAACGCATCCGATTCTTTTTTGTTATAGATAAACGAACGCGCTCGCAACTCTTCTATTTATTTAACTTTGTCAAACGATCTAGTTTTAAATTCTAATGATAGGAAAAATAGCGTATCTAATGCTTTTTTATTTGTTTTAGTTTTTCCTAAAACTGTTTTAACAAGACTAGTGTCCACTTGTAAGGGAAAAACACACGTACCATCGTAAGATAAAAACGAATCTATATTATTTAACTTTGTATCTGTTTTAAAGTCACAACTTTTTAAAACCGCAAAATAGGTTTAAACGAACGCGCTCACTTCTTCTATTTAACTTTGTCAAACAACTAGTTTTAAGATAGTGTATCTAATGCTTTTTTGTTTTATTTTCTACGTTTTTCCTGTTTTAAGTCTACACTTGTAGGGAAATAAACAGTCTTTGTACGTTTTACGTACATGTTTGATGTTTTTTTTTCTTGATGTGTATGTGAAAACACTTTAATAAAAACTTCCCTTTACCCCATTTAACACAAATTCATCATTTAAAGTTTAAACCACATAACATCGGCCCCACACACACACACATACACACACACACAGTCATAAATTCTTAAGTTCACCATAAGGTCAATAAAATGGCCGCTTAGAGACGGTGGGGGCTAGGGGTGTACAAAACAGGTGTCCAAACAGGTGTCCAGTTATGGGAGGGGGGTGGAATTTTTATGAGGGTAATAAATCAACCATTTTGACACAAAGTGAAGTACCATCTCTCTGGCGTAACTCCATATAGATTACTCTCAGATTGCTCGGACAGGCGAGAGAGAGAGAGATCAGGCAATGAGCACATGGGCATTTTAGATGTTGTATTAAAACAACATTTTTGGAGCACCACTTTAAAAATGCAACCATAATTGCAGCCATGGGAATATAAACACAAAATACGGCTGAATAAAATGACTCATGTGGAATAGTACTGTAATATTCCAGATCCTAAAGCAAAGAAAAGAGTTATGCAGAATATATCATTTATCCTCTCAGATTGATGAAAATGTTCATAGTGTTTCACTTTTCTTGTACACAAGACAAGAAACTACTCATTTATACTCCTTTCTAATTCTATTTCTCTCTCAGGATATCATATCCGCTGTAAACCGGATGAGCAGAATAACAAAAGACAAACAGTTTCTCACTGAGTGTTGTTTCTCCATGGACCGCAGCTCATTCGAGGTAAGCCAGCTCTAAGCAGTGTTTAATATTTCACAGATTTTAGTGAAACTGGGAAACATTCGCATCTTATATTATCCTAGCTGTCGAAATCATGTCATGCACCACATGCAGATAAACTGCTTTAAAAATAAAGCTAAATGCACTGACTTCTATTGTCAGCTTCAGGCTGCATATGCTTAAAGTGTGTTTCTATGATCATTGTGGTCTTTTATTAATCAACTACAATCTATTTCAGATAAAGCCACACTTAAATGACACATGAAAAGAAACAAAACTAGGTTGGTCACTTATAAACGTGCAGCAACTCATAATAGGTCATTCATTGTCAAGAGTTTCAACATTTCTAGTTTTAACACTATTTGTTCTTCAGATATTCCTCTTCGAAAGAAAAAAAGTATCTGTTGAATGCAAACTAGTGACCCATATTTGGTTTTTGACCACTGAAAATGTGTAAAATTACTCTTGGAGACTGAAATCTGAAATCCTTGTAGCTCTGAAAATAAACCATGTTGGGCTTTAAAAATTAAGATAACAAAATAAATCTTTGCTAAGAACCAGAATTATTTCATAATGCTATTTAACTTATAGGCATGCAAACTTTCTGGGAAAAAATGTGAAAAGTGTTTTTTTCCCCCAATTTTGAACTGTCACCATTGTAATGCAATAAGCACTGCTAAAGTTAATTTTATAATAAAGTCAATTTTACTAATAGAGCTACTGATCTAGGCAGGCAAAATTCTGAAATTTGACTGATTTGACACAGAATGACCCTAATGCTAAGACCACTTTGAAAATCACGATTCAGTTTTGTGCAATGACATCAAATTCAAAACTTCCAACCAAATGATCATTGACGTGTAAACTATGCCTAACACTATTCTTCTGCTGTATTCAGGAGATCTGCAGATCTGGTTGAACATTATTGGTGTTTTATTATATTGCTGATGCAGCAGTTTTATGAAAGCAATTAGTCATTTGAAGGTTTGATTTTACCGTGCTTAAGAACATGCTTTCCCTTGAAATCTCTGTGAGGCACATTCTCTCACAGATTACTGTTTTATTTAAGATATATTTGTCATTCTTTTACTTTTAAGGATGTAATAAAAGCGAGGTTTGGCAGATTTGACACCTGTTTTCACACGAATTGCTTTTTCACATAAAAGAACACTTGCAACTTCACAGTTCAATATTGCGCAGTGACATCACATCCATAACTTTTTATATAGCTTATTCACAAGCCAGCTGCTTGTGAGACCGACCAAATTGTTCATCTCGTCTTGTTTCACAGTCTGACTATAAATTACACTCTCCACACCTCTTCAGGAGTTCTCAGAGGTGCTCTTACAGAGGTCCCTGTGCTTTTCTCATTAATTATCACCTCCAAACATGCATTTTTACAACTTCAAAACATCTATTCTCAAAGCTGCGATTCACACGCTTGCCAGCGAAAGAAATACTCACATGCAAAACACAAAGAGAAGGTTTTTAAAAAGAGCTTCTAGTCATTATGAGATCATTTTAAGAACATAATGGAGATGTTACTGGTTTGAGTTTTCTTGAGTGATTGTTAAACGACATCCTGTCTTTAGATTAATGCAGTCCAGACACTAAACTACATCTGTCAGCAGATGCGTGTGACCTTACAGCGAGACGATAATTAAACATGAGTGAAATGGCTTGTTACTTACAGCGTATGTGAAGTGCGGATCTGATTTGCAGAGAAAGGTGTCTGTGTGTGTGTGTGTGTGCTGACTCTAATTACAGCGATGCAGTTGGAAATAAAGACGGAGAAACTGTCTCAACTCTCTTCACTCGTTTCAACAGGGAATGTCAGCAGAAACAGAGATCAGGGAAATGTATACCAGCTCAGTTATTTTTTCCTTCTCTCTTTTCAAGCAATTGATATGGATATCAAGTGTCATCTGCATTATGTAACCTTTGGCCCACTTCATCATTGTGGCATATTTTAGTTTAGAAAAATAACTTATGAAAGTTTCTGAATCACATCTGAGGCACTGAATGGAATTGCAAAAATGATGACATGTTTCCAAACAGTTTCTTCTGCTCACCAAGGCTGCATTTATTTGATTAAAATACAGTAAAAACAGCTATAATGTGAAATATGCATGTGAATATCATTTAAAATACGTTTATTCCTTTTATGCAAAGCTGAATGCATCATTACTCCAGTCTTCAGTGTCACATGATCTTCAGAAATCATTCTAATATACCGATTTACTGCTCAAGAAACATTTCTGATTATTATCAATGTTGAACACAGTTGTGCTGCCCAATATTTTTGTGGAAACTGTTACCGTGATGCATTTTATTTTTCAGGATTCTTTGATGTATAGAAAGTTCAAAACAACAGAATTGATTTGAAATAGAAAACTTTTAACAAAAAAATCTTTACTGTCACTTTTGACAAATTTAATGCATCCTTTTCGAATAAAAATATTAATTTATTTCCAAAAAAACAAAACAAAACACTGTCCCTAAATATTTGAACAGCAGTGTATAAATATATTGCAAATATATCATTTACAACATTTTTGGGGCTCATACAGACTTACAGTGACTTTAAAGTTTAGATCATGATGGAAGAAAGTAACAAAGATTCAAGTACAACATTCTTTCGAATCAATATAATGTGTTTTTATATCTCACTAGATGTTAGCAGGTGCTCAGTGCAGGCTGTACATGTGCTTTTGTACGTGTTTATCCAGCGCTGGCTGTTTCTGTGCTGGATTCTGTGATGCTGGTTTGAAGCTCCAGAACTGCTATTTAAAACCCACATCAGCTACACAGAGAGAGAGTTTGCTCAGCCGAAGGCAAACAACACACACCCGACACATGCTTTACACACACATACCCCTTCAAACACACAGAAATCACACTTTGGCATTCATCCTAAATGGCCACATGTCATTTTTCCATTCCACTCAGTCTGTCCGTTTCTCTCCAACACACACACGAGGTACAACAACATAAGCGCTGGAGGAAGCGTCACTCCCGACCCTCTTGTCTGGTTACAGTAAATCCTGTAAATGGCACGACCGTCTGTTTCCTCTCTGACTCTACACGTTTAATTGAATGAGATGTTGTCCACTGCCAAACCGCTGCAGGATTAACTGGGGCATTTTAAAAAGCAGATTATGGGAGGATTTTGGAGCAGATGAGACCTGTTCTGTTCTCTTCATGTTCCATTAACTAATTGTTACGTCTTTCCTCGCATGCTCCTCTGATCACACCGACACGTGGTGCATGATGGGAAACAGGAGGGACAGAGAGAGAGTGCTGCGTCAAACACAAACCCCAGTGGATGAAAGTATAAAGATGTGCATTTTCAGATGAAAATATTAGTGCTTTGAGGCAGAAAACATAAGAGAGTTAAAGCTAAAGTCTTAAGTTGTGTGTAAGTGAAATGCTGCATTCCAGAAGCCTCACATGTAGTCGTAACGCTAACACACATCATAAAGGTCAAAACAGGAGATGCTTGAGTAAATGTTAAAAAGAACTTGTGATGAATCATGATTCATTGTGCAAATGTTACATCACTGTCAGTGAAGGAAATAATAAAGGAAGCTCGTAAAGAAAAAATATAGGAAGATTCTCAAACTAAATTCTTTAAAAAAAATGACAAATTGGTGCTACCATGTCATGGAAAAGTAAATGAGATTTGAGAGCTACAGCAGAGGGAAAACAATTCTACAAACAACAGTTTAAATGTTGCTGGTCCTCACACGAAGCATCACATGACTTCAGAAGACTTGGAATATTAAGCACAAACTGATTTTCTGAGGCTTCCAGGATGTTCTTGGAGGTTTCTAGTGTTGCTCGGACGGACGACCAAATGAAGATAGATAGATAGATAGATAGATAGATAGATAGATAGATAGATAGATAGATAGATAGATAGATAGATAGATAGATAGATAGATAGATAGATAAAAAAAAAAAAAAAACTATAGGCCATGCCATCTTATTTTTAACCCAGCACTACCACTGAAACCTTCAACTGTGAAAATCAGGCCATCAAATCAGACCAGAGCCGACAGAAGAGCTCAGACCAGCATGAACCTGGCTCTAAATCACAGGACAGTTCTGCTCGCACCTTTTATTACAGTGTCATATATGCACATATTAGATATTACAATTAATTAGTAAAATTAGAACCACAACAACATGCAATTGCGAGCAGCTCCACAATAATTAAGTGCATGTAGTTCAATAGTTTTTCATCAGTATTTAAAGAAAATACTAAATAACATGAACACTTATGGGAAATTTTACTGCAATTTTATAACAGGGCCAACACTGCAGGCTCGGTTTAGGATAATTCCTCATTTGGCTCTGAAAAACATTATCCAACTGGCTGAGTTCCATGTTTAACAGCTATATTTGTATCCACAAAGTGTGAAAACAAGTTTACCTTTTCCAAAAATATTCTCCTGGTCTATTCATCATGGAACGGGAATGCATATTTTGTCAGGGTTAAACTCTGAAAGAACAGATTTCTGAAAATTGCAACTATGTTACATAATTCACAATAGTATAGAATCTGTGTTCAAAGAAGTCCTGCATATTATTATGATTACAGGATCTTGAGGGTTAAAGTCATGCAAGTACACCATCAGAATGAGTTTAAATAACCAAACAATCAGTTAGCAGGACAGTCCACTGCACGCCATCTGGGATATATGTGTCATCTGTTATGCACCACGTACTTCACATACTGTCTCTTCTTGGGGTGCATGAAGAAGAGTTTCCATTGGTGGCTTTCCATCAATGCAAGTGTGGCCACCCAGAAAGTAATTCAGCTGAGGGAAGGCAGCCAATAAAATCTCTTCTTCTAGCAGTCTCCTAGAGGCACTTGACATATACATACATTTTGAACTGATGCACAGCCTGTTACCCAAAGCATGTGGAAAGTACTGTATAAAGCACCATGCATAAGGCTTGGGTTCTGAAACTCAGCAAATTGTCAGTAAAAGAAGGTGCATTTAGAAAATGTGTATGTGTCAACCTCAGAAGGTCAAACTAAATATTTTATGAGCAATTTTGCAACCCTTTCCCAAATTTTGGTTTATAGTTATTTCTAAATATATATTTCCCATTAAAAAAAAAAAAACTTGTTTAATAATTTCTTTCTTACAACAACTAACAGGACAGAATGATGGACACAAAAAATAAATATAAATAAAATGTAAACATTTTAAATTCTTGATAGATAATAGTTTAACCACTCAGGGAAAAGGCCTTTGGTAAATTTATAAAATAAAACTTAAAATAAAATAAAACAAAATAAAATAAAAAGGGTAGGGGGAAGTCGTGGCCTAATGAGAGTCGGACTCGTAATCCAAAGGTTGTGGGTTCGAGTCTCGGGCCGGCAGGGATTGTAGGTGGGGGGAGTGAATGTCCAGCGCTCTCTCCACCCTCAATACCACGACTGAGGTGCCCTTGAGCAAGGCACCGAACCCCCAACTGCTCCCCGGGGCCGCAGCATAAATGGCTGCCCACTGCTCCGGGAGTATGTTCACGGTGTGTGTGTGTGTTCATGGTGTGTGTGTGTTCACTGCTGTGTGTGTGCACGTTGGATGGGTTAAATGCAGAGCACGAATTCAGAGTATGGGTCACCATACTTAGCAGTATGTCACTTCACTTCAAAATAAAATAAAATAAAATTTACTTTTTCCAGTGCAAATGCCACAAACACTCACTACAAACATTATTTCATGTAATTTCAGCACTCTGATGAGGGTATTTTCTGCACAGACAGCAGGTCTTAAGAGGACAACACTATGTAGTCTGAACATGACCCGTGTAAACACAAGCAAATATATTTAGATTATTCATGAAGTTTGTTGCAATCCGAGGAAAATAATTAAGCCTGCCTGCACATTTTACACTAAAATCAAAAGAATTCAAATTTCCCTTCATTCCTTATTCTTACCAGGTTCAGCTGAAGACATCAAGTTGTATAAATATTTAAATTAGACCATTTATCATATGCACAGGCTTTGCATAAGCCAAATAAGTTCACTATTCACACACTCAGAGCAAAACATCCATCCAGTGAAAAAGAGAGAAACTGCAGGCAACACTAAAGTGTACAGTAGGTAAACAAACTCAACTGCTGCAGTGAGCTGATTACTGAATAAAATAATAATTAAAACAAATAGTAAAACCAATAGTAATGATGAACGCAATAACTGCAACTACTGCAAAACACACACACACACACACACACATATATATATATATATATATATATATATATATATACTGTATATACCTGTATGTGTGTATATGTGTGTGTGTGTGTGTGTGTGTGTGTGTGTGTGTGAGTATGAATATATGATTTTGTATACATTTTATCATTTCATAGTATGAGGCTGAGCAATAGCAAAAGTGATGCTGGTGTTAGCAAACAAGTAAAAACAACAAAATAAATAATCTTCTCTCTTCTGTCATAGCAACAGTGTAGCAGAACATTCTGCAGTGTTTGAAAGATTTTAACATCTCTAAAAGCACACAACACCACATCAGTTACAGGATGGCCATCTTTACAGCAAGTGCAAGCTGAAGACAGGAGAGGAGGAAACTTAAGCCTCAGCTGTCTTTTTTTTTTACAAGACAACACTAGATCAGAGAGTTCCCAATTCAGCATTGAGCTGCGCTGGTACACACAGATATGGTGACCTACTTAGAGTTTGGGCTCAGAGTAATTCCTCATGCTGGACCTGAATTGAAAATATATACAGTCATGGCCAAAAATATCGGCACCCTTGGTAAATATGATCAAAGAAGGCTGTGAAAATGAATCTGCATTGTTAATCCTTTTGATATTTTATTAAAATAATTCACAAAAATCTAACCTTTCATTGGATAATAAGAATTTAAAATGGGGGGAAATATCATTATGAAGTAAATGTTTTTCTCAAATACACGTTGGACACAATTATTGGCACCCCTAGAAATTCTTATGAATAAAATATCCCTGAAGTATATTTCCATTCATATTCACAATTTTGAGCACTCCAGGGTGATTATGAACATGAAATTATCCAGCCATGGCTTCCTGTTTCATAGAAATATAAACAGGAGGGAAAACAAAGCCCAAATTCCCTTAATCATCCATCACAATGAGAAAAACCAAAGAATATATTTCTGATGTGCAGCAAAAGATAATTGAGCTTCACAAATTAGTGAAGTGGCTTTAAAAAAAGAGAATGTGTGTTCAAATCGTCCTAATGCACGGTGAGGAGGAGAGTTTGAGTGGCTAAAGACTCTCTAAGGACCACAGCTGGAGAATTGCAGAAAATAGTTGAGTCTCGGGGTCAGAAAACCTTGAAAAAAATGTCAAACAGCCCCTACATCAGCACATATTGTTTGGGAGGGTTTCAAGGAAAATTCTCCTAGCTCATCCAAAAACAAACTCCAGCATATTCAGTTATCAGACAGGACTGGAACTTCAGATGGGACTGGCTTCTATGGTCAGATGAAACTAAAAAATGAGCTTTTTAGCAGCAAACTCTCAAGATGGGTTTGGTGAACACAGGGATAAAAAGTACCCCATCTGTACAATGAAATATACTGCTGTAGTTTTGATGTTGTGGACCTATATTTCTGCTGGAGGTCCTGGACATCTTGTTTAGACACATGGCATCATGGATTCTATCAAATACCAACAGATAAAAATCAATAAGTGACTGACTCTGTTAGAAATCTTATAATGGGCCATGTTTGGATCTTCCAACCGTACAATAATCCAAACACAAACCAAATTGAACACTTTAGTAGGCATAAAACAAAGCCCTAGTCATTATCCTAGCGACTGGATACCATAGCGACATGTTAAAATAATTTAGAACACCTAAAACACTTAGCAACACCCCGACAACCACCCACAATACCCTAGTAACCACATAGTGATGTGTTAAAAACCCTTTGGAACACCTTAGTAGGCATATAGCAGTGCCCAAACCATCACCCTAGCAACACCCTGGAAACCAACCACCACTTACACCCAAGCAACCACATAGCAACATCCTAGCAAACAACAGCATAACACTGTGGTATTGAGTTGTGCATGGGAAGAAAAACTCTCACATGAAATTTAAATACGCAGTTCCTTATTCTGGACCTGGCAGATGTAAATGTCTGCTTGAAAATATGATGATACAATGATGATGAATACAGCAAGGCAAAATGGAAATCATGTAACAGCACAATGCTTTGTTAATATATGCATAGACTGCAACAAGTTATCTTCTTCAGCTCTGCTGCATATTTTGGATTTTTTACAGATTTTGGCATACCTGGATTTAAAAGTGCACCCTACTCACATACATTAGAGTAAATTGATAAAAACAAATGGTCTCATTCAATTGAAAACATCCTACATTTTAACACATGCGTGTATTTTTCATAATTTTATGATAAAAATCAAAAATCAAATTTAGATTTATTTTTTATTTGAAAGTCAGTTATTTAAGATCTGTTTGGTCTATCTCCGTGCAGAAAGTTTCTTTTGATTCCACTAGGTGCCAGTAAACAAGGGAAAAAATAATTTTCTTTGTATCATTTATGTTTTAGAAATTATGGATATTTAATTGAAGTGAGGCAATATGTCCACAAGGGGTCTCCATTCTGCGAGATCAGGCACACCTGAATATGAAAGAGTCACATATGTTGGGATAAATGGATAAAAATGGTATCATTTTACATAAAACACCTTAAATTTTAACACGTCGGTGGAATAATTCAGAATTATGATTGCATTTGTTCACAATCCAAAGTATCCCAACTCAGCATCGAGCTAGCTGCTAGCGCGCTAGGGGGCGTTGGTAGGGATGGGCGGATCGATCCTAAAGTATCGATACTTTTTATATGTAACACCATGTTTATTTTTCATGAGGTACCCTCAAAGGTAATGAGGTGTTGAGGTTACTGCCCCAGTAAAGGGCTAAAATATAATTCTAGTATATCTAATTTCTGACAGTATAAACAAAAAAGGCCTGTGAAATGTAAAAAAAAAAGAAAAAAAAAAACATGGCTTCAAAATCTAATATTAAGTGAGTATAATTACTGATTATATTCGTTTAATCATTTAAAAAATCATTTTAGTTTACAGGTATCGGTATCGGTATGGATATCGACGATAACGGGCTTGAAAATATCGGTATCGGATCGAAAATAAAATAAGAGGTATTGCCCATCCCTAGGCGTTGGCCATTGTGCTCAGTGCGCCCTCTTCCCTCGTGTTTGGAAAGGCATAACTCAGCATCAGATTGGTCTAGGAGTTTGATCGATGTCTCTTTGGACAGATCTGATTACGTGATGACGTAATCGCCCACCGACAGAGATGGGACTGCAGCCAGACCCTATTGTACCGATACAATCGTGTTAAGGCAAAACTAGTCGAAAACGCACCATTCAACTCCATGCATGTATTAATCGGCACTTCTGAGACATATTAGGGTGTACAAGCTCATAGAAAAGTAAGCATAGTCTCATTTTAAAGATAATAACCTAATCTAAAAGCTGATATAAAGTTTGTGGCCACATTTTGCACACGGAAGTAGGAATCGGATCAGGAATGTGACATAAATGTTTGTTTGTTTACAGAAATCATTTCCATCGTCATGTGTTAGATCAAAGAAATAAACTGCATAATCACATTGTGGGGAATGAGAGCTTTCCTTTGATATATGACTCATCAATGTTTGGTAAGTTTGAGCGATATCAATATGAATATTAATATCATTAGGTCATCTTCACGGGGGGATTCAGACTTCAATATCTTATTTTATGTAACTTAAATTAAAAGTTAAATTAAAAAACTTAACGAAAGTGATTGGATTGGCAATAGAGCTGAGGTTCTAAGCTTTCAAATGATACCATATATGTGTAGTTCACTGTTTCTCCTGAAGTCCACTATCATCTCTACAGTTTTGAGCGTGTTGAGCTCTAGGTTGTTGTGACAGCACCAGACAGCTAGCTGATCAACCTCCTGTCTGTAAGCAGACTCGTTACCGTCCTGGATGAGGCCGATGACTGTAGTGTAGAGGGGTCTGTAGATGTGCAGTCATTGGTGTAGAGGGAGAAGAACAGTGGGGAGAGAACGCAGCCCTGAGGAGCTCCAGTGCTGATGGTGCGAGTGTTGGATGTTTCCCCAGCCTCACTAGCTGCTGCCTGTCTGTTAGGAAGCTGGTGATCCACTGACAGCCGGAGCTGAAGTCCACAAACAGGATCCTTGCATAAGTCCCTGGTTTGTCCAGATGTTGGAGGATGAAGTGCAGTCCCATGTTGACTGCATCATCCACAGACCTGTTTGCTCGGTAAGCAAGGGACCAGTAAGGTCCTTCAGGTGAGCCAACACGAGCCTCTCAAATGACTTCATCACCACAGACGTTAAGGCAACAGGTCTGTAGTGATTAAGTCCTGTGATTTTTGGTTTCTTGGGTACAGGGATGATGGTGGAGCGTTTGAAGCAGGAGGGGACTTCACACAGCTCCAGTGATCTGTTGAAGACCAGTGTGAAGATGGATGATAGCTGGACAGCACAGGCTTTGAGGCAGGCTGGAGAGACACCGTCTGGGCCTTTGGCTTTCCTTATCTTTTGTTTCCTGAAGACTTTGCTTACATCTTCTTCGCTTACATTAGGCCACGACTTCTGGGGAAGTCGTGGCCTAATGGTTAGAGAGTCGGACTCGTAATCGAAAGGTTGCGAGTTCGAGCCCCCGGCCGGCAGGAATTGTAGGTGGGGGGAGGGAATGTCCAGCGCTCTCTCCACCCTCAATACCACGACTGAGGTGCCCTTGAGCAAGGCACCGAACTCCCAACTGCTCCCCGGGCGCCGCAGCATGGCTGCCCACTGCTCCGGGTGTGTGTTCACGGTGTGTGTGTGTGTGTGTGTGTGTGCATTTGTTCACTACTCACTGCTGTGTGTGTGCACTTGGATGGGTTAAACGCAGAGCACCAATTTCGAGTATGGGTCACCATACTTGACAATACGTCACGACTTTTTTTTCTTCACAGATCTTGATTACAGGCTGAGAAACAGTAGGGGGGAGGGAGGGGGAAGGTGTTGATGGCTGTGTTGTGAGACGGTCAGAGTGGGTGTGGGGTGTCAAACCAGGTTTTTGTATTTCAAATCTGCAATACAACTTGTCTTCAGCCAGTTGTTGATTAGCCTCGGTGCTGGGGGGAGGGGTCTTGTAACTGGTGATGGCTTTCAGGCCTTTCCACACTGATGTAGAGTCGTTGCTTGAAAGCTGTTTTTTAGCTTTTCAGAGTAGTTTTTCTTGTCTGTAAACTAGCCTTCATTGATATAAAAACATAATCCACCACCTCTCGTTTTCCCCGACGACTCGGGGATGCGGTCTGCTCTGAATAGCTGGAAGCCCGTTAGATGAAGCGCGCTGTCCGGGATAAATTCGTTCAGCCAGGTTTCCGTGAAACAAAGAGCAGAAAAGTTTAAAAAGTCCTTTTTTGTGCGGGTGAGGAGTTGTAGTTCGTCTGATTTATTTGCAAGGGAGCGGAGATTCGCCAGGTGAATACTCGGCAGCAGAGTCCTTAAACCGCACTGTCTGAATTTCACGAGCGCACCAGCACGCTTCCCTCACTTGCGTCGCCTGGAGCGCTTGTATAGAAACGCAGCTCCTCCAACTAAAATGTCCAGTAAAACATCCGAATGTTCAAACGTCGGCAAAAGGTTATCTGGTGTGCTATTTCTTATGTCCAAGAGTTCATTTCTAGTGAAGCTGATCGGAAAAACGTTGCTTAAGACAGGACAAACAAACAAAAACAGAAAAAGTACCAAGGAGTAACAAACCGAAGCGGCCATGTTTGGGGCCAGTCAGATGTATAGAGGATTTATACAAGTTCAGAACAGCTAAAACACTCAGCAACACTTCGTCAACAACCTACAACACCATAGCGAACACACAGTAACATATAGAACATCTTAACAAGCACTTAGCAACACCCTGGCAACCACCCTAGCAACTGCATAGTAACACCCTGGAAACCAACCACCTCTAACACCCTAGCAACCACATAGCAACAGAGTAACATTGTGGATGGGAAAACAACACTCATTTTTTATATGTAGCAGTTCATTCTGGGCCTGACTGGTACAAATGTCTGCTTGAGAATATGATGAATACGGCAGCGCAAAATGCAAACAGTTGTTACTCATTTCCATTATCAGCCTTGTTGCCATAACAATGACCTGTCTGGTCCCCTGATGACTGTATCATTCATCACAATAAGCATCACTACACAGCTCCTGCATGCTGAAGGATGCAAACAGGTCACCTCTCTTTCTGTCTATCTGCAGTGCGGCTTTAAAGAATCACCCAGGGCTCGTGTGTGTGTGTGTGTGTTTGAGCTCTCTCCGACGGCTCTCTGACCCAAATTCCGCTCCTCTCCATTCAGCAGACAGGTGGAGATTGACCATGCTAGGACTGTGCTGCAGTGTTCCGCATGCCGTCTTAAAGCAGCTATATTTATTCTAAGGAGGACACTGTGCTGCATTTCCTCCCGGATCTTCTGATAAGTTGACGCTGGGCTAAACGGGCCACATAAACCATCAGGGAGTCTGAATTAGTCACACGCACAACATGCTCGCGTGAACTCTGAGATTTGAGCCAAAAACACAATGTTCTACTTTCCTACTCTTTTTTTCTACTCAATATAAAATGTTTTCTTCAAAGGTCTTCTGCTACAGAACAAGGCCTCATCTTGATTCACACACATAATAAATTCAACACCCACATACAAACAAATACACTGCTATATTCACACACTGCACGTTCATTCACTCCTGAGACCTGTCTGACTGAAGCTTTACTTCTCATATAAATGGATACTACAATAATGAGAGCTGGTGACTGTAGTGTAATATATGGCTCCACCCAGTGTACAACAATGGTACTAACAATTGCAGAAAGATGGATTGGAAAATAAAATAAAATAATATACATATATATAAAAATATAAAATAGGTTTCTGTGGTAAGCAGAATCTCCAACAAAAAAGTACACTTCTCTGCTGGCTGCTTTAAAAGCATAAAATTGGATTAGATTAGATTCAACTTTATTGTCATTGCACATGTAAGGTACAAGGCAACGAAATGCAGTTAGCATCTAACCAGAGGTACAGTTACATATGTACAGAAATATACAGATAAGGCAGTACTATGGACATAATTTACAAATTTTTAAATACTATCAGTATGATATACAGATGGGTGATATGAACAGATGGATTATGCAGTAAATGTATGTACACTATGAGCATAATTACAAATGGATATGAATAAGCTATACATTAAGATATATAAACACTAGTGCAATGAACACTGAAAGTGCATAGAAAATAAAAATGTCAGTACAAAGTACTTAGTGTGTAGATGGATTTTTATTTTTATTGTTTTTATATATTTTTTAAAACCGATTTAGTGATGGGGAGGGGTGAAGAGTTTGTAGTGGTGTGTGAGGGGGTATCATTGGGCAGAGTGTCTTTGTTCGGAGGCTCCTGAAGCGCCTCCCAGAGGGCAGTAAGTTAAACAGTCTATGGTCAAGGTGAGAGGAGTTCTTAAGAATGCCGCGAGCTCGATGTAAACAGCGTTTTCTCTGGACGTCCTCAATGGCAGGAAGTGGTGTCCCTGTGATGCGTTGGGCGGTTTTTACCACCATCTGCAGGGCCTTGCGGTCAGCAACTGAGCAGTTCCCATACCAGACTGTGATACAGTTGGTCAGGATGCTTTCGATCACACACCGGTAGAAGTTCACCAGGATGGCTGGAGACAAGTGGTTCTTCTTCAGTGTGTCCTAAGGAAGAAGAGGCGTTGGTCAGCCTTCTTGACTAGGCTGGATGTGTTGGTGGTCCAGGTCAGGTCCTCCGAGATGTGGGTTCCCAGGAACTTGAAGCTGGAGACACGTTCAACAACCATCCCGTTAATGTGGATGGGGTCATGCGTGCCACTTTTCTTCTTCCTGAAGTCCACAATAAGTTCTTTTGTCTTGCTGTTGTTGAGGAGCAGGCTATTGTCAGCGCACCATGCAGCCAGGTGCTGTACCTCCTCCCTGTAGGCAGTCTCATCGTTGTCTCTGATGTGGCCAATCACTGTGGTGTCATCAGCAAACTTGATGATGGAGTTGGATCCATGCACAGGCCTGCTGTCATGGGTGTAGAGGGAGTAGAGAAATGTGCTCAGCACACAGCCCTGTGGTACGCCAGTGTTGAGTGTGATGGTGGTGGAGCAGGTGTGGCGTGACCTAACATGCTGAGGTCTGTTGGTCAGAAAGTCCATAATCCAGCTGCAGAGGAAGGTGTTAACACCCAAGTCTCCAAGTTTAGTGGTCATCTTGGAGGGAATGACAGTGTTGAATGCTGAGCTGAAATCAACAAACAACATCCGTACATATGTGTTGTTGTTATCCAAGTGTGTGAGTACCAAGTGCAGTACTGTATCCTCAGTGCTCCTATTGCTTCGATAGGCAAATTGGTGTAGGTCCAGTGTGGGTGGGAGGCAGTTCTTGAGGTGTGCCAGGACCAGTCGCTCAAAGCAGTTTATAACAATGGGTGTGAGTGCTACGGGGCGGTAGTCATTCAGGCACGTCGGGGAGGAGTGTTTCGGCACTGGCACAATGGATGTGGACTTAAAGCATGTTGGCAAAATTGCTTGGGTGAGGGACAGGTTGAAAATGTCAGTGAAGACCCCTGCGAGCTGCTCTGCACATATCCTGAGCACACGTCCAGGAATGCCGTCGGGGCCAGCAGCCTTGCATGCATTGATCCGGCTCAATGCTGTGCAGACATCTGTGGAGGTGAGTTTGAGGGTCTGATGGTCTCCTGAGAGTGTGATCTTGGTGGCTGTCTCCTTGTTGTTATTGTCAAAGCGAGCATAAAAGTCATTTAGCTCATTAAGGAAGGAGACGTCTGTGACCGTTGGAGGGGAGTTGCATGGCTTGTTGTCACTGATGACTTGGATGCCCTGCCACATGCGTCGGGGGTCAGTGTTTGAAAAATGTTCCTCTACCTTTATCTTGTAGCAGTGCTTGGCCTTCTTGATGCCCCTCTTCAGGTTAGCCCTGGATATGCTGTGGGCCTGAGCGTCATCTAATCTGAAAGCAAATGCCATGTTTTTGTTGTGAGACTTATAAGATGTACTTGATAAACTATTATCTAACATCAAATTAACATGGCATAAAAAGTATAGCTAATTTTAAGCACATTAAAAATCTTAAATTGGTTAAACTGGTAATTTTGGCAAACTGCATCCTACAATTACAATCATACAACATTATAATTTTGACAATCGTTTGAACTGATATTCAATTATGGAAGCCTGTTTCTGCCACAGAAAAAAATATGATAAATAAATAAATAAAGGTAATTGCAATTTTTTTTATTTCACTGTCTCACAGACTTTTTTCCTCATAATTCTGCCTTTATAGATCTCCCTATTCAGAATGAACTCAAAATTGCATGATATAAATGCAGAATTACAAGAAATAAACTCACAGTTGTGAGTTTTCTGAGAAGTCATAATTGAAGAGATATAAACTTTCAGTTGATTGAGAAAGATGTCAGAACTGAGAGCAGAAATTGACTTATTATTTAAAAAATTGTGAGATTAAAACAGAATTGTGAGATGTAAACAAAAAGTCAGAACTGCGAGAATAAAATTGGAACTGTGAGAAAAAAAAAGTCAGATTTGTGAGATAAAAAGTTGCAATTACATTTTTTTTAATTCTACGGCAGAAACAAGCTTCCATTTTCAGTTCCTTGTCATGTTACTGCAGGATTGTTCAAAACATTTCTTAAACTTGTGACATCCAAAAAGTAACATATTTTATCATATCAAGATAAATGTGTTTAGTGATGAAAGCCAAAATATTAAATGTCACGGATGAATATTTACTGAGTAATACACTATTATATACATTTTTTGTAGAGGGGGGGTCAAAATAACAATTTTCACCTGTGATTCAGAGCCAAATTGGAGGGGGTTAAAAATGATTAAGAAAGGCAGCAACATGATGTGATTTTTACACAGATATTGGTAGGTCTGTTAGTTAAATCTGTTGACTTTAGCAATCTTTGTTGCATTGCGCTCCAATGGTGACCATTCAAAAATGGGGAAACAGCACTTTTCAAGTTTTCCCCCAAAGTTTGCATGTCTGTAAGAAGTATTAAAGATATCTTAATGTCCTTTTAGATATTGGGTCTTAACAAACTTTTCTGTTGGCATTTTAATTTTTAAGGCCCTATATTCGGTTCCAGAGATACTGGAATTTCAATATGACTCAGTGGTCACTGGTGTGGTCATGTGGGTCACTTTGCATAAATATGATACTCGTTTTCTTTTAAAGAACAATGTCTGAAGAATAAATAAATGCTGAAATTAGAATTGTATCTTGTATCTTGTTGTTGACATGGAATGACATTAATAATAATTGTAGGAACTACAGTATTTGGGTAGAAACAATGGTTACAACAGTGAATGTTCATTTTTTTAATGTAATTGTTAATAAAAGTAACATAATATGTGTAACATGGAACTCTTTTCCTTTTCTTTTTTCCCAAAAGTAATCCTGTAGTCACTCTCTCACTCTCACTCACACACACACACACACACACACACACACACACACACACACCTGTTGGCTGCAGCAGCACCTGCCGTTGTTCTGTCACCTGTCCGTCACGCTCACACACATGGAGTTCATCTCTGCAGATCACAGTACATGTGGAGCTACAGAGAACAACACAAGAGTCCAGAAAACTGCTCAGGGTGAGTGAGAGCGTTTTTATCTTTTACTTTCTCTATCAATGAAACTTACAAGAATGCAGCACAGAAGTGTGTTTGTTTATATAAGAACAGCAGAAATCTGTGGTATGTGCCTAGTGTGTTTCTTAGTTTTGTCTGATGAAATGGTCAAAACTGAAGAGTGCAGATTAAGAAACTGAGAAAAAAACATAAGTGTGATCTTTAATCACTCAAAAATGTCCATAAATGTGCAAATACATTCAATTCTAAATCTGTAATAAAATCAACAACCTATTTGTGCTTCAGACTTACTTAAGATTTAAGCTGTGGCCTTATATTGATGTGAATGTTGTTCGGGTTTGCTTTGACAGTGAATTATAAGAACACTTCTCTATTGTATTTCAGTATTTCCAGTAGAGATTGTGTTTACACAGAATCCAGTTTAATTCATGTGACACACAGCCTTTTTTTAAATGTACTTTCTTTGTACAGTTTGCTGGTGTAGATATATTTGTAATGCATTGAATACATTTGCATTTAATACATGTGTAATGCGTGGAACACATTAGGAAATGTTTAGTTTCTGTCAGCCTCCAAAAAATACAAAACAAATACAAAAGGACCACTTTTACAGTGATTTTTTACTCCTTTTGGCACTTGACAGACCCTGCTCACCATCTATTGCTGTTATTCTTAACATGCAGATATACCTGAAAATACTGGTTCAGTAAAACAGGATATCGCCATCATCACATCTAAAAAGGTAAACAAATATCAGTTTATTATTCTTTTGCTCAGAGAAAAATCAAGTGTTTCTTGCTGAGCGAATGAGAGCTCAATAGTCTTTTGAAGGGAAATGCAGGTTTATGTAACGCAGCTGCAGCTTCACAATAAACCCTGTGATATCAATTCATTCTCACTGAGAGACTGTTGATTTTGGATCCGATCCATTTTGTTCATATCAATGCATTAAAAAAGATTTTGTTTCACATCAGGAGCTTGATTTACTCCCTTATTGAGGTCTTTTCTTCTCTGCCATATTAAGAGAAGACACATGATACACAACCGGGTGGAACAGAGAGACAAATAACCTTTTGAGAAAGAGCTATTCAAATTATTTATTGTGCGAGAGAATATTACATCAGTTATGGGCAGAGCAGACACCGGTTACAAAATTTAACCAATCCCAGAATTCAGTGTGAAAGCAGTCTAAGATAGTGGATGTGAAAGAAATGAGACACATTTGTTGACATTGCCAGTTTTTTTCTCCCACCAAAGCTGCATTTATTTGATATAAAAAATACAGTAATATTGTGAAATATTATTATAATTTAAATGAACGGTTTTCTATGTGAATATATTGTAAAGTGTAATTTATTGCGGTGATCAAAGCTGTATTTTCAGCATCATTACTCCAGTCTTCAGTGTCACATTATCCTTCAGAAATCATGCTGATTTTGTTGAAAGCAGTTGTGCTGCCCAATATTTTTGTGGAAACCGTCATACATTTTATTTTTTGATGAATAGAAAGAACAGCATCTATTTTAAATATAAATCTGTTGTAACATTAAATGCCTGTAGTGTCACTTTTGATCAATTTAATGCGTTTTTGATGAATAAAAGTATGAATTTCTTTCAAAACCCAAAATCTTAATGAACCTAAACTTTTCAATAACTGCTTTATTTACTAATGTTTACTAATATATTGTTTTAAAATCAGAAGTTACATGTTAACATTAGTTATTGACTGTGAACTTTGAACAATGAAAATTGCTTAACTAACATTAACACAGAATAACAAATGTAAAAAAATAATGCATTGACTAATGTTAACAAGTGAGGCTTTACTGTAAAATGTTACAGAAAAATTATGAATATAACTCATCTAAAGCTGAAAAATATGAATAAATAACAGTACAGTCCAAAATATTGCGCTCTATTTGTAGAAGTTGCTGCCTATGTAGAGCACTTCAAATTGCCCAAGTTTCTATTTCAGTCAGGATGCACCCTTAGAAGGCAAATGCCTATAAACAGCAGCTCACTAGGCTTTGGAACAAAGCCTAAGCGTTGAAAACCACCAACATAATACAGCAATAAACTGTATATCCCTGCTGAGCAAACTATGTCTTGCTGTCTGTAACTGCTATAATGGCAGAAGCCATGCAGCGGTAACAAAATGAATATGGGTGAAATTTCTGCTTGTTTCAGGAAGGTGAGGTCAAGTTTAATCTCTCTTGTCCGCTGATAAATGTCTCTGGCGGTCAGAGAGCCAGACGTGAAGTCACTGTTATCAGCTCACCCTCATGTCACGTCTGCAGCGTGTGTTTGTACAGGAAGTTTTGTCTGACTGGATGAAGTCTTCAGAGAACAGAGCAATAATGAGTGTTATCCTGCCTCTGTGGCTGTTGTGATAAATCCTAGACAACATACAGACATTCTTTGTGTATAATTCATGTCTGGAGGGAGAAAAAGCTCCTGGAGTGCAGTGTGATGTTGGTGTGAATCCTTCATAAGTCATTTGTCACAGGGCTGCTGTTCAGGACACAGACTTAACACCACGACACTGGAGAATATCAGTGTGAAACATGTTCAAAACCCACTTCACTTTTATATATTTCATAGAGAAACAGAACAATTGAAAATAATTGATTTTATCAACTAGGAATGGTGGAATGTGCAGTTGAAAATCAGTAAGGATTTAGAAGGGCAGTCGTGGCCTAATGGATAGAGAGTTGGACTCATAACCCAAAGGTTGTGGGTTTGAGTCTCAGGTCCGGCAGGGATTGTAGGTGGGGGAGTGAATAACCAGCGCTCTCTCCACCCTCAATACCACGACTGAGGTGAGACCCTTGAGCAAGGCACCGAACCCCCAACTGCTCCCCGGGCGCCGCAGCATTGCTCACTGCTCCGGGTGTATGTTCACTGCTGTGTGTACACTTGGATGTATCTCTTCCTTAAAAAAAATTAGAATAATTAATGAGGTTAGATAAATTTTAGAACAGCATGAATGAATTATGCCCATTTTATTAAGGTAAATACCTAGCTAACAGGAAATGTTGTCTGACAAGGTTCTAGTTAAGTTACGAGTCGTGAACATTCCAGTAGTGTTGATTTAATAATTTTCTCAAAACATTAGCACAAAATTATTATTTATAAGTCATTCATGAAACTTTTTTTCAGAAACTTCTTAGTTGGTTCCAAGAACATTCAAAAGTAACATTGGCATAAACAAGAAAATGGTTTTTTTTTTTTTTTTTTTAAGTAAAACAAACAAAAAAGGACTTTTGAGTGTTCAGAGAACATTTAGAAATAATGTTTTATAACTTAATGGGAACTTTAGCAAATGTTTCTTAGAACATGCTTTTGTTAGCTTTTGAGCTTATGTCAACTTTACAGAAGAGATGACAATTTGTTTGGAATTATTTTGTGATTTATTTTTCCTTTATTGAATCTCTTTTAATTTCTTTTAACTGAGGTCCAGAAGATAAATAAGAGATTGATGACATCAGATTGATAGGAAAGTTGTTTTGGAAGTTATTACATTTTGATTAGAGATGCACAATATTAAAATTCTGGCTAATGCAGTGTTTACCTTAATTTTATGGCTGCTATTAAAATTATTTCCTATTTTATCTAAATAAATTACAAATAAAACACTAAAAACTACAATACATCATTTTAAAATTGGGCATAACATTCTAATTCAGATTATGAAAAAGGAATATTCATTTAAGAGTTTTATTAAATTATTAGTGTTTTTAAAGATTAACTTTGAGCATGTTGATGGACAAGATAGTCTTGAGCAATTAAATATCAGCCAATATATCCAATGTCATTTGTTTCTAATTTAAGAAAAATCTCTAATACCAGCTGATAACCAATATAGTACCAATATATTGTGCATCAATAAAAGATGAATCATGCACAGCTGAAGAAAGTAAATAGCCTATTTTAATTTCATGTGTAATGCTGTACACACTGTTAAAGAAGCTTAACATCAACCTCTCAACAACTGTTGGTCAGATGAGTTTGACAAGCGGATAATGTGTATATGAAAAGTTCATTTTGCACTCAGGTCTGGATGTGATGGCTCAGCATTAGATCAAATGGAGACAGAGGTGTGTGTGTGTGGCTCTCAGACTAATGACTGATAACACACTCAGTGTAAACACAGCTAATCTCCTCACAAACATGGAGACTCAGCAGAATAGGTGAGTTTGCCTGAAATGTCCAGACACTTACACACACACACCCACACCCATGTATCGGCTGAGCTTAAAGCAAACACTCAGAAAAGATATGACAGGAGTGACTGACCTCCTCAATCTCACAAACACATTCACCACACACTCACGTGTGTTCCTTTCATGGTCACTAAAGTGGTAGTTGCAGTTCACTCAAAAAAAGAAAAAGCATGAAAAATGTTCATCCTAGGGAGAGTAATTATTGTAAAAACAGCCAGTGGAGGGCGTCCTTCAGTAAAATCACACTCATTCAGGCATGCATGCATTTTCATATATCAATATAAAGTACATTGTTGTTGATAACACTGTGAAAATGCATGTAAGCTCTCTCATCATGTGTCTGCATGTGGACCAGATGTTCCTCCCGTATGTCTCGTGACTATAAGCCCCTCGTCTCTGATACAGTTTCCCAAATCTTAGTACAGTCGTAATGAGTTTCAGCCGCTCTGCTCTGCATCTGAGATTCATTAAAGCAGAGGAGAGGAGGAGAATGCAGCAGAGTTTCCCAGTATGACAGTCACTCATTTCTGCTGTCTGATCAGGGTCAGTGTGCTCTTGAGGAGTTCACACAGCACATCCAGCAGCGTGACATGCCATCTACAATATGTTTTATAATTCTTGTGTAAATGCAGTTTTTATCGAGTCAGATAAACTGAGTAGCTACATGCATTTGCCACATCACATAACTATTTATGTGATCTGCAAAACAAAGATAAGAGTGAATCATATGAAACCTGTCAAGCCATATTTTTCCTCAAAATCAAAAGGAAAAACAGAAATGATATTCTGTATAAAGAAAATTAAGCTTATTAGATGACCATTAATGCATTAATGACAAAACATGCATTGTTCTATTAATAATAACTAATACAAAAAATAATTACAATGGTTTAAATGTGAAGTAAATTTTTTAAAAGACCAGTTATAACCATGGTGGCAGCATTTATTGTAGGCTATTAACTTGTATTAAAATTATTTCATTGATAATAATAATAATAATAATAATTTGATAAGTAGATAAACATAATTAAAAAGATGTTGTAGCCAGAAAGCATGTTTTTCATCACTGTATAAAAATGGTTTAGAGTCCCATTTTTGCATTAACAGTATTGTGAATGGCAAAATGTATCTTTAAAATAATCCCAAAATGCAAAACAAAATAAAATAAAAAAATGCATCTTTATTTTCTCTTTGATTTTGGTGAGAAACATGACCCAGATGATTCATAAATTTAGGTATATAAAAAAATTATAACCTATAATAAGGATGTTGAAAAACAGACCATGTCCATTTGCCATCTACCCTAATGTCATCTTTCGTATTAACGGTCAACACTCTTTAAACAGTCCCAAAGCTGATAGGCTGCCTCATAAATATACATGCAATGACTTTTATAGCTACATTTGATCATAAGCAGAGGCTGAATGTTTACTAAGAAAAACTCATCAGTAAAATGTATGAACAAAATGTGGTTCCTTCAGCAAACAGTAAAGCAGTATTCATATTCAAGATAGCAAAAAATCAAAGGGTAAAAAGCTACTGTAGAGTGTCTAAGGTAAGTTTGTTGGAGCCTCAGTACATCTGTGCTTTATAAGCATTCCTTTCGGGCTGATAGTATATGAATGTCCAGTTTCTATACAGGCATGCACATTAAACACACACACACACACACACACACACACACACACACACAGAAACACACACATCTGAACAGTCTGAGCCGCATCTGCAACAATTTAAAATGTCAAATTGAATTAGAGCTGCTCTCCATCCTGTGTGTAAGTGTGTGATTAGACGGTCCAGACGTTTGTGTTTGTCCTGAATAGTGAATGCATGCATACCGTCACCATTACTCGAGGGAATTCTGTTTCTCATGAATTCACCAGAAAAGAAAAGAGAAACATAAAAGGTATTTTAATAGTCCATTTTATTTCCACCCACATTACCATCAGCAGCGCTGCAGAAATACACAGTGCATTTAGGTGTGTTTGCCATGATTAGGCCGTCTGGCTCATACTATATTTAAAAGGGGTGTGTCTCTCTCACACACACACACACACACACACACACACACACAGACATTATTCAGGTGTTCTGTTTGACTTCTCCACCCATGTCCAGTGCACACAAACCCCTGCAAACATCAGCTGAGAGAGAGAGAGAGAGACATCGATCTAGAGTGTATATTGTGTGTGTGAATTTTAGCAGATTAGCAAACAAACCAAAAAAATTGTCACGATAACTACCACTTTTGGACGTTATCATGATATTAATATCACAGCATTCTCTTAAGAATCTTACAGTGCTTTGCTATAAAAAATTAGTTACTTTGGAAATACACTTTGGAGTATGTTTTAAAAAGAAAATACTATTTCAGTCTTTCTACATAAGAGTTTCATGTTTAATTCTGTTACTTGCCATTTCTTTGTAATTGTTTATAAAATTTGCTAGCAATAATAATATCAAAGTCATTTTTTTCAGTGCATGTACAGTAAATACTACAGTATGTAAATATCATAAACAGGGTCATGGTATACATTACCATAATGGCATACTTTGGTAACTTTTGAAAGATATTCATAATTTCAGCTATAGGCTAGATACAAAGAAATGCAACCTTACAGCAATCAAGATGATATATATTCTGTAATTCAGACTAAAATGACTTTCATTCCCAGTTTTTAGTACAGTGTTTCTCAAACACACACAGAAGGATGTAAATGGATTTGACAGATGAAGTGAATCATTGTCTGCGACTGAAAGAGATCTGATGAAAAAAACCCGGTTCACACATTCATTCATGCACTTCTATTGTCTCATTATTGAAATTGAGAAGAGATCTCCATTCACCTACAGCCGACCCCACCCTGACGCACACACACACACACACACACACAAGCACACACATACACATACACATACACATACACATACACACACACACACATGTTGGTTTTTGTGGTTTATGGGGACTCTCCATAGGCGTAATGGTTTTTATACTGAACAAACTGTGTGTGCTATTGCCCTACACCAACCCTACACCTAAACCTAGCCCTCACAGGAGACTTTGTGCATTTTTAGATTTTAAAAAAACACCATTTAGTATGTTTTTTAAGCCTTTTGAATTACGGAGACATAGGCAGTGTCCTCATAAACCACCTTTATATTGTAATACCTCTGTCATACCCATGTCATTATACAAATTTGTGTCCTCATAAACCACATAAACATGCACACACACACACACACACACACACACACACATACACACACATACACGTTTGTTTTTCTATCATGATGGGGACTTTCCATCGACTTCTATCTCTTTTATCTAAAACGAACCCTCACGCAAGTCGTTCTGCATTTTACATTTTCACTAAAACAATCTGTTTAAACATGTACATTTGGCCTAAGACATCAAAACACACATATTGAACTGAAGTGAATCAACATCAACAGAATAATGACACTATTGTCTTTGCTTTATACCTGAATTCACTTTGTTCTTAGCAACAGCTTTTAGTGATTATATGAGGGAGTGCTCTTTTTGCACATTCTAGGCTGTATAATACTCAGAACAGAGATATTCACCTCAGTAAAGGAAGTATTGTGTTTCAGGTCATAATTTTAAGTCTTGATGTGTCAAAATGACTCGCTTGTGCGCTTTTCCTAGGCGCGCCGGCATGAACTGCCATGCACTCATATACATTTATTTGTTTTGAGTTTACTGTTTGAATTCGTTACCCCTCTCAGAACCTTAAACCTAAAGCCTTTAAACCCTATACAAGTCAACAAAAATATGCAAGGATACCAAGAAAGGGATGCAACTTAACTATCTAAACAAACTACATAACAAACATAAAAAACCAAAAGCACTCCACCTGTAGGAATTACACCAGCAATGCATAATCAGGAGTTCATCTGCCTAGAGATCAAAGAACATGCATTTTTATATTAAATATTTTATATAAGGACTTCAGTAAAAATCCTACTCTACATTTCTTAATACAAACAAAAAACGGCCCCCTTCACGCTACACAAACTGCACATCAATCTACAAGCTTTAAAAGAATAGGCAATGATTTCAAATACAATGTATACAATCAAAAAGAACAACTGTTTTCATTTCATCTTTCATAAGAAAGTTAATTCTGATCCATAGGCTGTGATTTTGATGCTCTTTGCAAATCACAGGTGAAAAGCCTCATTGCTAGAGTCACTTTGATAATGTATCCTCATGAAATACTGGAGGATAAAGCAGAAACAGATGATGGTGATCAGGTTACAGAAGTGTCTGTCTCTGCAGTTTAGGTTCTTTTAAAGAGAAAAAAAAAAAGTTTAAGAGAATAAACTCAATACAGAAAATCTGCTTGTAAACCAGCTAACACTAGGTCACACCACTCATTAACTTTTTAGGTTGATCTAACACACACACACACACACACACACACACACACACACACACACTCAAATCATCCAATCAACTCCAGATGTGTTCTTCAGGCTATAACTGATATCTAACACATTCTTATTCTATTAGATACATTTTTCCATCTGTAAAAAAATGGATTAATTTCACATTCCTCTCAAGATTTATTTTTAAATAATATCTGTGGCGCACTAAATGAGATATTTAGCTGCATGTACGAGCTGTTCTTTTCCACACAATGGAAGTGAAGGGTGTCCAGGGGTTGTCAAGCATCAAAACTGACAAAAAATAATAATCTGTCCTGTTACTGTCTTTCTGTTGCACTGTAGAGCTTCTGTCACTATAACAAATTCCTTGTGTGTGTAAACATACATTGCCAATAAAGCTCATTCTGATTCTGATAAAAAATCAATAAGTGACTGACTCTGTTAGTCTGGCCATTCCAGTCCTCTGACCTGAACCCTGTAGAAAATGAGTGAGGTGGACTGAAGAGAAGAAGCACCGTCATGGAGCTGTGAATCTGAAGGATCTGGAGTGATTCTGGATGAAGGAATGGTCTCTGATCTCTTGTCAGGTGTTCTCTAACCTCATCAGGCATTATAGGAGAAAATATAGAGCTGTTAAACTGGCAAATGGAGGTTTCAAAAAGTATTGAATAAAAGGGTGCCGTTAATTGTGGCCGATGTGTATTAGAGACAAATATTTATTTCATAATGATATTTCCCCCCATTTTAAATTCTTATTATCCAATGAAAGGTTAGATTTTGGTGATTTTTTTTTAAATAAAAGATCAAAAGGATTAACAATGCAGATTAATTTTCACAGCCTCCTTTGATCATATTTACCATGGGTGCCAATATTTTTGACTTCCGTTGTTTGTTTTTAACTTTATTTTGTGAGTTTAGAAAGTACACTTCCCTAAGTTAGACCTTTTATGTTTGTTGTTTTGGCCCGATCCCCTCCCAAAGCTTTAGTTGCTCCTCTCTTTGTACCTTTTTTTTCTTTTTTGTCAAGTAAACCACTTTTCTTGAGTGTTACAAAAATCTGTGTGATTTTTGTGAAGTGCTGGGACAGGAGAGAGGAGCTCCTGGTTGCTTATTAAGAGTTTTTTTTCCCAGTTTGCATGTATACACTTACTTGTTACCCCCTTCCTGACCCTAGACTAGGAGGCATGCAACAATATTTTAGATCCCTTAATCTTTTCCCATACCTAAATTTAACAACTACCTTACTAACTATTAATAAGCAGAAAATGAGGAGTTTGAGAAAAAGGTATACTTAACAGGTAGTTAATAGTAAGTATTGATTCCCAAACTAAAGTGCAACCGTATCTTCTTGTACATGTACACTAATAATATTTTATTTACAACCTAGAACAATATAGCAAAACAACTGTGACATAACTGAATATATATTTAAGAGACACATTGTTCTGTTCCTCAGACAAAGCTGCATGACTTCAGAAGATTTGCAAACTATCAGACTTCAAATGATTTCTAAAGCACTTTAAAAACTACAGGTATATAGGCCTAGTATACCAAAGTTCTCTATAATTAAAACAGATGAAGAAAATAAAAAGGGAAACATTTACAGAAAAAAAAACTAAATATTGATATGGTACCATTTGGTCACTTGTGCAGCTTGACAGCATCTGCACACCATTTACTGCCATTGTATGAAAAACCACAGAGTGAACATACTGGTAAACATCACTGATGGGGAAAAAAGCCAAACAGGTTTGGAGCAACATGAGAATGAGTAAATGATGAGAGAATATTCAAAATAACACATATCATCTTTGGATTAGAGCTGATCTCACAAAGATTCACTCAAATTATACTGAGACTGTAAACACAATTTACTATGTGCATGTAACTAGACAGAGGGATTACTGCTTTTGTTTGTGAAGAGCAGACATGAGATAGGATGCTTTGGAGAGCGAGGGAGAATATGTGTGTGTGTGTGTGTGTGGGTGGGTGAATGACCCTTTAATGGAGGGTCAGACCTCTGCAGGTCCAGCAGCTTCAGGGTGTTTGCTGGATTGAGGGTCTTGTGTTCAGTGCAACAGTCCAGATGAATATGCAGCCCACAGAAACCACAGGTGTCTCTCGCTCTCTGAGATGTAACAAGAACCATCAATCCTTACTCTCTGAGTTCTTCCTGTTTCTCTCAGCATTATTACGATCTGCCTGATGGCCCGGGGACAACGTGAAAGAAAATCAGGCCAGTGCTGCGTTGGTTTATCGAAAGTCTTGCCAATTTAAACATTCAAGCAATTTTAATCTGTTCGTGACAGTGCAGGAAAAGTGGTTTGTGTTTTCTTTTGCTTGAATGGACACATACTCAAACAACTGTCAAAATGCCCAGCTTGGCAAGAATTCTTGTAAACACAGATGTTATGTCTTAAGTGAAGAGTTGAAGAAGAAATCGGATGTGTATCATTATATTGGTTTTGTGCATTAAGTCTTAAAGTGACAGCAGCCTAATATACCTTCCACTGTCTGTCATTAAATGTTAATCAAACAACAAAAGACAAACAGAAAATCCCTCACTGCTCTTAAATAAGTCAATTTTATGCAGTGTCTATGCAGTGATTTGATTCAGTTTTTGTACCAGAGTCCTGAATACTACAGTAAAGAGACCTACTGAGTTAGACCTACCTAAAAAAACTAACAAAAAACAATTTTAATTTTATTTTATTCAATGAAAACACATTTATTTATTACTGTGACAGTAGCCGTTACAATAACTAAGAATCCTTATAGTTGAGCTCAGTTATGTTGTTTTTTCCTCTTCTAAACATGTCTTCTTATAACCACCTCTTTTGTGGTGTTTGCTTAAACCAGCCATTACGACTATTGCACACACACATGGTTAGTGATCTGAACAAACTTCCAAGTATTAACCTTCGGTATGTAACTTATTCTGTATCTGCACATTTTCTGCAGACTGTGTAGAAAAGTCGCTCTTTCCACTTGTTTTGTGTTGTCTGTGAATCTTTTCTATCTCCAGACACATCTGCTTCAGTCTTTTAGACAGGCTTTGATCAGACTTTCATTTGAGCATCAGATAAATGTTAAAACATGACAGAGATCTTTCTATCTGCTTTTTTCCCACCAAATCTCCCTCTCTCTTTCTTCTTGACTCATCTGTCCATCAGTCTAATTTTCCCACAGTACTTTATCTTTATTCAATTATCGCTGAGAAACACAAGGACTCTATTATCCACATTCATATTCTCTGTGTCCTTGATGTTATCCAACAATCCTGACTAACCGGTAAAACCATAATTCTTTCATCATTGTGTTTAATGTCTGGCCAGAATCATCCTTCATATTCTGTTGTACATATGTTCAGTTAGGCGGCGGCTTGTTAAAGTCAACATAAAATCAAAATGGACACTGTTAAACAGTCTTAATACATGTTCTTATGCATGATTTAAAGATTTGTTTTTATAGTATTTTATCAAAATGTTTCATTACAAACCTGCTCTGACTCTGAAACAACTTTCAGTCGCTGAAGTAAAATTACTGGAATTGCAAAAATTATATTTATATATATATATATAAAATATTTTCGAAAAAAACAAAAACAAAGAAAGTCATACAGAGACAAAGAAAGCCACTTCTAAACAGCACATAAAAACAAACTGTGGTTGGTCACTGTACATGTCAATCAGACGCTCTCTTCCTGTCTTAAGTGGGCGAGTCTTGGCCAAAATAAGCTGCAAAGTTGACCAAACTTTCATGCCGATGGTTAAAAGTCTAGCTTTGTGAGACTGTGTGTGTGTGTGTGTGTGTGTGTGTGTGTGTGTGTGAGTAATGGACATTCCTTCTAAGAAACCATCAGTGTTTTTCATCCGTCAGTCTCCTCCTGAGAGCGTCTGTGAATAATATTCAGGTGTTTGTGTAACTACACATTCCAAGAATCTCTCGCTCTCCTCTCTCTGAAGTGTTTAAACAAGAAGAAACTGAACTGTACAAAGGAAATGAAAGAATTTAGGGAGGCTTTAGTGGTCTCTTTGTTTGACCGTGTGTGTGTGTGTGTGAGAAGGGAGGTCCTGATTTCCCACTGAGAAAAGTATGAAAAGCCTTCAGGGGGATTTCCTCTGAAAGAAAGACCTCCTCCTCCTTTACTCCGACCCTTTACTTGCTCTCTCTGTCTCTCTCTCTCTCAAGCACTTTACAGTCGAGACAAACGGTGCAGTGAGCCGACGACAGACCGCTTGACACTTTGCGTTTCTCAGCAGACGTCGTACTCTTGTACAAACTTGCTATAACTTGCTAAACAATGGCTCTGATCCACTATAGTCCAAATCCCCCACCCGTCTCAAACCGGACACCATGGAAGCACCTCTGGATGTGAGATTATCATGGGAATGCTGCCATTACCAATCCACAACTAAACTGGAAATTTTTCTCTACTGGAGGCACAGATTTTAGGATGACAACTCCGTAGCTGTGATTCAGTCGTCAAGATGGTAAATAAGACTCGTTCATTTCAGTTTTTACACACGGTCTGTGTTGCTGTGCCACTGACCTACTGAACCACTGATAACTGGGCTACTGAACTAGTGATAGCTGACTGCTATTGTACAGTAGGTGACCATGATTTAGTCCTTAAAGTGGATTAATGGTCATCTAGCATGGCTATAGTTAAAAAACGGTTTTAGTTTTTACATTTTGTCGCTGCAAAAGTTTCTTTAGTTTGCATGAACTTTGTCAGCTTGTGTTACTGATAAAAATGAACATTCAGAAGTTTCAACAGTCAGTGTTTAAGGTTAAAACACTTCATTACAGACTTTAAAAGAACTGCATGTAATGAGCAAAACAGCTTAAGATCAGCTTTCATTTTCTTTTCTTGACTCTAGCTCTTTGTGTCGTGATCTCTCAGTAAGAATAATAAGATTTGTCTTTCACAGTTGTTTATAAATGAAAAACCTCCTACATTTTCAGTGTGGTCTCAGATTTTTCTTGAGATCCTCAGCTTGACCCACTTTCCAGCACACATTGAGCTTTGTCTCTAAATTGATGGTTTGTTATGCCTCTCTGAATGACTGATGGTGTTTGGCTGAGAGCTGAAGCTTTATGCTGTGTTTTATTTGAGTTAGGCAGGTGTGTTTTGTCTCTGATACTGTAGTGATTTACACACCGACAGGTACAGGAGAGCAGATCGAGGTGTTTAAGGCATGTTTGTAGATTCATACCTTTGGAGTTCATGCCAACTGCAGTGTGAACCTGCAGAGCAGAAACCAGTCTTCACTCCCTTTAGAATAGATGATAATATCGCTTGTACTGTATTTATCTGTCATTTCACCAATATCAGAATCAAAATCAGAATTAGCTTTATTGCCAGGTATGTTTGCACATACGAGGAATTTGTTTTAGTGACAGTAGCTCCACAGTGCGACAGAATGACAGCAACAGGACAGGACACAGATAGTAAAAAAAAAAATAATAATAATAAAAATAGAAAAAAATTAAATAATGTACAAATATACAAAAATGGACAATGTGCCAAATAACACAAACACAATATACAAAATAGACAATTCAGTATGTACAGGTATGTTAGGTGCAAATTTGAAATGTAGTATTGTGTAAAATAAACATAAAAAGTATGATAGTGTTGTGTGTTTCATGTGTATTGTTAAGAGTTCAAGTGTTCATGAGATGGATTGCCTGAGGGAAGAAACTGTTCCTGTGTCTGGTCGTTCTGGTGCTCAGAGCTCTGTAGCGTCGACCAGATAGTAACAGTTCAAAGAGGGAGTGTGCTGGATGTGAGGGGTCTAGAGTGATTTTACCAGCCCTTTAGCTCACTCTGGATAAGTACAGTTCTTGGAGAGTGGGGAGGGTTGTACCAATGATTCGCTCAGCAGTCCGGACTACCCTCCGTAGTCTTCTGAGGTCAGATTTGGTAGCTGAGCTGAACCAGACAGTTATTGAAGTGCAGAGGATGGATTCAATGATGGCAGAGTAGAACTGTTTCAGCAAGTCCTGTGGCAGATTAAACTTCCTCAGCTGGCGAAGGAAGTACAACCTCTGCTGGGCCTTTTTCACAATAGAGTCAATGTGAATGTCCCATTTCAGGTCCTGAGAGATGGTGCTACCCAGGAACCTGAATGACTCCACTGCAGTCACAGTTCTGTTCATGATGGTGAGTGGGGGAAGAGCAGGGGGGTTTCTCCTGAAGTCCACGATCATCTCCACAGTTTTGAGCGTGTTGAGCTCCAGATTGTTAAGACTGCACCAGACAGCCAGCTCCTTAACCTCCTGTCTGTAAGCAGACTCGTCACCGTCCTGAATGAGGCCAATCAGTGTGGTGTCATCTGCAAACTTCAGGAGCTTGACAGAGGGGTCTTTATATGTGCAGTCATTGGCGTACAGGGAGACGAGCAGTGGGGAGAGAACGCAGCCCTGAGGAGCTCCAGTGCTGATGGTGCGGGTGCTGGATGAGAATTTTCCCAGCCTCGCTAGCTGCTGCCTGTCTGTCAGGAAGCTATTGATCCACTGGCAGACGGAGGTGGGGACGGAGAGCTGAGTTAGTTTGGGCAGGAGGAGGTCTGGAATGATAGTGTTAAAGGCCGAGTTGAAGTCCACAAACAGGATCCTCACATAAGTCCCTGGTCTGTCTAGGTGTTGCAGTGTGTAATGCAGTCCCATGTTGACTGCATCATCCACAGACCTGTTTGCTCTGTAGGCAAACTGCAGGGGGTCCAGTGATGTCCTTCAGATAAGCCAAAACCAGTTTTTCAAATGACTTCATGAACACAGACGTTAGAGCCACAGGTCTGTAGTTGTTAAGTCCTGTAATCTTGGGTTTCTTTGGGACGGGGATGATGGTGGAGCGTTTGAAGCATGAGGGGACTTCACACAGCTCCAGTGATCTGTTGAAGATCTGTGTGAAGATGGGGGCCAGCTGGTCAGCACAGGATTTCAGACAGGCTGGTGTCACACCGTCTAGGCCTGGTGCCTTCCTTCTCTTGTTCTTTTTGAAGACCTGGCGCATGTAATTTTCTCTTATCTGCAGTTCAGGTGTGGGGGAGAGGGGGGGTTTGCAGGAGGTGTGAATGGTGTTTTTTCAAACCTACAATAGAGCTCATTAAGATCATCTACCAGTTGTTGATTCTCCACAGTGCTGGGGGATGGTTTCTTGTAATTGGATGTCTTTCAGACCTTTCCACACTGAAGCCGAGTCACTGGACGAGAATTGGATCCTTAAATTATCGGAATAATTCCTCTTTGCCACTCTGATCTCCTTTTCCAGTGTGTATTTGGCCTGTTTATGCAAGACTCTGTCCCCATTCCTGTAAGCATCATCTTTAACACATCTGTACACCACCTCTCATTGATGTAAAAGCATGTCCCGCCGCCGCACGATTTCCCTGTTGATTCCATCGTTCAGCCAGGTTTCTGTGAAACACAGAGCAGCAGAGTTAGAAAAGTCCTTGTTAAATCGGGAAAGCAGAAGGAGTTTGTCCGTTTTGTTGGGTAGAGAGCGGAGATTAGCCAGATGGATGCTAGGCAACGGCATTCGAAATCCATGCTGTCTGAGCTTCAGGAGTGCGCCGGCTCGCTTCCCCCATCTGCGCGTACTAAAGCATCTAAACAGCGCTGCAGCTCCGCCGACTACTATGTTCAGCAAAACATCCGAATAATCGAAAACCGGTTGGAGATTTTGTGGAGTGTTCTGCCGAATGTTCAGCAGTTCTTCCTTAGTTTTTCCTGATTTTTGTTTGTCTAACACGATCAGTTTAACCAACAAAAACACTAAAACAACTGGAGAGCCAAGCACAATGGCTGCCATGCGCGGCGCCATCTTGATCATGATATGTTGATATGTTCCAACATGTGGCGATTTCTGGTTTTTATTCTGCCAAAAGCAACTGTTGGAGCTGCCAGCGCTCTGTGCAGTCAAACGCAAAGCATCAGATCACATTCATTGTCTTCACAGATAGCATAAACACTTCACAACAGACATGCAATGAGCTCTGAGATTAGGTGATGACAGACTACCAATCAAAAGTTTGGGGCCAGTAAGATTTTTGAAGAAATTAATACTTTTATTCAACAAGGAAGCATTAAATTGTTGAAAAAATGACAGTAAATCACATTTCTAACATTACAAAAGATTTCTATTTCACATAAATGCTGTTCATATGAACTTTCTATTTATCAAAGAATTCTGAAAAATAAAATGTATCATGGTTTCCACAAAAATATGAAGCAGCACAACTGTTTATAACATTGATAATAATCAGAAATGTTTCTTGAGCAGCAAATCAGCATATTAGAATGATTTCTGAAGTAATGCTGCTGAAAATACAGCTTTGATCACAGCAATCAATTACATATTATTATTGTAATAATAATATATTCACATAGAAAATAGTTATTTTAAATTGTAATATTTCACAATATGATTTTTTTTTTTACATTTTTGATCAAATAATTGCAGCCTTGTTGAGCAGAAGAGACTTTTTCATAAACATTAAAAAAAATTCCAGCGCTCCCCAAACTTTGAACAGTAGTATAGTGTTCAACCTCAATGTAAAAATTGTTTATTTGCCAGAATTTCAGAGAGAAAACTTAAAGTGCACTACTTGAAGTCTTGAACCTTTGTCTTTTTTGTTGATGTTCAAATACATTTATTATCATATTGCAATACTCTGATTCATCTTACTTGGTTTGTTTTGTTCAAAGCTTAGAATTTATTAGAATGTTTTTGAAAAACAAACACTAAATGTTTATTTTGTAGACACATCATTAAAAGTCTCCCAAACTTTTGTTTGCCGTAATTTATGGTCTGCGTGAAAGTGCTAAAATAAAACTCCCTACTGTAATTTCTCATCTACACACCTTTCTGTATGTGACAAGCACAACAGTTTGCTAAATCGACTGCATTAAATATGAAGATGTGATCATGTGATGTTGGACTTGACAGGTTCTACTATACAGAAGTGTTGGGACGTCCTGCAGGAGATGTCTGGAGTGCCGCTCACCTACACACTTGTTTTCTTGTGCAGTGGTTAAACTGACCGTTTGACACCTGTGCTCACTGGAGAAAAACACCATTAGAGCAAACGCTCTCATTCATACACATAAACAGTCACGCTGTGCTCGGGCCTGTTAGCAGCCCTCACAGACCCTGACAACACCAAACACACACTCTACCGCAGAAACACACTCATGCCTTCTGGCATCTACCTGTCACAGGATTAGTGTTCAACGCAGACAGCGGTGTTTGTCTGAAAACTTAGCCAACTGCCTTGCTCTAGACACAGGCAGCTGCCCTTTAAGACAATGCCATAACTGAAACTATAATATACTTACCAGATAATAAACTTTACCATAATACAGTGTTAATTTTTATAGCACTCTACAGAAAGACTGAAAAAGTGCTTCTGTCAACACACAACTGATATTAATAGGTCTAGACTAGGGCTAGGCAATTAATAAATATTGATATTTGTCAAAAATAATAAACAAGTAATTTTAAATATTTAACCAACATCTAGATGATCAGGTATGCGTCACTAAAGTCTGCATGATCTGCTTGTGTGAATGAGTGGCGCAGTTTCATCTACAAATATTTAAGTTAAACTGCCAAAATAAAAGCTTATTATTCAGAAATACATAAAATGTACGTCAAAAAAACAAACAAACCAACAAAAAACAAATAATATACATATTATTAATGTCATACAACCAATATTGAACACCTGAGAAGAGATGATGCCAAGGCCCCAGAAAACCTCAGATGATGCTAACCCTGGAACAACATATAAAACTAGAAAAATAGAAAAGTTTGAATTGTACCGGAGCTCTCCCCTCCTAATCCTATATATATAAAAAATATAAAGATTTCACAGTGATCTGATTCTGTAAGGCTTTTTTTTTTTTTTTAGTTACTACAACATTACTGTAGTAAAACCATGTTTTACTGCGTTTATACATGTGAAGACAACGCTAGCTACTGAATACGTGCATATTAACAGCGTTTAACCATGCGACCATATAATGTTAACAAACTAAGTGTATCAGCAATCATAAATCAAAGAAGAAATTCCTAGGTGATTTTACCTAATTTTACCTAGGTGACGAGGATCACTCAAATGCAGTTACGGGGTTTTTGACCAGCAAATGTGCATTTCAGTCCGTCATTATAACGGAGGCATCACATTATGTTTTCATCAACAGATTACAAAGTTTGTTATATCTATATGGGCGCTCAGTTTTTTATGTTGTAAAATACATTTGGCCAAAAACTCATTTGATTAAAGATGAATTGCTACTGTCTGCTCAGGCTATTTAAGGGGAAAGGGAAGTGGTGTGTGGCCAAGTATGGTGGCCCATACTCAGAATTTGTGCTCTGCATTTAACCCATCCAAGTGTACACACAGTAGTGAACATACACCCGGAGCAGTGGGCAGCCAATGCTGCGGCGCCCGGGGAGCAGTTGGGGCTTCAGTGCCTTGCTCAAGGGTTTCACCTCAGTCGTGGTATTGAGGGTGGAGAGAGTGTTAGTTATTCACTCCCCCACCTACAATCCCTGCCGGACCTGAGACTCGAACCCACAACCTTTGGGTTACAAGTCCAACTCTCTATCCATTAGGCCATGACTTAAGTGTAGGCTATTGACTATAAAATGGCAAATCTCGTGTCCCACCTGTCTCAGACCTCAAATACATAAAATATGAGCCTTTACAGAGTTTCTTGCATAAAAAAACCGCTGTACTTATTCAAATCGTTGCAAGACTTCGTTCAGCTGCTGTCATGCTGTGTTGCCAAGATGTTTTTCATGTCCGCCGGTTGAAGCGACATCAATAACGTGATATTTAGCCCCTGAATGCGAATTTACCAGGGGAAGACCACCAATAAAAACGTGTAATTTACCCCCCCGGAACGTGATTTTCAGGGGGACCCCCTCGAAACGCGATTGGACTAGTTTTGAGTTGCAATTGCGCGGATTTTGTTGTTTTGTTGTGAAAACTTGGCAACCCTGTGGAACTTCAGTTCATTCAGTCCAGACAGAGGGGGTGGAGTTATGAGGTTTTACTGACAGTTTGAGCGGATCCAACAAGATTTTAGTCACAAGCTCTATTTAATGTTTCATAAATACTAAATATTTGTAAAACTGACAGACAGACGTAAAGGGTGATTTATAGCATTGATTCATGGAAGAAAAAAATTAATAAAATCACACCACCACCACAAAAGGGCACTTCAGAGTATAAGGGGAAAAAGGGCATGTGCTATCTCCTTACCTGTGCACGTGCCTTTTTCTTTAAGTTCTCCAAAATGCATACTGGGATTGGTATACAGTGCTAATGATGCTGCATTACGATTTGACTAAATAAAGAATGTGCCCATGATGCCCTAAAATACTGACTATTTAGGGAGCTTTCTAAGATTTGGATCAAAGCCCCAGTGTGGTTTTACAGATTTGTTTTGGCACACTAAATAAGTTAGTGGGTTACAGCTGTTGAAACACTACCGGTATGATGCCTTAAGGATAGGAAATAAAACAAAAAGGAAATGCAAAAAGTTTTTCTTGTAACTCTACAAAGTTAACACAGCATTTTACTGAGAGTAACCACCCCATGTCTGACATGTCGTAAAATAAGCTATTTTAAGGGCTTTTTATAATCATCAGCAAACTGGACTATGATGTTTTGTGCATTTTCCCCTCAAAAAATGTGATCTTTTGACCTCGCAGAGTTCCCGTCAAGCAATGATTTCCATCTGTTTTCTATTAGCATGTTGTTCATCATCCAGATGTTCCCAGTCACATGGTGTCCCAGTGCCCATCCTGGAAATAAAGGGATTATCTGAAGAGCACATTCACTGGGTTGCCAGATCCTAGACTAGTGATTTTAAATCCAGATTTGTAGGGTATATCTGCCAAAACTGTGGTAATGTTCTCAATTCTTCCTTTCACTTTTCCACCTGATGCAATGCTCCAATTATTCTGAAGTTCAGGGAACCATAAGCAATCCAAGCATGTGTGCTATACAGCCGTGATACCTTCATGGTCTTTCGTGTGTTTTGGGTTGCCAATATTTATTTTGGAAACAAGTCCCAGGACCCTCAATCAAAATCGAATGAAATATGATATCCGGGATCATTTGGAGTCAGTCTTGCGGTCTTGGATCTCAGCGAGAAACCACAGAGCATTGCTTCATCAGCAGGGCATACTGGAGAGAAAGTCAATAAAATATACGAGCTGTAAAAATAAGTTGACAGCGTGCAGAGACAGACGTGTTCGCGAGACCTGCAGATGTCAGAGGTGATATATGGGTGTTTAAGGTTTAATATGTTCTGGAAATAAACGCTCAAGTGCTGCTAGAGTGTCTGTGAGAGATTTGTTTATGTATAAATGGAAATAGAAGAGATATTGGAATAGGGAGGAAAACAGGGAAGACAAAAGAAGCAAAGACAAAGTACAAAAGACAGAAAATCTAAACACTTGCACTGTGTCTTGCCAAAACTCAATGTCTCTTATTATAATCAACGAAGCTACAGTACCTACACTGGAACATACTTTGCATCCTTATGCATTTGTATAAATCTCATTATTATTACTAAATCATTTTATTGACTAATATCTGCATTCATGCAGTGCATGAGTTGCAAAAGATGTAAAGGTGGCAAGAAAAGTATGAAGGCAGCTTATTCTGTGCTAATGAGAAATGCATTACACAATATAGAGATGGGGAACTGATAAAATGTGTGCCTTGAATGCAATGTAAATTGCTGTGGATTAAAGCATCCACAAAACGCGTAAATGCAAATGAATTTACATTTAGTCTCTGGCCCTGTAATTTTCATTTAAACCTTTATTTTCTCATATGCATGCACAGATATAGCACTTCTAACGTCCAGAATTATTTGAATGTAAAACAATGCATGCAAATTACTTTTTTCACAGTGGACTTCATTTTAAAATAAAGGATATTACTTTATCATTTTACTTCTGAAGTCTAATCTGTGATATCATGTAGCTTTGTTGCTTTCACTGTAGACTGACTTTTTTTGCTTGCAGAAATTGTTAGTGTCTTATTTTGATTACTGATTCCTTCACGTCTCTTTCTATTAAGATTTTTTATTGTAGTTGGATAATGACACAGGAGAAGACATTGGTTTCTCTGTGTTTTTTAAGTATTTGTCCCTTCAAATGCACCAACAAACACTTAAATGGAGAGAACAGCACTTTTGTTTGTCTGTAGCACATGGCTTGCAAAAGATGCAAAGAATGCAAGAAATGCATGAAGGCGATTTATTCTGATCCAATGAGAAATTTATTATGGTCTAAGAAATGCACTAAAATAATAAGTATGACCAAGAAAACACACACACAAATTATACATTGCACCAAAAGTGTTACTGTGAAAAATGGCAAACGCACCAATTCGAATAAAAGAAAGAAAAAAAAAATACATGAGAACCTCAAGTTCTATAAAAATCATGCTAAACATGCAGAGGAAAACGGCAGACTTCAGCTATATAAAGAAATATTTTTTTTATATATATATAAAAAGAGCTGAAGTTGTTACAAAGAAGAACCTTTATTTTAAAAGCTGCATTCAGACAAGCGAGTTAATCGAGGAGTATTTTGTCAGATGTTGTAGATGTTTGTCTGATGAGAGCGGCCAGTGGTGTGAGAAAGCTCCATTGTGCCAAACTCTGTAAGGAGTTAAAGCACAGTGGCACAGAGACAAAGACAACACTGTCCTGAAGAGGGAGGAGAGCTGCTGGGAGAGACAGATCACAATTACTGGAATCTGACAGCTGAAATGAGACTTTCCAAAGCTTACAGATGATGAAGAATCCTGTTCGGGTTAGATTAGTGTTCATCTCAAGAGTGCACATGGACTTTGTAACTTCAAGAACTTGTAACATTTTTGTGTTCTTTGTGCAACCCAGAACTGAATACAGAGCCTAAAAAGAGGGTTTTAAAGGCTCTGAGTGCCTCTTTTGTCCCATGCCAAATGCACAAGTCAAGACACAGGACTAATGTTTTCAAACACATGCCACATAACTGGTACTATTCTGCTATTGCATTTTGTTTTTGCATGCGTTTATTTAACTGTGGACACTTTTGGTGCTCTGGATTTGAACCAATACACAGCTTCCTTAAAACACACTTTTCACACTCTCCCGTTTAATTTGGTAACTAATAGAATTCTGCCATAATTAGTTTTTATGCAAAATGTCACCACCGTGTTATTTCCACTAAAGGCCCTATTTTCATACCCGTGTTAGATATACCCATGCACAAACAAATATACAACTGTCGTGGAAGCATTAAATCAAAATACAATTTCTCTGCCATTGCAACAAGCAATGGGCATCTGTGGGCGTATATGTAGGAAGCCCATGTAAATGAGGCACAGCAATACTTAACTTTCTACCCATGCCATTTATGCCTGACCTATACTTGACATGTACGGTACTTGCACAAAAATGACAAACCAGTGATAAATTACATATTTAAACTTTTTTTTTTTGAATAAAATTGCAAAACTAGTCTTGCCAAAAGAAGTTTCATAGTTTACATTTTTGTAACCTAAATGCACACAACTAAATATTTATCAAACTTTTTTCATAGTGAATAATAAATTAATAGAATTGATCGGAATAATCTTTACTGATTCTGTTGTGACTTTAGTAAGCGAGTAACCTATTAGTGATGCTCGCCTTAGCAAACACCACTAAAAAGGCTATTGAAAAACAGGTTGTTTACTTTGCATTTATGGAATCATCTGCAAAAATCTTCAGAACTAATGATAGCTGAGCTTTGGTGTGTTTCAAACATTAGACTGAAGCGTACAATTACCTGTTGAGATCTGTGTCATGTAATTATAGAGAGACTTGTGCACTGCCAAATGAAAAGATGTTTTTGCAACAGATATTTGTGTGTAGATTTAATAAGAGTTGTCACACCAAAACTGTACTGCTAAAATGAAGGCTCTTGCAGGTGAGAAGACAGACAGACATTATTTCTTTAAGTGCTTTAAAGTGTGAAAAAAGACCCTCATTCTCCAGATATCAAATGAGCCTTCAAATTAACTTTCCAAAGTTCAGCCAAGGGCTTTGTCTAAGGGTGATATTTACAAAAACACTGATAAATGCAATTGACAGTCTCCTGAATGCAAATACCAGACTACAGGAACAACGCCAGGCTCCAGATATCCTTCATTTGGGATCCTGAGGATTTGTTAAATGAAGTTTTACTTGGACGTGTTTTAGTAAACCGAGGTGTGGACGTGTAACAGGAGAAGTAATGGGGGGGGGGTTAAACAGAACGACGGGCTCAGAGCAATGGCGAGACATCTGCACCACGCAGATGTGTTTACTGAAGAAGAAGAAAGGGAGAGGATGGGAAAGTCAGCCAGAGGACCGAAGAGGTTCCACATGCACCCGGGACGGACCACCCGGAATGAGACACAAGCATGGGCCAGACAAACTACTTTGGATAATGATTAAACAAAAAGACTATTGTGTCTTTCAACAATCGTTCAAAATTATTAATCATTAAACCTATTGTGGAAGGTCCGGTTCTAATGCTGTTCAGGATCATAAAACATACACACTGAGGATAAGCGTACAATTTGAAATGCTTCAAATCACTTGGAATATCAAGCAGGAAACAGTGAGAACATGAGAAAGTCTAGTGCAGATAAACATCAATGCGTGCATACTTCATGAGTACATGACAAAGCAGACATCTGATGTCTGTATCATTCAATGACTCAAATTCTGGATGCTCAGGTGATTCGATAAACTCCAAACTTGGAGGAATTATTCATGTCTGTAGCACAAATAGTATAAAATGAGATACGACTTCAAGAACCTGAAGACTTATGGTTAGGTATTTGTTCAAAACACTAAACTTAAGTATGTGCAATAATAACAGTGATGTTGCCTTAGCAAACACTACTTACTGTAAATACTGTCAGGCCATGTCAACGTAATCGTTGTTAATGAAAACAATAATAAACCAAATGAAAACTATTTTTGTTAACTTAAACTGAACTGAAATAATTTTTCACCATTCTAAAACTAAAAAAAAAATTGTAGCCTACTGAAAAATGTAACACTGCTAAACAATTGTAAATGATACTAATCCGTTAATTAACTATGGAAAACTAAGCACAAACTGAAAGTCGTAATTTAAAAAAAACTAACTAAAGCGAACAATGAGAGTAAAAGAAACTGAAAACTAGACAAAAATAAACTGAAAAATTTAGAACTATTTGAATCCTGGTCAATTTACACAATCTTATATCGCTGAGACATTACACATTTTTGTCCTAAAAAGGAAGGGTTTTGTTTATGTTTGTTCTTTCTAAGCAGACTTCCTGTAAACTTCCTGTACGAGATCACACCCAGGTCCTGTAATCATCTTAACCAGGAAGCCACTAAGTCTGTTGAAATAAGAGATTAACAGACTAAACACAACTATCTTAACACGGTTAAAGCATGCATTTCTTTCTATAGTTAATCATTGCACTAGGCTTCATAAAAATTGTTTTAAACATGCAGTTGAAGAGTTTCAACCTCTAACCGGCAGTAGATGGTTATGCATTCTATAACAGGTTTTGTCTGTTTAAGGTTTAAACCAAGGTCATCTAGACTGGAAGAGAAGAGATTTCACTAGATTTCCAGACAGCATTTCCTGTGCTCTTCCCACATCTGCTTTGTACATTATTCCAAGTCGGACACATGAAACATGAACCCAACATCCTCATTACAGAATACTGGCTGAGAAACATGTATGATAAATATTTGGGCGAGCAAATAGGAGACAGACACTCAGCTGTAATCCTGTTACAGAATGTGGATGTTTCTATATTACACACACATGCTCGGTACATAAACACTCTCAGCGATGTTCAGAGCATGTATTTTCTTTGTTCTACCTTGTCTTACTTGTATTCCAATGACACAAATCTCCTCTGCACGAGGTAAACCATCTCAAATGAGGTGTATCATGGACAAACTCACACTTTCATGTCCCAGAGACATTCTAACCAGGAGGAGATGGTCACTAAAGGTAAAATGAATAGGAGAAACTGTAACACTCAATGTGGCTTCTGTAAAGACTCCTTTCTATCGAAATCACCTTTGTCCAACACACATTAACAAGGTAAACAAGTGTGGCTCTTTAGCTGCAAGGTGATTTCTTCCATGCATATATGATAGCACTGCCCGTCTCTTCCACTTAAAATGCCTTAGGTAAGAAAGAAACACACTGCCTTCATATGGTGGACAACAGAAGGGAGAATGTGGATTTATATAGACCAAAATGGTGAAACCTTGACATGACAAGCTTCATTGTCTCTTTGCTTGGACCTCTAACAAGTGAGATTTAGGAGGGGTTGAAATTCTGAAAAGGTTTTGCCACAGGCATTTGACAACAACCTCATTTTACATCTATAAACAAAGCATTTAGGGATAATGCGCAATAACTGCAGTATCATATATCATGTTATGTAACCCTGGATATTTTTCATACAAAGAATACAATTATTAAGCCTCACAAATAAACATCTCTCTTTCTCCACCTCAGAACCCTTCCTCTCTGGACTGGTCCATTCAGAGCGCCCTGTCGTCTCTTTTCCCTCCGTTTGAGGCTACCGCTCCTACTGTTCTCAGCCAACTCTTTCGCACCATTGAGGAACGTTACCATGGAGATGCACTGCAGTGCCTGCTGAACTTCCTTATCCCAGCCAAACATATCCTAGAGAGCGTGCAACAAGCAGCCTGTGTGAGTACAACAACAAAAAAAGACCATCGAATTTAAAATTCGACAGTGCTGCAGTAAAAACCAACCATCTAAAATGGCCGATAGCCTACCTATCAAGTGACTTGTTTTCATTTAATACCTGCAAGAAACATTTAATCCAAAAAATATAATTATTCACTCACCCTCATGTCATCCCTAACCCATATGACAGAAGGTTGTCCATAGTCCAAAGGCTTGCATGCTATTCCAAGTCATCTGAAGCTATATTATGAGATTTGAGAACTGAAGGGAGGGAAAAGAGTTTTAATGTATAATGTCTTTAAGATGAAGTAGGGAATTTCACACTTGCAAAACTACCATTTCATCTTATATTGTTTGAGCATACACCTATTCGTGCTCAAAACAAACATATTCCACACTTCAACTTTAGCATAAAGGTTCAGTAGACTTGGAATATAGGTTTGCAAGGACAAATTTTATGATGCATGACAGGCCATGCTCAGTGTATTATTTCAGTGTATGGAAAGGGATCGTGAGAATGACATAAGAGTGAGTCAATTATGTATTTTCATGTTTGGGTGAACTAAGCCTTAAAGGGTAAATTATGTTAGCACACTCGGCAAGATGAAAGCAGTTTCCTGTGCAGATATTTCTTCCATGTGGATTTTTATGGCCCAGATCCCACAAGCTACTTATCCTTGTCCACTCAGCACAAGATTGTTTTGTTTTATCTTCAGAACGAACAAAGGCCTTCCGAGGCAGCTTCTTCTGAAGGGGATTCAAGAATGTTTGCATGCAAGCCAATAAACGGCATCAAGACCCAAGCCATTAGGAATCTTGTGGTCATAAAATATGTCAATCCAAAATGATCTGCAAGTCAACAAACTAGCTTTGCCCTTTCTTTCTCCCACTAGGCTGCATACTCCGATGTGCTGTTCCGGTGTGAGGGTTGGCCATTGTGCCTGAGCGATCGTGTGGTGATCCAACTCGCCCCCATCAACCCTTTACTGCTCCGACCTGGAGATTTCTACTTGCAGGTGGAACCTTTTGGAGAACTGTCAGCCCGAATCGTCCTCAAAAGTCTTCTTGTGCAGGAAGACCTCCTGGGGCAAGAGAATCTGGTGCTGCAAGCCGGTTCCAGGTTGCTGGAGGGTACTGCAATTGAGGGGACTCCCATTGCTGAGACATCTTATCCATGCATATTCACAGAGTCTTGGCTAAGGGAAATAAATGAGGGACGTCATGGAAATCCTCTACGTCAGTGTGTGCTTTCCTCTGATCAAGGGGTTGTGAAGGTACCTTGGACCGAAGTTGCCAACCCAGAATTCCTTGACAGGCCCAAATCTAACATCTGGCCTGAAACAAAGCCATGCTCAACTCCAACTCTCCGTGTGAAAGATCTTAAAACTGAGATTTCAGAGAACGAGTCACGGGTACCTATAGGGCTTTTACCACTTGAGATGGAAACTAGGATCCTTCCAGCAAATGATGGGATGGCAGTTTCTGTTCAGCTAGTGGATGGTGGTAGCAGATTGGTGAAGGTTGACCAAGGACATCCAATAAGCAGTTTTGCTGGAAAACCTATTGGCTGGGTATCTCCTAATACCTGGGACAGCAGGCACAACCGAGAGCTGGAAGGAGAATATGTGGATCTTTTAGAGTTCAACAAGGAGAAAGAGACTTTGGTCCTCAACAAAACAGCAATGCCCACAAAACCACCGGGCTTCAAGTTAGTCAGGACAACTCAACCTGCCCCAAAAAGTAATGTTAACCTGTGTGGAGAGGACTGCAATCCTTGTATGCAAAACAACCCACCTGAGAGCATGCAAAATGATCCAGATTCCAAATGCAGGTATCGGGAGTCTTACATGGCAGCTCTCCGAAACCCTGTGAATTTTGAGAGAACAAGTATGCTACCTTCCCTAGATGAAACAAGGACAGATGTAGGGGAGGTTGAGCCAAGCTGTGAGGGATCCAGAGTTGGCCTTAGACTTAAACCTTCGAGTTGTACATTTGGCCAGACACCAAACCAAGCAGACAGAAACCCGATGCAAACCTTTGAGAACTCAGTCCAACAAAAGCAAAGCCCAAAGAACTCAAGTCAGAGCATACCTTGTGACTGTAGTTCAAGGGAGAATGCTGAGCCTTCTGACCAACAAATGACCCAACAGATCCTTAGCATGGCCCAAGCAAGACAACAACACAAGTCATTCCTCACTGGGCAACAGGATCTCCATCAGACTGTACTAGGAACTAAGGCACTACCCGACAAAAGGCAGCATTGTCTGAACAACTCTTTTAGACAAGAGTCATTTCAAATGCGGATTAGTGGCCAGAAACACGCCAAAACCCAACACTTACCCAAAATGGGACTCAGGGCTTTACCTGACCACAGTGGTCACAGACAAGATGCTAATCTATGTTTGCAGAGTTTCAATCCAATTCAGCTAACACAGGCCTCCAAACAAACACCTCCTCTACTTCAGCCCCACTGCAGTCAGATCCTGTTCCAAAATGAGAACATGCCTTTGGATTACAAAGTCTTCTGTGATGACAGACACAGTGGAAGAGGCCCAGGTTCACCTGTACAGGTGATCAAAGGTAAAAGCAGGTCTAAATCCCGCTCATCCTCTTCAGTCTCAGAAACAACCAAAGAGTATCTGCAATCGCACAAGCCAACCAACAGAAGCAGCAGTGATGTCTACCCAGAGATCATTCCCTTGTTGGTGTCCCCACAATTAACCAGACGGCAAGAAGCAAGAAAGGGTAAGTTGAGTTAGACCTCTGCATGTAAAAGAGACTTCTGCTTCTGATTTGTTACAGACATTTAGAAGAAGCAAATAAAGAAATATTCTAACAATAATTTTCTGTGGTTCCTTGCTGTGTGTGTCAACTAATTGCATACAGCCATTACCCCACATCTCACTTTGATGTCAAATGAACATCTGAAGCAACATGACATCTGGCCTACATGCTGTTTTTTTAGATCTTTATCCTTAAATGAAAAGCAAGTTCATACATGACTGATATGAACGGTTGCTTGTACAAAAATGAAACTACTATGAGGCCACATCTAGTTGCCGCCCGCCATATCAACTGATTTACAGACGACCTTGACCCTGGTCAATTGCTGAGGAGAAAATATACCCTTCTGTAAGGTCATCTTAAAAGAGTGCAATGTGACACTGGCCAAAGGTCAGGAGCGTGCACAGTGTTCCTCATGGAAATTTCTGTGGTCCTTCTTCTGATTTCTTTCTTTAGCAGAACAGAATGAAAGCATTCATGAGGACCAAGAAGAGCAAAGAGATGGGAACAGAAATAACTACACCCACCCACCACCCCCCCGTTTTATGGGGAAGCTGTTAAATGTCTTTGTAAATGGGAAGAGGAGGTGGATGGATTTAGTTTACAAGGCATTCCCCCGACCCCCAAAAATGAAAGGAGAGATCAATAGCTCCATCTAGCTGTGGCACAAATCTTTTCACTCAGGCAATAGGCCTAAGTTAAGAAAAAGCAGAATTAGTTTTTTTAATCACCATCTTTTGTGTTGGCATATCTACCAATGTTGAAAATAAATGTAATTTCCCATCTTTCTAAGAAGTCTACTCATCTGGAAAGGCTGGAACTCCAGCTGTTAATGGAGTAGAAATCCAGAAACCAGACGCTGGTCAGCTCTTGACTGGCCAGCCTGAGAATGGAGTTCAGGCAACTCTTCTTTCCCAGGACTCCACAATCAAGAGCCTTCTCCAGCTAGGCATTATCTGTCTACCGGGTATGCCTCCTAATCCATTTTTAATTGTGAATTTATGTGTTGTGTTTAAAGTTCAGGGCTAGGACTGATCCATGCAAAGACTAATATATAAACAACTGTTCCCTTGAGCAAGAATTGTTCACTCAAAAAATTTAAGTGTCACATTTACTCTTTTTCATCAACAAAAACAAAATAAAAACAGTCCATACATCTTCTGATGACACGATACAGTAAATGTGTTTGAAAAACCAAAAGTAGTAGTACCATTGATTAATTCAATACAAGGAGAATCATCAGTGACTAATAACTGAATTTAAGTCGGCTCTCACATAAGAAAAATATTTTATGACTTCAGAAGACTTGAAATATACAGTAACACACAACCTGTAAATTTGTTTTTACTTTGACCAGGGAAATGGTGAGTAAATATGCAGCTTTTTTTATTTACATATAACATTACAAGAAACTATGAGAAAAACAACTAATGTTATGTTAAGGTGACAAGAAAAGTACATCATGATCACAAAAAAGACAAAAATAATTATATTTCATTATTATTCGAGTAAAGTATTCCTTTAACACCCAGATTGCTTCAGGGGGTCTGAACCTATAAGTTACTTTTACCAATATTACCTTCTAAATGACTACTTGCTTTTACCTTTCTATATGCACATGTTGCACATTCCACTCTAGATACAGCTAAATGCATCAAATGTAATTTCTGATAGCAGTAAACAAGAAAAGTTCTGACACTCCTCTTGACAGTTTTTGAGGCCTGACAGTTTTGACAAGCCTCTATATTGTAGCGGTTAGCATGCAGCCACGTGCAATCCCAATACAGAAAATGCACAACTTTTCTGAGTGTTTTCTCCAGACAATAGTGAATTATCTGCTTTAGCTCTTAAAATTGGGGAAGTCGTGGCCTAATGGTTAGAGAATTGGACTCGTAATCGAAAGGTTGCGGGTTCGAGTCCCCGGCCGGCAGGGATTGTAGGTGGGGGGAGTGAATGTCCAGCGCTCTCTCCACCCTCAATACCACGACTGAGGTGCCCTTGAGCAAGACACCGAACCCCCAACTGCTCCCCGGGTGCCGCAGCATAAATGGCTGCCCACTGCTCCAGGTGTGTGTTCACGGGTGTGCACCAATTTCGAGTATGGGTCACCATACTTGACAATACGTCACGACGACTTTTTCGTCACGAATAAACTCTGTCATGTTTGTTGCTAAAATGACAAAGCTATTGCACACATGCACAGCAAATATGGTCATTCTGTTAAATCGTGTTGTTTCAACTCAATACTGCATGTTCTCTTACCAATACCAGGCAGTCGTGACAGAGCTGGCCGGGCTGTGGTTGAGGTCTACGGGGGCAGGAAAGGCTGGGCGTCCTCTCAGCTTTCTCCTCATGAGTTCTGCAGACTGTTGCTCTACCTGCACTCCATTCCCAGGTACCAAACAGAGAAACCAATCTCCTCATTCACCACAAGAGGGCAGTAAAAGACATGGAGTAGCAGCCCAAATACAGAGCGATCTGAAACGGCCTCATTAGCCTATCAGGCATGCATGTGCCTAAATCTGAATTAAGAAATATATATCATAGGCTATATATTAATTAATTTTCATTTTAGAACCATGCTAGTGCAAGACAATTGTTTTGTATTGACAGTACATTATGAAGGAGGTTTTTTCTTATTTTCCTTAATAATAATAATAATAATACAGCTAATTTAAACACACATCAATATTTCATATCCACGTACTTATTTATTTGGTGAGTAGCCTTAATAAGGGGAATAATGTACAGTCAGCCAGTTATTATCCCAACATAAACCCAAAAAGGGAAGTCGTGGCCTAGACTCGTAATGCAAAGGTTGTGGGTTCGAGTCTCGGGCCGGCAGGGATTGTAGGTGGGGGGAGTGAATGTCCAGCGCTCTCTCCACCCTCAATACCACGACTGAGGTGCCCTTGAGCAAGGCACCGAACCCCCAACTGCTCCCCGGCGCCGCAGCATAAATGGCTGCCCACTGCTCCGGGTGTGTGTTCACGGTGTGTGTGTGTTCACTGCTGTGTGTGTGTGTGTGTGTGTGTGTTCACTGCTGTGTGTGTGCACGTTGGATGGGTTAAATGCAGAGCACGAATTCCGAGTATGGGTCACCATAGGCAGTATGTCACTTCACTTCAAAAAGGGTGTTCGGGATGATTATTCCTTATATTTTATAAAGCTACATTGTATATATTACAGTATATAGCTATTTATGTTTCCTCACTGTCACTGAGCTGACATTATATATAAAACTGCCATCCTATTTACAAGCACTGATAAATCCACATGCTTTAAGAATAGATTCAAATGTTGATGCCAATTTATTTCTATAATTTATACACTGAATTTACTGTCTGTCAAGAATTAAAATCTGTTTTGATGGCTGTTGTTTTGACAGCATTGATGGATATTTCATTCTTCTGGAAGCTGTACAAATTTAATATGCTATACCAAATATGGCTTTACTTACTGATGTATGTTTTTATAGGATGGAGGCCAGAGAGCTGGGACTGACCGTAGTGATTGACAGCAGGAAGTGCCCTCTGCCCTCTGTGTTCTACAAATCACTGCTCATTGTTCAGGTGAGAATCTGCCTAGAAAACAATCATCACCACCAACTTCCAGCATCAACATCTGAACACATCCTTTATGCACACAATCTAGAAATGAAGTTGTCCGGTAGGCGGCAGTCAAGAGTGCAATTGCAGTCATTGTTTCTGCATGTTTCACACACTGACCTATGTGTCTGATGAATGTGTGTGTTATACAGGAGCAGGCCCTTCATGCAGTGCACAGTATCTTGATGCTTGTTGATAAAGATGCAAATCCTCGACCGGAAAAACATCCTGGTCTACAGGTAATTAACACTCCCAAACACACTCGTGCCCTGCAATTACGCCTTCATGGAAACCTGCTACCTTTTAATTAACACCTAAAGTCTGCTCTCTCTGAGTTCAGACACACATGCCTTCAGCTCTGGGTGTTGATCTGGGGTTTGTAGGCTGATATACCTCTTACTATTCCGCAGATGAACTCCTTTGCCATTTTATAGCTGCTTTCACATTTTTTTAAAAGCAAGGATGCATTCAATTAATCATTTAAAATGCTGTTCTTTTGTTCTTTCTATTAATCAAACAATCCTAAAACATCAAATGTATCATGCTTTCCACAAAAATATGAATCAGCACGACATTGATAATAATCAGAAATGTTTCTTGAGCAGCAAATCAGAATCTTATATTGATTTCTGAAGATCATGTGACACTGAAGACTGGAGTAATGATGCTGAAAATACAGCAGGGAATACATTACATTTTAAAATATATCCAAATATAAAATTATAATATTTTAAACTGTAATATGCTCAAAAGAATGCATCCTCTGTGAGCAGAAGAGACTTCTTAAAAATATTAATTTTTTTTTACTAATGTTTGGGTCTCTCACACATGTGCAGTACAGTATGTTAAAGTACATGATCTTTTCTTTCAGATAGATGTTGTCACGTCACTAAAAGCTCTTCATAAGACAGTTGATGGACAGCAGTTGACCTCTGACCTTGGTGGATCCTTCCCTTACAGTCATGAAGACTGGCTACAGTTTCACCAGGTGCGAGAAGAGCAATCACAAAAACACCCAGTAATGCTGCCTTCTGACTGATATCTTTACCTTTTCAGTGAATACAGACAGTCTTAATGTAAAATTTGTAGATCCAGACAAATATAAAATGTAGAATTTTGGCCATCATGTGTTGTTTTATCATTATTTGCAGTTCTTGCAACTTCGAGGTGCTCCAGTGGGAGTGTGGCTGGACATTTCAATGATTAAAATCACTTTTTTTGTGTCAGCGATGTGGTTAATGCGCTTGCACTGATGCTTTGAGTCCATTCATTGTTTCCTGTCCTCTCTCTCTCTCACTCACTCTCTTCTGTAAGTAATTGAGCAAAAGCCCGCAGAATAAATGATGCACCAAAAAAACAGCACATTTGCAGTCAGTGATGTTGTCATACCGCTTACTAAACATTTTTATTTGTTTTTGTAGTAAGAACGTGTTATTGTGTAATCAGTTCTCTCAAACCATCAGTCAGCAGCTGTTAAAACACTTGTAAACAGATGCAAGTCAACTTTGTCTATTTGAGGCCTGAGAGCCCAATAGCGCTTTAACTTACATATGTAACAACCTGACTTTTCCTAATATTATGTGAATTGATTATAAACAATACAAAACAAAATCTTGATGACTAGCAGCTACCTTCAGCTGTCTGTCTGCTGGCCACATGCTTTAGGTTTGTGCTTGAATAATCAGCAGACGCCCTTCTATCACAGTATGTAAATGATTATCTAACGTGTGTTTTGCATGTGTCTTTCAGAAACTTTCTCTCTTTCAACTCGACCTACAAGCAGCATCTTCATTACTGCAGACAGCAATCAGGAGAATCGATGTTAAAAACACAGAGACCGCAAAGGTAACTTTGGATTCTGCATGCTAATTTATGAACATTTCCAGGAATACCGTACACATTTTGTATCACATTTCTTTTAACATAACAGCTATAGATGCACTGATATTTAAATTTGAACCGATACAATAAACCAGTAATTATTTTCATATTATGTCAGAAAACTGAGATATGTCTGATATTAAAATCTGATGCAATTTTGTCTAAATAAAAGAAAAATCAAACACTGCAATCAATCATTTTAATTGCCACAAATGAATATAAGAATCAAATGTAATAATGTACTGTATGAAAAAGGAACATTAATTTTAAGATTATGTTTAACAGTGTTATTAAGTAATTAGAGTTTTTTAAAATTACCTTTAAGTGAGCGTTAGGTGACGGTAAATGTGGAAAATAGGTGATATTTACATGCAAAATTAAATATCAATAAATTATCAATATCAAAAACATCAATACCAATATCAGTAAATAAAAACAAAATCTCTAAAACAATTTGTTATTGTACAGTTATATTATATTTAAAGGCACATTTGGTATGTTTTTGTAGTGTCAAACAATCAGATATGTTCAATATACTATTATTACTACTACTAAAATAAATCTGTAAAAATAGGGCACCATATACTGTATTATTTGAATGAATTTTTCTGTATGAGTTTTTAACAGGTGTTTTACTATTTTGAATTTTACACTTCATTGAATTGAATTTTAGAGATTACAGAAATGTCCGTAAAATTTATGTATAATGTTGTGTGTAACTAATTTATTTAATTTGACCTGTTGAGGAATGCTGCTCCCAAATTAACTAAATCATTTGGTAATTGTTCAGGATGTCCAGTCCTGCATCCAAGAGCAGAGGAGGTCCATGAAGATGGTGCTTGAAGACACACGATTGGTCGCCCTCCAAAGAGAAGGCGGGTCTATTCTCGCCAGGATGAGGAAGGAAGAGTCTCGATTTGCTCAGTCTGAAGACTTCAGGTATATCCCTCAGTATGTCTGAACCTCAGCAGGCTCAGTTTAGTCACATTTGATCATGATTAGAGCTCAGCTGCGTCCATGATGTTTGGACAGCTGCTGGGTCCCAGTTAATCCTATTTTCCCAACAGCAAGAGCCTTTATACACACAGTGAGCTCCACTGGAGCAACCATAAATAATATGAAACACAAACTGGAAAAGCATGACCAGTATGTAGAGAATTTATGGATTTTCACTAGTCTGTACTACTCAATATTTACAATAAATGAATTAAAAACTACAAAACATGTTAAATTTACAGTACATTAGCATGTTTTGTGCAGGTGTTGAGAGCACACAACACTTCTATGTGTCTTTTCTGTCTCCTGCAGGGACTCTCTGGAGTCTGTGACGTGTCTGTATAACCAGGTGGAAGAGGCTGTTCACACGCTAGTGATAAAATCCAACCAGTCACTGCAACATTTCGAACATGTTCTTCTTTTGAGAGAAGCAGAAGACTCGCTCAGCACAGTATGCATTACATCCCATCACTGAATGCGTGTTCATGACAGATAATGAGCGCATCCCACAGAAAGTGCTTCAGAGCTGAAAATAGCACAAGACAAACATTGTGCCGTGGAGAATAATCAGCCAGCGTTAGAAGGGCAGACAGTCTCAACCTTCACTGTAAAACATAACATCACCGTGCTAAATAAAGTGATCATAATTTCTCTGTTGGAAGATAATGTTTTGAGAAATGTCTGAAAAGTCTTGCTTTGTGGATAGACATGCTGTTGTAAGCAGGTTATGAAGAAATGTTGTGGTGCGACTGCATTTGTAGCACAATTTACCACAGAAAATAACTTTGGCTCTAAGTTACAAAACAAAGTGGTAAGGCACATATAATGAAAATAGGCACTAAATGTTAAATTGCACCATTTAAACGAGTAGAACTTAATTATGTTATATCCAACCATAACCATTTAAAGATGGGAACTATAGTAACTGTGGCATGATCTACTATGCGTTGTGTATTAACTAGATCCAAAAATAATGAATAATTCATGTTAGTGTTTTAACAAAAATACAAGCTTTTAAACTCTCAAAGTGCATAGTCCCATTCAGTAACCATGAATTTGTCATTTATTTGTAACACTTTATAATAGGGTCTCATTTGTTAACATTAGTTCATACATTAAAGGAATATTTCACCCAAAAAGGACAATTTGCTGAAAATGTGCTCACCCTCAGGCCATCCAAAATGTAGATGAGTTTGTTTCTATATCAGATTTTGAGAAATGATTTCCTCAGCAATGGATGCTCTGCAGTGAATGGGTGCCGTCAGAACGAGAGTCCAAACAGCTGAAAAAAACATCACAATAATCCACAAGTAATCAAAGTTTGTAGGAAACAAATCTAAATCCAAGTCGTCTGGTCTGAATCAGGAGAGAAATATGCACAGATCAAGCACCATTTACAAGCCAAAATATGTGGCTGGATTTTAATGTGAGAAACAACAGGAGATTGAACTTTTCACTCGATAAAACACTGCATTGAACTGTGAACTGTGAATAATGTTAACAAATGGAGCCTTACTGTAAAGTGTTATCATTTTATGTAAACTAAGGAATGAATGAAAACTGTTTTCTGTGCTGATCATCATTGTAGCACAGATGTCCTTGAAGAAGTCTGGTGGAGTCAGCAGTATATTAAGAGTCCCACAGCTGTTGAAGTGTCTTCTGGGAGCATAAATACCATAAATTCAGCTCTTTTGATTCTTGTGTATAATTAATTGTTGTTTATGTTGTTCACAGATCCAAAAATGGTGCGATGCAGAGGAGCAGTCATGGCAGAAAGACAAAGATGACACAGAGAAAACTCTGCTGAAAATAGAGCAGAGACTCCAAGATGTTCAGTCTGTTCTTATACAAGCAAAGGTAACAAATCCTTGACATTTACTCAAATATATAGAACTAGATGAATGGGCCATAATATGAAAGCCTGAATCTTATCAAACTAGTTAGATTGTGGTTAATAGTTTTTAAGATAATGAAAATGGGACTTAGTCTTAAATAATGATAAGAAATGAAGATTTATGAAATTTCAGACATATTTGAGGTATTGCATAATGTGTGCATGTTCTTTTTTTTCTAGGAGAAAAAAGAAAAAGGGATGTTGTTGATAAAAGAGGCGGAGAGGAAAAGCAAAGGAACACATTATCCTGAAACCGAGGCTTTTCATTGTAACGCCACCACTTTCAAAACCAACATGACCAGGTTTCTCTTGAAAGCTGAGGAACGTAAATCTGAGCTGGAGATATCTGTCAATCTCTATCGTTTCTGTGAAGAGGTTCGTCAACAAACACGGACAATTAACTGCCCTATTCAAGTCAACGTGAAACATTAGCAAGCCGTTTTACTTCTGCAATATATTTATTTGTGAAACAAGGTATTCAGCAAGAGGCAATTACTGAAAGACTTACAAAGACAATCTATTGGAGTAATTAGCAAGGGTTCCCACAGTTCTCCAGGCCTTAAAAAATCTTAAAATTAATGGAATTTGTAGCTAATGAACACATTTCTAATTGTGCAGATCAATAATATGTGATTGGTATAATATTACTCTTGGGTAAAATACAACTTGCTTGCAAACCCTAGAGATTTTTGATTTGCAAATGAATTATTTTCAATGAATCAGTCAAAAGTACTCATAAATGATTGATGATGAATGAATGATGAATCAGTCAGAATCAAAATTATTTTAAGATATCATTTTGAATAAATCCTTGTGTAATTATCACAAACAACTGGAAAGCAAATTGGAAAAGTCATTACAAATTATTAGTCAACAATTGTGGTGTGGGACTTTATAGAGTGAAAGTAATTGTTTAATCAATTAGAGAGAGAAAAAACGCCATCGCAGTTGGTTAGATTGAAAGGACAGCTTACATTATTTACAAGTTTGAATGATAAAATCATAATCTGAAGATGCAGATGTGTCTCATATCAATTTCTCATTAATTTCTATCTAATCTATTTTGTTTTGCATCCACTAGGTTTAAGAGAAACAGAAAATAATAAAAAAGTATTTAATTTGCTGGATTATCCAAACATTTCATATTTATTATATATTTAAGTTTAAATGAAAATAATCATTACCACATAATTATTTAATATAGTCTAAATTAATATACACTATTGCAAAAAGTTTGGAATAATAACAATAATTTTGTTAAATATTCTTTCTATTTGAATATATACGTATTATAAAAAATAATTCATTCCTATGATGCAAAGTGGAATTGATGGCTACTGAAAATTCAGCTTTGATCACAGGAATAAATTACATTTTATAATATATTCAAATAGAACATTTATTTTAAGATATTTCACATTATTACTGATTTTTCCTGTATTTTTAATCGAATAAATGAGCAGAAGAGACTTCTTATTAAAACATAAAAAATCATAAACTAATAATATAATATTATTTTTAATGTATAAGTTATACACACACAAACACTATTTAATGGCCTTCTCTGTTTTCCAGGCCTCATCTCTTGTCAAAGAGTGTATGGAGTATTTAGAGCACATACAGAGCACAAACTCTCCCGTGTGTGCCTGCTTGAGCACACTGAAGGCTTTTGAGGAGCGTTTCAAAGACTTCTCGCCCCAGCACTTTCAGGACAAGAGCTCGGCGCTGCTGGAGAGGCACCCGGACGGGATATGGATGTGGAATGCGGTCTGGGCTCAATGCCGAGACATCAGACAGCGGCTCACCGAAATACTGCAGGCCTCTTATAGAAATCAAACGCCTCTGGGATCACCTCAAAAGGACAGCGCGGCGGAGACACGCTTAAAAGGGCCGACCCTGAGCGTAATTACAACTAGCCTTGGACAAAATGACCAAAATGACCCTGCTGGCGGTCGTACTGAGACTCGAAATAGTCTTGTTGGACAAGGTGATAATGAGACAATGACGCAGTTCCACCTTCACTGTGAGCCTGTGAGGAGAGAAACATCACCGTCTTCAAACTCTGACCCGATAATGACCCAAAACACACACGAGGAACTGCATCTTCAACAGTCATTCAAGCCAAAAGAGGAAGGAAGAGGTCAACATTTCCACCAAAGCAGAAGCAAAGTTTCCTCATTACACAATGACCCGACGATACCATTAAGGAAGTGTCTTTGCATATACTCTCACAGCGACAGTGATCTGAGAAAGTCAGGCCGGGTCACTAGGGTCAACCACTCTGCACATTATACAGCCCTGGTCCGCTCTCGAAGCGAAGGCTCTTGTCTGCCAATCACCAACTATCATGTTTCTGTTTGCAAAACTGCAGTCAAGCACAAAGTCCAGATATGTGCATCTTCCGGTCAAGAGAGTGACTCAAGCAGAGCATCATGGGATGGCCAGAGCTCTAAACTGTCTCACCAGGACAGCTTCTGTTCTAGCGCTTCTGGACTGAGCCAAAGCGACATCAATGAGAAGTTCAGCAGTGACACCAAATCTGACGAGCAGAGCTTGATTTCACCAGCGACACGCTCAGATACTCCAGTCCAAACACAGGACGAGTCCGTCTCCAGGCCTGACCGCATGCTGGATCACAGCAGCACTGTACTGTGAGTCAAACCACATGTCATGCAACATTGCTTTAATGAGAGTTATGAAGAATCGTAAAGTGAAGATACAGAGCCAGACACGTTCATCTATTAATAATCTGATATTTTGGTTGGCACACATCACGTTCTAAACCAACGGAAAATCAGATGAAGCACCTTTAATTTTTAGTAACTGTTAATAAAGTCAGTATTGTAGAAGAGAACAGGGATCATGTCAGACAGAGCAGCGCGGGATGCATTATGTTTTTGTTTGTCTGCTGACAGTAAACTCCAGCGCATCATGGAGGAGCTGCTTCAGACGGAGAGAGAGTATGTGAGAGCACTGGGGTATGTGGTGGAGAACTACATCCCGGAGCTGGAGCGTCCCAACGTGCCTCAGGACCTGCGGGGACAGAGAGGAAGCATCTTTGGGAACCTGGAGAAGCTGCGAGACTTTCACCAGCATCACTTCCTTCAGGAGCTGGAGCTGTGTCTGAAGGAGCCCTTCTGCGTCGGACGCTGCTTCCTGAAACACGTGAGCGCTCCGAGCAAGACATCTGCACACTCGCAGTTTCCAGCCTGATACCAGAGAGCCTCTTAAAGCGCTACAAAGAACTTTTATTTTATAGAAACCCATTAATGCAGCTTTAATGAACCCAGAAACGAATACACTTATAATGAAAGAAACTCAAAAACAAAAGCAGGTCACATTTCACTCCACAATTATTAGTAAGACATAAAATTATATTCTGCATAAAGAAAATGAAGCCTAGATATTTCTCATTTTTAGGATAACATAAATTTAGGAACATTAATATTAGTTTGCACTGCATTGTTTACATTATTTTCATGACAAAATTTGGCAAAATTAATGCCAAAAAAAGAAAAACAAAAATGTATTACTGTAATGCAAAAAAAAGATACATTTATTATTTTATATATTTAAAATGCAAGGTACTTATACGAGTTCATCATTGGGAATAATGCATATTACAAAAAAAAAAAAACTAAAGTGAAATGTTTCGGATGCAAAACAGAATCTGAAATTTCTTATATATTACTTTAATGCATTTTTTTCATGTGCATTTTCATAACTGTAATGCTAAAAAAAATTATTATTTAAATTGCAAGGTATTTAAACATAATTGTTTGTTATATTTGTAATGTTTTTAGTTGCATCCAGCATTAGGGAATAATGAATGTTACAAAAAAATGAAATAAAATACGTGAAGTAAAATACATGGACTGAATTTATGGGAAAATGTGTTTGTTGCCAATATCCTGTTGTCAAAATCCTCCAAATGTGATATATTTATATATAGATATATCGTGTTTGAGATTATTGTGTGTCATGTCTGTGTCTCATGTAGTAAGAGATACACTTTAAATACCTTCACAGAAATGCACATGCAAAAAAAAGTCCACTTGTTTGCACCAGTGATTCTAACATTGTATCTCTCAAATTCAGAAAGAAAACTTTGGCCTGTACGCATTATACAGCAAGAACAAGCCTCGCTCTGAAAGACTGCTCATCGATCACGGGAGAGAGTTCTTTAAGGTGAGATCTTCCTCCATAAGTCATCCAAAAATCATATTTTAAGGTAATTTCGTTAGTATTCAGTAGAATTTCAATGTATAAATACATTTACGTGGCACAACTTTAGATATATAAAAACCCAGCTCCTTTCTGTTAAAGCTTGCGAAATAATAGGGGAAAAAATTCCCCTCAGAAGAGATCAGAAACGAAGATTATGAAATAGTTTATCTGGTAATGCGATATTTCACACATCTGATAAAAAGTAAAGTACTGGGCAAACACGCACTGGAACAGGCCTGATCTCGGCCACGTTGGGAAATGTTGAGGTCATTCTCTTGGAAATCCGTGGCCTCGGGATAAAGCTTTCATTCGGCAGAAATTTGATTCTACTTGAAATGAGTGGCATGACGATTAGCATATTTCAACACGAAAAACCTGCCAAAATAAATCAACTCTGTCATAAACAGTGGGCGCTTTTCCAGACGGACCTTGCAAAAAAGTCATAACAGCATTGATGATATATTTCTATAAAAATCTCATTGTTATCTCAAAAGTAAAGTAAAGTAAAGTAAAGTCGTGACGTATTGTCAAGTATGGTGACCCATACTCGAAATTGGTGCTCTGCGTTTAACCCATCCAAGTGCACACACACAGAAGTGAGTAGTGAACAAATGCACACACACACACACACACACCGTGAACACACACCCGGAGCAGTGGGCAGCCATGCTGCAGCGCCCGGGGAGCAGTTGGGGGTTCGGTGCCTTGCTCAAGGGCACCTCAGTCGTGGTATTGAGGGTGGAGTAACCTCAAGTTATCAATAAACAAATGAGATGACACATAAAATGTACTCTTTAGACAGATCTTTGCATTCAGCATCAAATGAATCGGTTGAGAGTGTTTTGAGTGTGAAACCTCTGATGCTGTACTTGTTTGTTAATTGTAGTTATGATATGTGAATTGCAGCAGAAGCAGCAGCTGCTGGGTGATAAGATGGATCTATCCTCATATCTGCTGAAGCCGGTGCAGCGCATCAGTAAATACGGAATGCTGCTGCAGGACATGCTGCTTGAGTGTGAGACCGGAGCGCACGCGGGACACGAGCGGCTCGAGATACAGACCGCGCTGAACATCATCCAGTTCCAGCTCCGCCACGGCAACAACCTGCTCGCCATGGACGACATTCAGGACTGTGATGTGAGTGTTAGCGTTTACCAAAAATAATAACAGTTTCAGTCATTAAAATAACGCTGAAATAAAGTAAAATATAAATGTTAGATTTAAAAAAAAAAAAAGAAATGTTGCCAACTAATTGCAATATTTTAAAATTACTTATATATAAATGTTGCCTTGGCAACCACCTGAAATAATTAAGTTGAAGTACTAAAATTACTCATTTTTTATAATTTACTTTTTATTTAATATGATAAACTAGTTTGAAAATACTTTCAAATACTAAGTCATTAACTAATTTATTAATAAAATAAATTCAGCTTTATAAATTATAGTTGAATAGAGATAATATAGAAAATTACCAATACTTCAACTAAAATTAAAATGAAAATATATAAAAGAATATTAATTACAATATCAATAAATAATATAATACTATACACATAATATCAAAATAACACTGGAGTGCGAGAGACGATATTACAACATCTCAGAAAACCCCAAATGCATTTCACTATACAGAACTATCCAAATTTCTTCAACCCTGTAATTTAGAAAAGCATGTCATGGCAAGTGTCATTATTGCACACACTGAGGGTAAGTGATTTGAGATGATGTATTAAACTTGAAGGAGGGACCTGAGTCATATCTACAGAAAACAGAATATCACAGATTTAAGGGCTGGTCTTTGTAGCCTGTAAAACACCAAAACACCTTAGCAACTGCATAGTAACACTAAAATCCAATAAAACAACCCATCGTCTTGCACAGGTAATCATCACCATAATGTCTTCAGAATATGAAGTGTTTACTTAAGTTTGTGCTTACTTATAAATCTATGATATGTTGTTTTGCATGATAAGGCAAAACATATTTGTCTGCAAACTGAATGCGACTGAAATCGAGATATTTTTGTAGAACAGGATGGTCAGGCGTGAGATGTAGGTGAGTTTTGCCCACATCACATACCGTCTGTAATTAGAAAGATAAATACCTTCATATTTCATGCATTTATTTTCAGACGGCAAGCTTTTAAAAGGAACAGTGAACTAACTTCTCCTGCACATCAGCTCAGTGTGTGCTGAGACACTCGAGTTACTGTACTCTTATGTAACGGGAAACTCTGAAACCTTGAAGGTTTAGACATGCTCTTCATCTTATCTATGACTCATTCACTGCAGTTCTTCAGGATCACTCTCGGTTCTGTCTGCTCCTCTCGTTCAAAATGATCTGTGTCTCAGGTAACTTTTTCGAGCAGCTACCTACGCTTCACTTTCCTCCCCATCTGTCTGCACATCAATCTCCTCCTGAAAACCCAACATGAGTGCTGATGATGGATGTGTTTAAAGTAATGTTATACTCTAACTATCAAAAGTTGAATGAAGTCTCTTCTGCTCAACAAGGCTGCATTTATTAGAACAAAAAACAAAAAATTGTAAAAACAAATAGCTTTACAATTTTTAATAACAAGAAACATTTCTGATTATTATCAATGTTGAAAACAGTTTTGACCAGTAGTATAGATCTAAAAGGTTTTGAAGGTGAATGCAAGTCTCTCGATCCAACCTTGATAATGTTTTGATTAAAAGACACTGATTTTATTGTTAAAAGACACTGAAAAAAATAATTTGAATGCAAAAGCAATTGATTGATATAAAAGCATTAATTTTGTTTTGTTCCCGTGTGTGTGCAGGTGAATCTGAAGGAACAGGGCCAGCTGATCCGTCAGGACGAGTTCCTGTTGACCTTCAGGAAGAAGAAATGCTACCGTCACATCTTTCTCTTCCAAGATCTCATACTCTTCAGCAAGACGCGCAGAACCGATGTTGGGAATGACACGTACATCTACAAACAATCCTTCAAGGTAAACCACTGCATGATGCATCAGTGAACAGCTCAAAATATAGACGACTTTCTCATTCACGTTTGCTTTCTGTGCTCTCGCAGACTTCAGACATCGGTATGACCCATAATTCTGGTGACAGCGGGCTGTGTTTTGAGATCTGGTTTCGAAGGAGGAAGTCTCAGGACACATACGTCCTTCAAGCACCGAGTCGAGAAGTGAAGGAGAACTGGACCACAGACCTGGAGAGGATCCTGTGGGAACAAGCCGTCCACAACAGAGGTGAGCACACAGTAATATATTCAATTCGCTTTTGTCTTGATAAACATGAATTATGATTATGGTGTAAATTAAATTTAGGAGCATTTAGAGCTAATCTAGTTTCTTGATCTAGGATTTTTTTCAATTCAGGTTATTGCATTGCTTAAAGGGATAGTTCACCCATAAGTTGTTCCAAACGTGTACAAATTTCTGGTAACACTTTAGATTATGGAAACACTATTCACTATTTAGTAGTTGCTTATTAGCATGCATATTAATAGCATATTTGCTGTTTATTAGTACTTCTAAAACATATATTAATGCCTTATTCTGCATGACCATATTATAGATCCCTTAACTCTACCCTATACCTGCAACTACTTAACAACTTAACAACTATTTTTATTATTATTATATTATTTTTAACAACTACAACAACTACCTTACTACCAATAAACAGTAATGTGGAGTTTATTGAGGGAAAGCTCTTAGTTAATAATGAATATGTTCCCTAACCTAAAGTGTTTACCAAATTTATTTTGGAAATATATTTTGAAGAACCCCCCCCCCCCCCCCCCCCCCCCGTATATTATGGAAGTCAATGGGGACCAGCCACTGTTCAGTTGCTAATATTCTTCGAAATATGTTGAAAACAAGCCTTTTGAAAGCAAATGAATGATTAAAAAATTAACCTGTGATTAGATTTGATCTCTTATTCTCTGTGAATTCATTGAAAAATTGCTGGCTTTTTGGAAATTCAGACCTCTTCAGGTGCAAGTTAAAATTAAATCCCTAACTGAGATTTAAATCGTAAAAAAAGTTTTGAAGTTTATCTACTGTATGTTTACTGTTAAGCCATGATTTGATGCAATTATTGCTGCAATCCACTCTTTATATTTAGTTAAAACCTTGAAACCACAGCACTTCACTGACAATCAGAAATGTGAATGTGCTTAAGTTAATGAAGCCTACAGAACTGCTGAAACGTGATCTTGTATGTTGAGAAATGTGATAAGGAGTGAAAGATGAACGACAGAAGCTCACCTCCCATACACAGCTGCATGCATTTATTCATCACTCTCACTGCTCACAGCCTCCACACGAATTTCCCAATAATAGTCCTCCCATTTGATGCGTCCCATAGATGATTAACAGCAGTAATTTTCCTTAGAATTGGTTGCACTCTTGTAGATGTGCGCATTAAGCATTGCTCATGTCCATTAAATTTGAACTTGCATGCACTATTCACTTTTTGCACGATGCAATTTAGAAAATAAAATTGCAATGTTTTTGTAGACTTTTTTAGTCTGTATTGGGTTCAGTGAGCAGCTAGCCACCCTCTTGTTCCTTTTCATAGACCATATATTATTAACAACCCCAGCTTGTTTGTTTGCTGATCTTCACTCAGAGATCCGTATGCAGGAGAGGGTGTTCATGGGAATCGGTCATAAACCCTTCATGGATATCCAGCCCAGTGAGATGGCCATCAATGACCGAGCCATCAACTGCTCTCCCACAGGACGAGGTGAAGCACCTGTCATGGTTAAACGTTGGGTAGCCTGAGAGATCGATTTTATTTAACTGTATATAATATCGTAGGTGGGATTCCTGTCCTCCGGTTGAATTCTATCGGCTCGGCCAGTTGTACTTCATCCTCTGGAAGCCATTCGTCCTCCTCAGGGTGGGGATCCACGTCTCCTGTGGGTCATCTGATCGGTCCTAGCGGAGGAGATGTTGTCCGGTACGTCCACGGCACCTCAGGGATCCTGGAGGAAGATGATTTAGACCAGGAGAGCGTAAACCAAAGTACACTGGGTATGTCCTTCTTCACAATGTTGTCTACACAAAATAACGCATGCAATCTGTGATCAATAGAAGTGCAATTTAAAATGTACCTTATTTCTTAATACATTTTCTGGTCTTATTTTGAATGTTTCATCAGTTCATGTTTTTGTTAATCTAATAATTAGTTCTGATAATTAGCTTTTTTTAAAACCATCTTTAGCCTCTCCACATGCACTGCAAGAAAGAAGGAAAGAAAGAAAGAAAGAAAGAAAGAAAGAAAGAAAATTGTTTAGATATGTGTACACTCTAAAAAATGCTGGGTTAAATTAAAACCCAGTGCTGGGTAAAATATGGACGAATCCAGTGATTGAGTTGTTTAGAACCAGCGGTTGGGTTAAACATTTAACCCAACTATTGGTTGAAAACAACGCATGTGTTCTGTCAAATATTTACCCCGCACTGGGTTTTATTTAACCCAGCATTTTCTTTTTTGAGTGTACCGGAAAACAATAACGTTCACTTGGAAATATGTCAGATTATGGAATTAAAATGACCATGTTTTGTAATAAGAAAGTGTAAAAGCAGTGAAATTTTTTTTTTCAAACTTTGCTTTGAATGAAATTTAATGTACATTTTTAATTTTTAATGTAAATACAAATTAAAGTCATATTTGGTAATTACATAAATTTGAGTCGCGCCCTGCATTTGTCCTTTCTTATTCTGTTTCAATCATGAATGCATCGATTATGGAATTAGCAAGCGTCATTTCTTGTTGACTACCATTTTTACCGCCCATGTTTTTTATACTTTTTGGAATGATTCATATTTTAATGTTCTGCCAGATTTGCAATATATGTTGCTAATATGATGTTTTAATGTGTTGTGTTTCAGTGGAGAGTTCGGTGTCCTCAGAAGAAAGTGTTAGTTGCTTCAGCAGTTCTGGTCACAGCTGCTCGTCTGTGATTGGTGGAGACTGTGAACACACCCAATCTGAGGCGCCTGTCATTGGTGTGAAAAAAGCGTGTTCCCACAGCCACGAATGCAGCGTGAAACCCACTAACCCACCAGGCCAAACCAGCGACCATTCATGCACTACAGTACGGCATGCAGATTTATCTGTTTTGATATTATTTATGAAATTTCAACATTGTGCATTACAATTTGACACATTTTCAGGAATATTCTGCATATTTATATTTTAATTTACTCTCTTTGTTCTTTACAGGTTCAAGGGACAAGCATCACAGGAAAGTCAACTGAAGTTTAGCCCATCATGTATGTTTATACTGTAATAGCTTCATGCTTTTATGTTATCAGGCCCATCCTTTTTACCTTTTATACCTATCAGTCCTGTGAAACTCTAAAATAAAGTTTATTTTATTTATTTATTTCAGTGTGAGTGTGTAACATTAGTTCATGGAACTACTGTAACTTTTAAATCTTAAAATCCTACAAAATCTTTTTTTTTTGTATTTCTGTATCTACTTAGCCTTATTGCACAGGTGATAAACAAACAGCGGTGTAATCTTTTAATAAAATTGCTTGGAAAAAAATAACAACTGATGAATTGTCATAAAGTCACTGGTCTGCAAGAAATAATTCAATTCTCAGTGGAATGATTTTAAATGAATTGCTTTGTAAAAAGAATCAAACTTATTCTGTAAACTTTGAATGAATGTGGAAATGTTCATTATATTTACACACCAAAAAAACTGGTTCTTCAGAACCATGCCACACAAAGAACCCATTAAGCCCCTGTATAGTTCTTTAAAGGTTCTCTAACTCTTTCTTAGTCTCTTCCTTTAGTTGAGGAAAGGACTTAAAACACTTTAAAACACAGTACCATGTATTTCCTGAAGATTGCGTGGTTCTCTACTTTTTGCCCCCTATAAGGACATATTCCAGGGCCCCCACACAAGACTTTTTGACCTCAGAAAAGCTTTTGCCATTATAGTAAAAAAAAAGAGTGGAGTAACATATTTAAAATAAGGAAGATAATGAGGTTCCTCTTATTGTTCTACATCCATTTGACAAAGGTGCTGTAGCACTTGTGCTATATAGCACTTAAAGTGGTTCCTCTGTGAATATGAGCCAATGACCCACCTTTAGTGCTACTTAGCACCATTTTTTAGAGTGTAGATAAAAATTAAAGTCATTTTTGGAAAAGGGGTGCTAGTAAAGTTGTGCTACACATTGCAAAACATCCTGTAAAAACCACAACAGAAATGCTTTAGGACTGATTTCTCTAGAAATTTCCGTCTAACGGATTTATCTCAAGATTTCATAGTTCATAATATTTACTGATGTTTGTGGTGTTGTTTTATTCACCAGAATGATGTCACTTCCTGCAGAATGATGTCATTAGGACTGGATTTTGTTAGTTAAAGGGATTTTAACTAGCTAACAACAACAACAAATAAACAGGATCAAGAAAACATTCCAATTACAGACAGGAAAAACTGAAAGAGACTATTTTCCTTGTGAAATTATTTATTTATTTATTATGATTATTATTGTTGTTATTGTAGCAGCACCCAATTTAGCATAAAGTTAACTTCATTGTGATTAAATACACAAAATAGCATTTATTTTAAACGTGAGGTCATATTCAGTGCAAGAAGACAATACTATACTATCAAGAAAATGCAAAATAAGGAGTGAATAATACGTAGCCTTTACGCGCGCGTGGGCGTGACGCTCTGACGCGCCGCTCCGGACAATAAAGACGCGCGTGAGTGTGTGAGAGACCACTCACATTGTGGCTGTCACTCGCTGAACACACACGACTGGATCGCTGCAACATTAAAGCACAGCATTAACATGGGTATGTGTATTTGTCATGCTATGAGTTAGGATTGTTTTAATGTTTATCCACATGCATCATATTGTCTGTTTTGCATCACGCCATAAAACGTTTGGTGGTGTAGTAGTTGCTCTCAATATCTATTTCTACTCTACTTTTTAAAAACTTTTGACTGCGTAACATAACATAATGCATATTAAATCCGTCATATTAAATAATGCATTTGAATAAAGCCAGGCAATCTGATTGTACTACATGCAGCATATTTTAGGTTACCTGATTTTTACAGTTTACACCTAGATTATTGATGCATTTAAATGCATTTTATTATGCTAACCTTCACTTATTTGTTGTGCATGCATTGGTTTTGTCTATGATGGGTCAAACATCAACTAGGATGAAATGCACTTGCTTTTAACGTGTTTACATCAACTACTGTGATTATTTACAGTCTTTATTAGGCACAAATGTTAAATTCAGCAGCTTTTGCTTACTGTTGTCTAATGAATCTGAGACAGTTGCATTCATTTAAGCATCTCTGGTCTGTATGAATGGTGCACTGTGGTCAGTTATACAGTATGGTGTTATTATATGGCATGTAATGAGTGCCGGGTTTGTGTCAGGTTTATGTAGTGTGTCATAAACTCCCTGTACTGTACTTTCCACAGCTGCATGTGAACGTTCTTTGAAGAGCCACAGTGAATGTATGGCATGCAAACATTATGTCTTTAGAACTACAGACCGCTGTTTACCATGTGATCCACTAAAAATATTTACTATGAGTCATAATGATTAAAATAGTATGCCAAAAATAGTGACCAGACCATAAATGGAAAATTACAGCAAAGAATTTCATGAAGGAGGAGAATCAAAGACTCATTATTTCTCTCACCTCCTTATAAAAGCTGCTGTCACTTGTTTGTTGTATAGTTTTATTCATGCAGTCGCTTCGTTCATTGAAATGTGTGAGCAGATTGTTTGTGGCGCTGTACGGCTGCAGAATACCTGTGCTGGTTTATCCTGGCAGACCGTCGGCTCATACACATTCATATCAACAGCATCAGTCAGTCTGAAAGCTAAACAGAGGTGTGTAAGCCAGCGATGAGACACACACTTGGCTTCTCTTTAGACCAGAATCAAAGCTGGTAAAGATTACAACAGCGGGTTTACTGATAGAAAACAGAGAGCACCCCACTGCGCACATTCCCCATTAAACACACACACACACACACTTTCTGTCTGGTCTGAAACTAATTTTCTGACCTCAGGGTTATTAATTTACGACACACTACAGAGAGAAACTCAATCTGCATTCCCATGAGTCTCTAGTAATTTGAAAGTCCATCCAGCTCTCTACCTTTCTATCTATTGTTCAACGTAAATGGACAGACGAAGACTCCTCAAACTTTCCATTAATATCACATAACCCAGATGGTTGACTTTCACAATATTGTATATAATGATGTCATTTCAGAATTTTTGCCAAGATATTCCACCTCATTACAACATTTTGCCCCCCAAAACAATTCAGGACACAAATAAAACACTATTTAATGACATCCTCAAATCTTTTGCAAATTTTTTAAATCTAAAATGTTAGTTTATTTAAACAAGACCCACATTTTTAGGGTATCATCAAGAGATTATTGACATCTAGAGAAGGACAGACAATGAGACACTGATTTTTTTTTGTGTGAGTCTTCCATAATAATACAATATTATCTATTTTATTTATTATATTGTTGTTAATTTCATAAATGTATTTTATTAATAATGGAATGCAATGCCATTTAAAAAAACTTAAACCTTTCCAAGCATATGGAAAGGATTAAATAAGAGAAACTCTATATGTTGAGATGATTTGGAACTGAATTACTGCGTGTCAGAGGTCAATCAGTGACAAACGTCTCAATGAAGTGTCCTTGAAGACGGCATCTGTTAAACATAAACCACATGCTTCACATGTGCAATGCATTCTTTACATTGTATCTCCTTACCAGACGCTCCTAGAAGCATGCAAGCATCTCAACATCAACAGACCTGAAACACACTTTGTAATTGTAACACAATAGTTGTTTCCTTGATCGGTGTATTGTGGACTTAAAAACGCTTTAGTCAGCAGGTTTCTTATGCTGCCTTCACGTGCTATTGGAAATGTCCTATTTACCACTAATGAAGTCGTGATTACGAACTTGTCGTATTCAAGTGCTTTAATGTCAGAAGGAATAAAGTGTAGCATCCCATTGGTTGACAATCATATAAACATTCACTGCGCTATACATGCAGTCTGCTGACAATTCTGGAATTTCGGTCAAATGCATGCTTATTTCACTGCTTATAAAACATACGATATGCTTCGAATGATCGTTCACATCTAGCCTATAAATACACTACTTTAGCGACAAGACAAAGAGATGTAGTTGTTGTGAGAACAGCATTGACAGCAGCAATGGTTGTCCCCTCCTCCATGTTTAAAGTTTATGACCCACCCAACTCGGAAACTCTAGTATCAAAATTATTTCCGAATTTAGGCAGCATAAGCTTTCCAGATTTACTGAATCATAGCTTTTTGTTGCTTTTTTAATTGTGTACTTATAACCCACTGTAACCAAACACTTATTGTGACTTTTATTCAAAACAGCGGGGAATATAAGTGAAATTCCTTTCTTCCAGAGCGATGTCCACTTAAAGCATTAAGAGTGAATGCAGTCAAACCTCACCTCAAGGAAATATCCTGAAAGTAAACCGAGCACATGGGGAATGCTCTTGTGCTATGAATGGCATGCTCATAACTGATGGTCAACAAGAGGTCACACTTTGTCTAAATTTTAGAAGAACCTTCAGGGATCGCAACTAGCCCAAATAAAATACCTTTTTAAAAAATGGAAAATCAGATAGGAGTTTAAATGTCAATCAAAAATATTTTCAATACACAAATATCATGAAATATGAAGGAAGGAATTTTATTACACTATTTACAGGGTATCTGCAGAATAATAAAAAAAAAAAATTTAATGGTCCATTTTAAGAGCTGCACAAGTAAAATGAACACATTATGAGCGGGGTTGGACAATGTCTATGGTAACATACAGTATTAAGCCATAAAATTACATGATTTACTGTTCAGATACAGGTTTTCACAAAAACAAAAATCTTATACAACAGCATTTCATCCTTAAAACCATTTTTATGAAAAGGGATAAATCAAGCATATAAATTATTGTTAATTTAAAACGTGTAAATATTACTGTCTTAATTGTTTAGATTTTTAGAAGGCACATTAACTTCTTTCACATTTACAACTTTGTGTTTGCTGAGTTGATCTGACTATAAACGGCAAGAAAGGCTTATCGGAAATGCAAATTCATTCTCTGCCACGAGGTGGTGCTTTAGGAGCGCTGAAATATTGTGGTTTCTTGTCTTTCCGTCCCCAGCTGTAAGACCTCTTGAAAATATAATTAAGACATTTCTTATACCATTTAACGTATTTCAAACTTTTTATGGCCTTAAGTTTGATATAACTCACTTTAGGAGTTTTTAAGAACCCACGGGGAGATAGCCCGTCGGGCAGAGTGGTGATGCATTTTGGTAGCCCGACTGGAAAACACAATAGCCCCGGGACGTCGGGCTAGCTTTTTTTTTTTTTTGCGAGCCCTGACCTTGAAGTGCTGTGCACAATTGCAGTGCTAATATATATGTATGTGTGTGTGTGTTTATGTAGGACGAGTTTTACTTTAATTCATTTACATTTACATTTATGCATTTAGCAGACGCTTTTATCCAAAGCGACTTACATTGCATTCAAGTTACAGTTTTTACATTTTATCAGCTCTTGCTTTCCCTGGGAATCGAACCCATGACCTTGGCGTTGCTAGCGCCATGCTCTACTATTTGAGCTACAGGAAAACTCATTTAATTCATTGATTGGATGGTGACGTGTACCACTATATAGTTACAAAACCTAAACATTAGGCTACTAACAAAATGACATTAAATGTACTCCTTCATAAAGTAATTTGTTTAGTTCCTGAATGAATCTGTGTTTATGAATGAACTGGTTGAATGAATAATTCAATGACTCCCTTATTAAGACAGTCACTTGTCGCCACCTACTGGAGCAACAAAGTAACCTGGAGAAAGAATCACTCTAAGATCCTCACTGCACACTCAGTTTGTAATACAAGTAGAATGATACAAACATCAGTTTGACCAATCAGATAAAAAAAAAGGTTTCAGACTAATTAGTACCAAAGGCACAGTTTTTGTTAATATTGACATGTGCAGTAAAGATTTATCCTGTGCTCACTCAGCTCTGGACATCGGCACCTGGGATCTGGCGTGTCAGTTCAATAACACGGATCACCACACGGAGCTGAACGGCACTGACCGGTTGATCATACGGAGAGGACAGGCCTTCACCATCAACCTGTACCTGAACTCCGGCTCTTACCAGCCCGGATACAGCCAGCTGCACATCACTGCAGAGACGGGTAATGCGCTGAGATTTTAACCTAATCTTTTAATACCCCAGCTAACAGGGAACATTTTGAAATTGTTTAATAATGTTCTTACAAGTTTCTTTCAAAATTATGAACAAATGTTCTTCCAGTAACATTAATAGAACATTCATTCAAAGTCATGATGGAATGTTCTATCCTGGAATGTTTTGGTTGGACGTTCACCTGTTCATGTTTTTTTTTCTTTTCAGATTGTTCATTCAAATGGAACAGTCCCATAATGTGTGCAAAATAATAAAATAGAATATTCCCTGAACGTTCACATAACCAAGGAAAAATGTTTTTACATTTTAAAAACTGGATGTTTTGAATGTTTGGGGAAACCGACCAACCCAACCAGTTAGTCACAAACTAACCAGTAAAATTATTTTACTATTTTTTGCAATCGTTATGTACATAAGAGTGTTGACTGACATGCCTTCTGGATGAATGAGTTTTAAAAATGTTTACACTTTTGATTAATAATTCAGAGTACTTGCCTCTTAACTCTAAAAACAAACTTCTTTTAAAAATGGCTGTGACAGCAATATAAAAATGTTTGTTAATAATAATAATTAGTTCTCTTTTTGAACACTCAAATGGCAGGAATTCCACTTACAATATTATGCAAGCAATTCCAGAAGCTCTCTATTGTTCCTGTTTTCCAAAAGGGGATCAAGTTAATTCTTTATAAGTAATATAAAGAAATGAAACCTAATACTCAACAAGTGCAGTTGTGGATGAAGGTTAACACTACAGAGGGAATGTCAGGGCTCTTGTTGGACTCTCTGTGTTACAGATTCTGTCATGTGTTGGAGCTGGAGCAAGAGATAACAAAGACATTAGTGAACACAAAGGGAGGCAGCAGCAAGTAAACGCTGGCGTTCAGACAGGAAAGGCTCTGCTCAGACTCAGATAACTCTAATGTCACGAAAACAAGACCATCTGGCATGTTTAACGGAATCTGTGATGAGATATCGCACATGTAAATTCCTTAGAAGTTATCAAAGAGTCAAGTACAAAACTATTGGTTTTCAGAAAACACCTCGGGTCTCTCTTTGTCTTTCTTAGTGGCACGAGCCAAGCATCACACAACTTCTTTAGAAAGAGAATAATAGACTACTAGAATAAGATCTTTAGGAAATACTAAGTTTAAGTTTAATAATAAGCACAAACATGTCCTGCAGACAGTCACGCCTCCAAACCAGGTACGACAGAGACAAGCAATTTATCTCACTGAAATGGAAACTGATGCTCTTTGTTTCTCTCCACATTTTTTAATGTGAATTTTGGGATGTTGCATAAAAAAAAAAGTTAGATGCAAACATCAAGATGAGCATAAAATTAAAAAATGCACACAAAAGCTTAGTATACTCAAAAGATCATTGATTGTTTAAATGGATAGTTTATAAATTTTTTTTTTTTTTTAAACTGTCATTTACTCGCTTCATGTTGTTCCAGAACTGTACAAGTTTCCTTCTTCTGCTGAAAATAAAAGAAGAAATTAAAATATATAAATTAGTTTTGGTTCTAATTCGAAGTCAGTGACATCCATTGTTCTTCAAAAATATGGCAGAAGAAAGATATTCAATGAAACTAAGGTGAGTAAATGATGACAGAACTTTCTTTTTTGGGTGGACTGTGCTTTTTATTTATAATGGGGGATTTTGTAGTGGGCGGGGCTACCCATCATGACACTTCAGAAACAACTGTCATGGTTAGGAAAAGAAATCTCAGATTAAATTTGATGTTGTCTTCCTGACGGTAACTTTAAACTCTTCTGTGTTAGTCACACTCGAGCGCTCTGGAGGGAGTTCACAGGAGTGCTTTTCTGGAAGACGTCCAAGTCTGAGCACATGGAATTGCTGTGTGTGTGTGTGTGTGTGTGTGTGGGTGTTTGTCCGGCGGTCTTTAAACGCAGGGTCAATAGGAGCTCACATTCCCAGAGACTCAGAGACTGGTGCCGCAGCTGCAGACACATTCCTGACCGCTGTTTAGGATTGAAGGAAAGGGGGATTTCTGTGTGAATATGGAGAAATATTCTCCTTCGAACTGCTGATCGTATCTGTGAAGGTCTTTAAGTCCAGAACAATGTCAGCTTTGTGACATCCTGAGGGGCCTAATTACTTGAGCTCAGGCGTAACAATGCATCCCTACAGAACCCTTTATACTCGATGCAGAAGATCTGTCCTGCAACAAAGCAACATTTTTTAAACCAGCAACAGTATAGCGGCTGCATTTCAGAAGATTCACCATGAAGTAGCTGATTTTATTCCACTGAGCTTGTTGTCAATGCATTCTGGGGTTACAATATCCATTACATGCAGTGCTGACTAAATTAATATGTACTGTATGAAAAACATTTACTTTAGAACAAATGTAGTTGTTCTTTGCGAATAAGACTGAGTTAGTTCTGATGGTTTGACAGGCCCTCAGCCGGAGGAGCAGTATGGCACCAGGGCCGTGTTTGGTCTCAGTAATGAGATTGACGACACCTGCTGGAGTGCGGCGGTGAGCAGTCCGCCCGGAGACACTGTTTGTCTTTCTGTCTGCGCCGCTCCTGACGCTCCCATCGGCCGGTACGTCCTGACTCTAGATGGGCGCATCCAGTTCGACTTCATACTGCTCTTCAATCCCTGGTGCCCAAGTGAGTGAAAACAGATGCCTTTGGGTGTTCCTCACATGCACACGCCTTAAGGTTATAGACACGGATATCCTGTTCTTTATATGAACTGATGACAAAGACAGATGAGTAAGATCTCTGCGTACTCAACCCATCTGATTTACAGGAGATGTGGTCTACATGGACAGCGAGGATAAACTGGCCGAGTACGTTCTGGCCCAGGATGGGATCATCTTCAGGGGCGATGTCGAATACCCAGTCCCTTTGGCCTGGTATTTTGGACAGGTACCAACAAACAAACACCCGGTTACACATGTTCACCATCTAGCTGTGCTCATCTCCTAAAAAACATAAACAAGTGAGCTCTGCTTAAAAGAAAATGTCTGTTTAGATTGCATTAATTTTAGTTAAAACATAAAATTTGAAATTTAGCCTTGGCAACTAACTGAAATAAAATGGGTTTAATAAAACATATACAATATAAAACACAAAATTTTTAATAATTTAAAACACATTCTATATTTTTATTTTTTATTGATATTTATTTAATTTCAATTAACATAAATGTTTAGTTTTTTTTTTTTAGTTTAGTTTTTTTTTTTTAGTTTTAGTTAATGACCACACTGAATCAAATCACCCACAAAATTAAAAGCTTTAAGAAACGAAGCCCGTTTTTGTTCATATAGTGATCTCTCTGGTTTTTGATTGCAGACTTCTGAGCACAGTTTGAGACGTTGAGATCTCTTCTGAAACCTTACTTTAGACACATGTGAGATTACTGATTCAAAACATCCAAGACACCAGGAGTTTCAGAAAGTTGTCATGTGTTCTCCATTTAATCTAATTGCTTGCTGGATCTCAGCTTTTTCATTCCTAAAGGCATTTTGAGGAAAAATAAATGTTTTCGTAACCGCTACAGATTGTAATGTGCGTTATTTGCATATTGATTGTATCTTGTGTTTGTCCTTTAGTTCGAGGAGGGTATACTGGATGCTTGTTTGAGAATCCTGGACATGAACCCTAAACACAGGAGGAACCCTGGGAAGGACTGTTCTGGACGCAGAAATGTCATTTATGTCACAAGAGTGCTGAGTGCTATGGTCTGTATGAAAAATAGTCAATTCTGAAAGAAATGAGTACTTTAATTCAGCAAGGATGCATTAACTTGATCCAAAGTGATAGTAAAGACATTTATAAAGTTACAAAAGATATCTATTTCATATTAATGCTGTTTGTTTGAACCATGAATAATAAAATGTATCCCAGTTTCCACAAAAACATGAAGCAGCACAAGTGTTTTCAGCATTGATAATAATAAATGTTTCTTAGTTAGCAAGCATTAGGATGATGTTTCCTCGTTGCTCGGCAGATCAACAGCAATGACCGGGACTACGGCGTGCTGGAGGGCTGCTGGAAGAACACGTTTGACGGCGGCGTGAGCCCCATGTCCTGGAGAGGAAGTGTTCAGATCCTGAGGACGTGGAACAGCACTTCCTGTCTGCCGGTGCGCTACGGCCAGTGCTGGGTCTTTGCAGCCGTCGCCTGTTCAGGTATTAAAAAAAACACAAAGCATGCTTTAAAATGAGCTAAAACCACTAAAAACTGGAAACTATAAGTCATGAGAATTTCTGTAATGAATATGATTTTTTCCAATTATGTCAAGCTCTAAAATATTTAATTGAAAAAATGAAAATAAAAAATTAATTACTCACCCTCATGTCGTTCCAAACCCCTAAGACCTTCATCTTTGGAACACAAATTAAGATATTTTTGATGAAATCTGAGAGCGATCTGACCCTCCATAGACAGCAAGGATACTACCATGGTCAAGGTCCAGAAACGTAGTAAGGATATCGTTAAAATAATCCATGTGACATCAGTGGTTTAATCCTTATGCAGTTCCGTTTTTTTAGTCTCTTCTGCTCAGCAAGGCTGTATTTAATAGATAAAAAAAGAAATATTATGAAATACTATTACAATTTAAAATGGCTGTTTTCTATATGAATATATTGTAAAATGTCATTTATTTCTGTGATCAACGCTGTATTTTCAGTATCATTACTCCAGTCTTCAGTGTCACATGATCTTCAGAAATCATTCTAATATACTGATTTACTGCTCAACAAACATTTCTGATTATTATCAATGTTGAAAACAGTTGTGCTGCTTCATATCGTTGTGGAAACCATGATACTTTTTTTTTTTTTTTTTCCCAAGATTTGTTTCATGAACAAAGTTCAAAAGAACAGCATTTATTTGAAACGGAAGACTTTTGTTACATTTTAAATGTTTTTACTCACTTTTGATCAATTTAATGCATCCTTGCTGAATAAAATAAAAATCGTACTGAGCACAAACCTTTGAATGGTAGTTTGTGGTCATTTAGTTTGATTCTAGGGCCATTTTTGTTACTTTTGTATCACAGTTTGGTTCTGTTTTGTGTCATTGGTGCAGTCAGTGTCTAAATGCAGACAGATGAAGCAGGTTCTTGTGTTTGTCCTCAGTGTCTCGCGCTCTGGGAATCCCATGCAGGGTGGTAACAAACTACTATTCTGCCCATGATACCAACAGCAACCTTGTTATCGAGCGCTATGTCAACGAGAAAGGTGAAACCGACAACAGCACCACCAGAGATATGATCTGGTATGAAGAACCACATCTTTCATACAAACATGTTTTAAAATACTTCTATAAAAACTAATGCAGTATATACACATAGTATTTTGTCAATCAATAAATACATTAAACTACAGGGGGGAAGAGCACATATTTGGACACATACAGTGTTTTTCTGCTGTAGGAACTACCACTGCTGGGTCGAGAGCTGGATGACACGACCCGATCTCCCTCCGGGTTTTGACGGCTGGCAGGCGAGTGACCCGACACCACAGGAGAAAAGTGAAGGTGTGCAGACGCCTCTTATCTTTCTGGATACAGCAAATCAAACATCCTAAACTTAAAGGGATAGTTCACACAAAAATGAAAATTCTGCAGTGCAAAAAAACACTTTCTTACCAGTGATTTTAGTATCAAATGAATCAAATAACTTTAATATAAGTCTTGTTAAAAGATATGAACAGATATTAACTTGTGCTAAAATAGCCTGAGATGTATGTTTCTATTTCTCAGGCGTGTTTTGCTGCGGGCCGGTTCCTGTGCGGGCGATAAAAGAGGGTGAGCTCACCTTCAAATATGACGCTCCTTTTGTGTTTGCGGAGGTGAACGCAGACTTAGTGTACACCCTGAGATATAACGATGGGAGCACAAGAAAAATCGTGAATGACCAAAAAGTAGGGCAGAAGATCAGCACCAAGAGCGTAGGCCGAGATGAGAGAGAAGACATCACACACCTGTACAAATATCCTGAAGGTAAGAACACTCAAACAAGTGCACTTCCTTCCTGTATCCATGCACATGAAGAGGAGGTTGATTTTTGCGATGACCTCTTGCAGGTTCTGCGGAGGAGAGGCAGGTTTTTGAGAAGGCAAACCACCAGAACAAGCTGCTTCAGCAGAAAGGCAGCACTGGGCTGCACATCACCATCAAGCTGTCGATGGGCATCAGGAAGGGCTGTGACTTTGACGTGTTTGCAATAGTGAGCAATAACACAGAGGAGAATAAGAAGTGCCGTCTGGTGTTTGCATCACGCGCCGTGTCATACAACGGCGTCATCGGCCGCGAGTGCGGCTTCAAAGACCTGCTGAATGTGGAACTGGCACCTGGAGGAGGTGAGCATCCTGGGCTTTCATTACTCGCTGCTCTGTATGTTGATGTGTGAATCAGAACTTCATTTTGTGCACAGATTTTTGATAAAAACTCTTTCTGCATCCTTAAGTATTGCACTTTGGTTGCTTCGACCCGAGTATGTAAAACAAGACCGCATGCTAGCGATGCATCGGTCAAGCATTCACATGTACATTTGCATATGCATGAAGTATGTTTTTCGCCTTCGTAAAGTCATTGTAATGCATGGCCTAGAGTGGCAATGCCTATTTTTAATAAAGGTTATTTTAAAAATAAAATGATCAAATTAGATTTAGAAGTTTTAGTAATATATAGTAGTAGTAATATATTATTAATAATAATGTTAAAGCATGTACACATTTATATACGAAGACTTCAGATGCAAAAACCTCCTGTCCAGATTTTTTTAAAGTGCTCATTTAAAAGAAAACATCTCAGGTTTTTGCATCTGAAGTCTTCGTATATAAATTGTGTGACATACTAACATAATATTTTTTTTATTATTATTTTAGAGTCAAACTTGTATATAACACACACGTGCCATTTTATATTATTTATAAATAATTAGTAGTAGTAAAACTAAATTAAATTTATTATTTTTATTAACCTTTTAATCTTTAATAATATAATAAAACATAGAACATAATTGATACTCAATTTATATGTAATATTATAAATTGTGTAGATGCTTTGTTATGCATATACTATAGTGTGTGTCTTCACTCTGTTGTGTGTTTGTTCCAGAGAGGAAGGTTCCTCTGAAGCTGAACTACAGTAAATACTGTAATAATCTAACGGAGGACAATCTCATCCGTCTGGGGGCTCTGCTGATCGACTACAGCACAAAGGAAGCCGTCATGGCCATGCGTGACGTCGTGCTGGAAGACCCCGAGATCAAAATCAGGGTACGAGCACATTAACCACAGCACCTTTCACAGTGATCACAAGTGGACATGACAACCCAATCATGTACACGCTGTCAGATGCATGCTGATGTATGCGTGTCGTTCCAGATTCTGGGAGAACCCAAAGAGAAGCGTAAGCTGGCGGCGGAGCTCACCCTACAGAACCCGCTGCCAGAGCCCTTACAAGGCTGCTGCTTCACCATCGAGGGCGCAAACCTCACCGGCGGCAGCTGCATCGCAGAGAAGTAAGAACTCAAAAACTGCGCCGTCTTTAGTAGAATACATATATTTATATATTTTTAAGTCTATTAATTATATACTTAATATATAATATAATTTTGATATTTAATTTATTATTTTGTTTAGAGGCAAACTTGCATTTTATATATAATATTTTAAACAATTGATACAGACTGATATTGATGATTGTATGAGCACAGTAATATAAGGTCAGGATTAGGTTAATACTACTAATTTTCTAGTTATTGCAATAATAATCATAATATGTACACTAAAAATAGTTTAGAAACAATCTTCACTAATCAATTTGACAAATAATTACAAACTGCAAGCAACACATTGAATTAAATGTGAATTTACGTCTTGTAAAACACTCAAAAAATAATGTTATACAATGTATGTACATATAGAACAGCACTAGATCCATAAAAAAAAATCCTTAACTTAAAAACTATAAAATGCATCAACTACAATTAAAATGCATATAACAAATAAATTCATAGATGTGCATCTCAGCAAGTCATGTGATTGAATAATTCACTATCACTCTATTATCATCACACTGTTCCTGTTTTAACATTATTCCCAGGTTTCTTTTAGTGTGGTCTCTGTATCCTCACTGTTTAATGTGCAGTCAGTATTACTGTTCTTTTCTAGTGCCTGTTAGCTTGTATTTGAATGAACACTATTGTTTAGACAAGGAATATGAAAAGAATCAAATCTGAGTGATGTCTTACGTGTAAATATTTATTCGTCTCAGACTGGAGTCACCCATCGAACCCGGGCAGGAGGCCAAAGTCAAAGTCTACTTCACTCCCACTCAGTCCGGCCTGCGCAAACTTGTGGTGGATTTTGACAGCGACAAGCTGGGCCACGTTAGAGGATACAAGAACGTTATCATCGGGAAATGAGAGAATGGAATGTGAATCATATATTTTTCCATGTACTTGTCATTATTCAGAGTATTACGTTATCTTTTATATACTGTATTTTTCTAAGAATGTGAAAAGCCAAGCTGGGCTTCTGCAGCAGTACGTACTGTACATGCATTCTATGTTTTCAAGCACAATACACCATATGCAAAAAGAAATTAAGACATCGTTTCAATTTTAAGACCGTGAAGCATGCACATTTCTGCATGTGTTTGGAGCCACATTGCACTGTGGGAAATATCATGTTGTAAAAACACAAGAATGAAAAGGCTGTTTGAAGAGGGAGTAAACCTTTTATATGCAATTATGTTTTTGCTTTATATATATATATCTTTATATTCAGCAGTGACTTTTTCATTAAAAATCATTTATACTATAATCTTGAATGGGGTGTTTTTAGTCCGTTTCATTTTAAAGAGCTTCACATCATGAAGAATCAAATTTGAATTATTGATATTTGAAGCTAAATACTAAGCAGCAAAATCGACTTTCAAAAACAAGACCAGTTTGTTCACATGATATTGCGTGTGCCCTATGACTTTTTTTGCGAAAACCCCATGACCAACATCCGCAGTATTTTTATCCCATCATTTAATTCCCTACACTTGCTTGATTTACTTCGAAAGATGTCCAGAATGCTGTTACCAACATAAACATTAGCCGATTAAGAATATTGACTATTAATTTGCCAACACAGGAAGTGCACAGGCAGTGTACAGGAAGCAGTTGCTGATCACACGCTCCTTTCCCAAACACTGTTGCTAGAGCACATAAACATTTACAGTATACCAGTCAAATCAGACATTTGCCATTTTCTGGACCCATTCACTGTTGTTTCATAACGGGTAATAAATTAACTCTTACAGTTGCACTAAATCCTTTCTGTATTTCCTAATGTAAATATAGCAGAAGTACTGCAGATAGATGAGAGTGAACTGTCATATGTATTTATTTTACAATTAAATCTTAAAATGAATGAACCATCACTTACCCATATGTGTCAGTGGGATTTGGACAGGAAATATTCATTCAAGTGAAAACACAGGCGATAAAGTATGTCTTACGCACTGCTGCGTGTCAGACCTCAGGCGATGTGTTTCTTAACAGAATTCCTCTCGGTCACACCCTAGATATACAACATGTGATTGTCTTACCTGCTGGCAGATCTGATGTCCTCAATCACAGCTGAAATGACATGGTTCCTCTCAGAAGCTAGTAGACGTAAAGACTTCAAACATCTACTCCACCTACTGTACACCAGGGATTTCAAACTGAGTTCTGCTACAACTCTAATTAAAAACACCTGAACCAGCTAATCAACGTCTTCAGGATTACTTAAAGGTAGGTGTCAGGCATAGCAAGTCAGGCCCAGGCCCATATGCCAGAACATTTGAATGATCCCTGCACATGACATGCGGACTATTGATTGATCGATTGAGGCCACATTTCCACGCTTTGGGCCCCCAATCAGCCCAGGCCCATATGCCATGCATACACAGACACAGTGCCCCGGTAAGTGTGTTGGAGCATCTTTGAGCTTGACACCCCTGACTTACACGCTGAAAAATAAAGGTTCTTTATTGACATCTATGAAGAACATTCAACATCTCCATCCCACAAAATGTTTCCTATAAGGGAAAATGTTTCTTTAGAATCCTATTGGAATGACTTTATTTCTAAAATTCATCAAGCAATGGTAAAGTGACCAAACCTTGAGAACTTTTTTCTCCCAGTAATTGATTTATTTTCATGGCATCACTCTGTAAACTGTCCTTTTGCCACCTTTATTCTTAAGCGTGTATTTGAGCTTAAAGCACTTAAAAGTTTCAAATAACGACTGCAAACCATAAAACGCTGGCTTCCCATGTTTTTACTCCAAGGAGTGTTTAATAAATAATTTCACAAAACGTTTGTATTTTATATCGTTTTGCTTTGATTTTTAAGACATGTAGAAAAAAAAAATCAGAAAGTCTATTTCTTTTGTGTAGAAGAGGTTATTTCATTCTACAAGCTGACAGCTGATTCATATTTCTCTTATACCTGGAGTCAAAAAGCTTTTAACATAAATCAGTCTTTAATAATCATTGATGTAGGTTGTGGTTTGTGTATCTGGCTTAAAAAGATGTGCTAGAGACTAATAACTGATAGATTTTCAGTTTTATGGTGAAGGATCCTTCAAATATTATCCACCTGAGTGTTATTTATGGTGAACAGTGAATACTGATCTCTGTTGGTCAAAGAGGGAAATGATCTTAATCCAAAATTAAATCATCTGCTCAATCCTTGCACAGAAAAAGCCTTCTTGTACTGAAACAGAGCCATACATGCAATATTCATGCTGTTTTCTTGGTCAGTCTGCAAAACTTAAAGCATCAGTTTGAGCATGTTACATTAGTAGTTTCAAACTGGGACGTTGCTATTGCTCATTAACTTCCTTTATATTAAATGAACGATGATTTTTAGGAAAGGGATCGTCTAAATATGAATCTGAAGATTATAGGTTTATCCTGAGGGTGGCAGTGCTGCATCATGCAGAAGCCTGATATGACAGACTGAACATAAAACACAGCAACGCATGCAACACAAACAGACATGCATCATATTTTTGAACACAATACAATCAATCAAGGTTTGACAACCTTGATCATTCCATACATGTGCACAATTATTTTTAATATGACTTTAATTGAAACAAGTGACAATATCTTCAGAAATTCAATAAAGTTGAAACATTTGCTTCCATACAGAACATTAAAGCAGAACAAAGCAGATATACAGAAGATGCATCATTAAAATCACTTTAACTGCAGAACATCTGTTCAACAATAATGGAAACGTCCATTTAGAAATGCAGCTCTATTTCAAAGTCTTATAAAAGGCACACACTAGCCATTTACCATCTTGTGTGCAACACATTTTTGGCAAGATACAAGCTAAACGAATGAAAACCACATACAAATAAAATATGTAGGCCAGTAAAGGTAAACATCCCCAACATAAACAATAAATTACATTCAGTCCTTGTCTGCCCTTCCTTTTTAATGAATAAATTAACATTTCACTCTCTGCCCGCAGCTAAATTCACCCTCTTCGTTTCTTGTCAGTCATTAATAGTCACCTCTCGTTTCTGCTGCTATTTTTCATTCAATTCTTCTCCTCTCCTTATGGTGACCACATGACCAGAAACATCAAGAGAGGTGTAGCCTGAGTCAAACTAACACAAAGAAAACTAAAGTTTTGCGGATTGTTTTTAAGACGACTAGCCAACAGAAATGGTTCCAAAAGTAAGTAGGTTCAATTTTAAAAGCATTTTAAGTAAACCATCCTTTTAAATCAAGACAGTGCTGGTTCCTTTTTACAGCACAAATCAGAATTATTTCAGTTTGCAATAAAACTAATGTTAAGATTAATTATGTGGACAACTTGTGTCAGGATACGGTTTGTAACATTAGGACGGGTCTAGTTTTATCGAGACGTCTCTCTTCTCGTGTGCAGTTTTCAGCAGGATAGTCACTCTGTCTTCAAATCTCTGCTCTCTGATTGGTGTTTCTTTCCCGTTCTTGTCTTTTTCCCTTCATGTAGCTGATGATGATCCTCTTCATGAAACTGATGGGCCACATGCTGCGTTCTCTGCTCTTCTTCTCTCTTATGGTGGCTCTTCTGATGATCTTCAGGACCTGCATTCTGCTCTGATGTCGTCTTCTCCTCTTCTTTCTTCTGGTCTCTGTTGTGGACGGGACTCTGGTGTTCCCGCTGGAGGTCTGGCTGCACCTGCAGATACGCTTGAACTCTGTGCCGCTGGGCTCGGCTTTCACTGAAGTCAGTGACTCGACACTCGTACGTTCCCTCGTCTGATGGTCTGACGCTAGACAGACGAAGCTTATGTGAGATGTTGCTGCCAACCACTTTTACCACCTTAAAACAAACACAAAACATGATTATTGAACAAGAACATTCAACTAACAAAGCAAGTCATTTGAAGCTATTTACGTTTGGGAATTAAGAGAACCCATCATGTTTATGTGCACCAATTAAAATGAGTACATCTACTAAAGAAGCATGTTAGGAGCGACATTCACTCACAGATTCTCTCACAAAAAGTCAAATTAATGTATATATATATATATAAATGAATATACAGACACGTGAAATACCCTCATGGTCTTTATTTTGTAATTAGTTGCACTTGTTTGCTGTTGTCAAGGACATGAATTAGAATTAATGAGATTATTAAATTACTGCAGAATTACAAAAAAAATTATTAAAATAAGTTAAAGTGACTAATATCAACAAGAAAATAGCAGGAACAAGTCTTATTTTGATCACAATGTGCTGATGTGAATTTGTTAAGAGATGTGAAGTGTCAGAAGAAGCAAAATATAATAAAATCAGAATATAATGCATATGTAAACCAGGGCCCGTATTCACAAAACATTTTATCTTACCACTAAGGTATTCCTAAATAGCAGTAAAAGTTTTTAGCTAAGAGTTTTCTCTTAAAACCTATTCACAAGCTGCTGAGACAAACTTTTACTAAGGAAGAGAAGTCTTAAGCCATTTTAAAATGCAGAACTCACACTTATTTTAGTCGCTCCCCTTGGTGTGTTTTCCTGTGAAACCACCTGTAGACACACAGTCTAAATGAAAATTAAGTGTTTAACTGTATATGTATACATGCACAGGTCCATATATTTGGATACTGACACAATTTTCATCATTTCAGCTCTGTATGCCACCAGAATAGAATTAACAATCAAGATCAAATTAAAGTGCAGACTTTAAGCTTTAATTTAAAGGGTTGAACAAAAATATAACATAAAAGGCTCAGGAATTACAACCATTTTTACACACAGTACCCCCATTTTCAGGCGCTCAAATGTAATTGGTCAAATAAATATAATCATAAATAATTTTTAATATTTTGTTGAGAATCCTTTGCAGGCAATGACTGCCTTAAATCTGGAACTCATGGACGCAGCCAGAGACTGGGTTACCTAATTTGTAATTTTGCAATATTTTCCTTTTTTTTTTTTTTTTTTTACCTGTAAAAACTCCTGGGTTGCTTTTGCTGTATGTTTTGGGTCATCGTCCATTTGTACTATGAAGCGCCGCCCAATCACTTTGCTCCATTTGGCTGAATCTAGGCAGATAGTATATCCCTACACACTTCAGATTTCATCCAGCTGCTTCTGTCTCATCATCACTAAACACCAGTAACCCAGTGCCACTGGAAGCCATGCATGCTCATGATCACACTGCTCCACCATGCTTCACAGATGATGCTGTATGATTTGGATCATGAGCTGTTCCAAGCCTTCTCCATACTTTTTTCTTCCCGTCATTCTGGTATGCATAGGTCGCGTGGGCGGGATCACATTAGAGATAATGAGTTTAGACGGGAAAGACTGAACATGTGTTGGTTTCATACGGATTACTTTATCAAAGAATATTTGTTTTCGATAAGACTTCATTTACAAGTAGACATCTCAAGCTTTCTATAGATCTCTCTCTCATGTCTGTGTGCTGAGTATTCACAGATTTTTAGTTCATTTTATTGATGAGTTTCAGATGGATATTCATGGAGAAAAATACAGAGAACAAAGTTTTGTTGTTATTGTGAGTTTACACAAATAAAAGTAGACACTTAACAGTTGCAAATTATATATAACACTTATTTGTGCTGACCAAAATCAACAGAGTATTTTTAGTGTCTTTCGCACTGATCTTAAAAAAGTGAGCTTTTTTTAAGAACCAGAGGGAGTTAAGATGTTTTTTGGCAAAGTCTAATCAGGCCTTGTTTGCACCTTGTGGTGAACCCTCTGTATTTGCTCTGGTGAAGTCTTCTCTTGATTGTAGACACGTCTGCCTCCTGGAGAGTGTTCTTCTCTTGGCTGGATGTTGTGAGAGGGTTTTTCTTCACCATGGAGAGGATCCTCCGATCATCCACCTCTGTTGTCCTCCGTGGACGTCCAGGCCTTTTATGTTTCTGAGCTCACCAGTGCATTCTTTTTTTCTCAGAATGCACCAAACTGTTGACTTGGCCACTGCTATCTTGCTATCTCTCTGATGGATTTGTTTAGTTTTTGAAGCCTAACAACTGTCTGTTTCTCTTGTAGGGAGAGCTCCTTTGACCACATGATGTGGGTTCACAGCAACAGCTTCCAAATACAAATGGTACACTTAGAATCAACTCCAGATCTTTTACCTGCTTAATTGATGTAGAAATAAAGGAGTAGCCCACAAATAAAGGTGACTTGACATATGTCCATGAAATGGCTTTTGAGTCAATTGTCCAGTTACTTATGGTCCCTTGAAAAAGGGGGGAGGTACATATTAAAGAGCTGTAATTCCTTAACCTTTCCTTAAATTTTTCGAAAATATATATACCGAATATAAAATAAGGTCACGTTAAAAACATCTGAACAAAATAAAAAGAGGCTTTCCTGATTTGTTGTCCAAGCTGGTTGCTCCGCCCAGTCTCTGCAGTGTCTGGTGTACCACCACTGGATCTCCAAGGAGACGGAGGAGGAACTAGCGCCTCTAAAGGAGCAGGCCATCTCCACATCATCTCCAGCCTGAGAGACCACGTCCCGAGGAACATCTGTGAAAAGAGCTGAAGAGAAACAGAGATACTATATGCATTTTACTGTCCATTAGTCATCCTGCTTTTAACAGCAACTGGTTCTGTGAATCTCTTCACAGAGATACTTTCAGTTGTTTGTGTGTGTGTGTGTGTTTAAAAGTCTGACAGTCTGATGCTCAGGAAAACAAATTAATTGCAAAATGACTGGAGATAATTAAGCAGAAACATCTGAGGACAAACAAAATAATTAATTCATTGGTATAAAACACACACACACACACACACACACACAGAGAGAGAGAGAGTCTGTGTGTCTGCTGATTGCCTAAAGGGACTAAAATGATGTCCTAAGAAACTGCTTCTGCAAACTAATGTTCTCCATGCCTTCATTCATTTCTGATATTTATTTCTCACTGAACTATTGTGCAAGAAACCACATTAAAACAAGTCGTTATAAATTGACAATGTACTCTTGTAATCGTACTTCAGGTGAAAAGGAATAAAAGTTGTTGGAGTTTTACACACACACACACACACATCTAGGTAGAGACAAAAAATAATAATAAAAGACAACAGATGATTCTGTATAATTTGTTTAGCCAATGTAAATTTGTTTGTTCATGCAATGCTGATTGTCTCATTTTGCTAATAGAAAAATTATTGTCACAGCAACTGAAACGCAGTCACCATATTATTGAAATTACATAGTTTACAAATGGCAAACCTCAATATAAAGCTTAGACTAATACGTATACAACATTGTCTCTGTTTGTAAAACATCATACAAGACTGAGATATACAGGGAACGTATAAAAAGTGGCTGAACATACTCTAGGCCTAAAAACTAGACACACAAACCTCTAGAATGGTGGCAATTAACAAATGTTAAAAAGATGAGCTCTTTACATGACAGTACAACGAATAACTAACAATAATGATAAAACGACAACAAAAAAGTTTAAATGAAGTCAGCAAACAGCAAAACAATAATCCTATAACAGTAACTGCATAATTTATTCATACTGCAATGCATGCTGGGAACTCACAAAGCCTTAACATTTCAACAATATGAAATTCTCTGTTCAGATAACTGTGTTTGACTAGTTGGGACAACATTTGGGGTACTTTTGTTGGTCTGACAAGGGTTATGTAGTTTCAAGAAAATAGCATTTTTTAGTATTTGAGGTTTTAAAGGTGCAGCATGTAATGTTGACAGCTAGCAGTTGAAATGAAAAACATTGTTTCTCCCACCTTCCACCAACTGCAATGTTTTATTGAAAGTGTAATCAAATGCAATTAACCAATCAATCATCTTAATACAATTAAATATGAAGCGTCTGGATATTGTTACGTGTCTGGTGTGTACAGCAAAACACACAACGAAAGAGTATAATTAAAAACTTATTTTAATTATTCACAGAGTGAGCAGGGCACAACCACACACAAAAACGATAAATATACGATAACGATAGCAGACAAAGGAACATGGGAGAACACAAACTTTAAATACTAAACGTAATCAGGGAGGAACACAAAACAGGTGTGTAACTAATTAATTAAAAACCATGGAAACAAACGAGGCAGGAAGACGTCGACATAGAAACTAAACTAAAACAGATCATACTTGTAACATATATTATGTTATTTTATGAATATGTGGGTCATTTTGTTTGTTTTATTGAGTATTTGTTAGTCAGGCTAGTACACTAATAACAACAAATCTTCATAAAATCATATAAATGCTTCAATAAGATGTCTACAAATGTATAAAATTCATCCGATGTCAAGTAAAAACCATATAGACACTAGTTCATAGGTTCACAGAGATTGGCCCCTAAAAGCGAACCACTGAAATCTCTAAACAGTTATGACATAAAGCCTTGTTTACTGAAATCACATGACTTTAGTTTGATACATGCTCTGAATCACTGATTCAAAACAAATGATTCGTAAATGTTATGAAGCTTCACAAAAGTGCATATTACTAGCTATCAACATCATATAAGTTACAACATACTTAAACTTTGGATTTAGACACATACTTTGACATTTTTCAGATTTCAGATAAAGCACCTTAAAAAAAAACATGACATGACATGCAATGTTAGCACAGATCTATCTGCAGAGATGCAAACATTACAGCGATTCTCAACAGGTTTAACCCGAATGACAAAAGTGAGTGTGTGTAAGAAATAATGAATGAGAAATAAGGAAGTTGTTGACACCAACATGACATTTGTTCTTTCTCAACTCAACAAAGGGTTGACTGGTTTAATCTCAGCTGGAGGAGGACCTCCATACGGACGGAAACAGACAGCAGAGGTCAAAACCAGCTGGACCCCCTGTCTGAACAAAACCCCCAGTAGACATTATTAAAGCAGCTCATGCTGACCTGAGACAGAGAGAGAAATCACAGCGGACGAGGAGATGACAAATTCTGTGCAGCAAATCTTCCCATCAGACATGTTTCAATAGACAGGATATACTAAACACACAATCACTTTCACTTGCATTTATATCCCAATTAATAACAAATGCTAAATAATGTTTCTTACTTTGGTTTGAACAGTTTTTTTCCAGATATATTCAAGCTGTTTCTTCAATTTTCTCTTTCTTTAATTGACTTTTTTCCTCTCACAATTCTGAGAAAAGAAGTCAATGTCAGAATTGCAGGATATTAACTCATAGTTGCAAGAAAAAATTCAGAATTGTGGGTTTATATCTCATAATTCTGACTGTATAACTCACAATCATCTGCTATACAGCTTCTACACTTCCTTATGCAGAACATGGATCTCTTCAGTCCACCTGCACACTTCACAAAAACACAAGATAACAGGACTAACTTTAACTTTTAATTGACTCCCGGTGGAGAGGACGGTGCATGGTGCTAATCTGAGAGTTTCAAGGTAACCAATCAATACTCAGCTCGTTCACAGAGTGCTCGTTTGTATTGATCAAAGACAGAAGAACATCTTAAAAATCCACAGCATTAATCCCACGACGCAGAAGAACAAAGAGGAAAAGTTCACGGTTGCACAAAAATATACAGCCAAACAGGTAAACCTAGAAATAACTAGAAAATGACTGTGAAACTAGGAATTTGAGGAAACAAATAAGTTCAAGAAGTTTTCAGGAAAAGGCTCAAGAAATACTCTTATACAATTACAATTACTCCACAAATAACTTCCCACTGATTTGACACAAGTGACAATTTACAACTAAATTAACAATTCCATTAACTAGCAAAAATCCTAAAACTAATGAGTTTTTCTAATCCCTGGGGATCCCTTTACTTTCATTTTGCAAGAAATTAAATCTTATCTGTTTGTTTGAAGACTGTAGTCCATATCCGATACATCTACACTGGTTACCATGACTAAGGAGACACTATAGCTGTCAGTGTAGGAAAAAGAAAACGCTGCTCATGTCCTTCATGACATCTCACGCCGCACATCAGACAGCATTAACATCAGAGGACTTCCAGTGGAGAGCATGAAAAAAACTCTGAAATACCATAACCATCATAGACAAATATTTAGTTCATTTTTTAGTTAAATATTTTAAATAAAATACATATTAAGAAATGCAAAACAATTCATGAAACAGCAAAAAAAAAAAAGTTTTGACCATTTAATATTTAATAAATAAATGTATCTCCTTATAAAATTTAAAAACTAGCCCCAACCTGACATTAATAAAAAAATACTCGAAATTTCTATTTAAAATTGCCATGAGAACCCAGAACAGTTTATTTTGTAAAATGTACTATTGTCTTAATGAAAGTCAGTGTTTTAAAGTGGTTTTACTCTGTTCATCCATATTACAAAAATTATGATATTATGATTTTAGATTAAAAAAACAGAATTCACAAACATGATTATACTTAAGACTGTTTTAAATAGTTGTTAACTAGGACACATGCATATGTAAATGGCATTTAAACTCAGTACTTTAAAGTTACTGGAACATATACTCTGACAACTTATCCCGGTCTGTCCTGTAGTCAGGTGTAGGCTATTATTCACAGTAGTTTTTGTTTTAATGTGGCATGCCTTTAAAATGCTATATCTGCTATTACTGTTATTGTTATTAACTTCAAAAACATTACTTAAGCTAATGGTTTCAAACTCAAATATTCATTAATGTTAAATTAAAGACTTTATACACTCCAAAAAAAGAGAGAGTGAGAGAGGGAGATCAAAACTTATTGAGTTTCCTTCCCAGACAGGATTTTGGGCGTTCTGAGTCAGGCCATGCATGCTTTATGATGCCCCAGAAATGCTCGTTTGAGACACATCCCAGCACACTCAACTCAACTCAATGCATTCCTCACACACCTACCGTTTCCAGATACGTGATTGTCCACTGCCAAATTCGTTCTGATTTGGGCATAAAATCCCAGCGAGTATATAATCCACAGCATCTCTCCAAACGAGTGCATTTGTGCTCTATCACTCATCAGATCCTGCCGGTAAAGCGGCACCTGAGCGCCGGTCGGTGTCTGTGGTCGTCACGCTCCGGAGCGCACTAATTGCCGCGCGGCTGCGGCGGAGGAACATACGGAGGAGGGGTCTGGTGATGCGGTCTGCTGACGATCAATTAGGCGGAGTGATATAAGGTCATTCATGAACCGTTCCTGCTCCTTTCATCAGGTGGAAGTTACTTTCTACGTGTGCAGACTAAACATTTCCACAGTTATTACCCAGGATTAAGATCACAGACTTTTCATTTAATAGTGTAGCATGTTGTACATCTGCAGATCATTTGTATATGATATGAGCATTTGTAGTCCATTAAAAAAAATAAGCCTATGGTGCATTCAAGTCATGTCGGAAAGATCGAATGAGCTGAACCACATGAAGACCACCACAATGTTCAACCCAACTTTCTTCAAGCAGTTTTAGTTTTGGGGGCGTGTGTGTCACAATATGAGAAAATATGGCGGATGTGATCGATGCAGACACTATTTTGACAGTAAATTTGTTGAACTTCTTGTTTTTCCCATTTATATCAAGCTAGGTGGTCTGTACAAAATGATAGTATTTATTATATAGCCTAATTATGCTATAGAATACGTAACAGTTCAATTTACAGCACCTTTGTACAAGTAATAAAAACAGTAAAAAGCAAAAAAAAAAATCAATTTATTCATCATTTTGTAAAAGAGTTATAAAATCTTGCTGGATTGTTTTTGTAGAAAAGGTGCATTGTCATCTTGCTCTGGCCAAAGAGGCTTTCACCTTTGCAACTTGTAAATACGACCGTCCAGGAAAACTTCAGTGCACCATTAGATCCAAGAAAGTGACCTATATTATTATTTTTGGAAATAATGTATAATATTTTCCTACCTGACTTACTGCTCTTCAGTGCATGTTCATTATTCATATAAAAACACTGCAATGCAAACCTATGCATTGGTTTGGTCTTTGCTTCAATTTCAGTGAACCAGACTGCAGTATTTTATAATCTTACAGACAGTCCAAGCATTTCTAGCAGATTCATAAATATTAAACATAGCTGTGAGGCTGAAGGAAATTGAATAACCTGTGCTAAAATAGTTGAACCGGCCTCACAAATGTTAATGTGTCCAAGACATCAGGATCCGGTCTGAGCCCAAGGGAGTCTCGTCCCTGACTGAACGTGTGTGCTTTTGCCTTTTCTGACTTCTGAGAACATGTTTAACATGTAAATGAAGCGTAAGATCACTACTTGCTGGTGCATTGTAGCTGCATGTCAAAAATTGTTCTAGTGGGGAGATACTGAATTAAAAGTTAGCTGCAATCATGTTTCAGTCTCAAAATAAAATAATAAAATAGTAGAAATTAATGGAACACCTCCTAGAAAAATGAATTATTGTCTGCGCTGATAGCCTCGTGGTTAGTACGCCAACATATAGTGACGACCTGAGTTTGATTCCCGTCTCCAGGCCCTGTGCCAATCCCACCTCGCTCTCTCCCTTTAATGCTCTCCTGTCCAATGAAAGGCATAAAAAAAGAAAAAAAATTATTGTGCAATACTAATAAATACTAAATACTCAATACTAAATAAAATCATTCACACAGTAGTTTTCTGTGTGGCTAAAAGGTTTTCACAAGTTCTTAGTTGCTTTAAAGGTCACTAGAAAATTGCATGCTGTCTCTCTGAAATATTCAATCAGCGATGTTTGCTTTTAAAAGCAGCGTTTTATTGCAGATATAGTCAGGCGGATTTAGATGTCTCTCTTGCTGTGAAGGGCAAGGCCAGCACTTTAGCAGCTTCTAACCTTGAAGGTGCCATTTAACGTGGTCAAACGTCTTCATACTTCCATACAGTATAATCTGAACATGACTCAAAGCTCAAATAGAGAATATAGATTTTCTTAAAGTCTTTAGACTGAATCCTGAATGGTCCTGGATTTCAGGCATGAACTGCTGCGGCTCACAGAGTTGGCTGTTTTGAGATTTTATTTTGGCCTCAGCACTTAATTGATCAATAGGATAATTGATTGGCTTGCTGTGTTAATGAGTTAGTGATTTAAATGTTAATGAAAAGGTCCAGGCACATGCTGCTGCTCGTGCGAATAGTCCAAGAAAACAACAACCTTGAAACAAAAAAAACAGTATTTTAAAAAGCCTGATTCTAAATTAAGTTTATTTTTTCTGACCCCTCTGACAGATATTCTTTTTTTTAAACATAAGTTCACTTATTATTATTGATGTATTTATTTTTTTCCGGAAAATGTTGAGCAAGCATATTCAGATATTTCTACTGGAAAACAAGACAAAATACTAATTAGTGTATTAGATGCTATACTGCAAATACTATTTGCAGTATAGCATCTAAAATTACTTTGCATGAAAAAGTTATGCATCTGAAAATTGCACAGATGTTATACATATATTCAAGATGATAAATACAATATCTACTCCTTTTTCCTGCATCACTGCACAGTGCACACCATGCAACTTTGGTTCAGTTTGCAAGTTTGTGCATCAAGATGAGATCAGTCTTACAAGTCCAAAATTTAGTTTTTTACTTATTGTCTCAGAGAATGATCTTGCTGGTGTTGTAAAGTGCACAAACGAACACTAAACACATGCATCATCTCTTTAAGAGCTGCAGCAGATGGGATTTCATTACACTGTTTCATGTTGAGTGATGGCAGCTATAGAGCTGGTTTCCTCTGGTCTCTGCTCCTGAAAGCCATGTGTGTCTGTTCAGAAGTGTCAGCTGTGAGATGCCAAGACCCAGAACACTCACCGCTCACAAACAGGCATTAACAACAGATGCACATATGACAGAAAGAGAGAGTGAGGTGAAGCCATGCATGAAATGAACAACTCTGAGATGCTCGCTCCTGTTCTGCAGTTCTAGCTGAACTCTGATTTTAATAAAATGAATAAGCTTCTGATGCAAGTTAAAGAAGTATGTTATACATTTATGCATTTTTTTATTTTGACTTATAGAAGAGGAGCAAAAGCTATATTAGACTTTCAGATTTTTTTTTATTATTGTTTTTATATATTTATTCATATAAAAAGGGACAATATGAATCAATCAGCATTCAAATAAATTAGTGCTGTTAATCAATTAATCGCGATTAATCGCATCCAAAATAGAGGTTTATGTTTACATAATATATGTGTGTGTATTGTGTATATTTATTATGTAGGCTATATATATGCTTGAATGTATTTAAGAAAAATGTATACGTTTACATGGACATCTGTTTATTTACCTTATTCTGTTTAAGATAATATTATGTTTAAGGTGTTTACATGAGTTGCTTCTAGAACATTCCTTTCATGTACTGTTGAAACACAGAGTGTTATTAAACGTACTGTTTGTCCAAGCAGATATAAGCACTCTGAAGTCCTGGCATGGATGTTGGGTAATATGTGTGTGTGGTAAGGTCAGTTTTCTATTGGTCTCCTAATGGTGCTGCTTTTATGTGTTCCCTGCCTTCATAACAGCAGCATGACAGCTGGTATTTCACTGGCACAGTAATTGCCCTTGAGAGGCTGAGAATGGCACATACTTTTCTATTCCTCTTTCACATATTACATAAAGAAGCATTTTAGTGCTGCTATTTGCAGCTCGAGTAAAACTAGACAAATAACTGGATGGGAAATGCATGCAAGAAGTTTTTGTTTGTTGGCTGTAACATCAATATGACATCCAATAACAGCACAGAAATAGAATTCAACATCAGAGTGTTATGAAACCCAATCTGTTCATATGGATGCATCATTTTTGGTTCAACCTGAAATTTCCTCAATATCTCCTTCCGTCTTTTATAGTTGCACAGAAATATGATGGAATTAATAAAAGCAAAACACTCACACTCGCACACCAAACAGATGATAATTGAAACTCTCTCACAGGAAGAGAGCAAATAGTGAATGAAATAATAAAGAGAAAGCCACCACAACAGTCTGTGGCAATGAAAGCAAACCGGCTTCATTAGCCAGCGTGTTTGGCAGCACTAATGGAGACAAATGACCGCATGTGAAAACGCTGCCAGCAGAGGCCATTTAAACAGAGAAATGTTTCATTCTAATGCACATGGAAACAAGTCCAGTCAGTAAACAACTGCTGCTCACAAATACAGCATCCCAGACGACTATCGGGGAATGATAATGTGTCAGATATAGCATCTGAGAACAGACAGTATATCACTAAAATGAGAAAAAAGACCTTTGTTGGATGCCCGTGGTCTTCAGGCCCTCAGACGACACTGCATCACTCATCGGCATGATTCTGTCATTGACATTACTAAATGGGCCCAGGAATACTTCCAGAAAACACTGTCGATAAACACAATCCGCCGTGCCATCTGCAGATGCCAACTAAAGCTCTATCATGCAAAAAGGATGTGAACATGGTCCAGAAGCACCGTCATGCCCCAAAAATCTTCATGCATGTTTTAAAGAATATGAGAAAGCAGTGTAGTGCGTTCACACTGAGCTGCAACTCTACACTGAAAAGAAAGTGATTTCTGTAGGTTACCTCAATTAATATTTTCTTAATAATAATCATAAATTAGCTATCAAATGAAAATTTGTTTGAATAAAACTATATTTAGGCTTTTTCTTTAATGAATAACAATCAAAGTAACAACAAAATGACTGAAACTTTAACTAAAATTAAAATGAAAACAAAATATACACATTAAGATGAATTCCGTATATTAATAACAACTATAATACTTACTAAATAATATTTATGTAACTTTTTAAAATGTTTTCAGCCAATTTATTATTTCTTCTGTCTGAACTAATAAAATGATCATGAAGTTTCTTTAAATGAATACAATCTCCTGACATTAGTTTATTTAACATGCAGAGCCATTTGAAGTATGTGTAGCAACTCTGTTAGTTTTTTTTTTTTTTTTTTCTGCAAGTGTGTGCAAGTTATAATAACTTGGGCCTTGATATTGCCTCCAAACTGTGTTTCAGCCTGGCTAATCAAGGGTTGTGTCTGTGGGGAAATAAACACTGCTTTAATTGTACATGGGTTGATGATGGAGAGGAGAACGATGGCTTAACTGGCAACTCTACGCAATATTTGGGTCAGTAAAGACGAAGCAGCGAACAATGACCCAGTTCTCAGATTAACTCTCAACAATTACTGCTTCCCCTCAGAAGAAAACAGAGAGTGATTTGGAGAATTTGAAGAGTTTCTTATGAAAAAAAACCAGATGATATATGTCATTTATTCCAGCATGTCACCACACAGACTTTCAATCAAAAGGGTCTCTTAAACAAACTAAACTCATATTGATTGTGTGAACGTTTGTTTGGCTATGATGCTCAAACCAACAGAGATGTAACAATGTTACATCCTAAAGATCCACTTTTCTGTAACAATCAGTAAAAAAAGGTTTTGATGTCTCATTTAACAAAATGTGGAAAAACTGAACACTTTATATCACAAAGTTTGCTTATTTCAAATAAAATAATGCAAATTTTGTCCAGTGAGTTTTAGTTTGTTCATGGTGGTTTTGTGATGAATTGCTCCAAGTATGTCCAGAAGAACATGGTATTATATTGTATTTTGAACAAATGTTCTATTAACGTTAACAGAATTTTGCCAAAGTGCAGAGAACATTCCTGGGTGGTTGCTTTCGGAGTAAAATGTCTGCAACATTTTCAAAATGACACATGCATTGTGATCTGTGAGCCGCTGCAAATGTCTGATTTAAATAAGATTCAGCGTAATGAGACGGAGAGGGGAAGGTGATCTTGATGCCTAATCACAGAGACAGAAATGTTCATCGCAGGCTGACTCTGAGAGCGCCACTCTATAACACTCCTGTGAATCATCTCATCTTAATGTGCATTTCAAACCCACTCAATTATTCTAATTCACCATGGCAACAGAATTAATGAATGTCCTTCATAGAATCAAATCTTTACAAAAGAATCTTGCATGTAACGTTCAGGTGTCAAAAGCACTTTATGAAGGGGTCATGCTGTTTCAAAAGCTTCCCTAAATCATATTTTACACCGGATCTCAGCTGGTTTTTCTCAGCTAGTTTAATGCATTTCTCCTCCCTTTTAGAAGTCAATAAGCCTGTTTATTTTCTCTTCCCATCTAATCATGATTATATGCTTAGCTGCATTTTCACTTTCATTTAGCATTGCTTTTTGAACAACACGCTTCCAGTTGAGAACCACTCATATATTGCGCATTTACAGCTCTTTAAAGTCATACTGAAATATCTGCATATGCTGTATTTTATTGCATAGCGTCAACAAAATCAAAAATAAAAATTAAACTGCCTTCAAAAATGTGATGAACCAGTACCAAAACCTGCAAATCTCCTAAAAGAGACATTAAATTAAACACATTCTACCCAAATGTGTTAGAGAAACTCAGAAAGCATTTATAACTATTTCAGTCATGAGCACACAGATATAACAGTAAGTAAATCCGTTGAGGCAGCCGACACATCGTGGCTGTTTACCGTCACCCCAGAGATGATGATGATGTGCAGAAATGCTAATTTTATTCAGTGTAGGCGCCAAGAGCCACTTCTCTGTCTCTCATCTCTCTAACACTCATGGAGCACTGTTATGCCTCTGAATATGGAAAGACATCAGCTTTCAAATCATTCGGAGCGAACATAATGTTCTCAGTGAGCTGCCATACAAGCAAGAATTGTATACAGCTGGGAAATAAGACATTATACTTTACACAGGGAGTGAATGAGAGTTCCTTGTCAGATGAATATGCTTCGGAAATATGTCATCAAATATGAGCAGGATTTGTTACTTTCTGCAAACAGAAACAGGTTACGTTGTTACACCAGTAGTGACTATCATTATTCGTGAGTTATTTAATCATTCACTCATGCGTTGTTTAAAAACGCTGATTCATTCAGGAATAAATCAAGTGACCATATTTATAAAGGAGTCATTGTCTTTATAAAGGAGTCCCAGATTCATTCACTAAACTATTCATTCAAAAACAGTTTCTTTCAGGGAAAAAAAACAGTTGACTGGATTTATGAATAAATCATTGAATCATTAATTCAACCAATTCATTAAAAACTCCCTCCATTCCTCCACCATTTCCTTTATTACTCCTTCCCATCCCTAAAATGTGGAAGGTATGTAATAAATTGGGGGCTCGTCTGAGATGGAGGAAGTTTTTGCCTTCTACTGACTCACACCATAATCGATACAAAACAATATAAGATTTATTGAACACAAGGAAGCAAACAGAACTTCAGGAGAAGTCAAGGCCAACAGAACATACCAACTCAAAAGCAATTTACCTAAATCTAACAAATAAAAGAAGAAAAGTGCAAAATACTACCCTACCTCCCTTACTATACTTAAACAGGAGAAAATGTATAGATAAAATAAATGGCAACCACCTCCCTACAGCTTCCCTCAAAGAAAAACAAAACAAATCTTAGTCTTAATAAAAAAATACAAAAAAAGGTACAAAACTCACATGTTTGGGCTAAATAAAACCTTCCACAAGAGGATTAAAAAGCTTTCAATACTTTTGTCAACAACACATTAACCACAAAACCTCCAACAAAAGGGAGTTTTGCTCCAAGCCTCCACACTCCAGACATCTCAGCTCTGCCTTTTATCTCCCAAACATTTCATCTGATGGATAAATCAGGAGAGTGCAGTCATCAACAAAGTCATCTACTAACTGAACTCCACCTGTTAATCCTTATCAACCTTAGAGAGAGAGAGAGAGAGAGAGAGAGAGAGAAAGAGCTAAACAAACAGAGCACATACACAAAAAGGGACACTCCCGCTTATACAAGTCCTGGGATGTAACACCCCCACCACCAGTTTACAAACCAAAAAAAAAGTTTGTATACAATAACACCTCCATAATACATTTAGCTTTCCACTGAATGGACCCTAGACAGGGCATCGGCCACAACATTCTCTGAGCCTGTTTTTATGGCGAATATCAAGATTGTGTTCCTGGACCATCAGGGACTACCGCATCAGTCTCTGGTTCGAATTAGCCATTCTTGACAGAAAAACAAGAGGGTTATGGTCAGTGTAAACAATAATTGGATTACGGTTACCTCCCAAGTACACTTCAAAGTGCTGCAACGCTAATAGCAATGCCAACGCCTCCTTTTCGATAGTGCTATACCTCTGCTGGCACTTTGTGAAACAGAAAGGTTCTTCATACGTTAAAGAAGGTTCTTCAGAGAAAAGATAGTTCTTTAAAGAACCTTTGACTGAATGGTTCTTTGTGGAACCAAAAATGGTTCTTCTATGACATCACTATGAAGAACATTTTAAGCACCTTTATTTTTAAGAGTGTAACCACAAATTAACAATAGGATTGCTACATTATGTTTCACCATGGTATTTGTAGTAAAATTTTGGTTATACAAATGGTAATCAATCCACCAAAAAAACATGGTTACTATACTTTTACCATAGGTCTAATAACACCATGGTTAATTTGACCCATGATAATGCAAAAACATGTTCAGTGTTAAGATTTTTCTGTAAATATATATTCAAGATGTAGCTATTGATGTACTAATTTTGACATTTAGGTAAGATAAAACAATACTATGTATACTATGTGCAAACACATTACAATGAAGTGGTTGCTTTGCAACAAGGTGGAGATGTTTTTATGAAAAAGTGACAGGTACAAGAAGATTAGTGAAAAAAGTAAACACATGAGGGACAGAGAGATGCCAGGAAAAATGAAGAGACTAAAAAGCAAAATGGAAGTTCAAGAGATAACATTTAATTATTTTTGCGCGGCCCCAGCCTAGAGATTTAAACTTTTTTCAAAATTTGTTGTGGCTGTATGAAATGGCCTGGATGAATGTGAGATTTCTCGGCCTGAAATTTTGTCCCAGTCCGCCCCTGGTCTCTCTCCTCTTTAGCCAGGAGGACATGGTGTCTATGATTTCCAACAAGAATGTCAAATTTGGAGCCGTCTGACCATAGAACACTTTTCCACTTCGATTTTAAATGAGCCTTGGGCCACAGGACATGACGGTGCTTCTTGACCATGTTCACTTCCTTTTTGCATGATAGAGCTTTAGTTGACATCTGCAGATGGCACGGGCGGATTGTGTTTATCGACAGTGGTTTCTGGAAGTATTCCTGGGCCCATTTAGTAATGTCAATGACAGAATCATGCCGATGAGTGATGCAGTGTCGTCTGAGGGCCTGAAGACCACGGGCATCCAACAAAGGTCTTCAGCCTCATCCCTTACACACAGAGATTTCTCCATCTTTTGATGATGTTATGCACAGTAGATGATGAGATTTGCAAAGCCTTTGCTATTTGACGTTGAGGAACGTTGTTTTTAAAGTATTCCACAATCTTTTTATGCACTCTTTCACAGATTGGAGAGCCTCTGCCCATTTTTACTTCTGAGAGACTCTGCCTCTCTAAGACATCCCGTTTATAGCTAATCAGGTTACAGACCTGATGTCAATTAACTTAATTAGTTGCTAGATGTTCTCCCAGCTGAATCTCTTAAAAATGTCTTGCTTTTTCAGCCCTTTGTTGCCCCCGTGCCAACTTTTTTGAGACCAGAAAAAATGAATTCATTTAGTGGATAAAAGTGTAAAATTTCTCTGGTTAAAAATGTATGGTCTCTGTGTTCTAGTGTGAATTAAATGTTGGCTCATGTGATTTGAAAGTCTTTTAGTTTTCATTTTATTCAAATTTAAAAAAACGTCCCAACATTTCTGGGATTCGGGTTGTACAAAAACAATGGCCTGTGATTAATTAATTAGGGAAGAATGGTGATATCTATTAGAATTTTTTTTTTACCCTATTCAGTGTAGTGTCTAAGAAAATTAAGATATTGTATATGCCACTTGTGCTGAAGAAAAGAAGAAGAATATGAAGCAAACTAATTGAAGCAAATATAGAACAGAAAGAAACAAGACAGAGCAAATGAAACCAATTAGTTTGTGCGGTTCAGCCACCCCAGAACCAACTCAATTACACCGAGCGTTTTGTCCCAAGGCTGCCACAATCTTTCATCATTTGATTCAATAGTGGTGGAAATGCCACCCCGACACATCCATCTCTCAAATGAAATGAAAACCTTCATCTTTCTCCTTCCTCCAGACTTCTTTTAGTCTTTGTTGTTCACTCATCTTGCTGCCACCGCTGCAGACCTTAAAAGGTCAAAAGATGCTCTAGAATTAAAATAAGTGAACAACATACACTAAAATTCATGTTCACGACTCAGATATTGTTGCTCTGAATATTTAGCAGTGTGTCATGAGAAACATTCTCTGCAAGACAGATACTCTGTGATGAAAACAAGCAACAAAATTCATCACAAAATTGACAAACGGATTGATTCTACTTAAGAGGAGTCCCTCCGATCCACATGACCAGACATGATTTATTGTTCTGAGATTAAATGAATTAACAGTCTCATGGATTTTTAAATAAATTGGATGCTAATTGGATGTTTAGTATCTTTAAGTGCCAGTGAAATGCACTTCAGCATTTACATAAAAAGTTACAAAAGTTCCTCTTCAGGAACTCGAGCTGCGTCCGGTAAGACGCTTTGGGGAATATCTCCAGCGTGAGCGGCTCTGAATGATTGGCGAGATGTCACGGCGGGGTGACGTAATGACCAGCTGGTATAAAAGCACGTGCGATTCAGCCGGCATCAGCTTTTTGTCATTCAGCAAAAGCGCTCTTTGTGTGTGTGTGTCCAAACTTTCTGTTTCGTGAGTCTTATTTAGTGTTGTCTGTCCTGCCACTTTATAAACGCCATATAAGTTTGACTTTTTCTTTTTGCATACGATAAAAAGAGAATGCAGTGTGTCAAAGAGATATTTAGTCGATCGCTCTAAGAAAGAGGGCGAGAGCAGCTCATGTTTCAGATCATGTGTTCCTCCCTGCGGACGCCGCATGGTCTCAGATGATACACATGATCTGTGCGTGGTCTGCTCTCGAGGGAGCCGACTGTGTGCGTTGCATTTGCTCCGCTCCCGGATGACTGTTTTGACTCTGAGGAGGGTGTGTCGCCCCAGTGTGAGGATCTGTTGGAGGTGATGGCTCGTGCTGTGGCCAAACTAAATATCAATTGACCGGCCGAGGAGCATGCTGAGCCGCAGACTAGCTTGATGAACGCTTTCCGCGAGCTTTGGTTGCTTTGTTATTACCACTTATACAATAAATGCTTATAAATAGCACGAAAACTCCTGGTATTGATGCGCAAAAATGGACTTTGACGTGTATATGATACGCATCTACCCCACAATACTATTTATATGCACATTCATGAAATCGGGTTGCATATGAACACTTTTAATGAGTAAACATCAGAGCATAAATGTACTAGTTCAGGGATAGACAACGTCGGTCCTGTCCTGCAGAGTTTAGCTCCAACCCTAATTAAACACACCTGAAGCAGCTAATCAAGCTCTTAGGCCGAGTTTGGACACCCTGCTGTAGTAAAGTGTATCACATTTCAAAGTTTTCAACTATTTTACCTTTTTTTTTTCTTTTTTCAAACACTGAAATAACCAAGAGATTGTCCAATTAGAAAAATATGAGCAGGATTCAAATACATAGTATTTTATTTTATTTTTAGAGCAATGCATTTCTGTTCATTTGAAAAAAATCTGCATTTCACATCAATCAAAATAAAAATCAATAAAAAGCATGTTCCTTATGCACAAATATGTAACATAATAGAAGTAAATAATACGCAGACAATTGGAAAAGTAGAATTCTGTAAACTCGTGATTGTATAGATTGTAGAGATCATCAATGGCAATGCTTTTGGAAAGCACAGTTCTGGTCAATTGAGCTGCACTAAAACTCATGCATTTTAACCAGTTCTCCTTTCCTAATTTATCCCAGATGTACAGGCAGGACACACACAGACACGTCTGGCTTCATCAGTGCTGATAGGGGAGGACTGGATCTCTCATGGGAATGACCATTACCAGGCAAAGGTGGGATCATTTTGACCCGTGTGAAGCTGTCAGAGAATTTCAATCAGGCAACACAGAGGACCAACTAAAGAAAAAAACTCCAGGACTACAGGCTGTGATTACATGGCAAACACCTCACATATAATGGGAAAAATAGGATGATTTTACTCTTTTGTTATCAACAAGGAGAAATATCGTGGTGACATGCCCTTCCAACAGAGTTCAAATATAGTGTAATTGACCCTTCACCAGGAGGTTGATTGACAGGCAATCTGACCAATGATTAGGCCGAATCTGCCATTTTGTCCGACAAACACACCAGACAGGAGAGTAGATTAATGTCGGAGCCTTGAACTTGAAAAATGGTGTGGACTGACAACTTTCACAGTTGAAACAAGAAACCTTTTGATGTTCATTCAGGTTTATTGTGTGCTATAGACTTATTTGTTGCTTTGTTTGATTTTAGTACATAAGTGTAATGATATGAAAAAATTAGATACAGAAAATCTGTGTGTGCTATAAAGGGAATGTAGTGCAGTCCAGGTGCTCTGTAAATGGTTGAACTGTGCTCCACTTCCAGCAGCGTGAGAGATGGTGACACTGGTGATTTAGTTCATGGTGTTTAAAATTAGCCATGACATCCATCACAGGCACCTGAAGAAGAGCAGGGCACCGGCTGTCCTTCAGCAGGCACACGTCTGCATTCTCAGTGCACTACAGAAGAGTAGCCACAGGGGGAGCCAGAGGTCTGTAACACCTGGAGAGAGATCTGCATGCATGCATCTTCATCTCAATGGTAGTTGCCCGGCTGGTGCATGTGACCTGGATCTTTACATAATGGGCACCAGAGAGTCAACGAATATTCTGATTCAAATTTACAAGTAGTTGAGCTTAGGGGTGTGCAGCAGAGCCATTATTTGTATCTGTATCTGTGACAATCTCAATTATTTGAATCTGTATTCGGATGGATCAGGAAGTGGGCGTGGCTTAAACCGGAAGTTCGTCAAATTACATGAAAATACCATTTTAAATGCAAATCTTTTCGATTCGTAGTTTTCATTTAACAAATATGCTTAACAAAGTATTCTTTTTTTTTAATTCTAATTATAACTTTGTTGATCAAAAAAGAAAAATAACTTTGTTCTTGTTTTCCAGTGAAACTTTGTCTACAAATTTGTCAAGAGACAAGCATCCACAATCTTTAACGAGCACTAGTAGAAAAAAACTAAGCTGAAAAATAAAAAGAAATGGAAAGAAAGTGTTCAGTACTCATAGCAGAATGACAATAAAGCTCACTTGAACTTGAAGTAACTTGGAGATCATGTATTGCGGGAGTCTGTGATCATTTACAAGTATTTTATCAACAGAGCGCAACAAATCATTTGGACCTTCCAAAAGCCTTGATCAAACCTCGCTTTTCTTCGTCTTGTATAATTAAATGTGATGCCATTCACAAAAAGGGCTAATGTAATGCGTTTTTGCAGTTGGATTTCTAAAGGTTTGAAGTTAGGACCGTTTTTAGGATTAGTTGATATAACTCCAGACAAAGCCCTGGGCCCGTATTCATGAAGAATCTTAGTGCTAAGAGTTGCTCCTAGTAACACAATTCTAAGAAAATTCTTAGAAATGTGGGTGTTTCCTCTTATAATTAAAGAAAATATCCTAGTAAAGAAAAAACTAATTCAGAAAGCATCTTAACCCTTAAAAGAGGTCTTAAGGTCCAAAATTGTTAGGAGTACGGACGAGGACTTTTAAGGGGTTTAAGAGTTTCTTTAGCAGTGGAGAAAATGGACGAAACATGAAGAGGGAGAAGAAATGTGTTGCACACAATGCATGACAGTGAGTTAATAAGACGCTACACATTAGATCGTGCAGGGATCATGTTTGTGACCGATCTTATTAAAGACACGCTAACATCTCAGACACCGCGCTGAAATGCCATAGCGCCAGAAATGGACGTAATCACTACATTAACATATTTAGCAACTGGAAAAATGCAACTATGCAGCAGTGATGATTTGGGTCTGTTACAGCACTTATGTCACTGTTCGTTTCCTATGAAATATGTTAAGTATATGACAGCATGGTAAATAAAGAATACATGTGTGTGTGTGTGTGTGTGTGTGTGTGTGTGTGTGTGTGTGAGAGAGCGAGAGAGAGCGAGTACAGCACAGGAAAAATTATGCCTGTAATTTCAAAGTGAAGGCTTATAATAAACCCTACTCTTACAAGCGCTCTTTTATTTCCTTCTTGGACAACAAACCAATCACAGTTTTCAAAAGACAGCTCCTCACTAAGATCAAAGATTTTGTCTTTTCCTCGCTCAGAGTTGCTCTCAGATTGGTCCTGATTCACTTTTAAGCTAAGACTCCAAGTTAGACATTTTTAAGATAAATTAGGAGCTCTCTGAGAGGATTCTTAGAATCTTCAGGAATACGGTCCTGATTTCTGAGAGACGCGCATAGACCCCAACACAGCTATTGTTTTAATACTAAATGTAACAGCGTTAATAAGTAATTAGGGCATTAATAAACTGGGAAGAAGAAGGTTGAGGTTAGAGATGTTGTATCCTATTTGCAAAAAACAAGATTTAAACTTATTTTGATGCATTTTTCAGGGGATTGTTTGTGTTTAGTAGCAATATCTGGCAACACTGCTTCGCCTGTGTTAAGGTTTAACTGGTTTCCGTGTTATCTGTGACCTTCGCTCCAGATGTGATGGGACGACCGCAGCAGATTCGCTAATTACCGTCCGAATCAGACTTAAGTCTTATATTATGATTTTTGGTTCTAGACAGAAACTTAAATCCAAAAGTTGATCCTGTGCTATATTATGTAAAGACGGCACTTCTCTGCATAAATTTGATACTATTAATACCTTGGAGTTTGGCTTGATTCTGAACTTTTCTTTAAATCACATATTAATCTTATTCGACATAAAATCAATTTTGGAATTAGTACTTTACATCGATCTAGAAATAGTTTTTCACAGTGTTTGTAAGAATCTCGCCTCTCAACTTATTCTTCCAATCCTTGATTATTGTGATGTTGTTTATCAGACTGCAGCAAAATTAGATCTTGCTTCTCTTAACACACATAATATACGCATATAATAGACTTTCCAGATTTGTTTTGGGGTGTTCTTTTTATACTCCTGATTGTATGATGCACTCCAGTGGCCTTCTTTGCACGCAAGACGATATATTCACTGGCTTCAATTTAAATTCAAATGTATTCATTTTAAATAACCTAGTTATTTACAACAATATTTTGTACCTTTTTCTTTAAATTATCAAGTTAGGCATTCTGTTCAGACCTATATTTTTGTTCCTCGTGTAACAAAAAACTGGAATAATTTAAGATGTTTAAGCAAACTTTATCTTTTAACTTGGACTGTACATGTTATTTCTGAAGATGTTATTGATTTATTTATACATATTGATTTATTTATAATCTTTTAATATTTCCTACTAGTTATTATTTTAATGTTGTGGTGCTTTTTTTCTTTGTTTTCCTCCAATTAATGTTTGAGTTTTGTTGTTTGGTGTTTTTTTTTATTTTTTATGGATGTAATGTTAATTTGTGTTTTGTTTTTGTTGGGGTTTTTTTGTTACTCTGTTGTGATTTGTGATACATTGTGGGACCCCCTCGAAAACGAGATGGTACATCTCAAGGGGTTAATCCTAATAAATTGAAATGTCAAATTTCTCATAAGGATAAAGGACATGAGAGTTTTTAAGATTTAAGGTGTTTAGTTTTTATATTTTAACGCTAAGGCAATGGTTGGGGAAGTGAAACATATGCATAAAAGACAATTGAAAAGTGGCAAAAAAAATGATGAATGCACTGTAATAAGTTTCCAGGACAATTTTACCATCACATCATGTAACCCAAAAAGTCAAAATGTTACCTAAAATCAAACCCTAGAACACAAAAGTACCCAAAGTCAAAGAAGCACTCGTGTAGTCTGTTGTCTTTTTTTTTTTATTATTATTTTTGAGCAGGGATTTGTCAATACTTGTAACATCAGTATTTGAAATATTTGCTGTCACTGAAGCTGACAGTCTGTGCTGTGAATGACTTAACTAGTCTGCCCTCTGTTGGAGAATGCATGTGAACATATAAAGCATGCAAATATTAAGAAAATATTAGGCTTGTGCCTAAATAATCTTGAATACACAATTCAGAGTGAATCAAGTCAAAAATATTTTTATAGTGACATTAAAATAGTTAAAAAGCAATTAATTCTAAATGTGTTCCAAGCACTATTGCAGAACTTCATGAGAGTGCACAATCATTTCTGAAGGTGTTTGACTCTAAGATGCTTGAACATTGATGGTCTTGAATCCGTGCAGGACGGTGGGAGGATTCTCCAACACTAAGCTTGCAGAAAGCATCTTGGCACCTGCCATCCTGGGACTGAAACTGACGGGCTTCTTTATGGTTTCTCGAGGCTGGATCGAAAGGCTGAAATATAAAACACAGGACATTTAGAACAAAAATAGGCAAGCATCACTATTACTGCTGCTCATGTTTAGGTTTAGTGATTTACAAAAGAGTTTAAAGTGTATATAATGGTGTAAATCTGCAGGTTTAACATACAAATGAGTTTTTGTGATCTAACAAGTGTGTAAAATGACACGTCTAAAAGACACTGTAGCAGTGAAACTAATGTCAAAGATAATGTCAAAAATCTCAGAAAATACCCCTCCCACTGATTGAAAACTATATGTACTCCACTGTTTGACGCCCATCAGACTCACTTATCAGGCATGTGAACTAAAATTATCATGACAATCAAATCTTCTTCCATAATTCCACTGTTACTACTGTAAAATTAAAGTAAATGAACATGGGATCTATTTTAACTGTAAGATTCTTTCTGTTATTTTGTTAATTATCTGACTGTAATGTATAATGTGACTTTGTTGTAAAAAAAAAAAACTGAACTCACTATGGCATTTTTGTTGCTATAGAATTATGGTAAATTCTGAAATGGTTTGGCTTGGGAAACTTAATAACTTATTTTCTACTAAATAAATGTAGGAAGACGGAAATGGATTAAACTTAAGGGTACTGTGTGTCATTTTTTTGGATGTTAAAATACGTTCTCTTATACAAAGTTAGGATGCAGATACATTTGAAAGTTGATTCTTCTGAAAATTGTAACACTGTGACACTTCCTAAATATTATTCTGTTTATTTGAGCATTCCAGCCTGACACATTGTATCAATAAATGGTGTGCGTTTGGGGGCAGGGCTGACCAGTGGATGAAAGGGGAAATGAGTGGGAAAACCTGTATCTGAATCATTTGTTGATGCTCAGAAAAGAGCTTTAAAGACTCAAACAACACAGTTTACGCACCTCATTTGAGCCTTCTCCTCCAACAGTCCTGAACCAGATACGGTCAGTTCTCCGCTCACTGCAACGTTGAACGGGTTCGTGAAGATCACCGTGGCCACTTGTGGTGTGTTAATGATGACCGATAACTCATTTTGAATCTGGAAGAAAACACTAATTGCTTTAGTTATTTTTTACTTGTGAATTTAGTTATGCAAAAATGTAATTCTTTATGTGAAACACATTCTAAAGGTATTCCTAATGTATGTTGTACTGCATTATATATTGTCATAAATTCTTACAAAAGGGGTCAAAGGTAGAAGAGGTTATATTTCTTTTGAAGCTAGTGTAAATGTCCATGTTGGGCCAGCATATACCTGTATTTCGAGGGTAGGTGTGCTAATGTTGAACTCCTCTGAAGCCAGCACTCTCTCCTGAGACTTCACATCCTCAATAACCACGGCCAGGTTAACCAGAGAATCCTCTGCAGCCTCCTTCAGCATGTACTCCTTGAAGGAGATCTCATGTTTTATAGTCACAGCTGGTGGAGTACAAGAAACAGGAATCAGTCACGTGACCTCGCAATTCCTATAATGAATCATTTTGCCATGTTTTTGCAGTAAAAAATCATGTGGTCCAGATGAATGTTTTTACTTTTGCAAGTAGAAGAATTTTGTTATGCATACCGGCTGTGTGCAATGTTATACTACTCTGCCTACTATTAAGTATGCATTCCATGATAAATATTTCACAGTAACGCTGTTCCAAAAGCGCCACCTACTGTCAGAGAAGGCATTTACATTCTCATTCAGCTCATCTGCTGTTTTTGTTTCATGCAGATGTTTTATGCCGTCTAGTTTTACAAAGCTAAAGTCAGACCATTCTGTTTTTGATTCAAATTTTGAAACCATACAATCTCATTTAAATCAGAAACTTCTCATGCTTTATTTGGATTGTGATTAAAATACAGCAGTTGCCTCTAAAGATCCTCTAGAGAGATATTTTATTTGTTTGTTTTAGGATTTGTTTCTCAGTTTAGTTTGTTATTTGACATTTCAATTTCACAAAGAATTGTACAGCATTTTGTCTGAGAAATAATAAAAGACCAAATAATGAATTGGTCTTAAATATAATTTTGTTAAAAAATCGTATTGTGAAATAAGTATCATGAATCAAATCGCATGCAAGTGGCCTCCTGTCATCTTAAAAATAATTGTGTGTTTTTTTGTTTTTTTATTATTAAATTTTTTCTGTAATTTTTTTGGCAGTCCGATGAAACAATGAGTAAGAGATTGCGATTAACTTTTGGGGGGGGGCTTGATTTGCCACAGGATAAAGACATTTTAATAAATGTATATCTGCTGAAAGCAACATTTGTCAGGCACAATAGATGTTAGCATCAAATCCATTCATCTGAACCCAAAATCAGCAGTTTGTCATTTTCCATTTTTGTTTTGTTATCTTATATGGCTTTATTTTTTAAACAGGAAAATCAGTTTCTTATAAACCAACATTAAAGATTGTGGAACAAATCATAATATTCCTGTCATATCGTCCAGCCCTACAGCAGAATAAATGTGTAAAACACGTACAGATTGTGATTTTATTGTAAAGTGATAAGTACATTGTAAGTACATTTTAAACTCATTGTAAGTAATATTCTTACTTTCATTCGGGCCGATCTTCACGTCGTCGTGAGCCTCCCAGAAGGTTCCAGTGGGATTGCGGTTGTACTCCTTGTTCTGAGCGTTCACATGTTTTTTCAGCTGTTTCGGAGCGGCCTCGTTGTTAGTGATTGTGACGTTGAAAGAAATGTTTTCTCCAACTACAGGGGCTTTCAGAAGCTGGAGAGAAACTGTAACGCCCTTAGAAGGTACTTGAAATGACATGAAAGATCATTGTAATTAGTCATATTACTCAAACAAACAAAGAGCAGTGTTAAGGAAAAACAAATGCTAGGATTTACCCTCCATTTCCACAGGTTTAGGTTGAGAAGATTCAGGATGGTATCTTCCAGTATCTTAGATGAAAACATTTTTTTAAAGAAAATCAAACAAATATTTACATAAATCTTAAAATTGATTAGCTGGCACTGAATTCATTTAACAGTTTTTCATGTGTCTTTTTTTATGTTAATATGTTTCCTCAACGTGTTCAAGAAAGAAAAAACTGTAAAAAAAAAAGTTTAAGCAAAACAAAGATTATTGGAGTATGTTTTACAAGAAAATACTATTTCAGTATTACTACTTGTAAATGTCACATTTAATTCAGTGTGTTAATTGCCATTTCCTTGTAATTATTTTAGAAATTTACTGAAGGAAAACAGCTTTAAACATTAGAATGACTTACCAGCAGCGCTTGGTACAAGAAATGGTGCACGGATTGGTACTTCAACTAAATGTGAAAGAAGGAGATTTTTGTATGAAAACAGTATTTTAACAGTACGTTTTTGTCTCTCTTTTTTATCATTCTGTCTCTTACCCTTCTCAGTTTTGTAGTCAGACGTGACGTTCTGCATCTTCGTGGATCCTGGCTGTTTGGTGGCGATCAGGGCTCCAACTCTGCGTTTATCGACCGTTTTTGATAACACCTTCCCATTTCTAACGATTATCATATGTACATCCCCATTCACTTCTGCATAAACGAACGGCACGTCGTATTGCGCCTCCACCTTTTGCTCATAAACGGCTTTAACAGCAGCAGGACCACAGCGGAACATTCCTGTGACAGAATATGGACGTTTAAGCATGATAATCATTAAAATCCCAGCTCTAAAGATAGCATGCTTTGGAGGAACTGAATAGCATGCTATGTAGGCAGCTCACTATGTTTTATAACAAAGCCCACAACTAAACTGGCCCACTAGACCATTACTAACCAGCATAAACCAGCCTATATGAAACTGATCTTTTCAGCAAGTTTTCCATATGCATTAGCCTTGTAAAAATCACTGTAATGACAGACCTTCGCTCTTCTCTTGTGGTGTGGCGTCAAGAACCTGCCATCCGTCATATCCTTTAGCCAGATCAGGCCTCTTCATCCAACTCTCCACCCACACATGGAAGTTCCTGCAAAAGACCAAACACACTTTTCAGCTCACATTCTGACATTAAAATACAAGGATGCATTAAATTGAACGTGACAGTGAAGTCATTTATAAAGTTGCAAAAGAGATTTAGTTATCAATGGTGTTGTTTTGAAATTTCTATGAATTCTATGTTTCTAAGTAATCCAAAATGATTCTTGAGCAGTAAATCATAATCTATAATATATTAGAATGATTTCTGAAGATCATGTGACACTGAAGACTGGAGTAATGATGCTGAAAATTCAGCTTTGATCACAGGAATAAATTACATTTTGTAACATAGAAAACAGTTATTTCAAATTATAATAATATTTTACAATATTACTGTTTTTACTGTAGTTTTGATCAATTAAATGCAGCCTTGGTGAGCAGAAGAGAATTCTTTCAAAAACATGAAAAACTTACCGACACTAGATTTTTGAACAGTAATGTATGTTTTAGCAATATATCTACAGAGACTTTTTAGCGTTACTCACCAGATGCTATCACTGCCGATGGACAGTTTTTCCCCCGTCTCATTGTAATATTCCTCGATCACCATATTTCTGTTTGTGTCGTGAGCGGAGTTGAAGTTGGTGATGACTCTTGTCGGAATGCCAAGGGCTCTCATTACTATAACACAAACAAATGCATTTGATATTGATCATCAACAGCACCAATTAAATTACCAATGACTCATTAAAGTACTTCACCCAAAACTAAAATAATCTGCTCTTTCAACTGATTGTTTTATAAGATTTTGAGTGAATTAACACTTTAAAGCACATACACTAACATTCAGAAATGTACAGTTAAATCAGTAATATTGTGAAACATCATTAGAACTGAAATAACTTTTCTATTTGAATATATTGTCAAATGTAATTTATTCCTGTGATGCAAAGCTGAATTTTCTCTTGTCTTCAGTGTCACATTATCCTTCAGCAATAAAAAATTAATTAAAAATTAAAATCACATGAGCAAATATTGTATTCACAACAGAACATAGATAACATAAAACTTAGAATTTTAAAATTTTATTCACAAAATGAGCTCATTTCAAATTTGATGCCTGCTACAGGTCTCAAAATAGTTGGGAAGGGGGGCAAGTTTACCATGGTGTAGCATCTCCTCTTCTTTTCAAAACAGTTTGAAGACATCTGGGCATCGAGGTTATGCGTTTCTGGAGTTTTGGTGTTGGAATTTGGTCCCATTCTTGCCTGATATAGGTTTCCAGCTGCTGAAGAGTTTGTGGTCGTCTTTGATGTATTTTTCGTTTAATGATGCACCAAATGTTCTCTATAGGTGAATGATCTGGACTGCAGGCAGGCCAATTCAGCACCCGGACTCTTCTACTACGAAGCCATGCTGTTGTAATAGCTGCAGTATGTGGTTTTGCATCTGCTGAAATACATGTCATCTGGAGGGGAGCATATGTTGCTCTAAAACCTTTATATACCTTTCAGCATTCATAGTACCTTCCAAAACATGCAAGCTGCCCATACCATATGCATTTATGCACCCCCATACCATCAGAGATGCTGGCTTTTGAACTGAATGCTGATAACACACTGGAAGGTCTCCCTCCTCTTTAGTCCGGATGACACGGCTTCCGTGATTTCCAACAAGAATGTCACATTTGGACTCGTCTGACCATAGAACTCTTTTCCATTTTGAAACAGTCCATTCTAAATGAGCCTTGGCTCAGAGGACACGACGGCGCTTCTGGACCATGTTCACATATGGCTTCCTTTTTGCATGATAGAGCTTAAGTTGGCATCTGCAGATGGCACGGCGGGTTGTGTTTACTGACAGTGGTTTCTGGAAGTATTCCTGGGCCCATTTAGTAATGTCAATGACAGAATCATGCTGATGAGTGATACAGTGTTGTCTGAGAGCCGAAGACCACGGGCATCCCACAAAGGTCTTCGGCCTTGTCCCTTACGCACAGAGATTTCTCCAGTTTCTCTGAATCTTTTGATGATGTTATGCACTGTAGATGATGATATTTGCAAAGCCTTTGCAATTTGATGTTGAGGAACTTTGTTTTTAAAGTATTCCACAATCTCTTTACGCATTCTTTACAGATTGGAGAGCCTCTGCCCATCTTTACTTCTGAGCGACTCTGCCTCTCTAAGACATCCCTTTTATAGCTAATCATCTTACAGACCTGATGTCAATTAACTTAATTAGTTGCTAGATGTTCTCCCAGCTGAATTTTTTCAAAATTTCTTGCTTTTTCAGCCCCTGTGCCAACTTTATTGAGACATGCAGCAGGCATCAAATTTGAAATGAGCTCATTTAGTGGATGAAAGTGTAAAGTTTCTCTGTTTAAACATTTGTTATGTTATCTATGTTCTATTGGGGATAAAATATTGTCTCATGTGATTTGAAAGTCTTTTAGTTTTAATTTTATTCAAAGTTTAAAATTGTAAAAACTTTTGAATGACTTCTATTTGTCCCACCTGTACACATGACAGCAGCAAACACCCAGCACTGTCCATATTTCACAGGCTTGAATTGTGTTTCTGCCCACATCCTGAGAATATCTGCGCTGCCGGACCACTTTGAAGGGTTGACACCACCGCTGTAGTCACCTGACCAGTTTCCACTTAACACTCCTTTATCATCATTAGAATTCACCTGTTTAGAAACAGAGAGACTATATTAATACATGAAGAGAGAGAGCTGCGAGGAGAGAATGTGAGCAGATCCTCACCATCGCTGAGATCACGCGGCCGATGTAAACCGGATTGCTGCGGTTCTGTAGATCTTTTCTCATATCCGCTCGATATTGAGGACTCAGCTGCAGCAATTTCATACAGATGTCCAGTATGCCTTTTTCAAACTGAAAACACATTTATGCATGGCAGGAGTTAATGTGAAGCCATTTTTTAGTTCTGAGCTGTCAGTCAATAGTCAAACATCTCACCTGATCAAACGACCAGGGTCTGGAGACGACGTTCCTGGGGCTGCCTTTAAACAGTAGGCCAATATCACTCTTGACATATTCAGTCCTCAGATCCTCTGACTGCAGGAACACTGAATCAGCTGCAGAAAAACACAATAGTTTGTTTGTTTTATTGGTGATCTTTGTGTAAAAACAATAAATGGAAGCAGTAAGTGATAAGAGGCTACGCATTACTGTGATTTTAAAGGTGTATAAATAGGCAGCAAAAGCAATGCAATTAAAGACACCAACTACTTTTTAAAAGATTGTTTGTTTCTGAAAAAAAAAAACTTTTATTCAGTGAGGATGCATTAAACTGATCAAAAGTGACAGTGAAGACATTTATAATGTTACAAAAGATTTCTATTTAAATTAAATTAATTTCTATTTCTAAGAACTTTCTATTCAACAAGGAATCCAGAAAAATGTTTCTCGATTTGAACAACAATGTGAAGATGTCTTCAACATCGATGATAATAAGAATCCTTATTAACAATTAAATACAAATTGTAATTGATAATAACTGAGCAGCAAATCAGCATATTAGAATGATTTCTGAAGGATCATGTGACTGGAGTAATGATGCTGAAAATACAGCTGCGCATCACAGGAATAAATGACATTTTACAGTATATTCACACAGAAAAAGGGTATTTTAAGTTGTAATAATACATCACAATATTACTGTTTTACTACATTTTAAATTAAATCAATGCAGTCTTGATGAGCAGAAGAGACTTCTTTCAAAAACATTAAAACGTATTGCCAACCCCAGACTTTTTACATTTTGCTTATTTGCGTCCTACAAACGTGAGAGATTTTCAAATCACGTCTCTTGTCGGGAAGAGGTGCTTCTTCATTTACTTTCCTAAGCGATCAGACTTAATGTATTGTGATTTGGATTAGCAAGCAGCCGAACCACACATCAGCATGCTAAAAACCACTGTGATATTCAGCTTGCCAACTAAGAGCCTACAGCACTCACCTTGGCACCAGGGGTTGCAGAGGAGCGTGAACTGGCCGACAGGGTGTGTTTTCACATTCAAGCGGGCCTCGACCCTCAACTGGAGCGTGTAGACGCCGATAGAAGCAGTCGCAGGGCTGGACAGTGATACTGAAAGAACACGGGGTCCAGACGGGTTCGGGACGCTCCTCTCCAGAACTGCGGTCCACTGAGTCAGAGAGGGCTGTGCAAGCCTGGAGACCGGGACCTCCACAGTAATCGGCCCTGCGGTGAGAAGAGAGTGTCAGAATACTGCTCGAAAATAGGGTTCTGGAAGTCAAATAATATTAATTGTGTATTAGCGTGTAAATTTCAATTTCTGTACAGGTTCATCTAAAAGTCATACCAATCGAATTTCATATTAAGAAATTATTTTAACCCAAAAAGCAAACTATGCTCCCTTAGAACTGGTTTTCTTTAAAATACAAATCTTGAGTAAACTCAGGCTATCTGTAATCAGAAGCATATTTAAAACTGGAATATAATTAAATTTCTTTCACATGTGTTTCATAAAAACACAATACTTTCTGGATTACAATCCGCCATCAAAATGATAAACTTAATTATTCTAGCTGCTGTGAGAAAAGGCTAAACGATCCGCCACCTGCAGGAAAACTTCATGTTTACAGACGTGACGTAATGACTCAGTGCCATGCTCGAATCTCCCGCGAAAACCTACCCGTACCACTCAAATTAGAACACATTATTATAAGCTAAGCGTTTTGAATCGGGCTAAAGTGAGGCGATAGTTTTGAACACTGGCTGGTTATGTACTTGCGCAAATATTGATTTCGGATCATTTTTAACCGAAAAAAAGTTATGGACTGCAAAAACTATAAAAATGTCAAAACACAACTTGCACTGAAACTAAAATTAAAGTGAAAGCAGAAACCATAATAATAATCAAATTAAAAATATTAACAAAAAATATAATAGTAAATCAGTGAAAATAAAATAACACACAAACTGCTTTTACAATTGTATATTGGAATAAACCTAAAATGTAATTGTTTTTATAGTTTCATCTTTGACTTTTCCATAGCCATCATCATTTTTAGTACTGCAAATAATTACATCGGTTACAATGTAAGTCACTCTGGATCTGACTAACTAACTATTACTGATGCATTTCATCATAATAGAGGGAGGGTGATGTGAGATGAGGTTGCATTTTCAATTCACACACCCACACACACACAAGCACTCAAACATACCTAAAGCAATTTGGAAGATCAGTTTTTCCTTCAGTGAATCGAATGGTCGTCCATCATAGTTGATTGTCACTGTAAAGGCCTGTCCTCTCCGCAGAACCAGAGTGCTGGAACTCAGACCGTCGGTCTTGTGGCGGGTCTGGTTTTGCACCTTTTGCAGGTCGAAAGTTTGAACTTTGAACTCTGTGTAAAAAATGAGCAAATGTGATATTAATTCTCAGGGAAATGCTTTGTGAGAGAGAGAGAGAGAAACTAATTTAAAGTTGCAAATGACTAAATATAACAAGCAGAAACTGAGTTTTATTATTAGTATTCAAATATAAAATATATAATTATTATTATACAAATATAATTATTGTAATATAATTTCAAATAAACACTTTTTTAAATGATCTTTCATAAGCAAATAATCAACTTAATTGCACAACTACAAATATGTAAGTGCTTAAAATAGCAGTTATTATAAATAGTTTTCTTAATAGCATAGTAAAACAATCTGAAACCTAAAAAGATTACATGCAATAGTAAAGATTAATGTAATAAGTTCTTTATAAAGCCATAAATAGCAAAATATTTTTTTTTGTGAAAGGTTTAACAAAATGCCTTGCTAATAAACTAGTTAAAATTATAATAATAAAAACGTGAAGCTTACCACCCATGATATGCAGCTGTGTTGTGGTCTGATGTTTGATTCAGATTCATAGTTTATTGGGCTTTTATACAGCATCCATCTGCCTCTCCCCTTCCGCTGAAGTTGTCAGACCACATTCACGAGAAGTCAAAACATGCTAATAGTTACAATTAGAAGAACCAACACCTGAAACAATTACACAATCACACACGCATGAGTGCTGTGTGTGTGTGTGTTTCAGCGGGTGGATTCAGTGTGTGAAGCACAGAATGAGTAATACACACATATCCCTAGACAGACATCCGTGTTCAATGGGACAAAAGAGATCAGGACAGACGATGTATAGGCTATGCAAAAGTCCACAGCTTTTGACCCTCTGTGCATGTATATAAAAGGGCCTGTTAAGAGAAGTTTAAACAAAATCACAACATGAAGCTTTCCCTGTAATAGTGAAGAGTGTGGGGAGTGATGTGACCATCAGTGCAGTTTAACCAGTTACAAATGAGAGAATTCATCAAAATTAGGCTGACATTACTATAATACAGGACCTCCACCTTCATTAAGTCATATGTAAAGTTATCGGATGTGCAAATCTGTGGTCAATATAAACAAAAAAATCCTGCAATACTAAAATGTATTAAACATATATTTTCATTCCATCATCAAACGAATAAAAAAATAAATAAATATGCTGGGGGTAGATTATTTACAAATTGTAGTCTGCTATTAATTACAAATTATATGTCAAAAATTGTAGTATTAGATATTACATTCGGACTACTCTTTAATTACTTTTAGGATACTTTTGACCTTTTTAACACAGATTTGAATCTATCTATCTATCTTACTGTTTTTATTGACTGTAATTAGGCATCTGAATAAAAAAATAATGAAGTGCTTTACTATTTTTTTTCTACCTTTCTTGAAAAACAGTAAATTAGGAAATTCATGGATAAGTAACTGTAATTTATTTATGAGTGTTTTAACATGTAATACAATCTAATTAGTAATTAGGATTAATCCATATTACAGATGTACAGTATATTAAAGTATGACAATGGTAAAATCGTCTTGAGGAAAAAATGACAGTATTAATGGTTCTAAAAACAGGCTTAATTGTCTTCAAGCAATGTGACTAATGCAATGCAGTCTTTCTTTTCCGGGGGAAAATACAAGATGCTCGCGTGCGATTCATCCTCATAGATGACTAATAATATTACTGATCTTTTCCTTGTTCTCTGAGTGTGTAATTAACCTGCATTTAACTGTATAGCCTTGATTTACATATCACATCTTGATTCACAGTCACTGAAAGAGCTCGAGATCACACACCCTCACTCACACCACTGAGACTGAACATTAGATAAATCATGACAGAAGGTGCAGAAGGTGTGGTGCTGTCAGCCTGGTCTGAGTTTCACGTTGGGTGACACCCAGGTCACTCCTGTACTCATCTTATTTTTTGAAGAAATCTAATTATGACACACTCATTCGATAGCAGGATTACATAATACTGTATTTTACACATGACGACATCTGCACGTATTAGGAAAACCATTAGTGTTATTTACAGTATCTGTGGTGGTGGAGAATATTTCCCAAGTCATGAACAAACAAAGACTTTCCTGTGAGAAACCTGTGAAGTTGTATGTAGATGTCTGCTTGAATTAATTATGAACATGTCTTTAGAATTATTATACGGTCTGCAGATGTTTTTATTAAACAAATTTAACTTTTTTCATGGTGTGGTGTGATTTCAGCTGCCAATTATTATCCTACACACAATAATTTAAGTGATTCAATCTTATTTGCAAAATAAATTGTTCTGGTTCTGGATGCTAAATAGCATTTACAAGAAATTCCAAAAGGCTCAGCCAGTTTATGGGCTGTACAAGGAAGTAATTTAGGTTTTTAATCCAGGGACCGTTACAAGTTTGAGGTCCTTCCCAATATAAACACACCTTTAGTGCAGGTTTCTGAAATGACTCACGCTTCACAAAGCCATTCAACAAAATTAAGTGGATTATAAAGGCCTTGTTAAATTGTACAAAAGTACTCTCACTCTTGACAGATGAACCTGCTAAACTAAAATTACACCAAAAGAGTCTGGTTCAAGTTTCAAGTTCAAGTATATTTGTATAGCGCTGTTTATGATGCAGATTGTTGCAAAGCAGCCCTACAAGAAATTAAGTTTCCACAATATATTTATATATTGCAGAACCTTACTATATTTAACTTATGGCAAAATTTGTTAATTCTGTAAGTTGTCTGAGTGTTGGCATCCTCTGAAGGGTTGGCATTATCTTTTCTCAGGTGTTCGTCATCTCAGATCATTTAAGGGTTGGATCCAGACTGAAGCTTCTGTCATTCCTAGTTACCACGGCATATTAATCAACAGAGAAATAAATAGAGACATAATTAGCGTAGCTGCTGTTCCATCCAAGCAAAAATTATTTGTTCAACCCAAGCTAAAGAATAATAATAATGTACATTTGATCAGATATAACTGCAGTACAAGATTATAAGATGTATTATGTGAATGCTTGGTTAAAGAGATGTGTCTTTAATCTAGATTTAAACAGAGAGAGTGTGTCTGAACCCCGAACGTTATCAGGAAGGCTATTCCAGAGTTTGGGAGCCAAATGTGAAAAAGCTCTACCTCCTTTAGTGGACTTTGCTATCCTAGAGTTTTGCGACCTTAGGGAGCGGGTTGGATTGTAGCGTGGCAGAAGACAAGTTAGGTACGCAGGAGCTAAACCATTTAGGGCCTTATAGGCAAGTAATAATATTTTGTAAATGATACGGAACTAAATAGGTAGCCAGTGCAGAGACTGTAAAATTGGAGTAATATGATCATATTTTCTTGACCTGGTAAGAACTCTAGCCGCTGCATTTTGGACTATCTGTAGCTTGTTTATTGAAGATGCAGGACAACCAGCTAGCAGTGCATTACAATAGTCCAGTCTAGAGGTCATGAATGCATGAACTAGCTTTTCTGCATCAGAAACAGGTAGCATGCGTCGAAGCTTGGCAATGTTTCTAAGATGGAAGAATGCTGTTTTAGTAACATGGGAAATATGATTTTCAAAGGACAAGTTGCTGTCTAATATAACACCCAGATTTTTGACTTAACAGTAACAGTACATACGTCTAGTTGTAAATTGTAATCCAAGAGATTCTGTGTACTGTTTTTTGGTCCAATAAGTAATATCTCTGTCTTATCTGGATTTAATAGGAGGAAATTATTGGTCATCCAATCTTTTACATTTTTTACACAATATATTAGCTTAGATAGTTTAGAAGTTTCATCTGGTCTTGTTGAGATATATAGTTGAGTATCATCAGCATAACAATGAAAACTAATCCCGTATTTTCTAATAATATTACCAAGAGGCAACATGTATATTGGAAATAGCAGAGGACCTAGGACAGATCCTTGTGGTACTCCATACTTTACTGGTGATAATTGAGATGACTCCCCATTTAAATGAACAAAGTGGTAGCGATCGGACAGGTAGGATCTAAACCCTCTTAAAGCCTGCCCTTGAATACCAGTATAGTTTTGTAATTGATCTGTGAGTATGTCATGGTCTATAGTGTCGAACGCAGCACTAAGATCAAGTAATACTAGCAATGAGATGCAGCCTTGATCTGAAGCAAGTAGTAAGTCATTTGTAATTTTAACAAGTGCAGTTTCTGTACTATGGTGAGGCCTGAAACCTGACTGAAATTCTTCAGAGAGATAATTTTTTGCAAGAAGGAGCACAATTGAGCAGACACAAGTTTTTCTAAAATTGTAGACATAAACGGAAGATTTGAAATGGGTCTGTAATTTACCAGTTCATTAGAATCTAGTTGTGGTTTCTTAATAAGAGGCTTAATAACCGCCAGATTGAATGGTCTTGTGACAAAGATAACGAGGAGTTAATAATATTGAGAAGCGGTTTTTCTGCTACAGGTAACAACTCTTTCAGTAGTTTAGTGGGTACAGGATCTAATAAACACGTTGTTGGTTTAGATGCATTGATAAGTTTATTTAGCTCTTCCTGTCCTATAGTTGTAAAGCACTGCAGTTTTTCTTTGGGTGCGATGAATGAAGCTGAAATACTAGACGCAGTAGAGTCTACATTTGTTATTGTATTTCTGATGTTATCTATTTTATCAGTAAAGAAATTAATAAAGTCATTACTATTAAACTGTGAGGGAATATTTAGATCGGGTGGGTTCTGTTTATTTGTTAATCTAGCCACTGTGCTAAATAAGAACCTTGGATTGTTTTGGTTATTATCTATGAGTTTGCGGATATGCTCTACCCTGGCAGCTTTTAGAGCCCGTCTATAGCTCGACATACTGTTTTTCCACGCAATCCTAAAAACCTCCAAGTTAGTTTTTCTCCATTTGCGCTCAAGATTACGAGTTTCTTTCTTGAGAGAATGGGTATAACTGTTGTACCATGGCGCAGTACGTTTTTCTCTAACCTTTTTCAATTTGAGGGGGGCAACAGCTGTATTAGAGAAGATAGTGCCCATGTTGCTAGTCATTTCGTCTAGTTCATGCGTATTTATGGGTACACAGAGCAGTTGAGATAAATCAGGCAGGTTATTTGTGAATCTGTCTTTGGTGGCTGGAACAATAGTTCTGCCCGGACGATAACACGGAGCCATATAACTAATATCAGTAATACGCAGCATGCACGATACAAGGAAATGATCAGTAACATCATCACTTTGAGGTATGATATCTATATCGGTAAGATCAATTCCATGCAATATAATTAATACTAGCGTATGATTAAAATGATGAGTGGGCCTGGTGACGTTTTGCTTGACTCCAAAAGAATTTATTAGGTCAGTAAATTAGGTCAGGGAAATGTTTTATTTCAACCTTAAAAATAGTCAAGAGGACTTAAGTCTTTGCTTTTAAAAAAATTATATTTTTCTTCTTATTGACTTAATTAATTAGAATGTTTATTTGATTTAAAATAGCTAGTTAAAATTAATTTTAGCTCACTGTAATTAGTTACGACTAAACGTTAAATACAGTTTCTTGATTTTGTGTACTTGTATTTCTAAAGCTAAGAAAAACACTTTTTGACACTTAATCAAGTACAATTTTTGACTCAATACTGTCCAATATTTTATATATGTACATTTTACATTTTTTTTTAGCCCTGTTGTATACAATCCAGAGAAGCATGTGCATAATATAGGAATATATGGATAATTAATATATTTCAAACAATATTAATGACTCTCCCAAACATTCTGGTTCTGTATTTAATCAATTAATAGATACATTCTTACATCATATCCACACAAATACAACACGTGGAAAAATTAATCTTGAATATAATGGCACAAAATTACTTTTGAATTTCAACGTAAATTGTTGCTCATATCGGCCCTTGCATTTTGATTAATAATAGTTTTGCAATCAGCAGAGGAATCAAATACATGAAGTACCTACCCAATTTAGCAATGCTGAGGTGAGAATCCGGAATAAACCATGGACATGACCACAATTAATTGTAATAAAGCATTAATCAACAGAATACAACATCATTCTGTTTGATTGATTGTTAGGTTACTTTATAAAGTCAAGTGATGTGACACCAAAAAGTGCTGTTTTACAAAACAGTAGTCAGATCTACATCCATTAACATACAGTACAGACATCTAATGCAGAACGGGCAAAAACACCAGTGACTGACTGCAGAATCTCACCAACACACCCGGGTCATATTTCACTCCCCAAAAACATGGAATTTAAAGAAAATTAAGTTTTGACTCACAATTCTCATTACCATGATGCAAAAAACGTACATACGTTTTAAAATTCTCAAGTACAACATTATACATCATTAGTTACAGAAACTAAGTAGCATGGTCCTAAAAGCAAACATTTTCCTTATGCAAAATAACACTAAAAGCAAAATAATTGCTTTAGGATGAAATGTGTCCCGAAAATGTTTTTGAGAGGTTTAAAATAATGTTTGTTTCTGTTCTCTCCTGATGGTTTAATAAAGTTATCACGAAGTGTAGGTACAGCTGAGAGTAAATCTCATTTAAAGTGGAGCTAATAATCTAGACCATGTGCAAAGAAGTCAATTAGTGAAACCTATAACATGTAAGGCAACACAGCTTTGAGAACGGTCAAGGTTAGGCATCGCTGATATCTATAGGTCACAAATAAAGGTAAAGTAATCAAACCCTTCAATACAACAAAAATAAAAGGAAACAAAAACTCTAAAGTGGTCTCTTATTTTGCTAGATTCTATGGTTTAATGCAGGAGCCTGAAGTTGTCAGCACCTCATTTGGCTTTTAGATGAGAAAGTCTGAAATGTCATGCTATGTGTTGCTGTCGTGGTAGAGGTAGTTCATGGAGGACTGGAGGGATGGCTGGAGCGTATGAGGATGATACTCAAACAACCAGAGAACGATTCCCCACACCAGTGTGGCAAACAGCGGGAACGGGTCTTTCTTGGGCTGCGGGATGAAGCCTTTTTCCACGGCCAGTCGAGACAAAGCAAAGAGAATCCTGGAGAGCAGGTACTTGTTTATCTGGGAAACAGACCAAAATTACAAAAAATCAAATAAGAGATATTACAGTACTGGTGAAAAGTTGATGATCAAGGTGTAGAATATTAATAGATAAATATATAATTAAATATGCATATGTAAGCATTTTAATGTGTCTGTAATGAGTCATACTGACATTACCTGAGAACTTAAAGTTTACCTATCAGTCAGATGCACGTTAAAGTTGTGTTCCCCACTAAAGCAACAAAACATTCATTATATATATTTATATTCATACACGCAGAGGTGGCCAAAATTATTAGAACACTAGTATTTACACCAGTTAAAAATGGTTTTATGTTATTTCTATCTTTTGCTGTAATGTGTCAGTAGGAAATATCAGTTTACATTTCCAAACACTCATTTTGCCATTAATTGTAATAATCCAGTGAGATTTTTGTCTGACAACAGCCAGTGCTCCACACAGAGATCTGATCATCATCCAGTGTGTCTGGAATGACATGAAGAAACAGAACAAACTGAGACAGACTCAATCCAGAAGAACTGACAGAAAGAAAGATGCTTCAAGAAACCAGCTCATGAAAGTCAAAAATCCAGTATCTCAAAATTTTTCTGGCAAAACATTTTGTTAAAATTCATAAATCAGACAATATTAGTGAGGAGGGAAAAAGAGGAAGGGAAAGGACGTTGGAGCAGTATAAAGAGTGTGGAATACTATAATGACCAAATAAATATAACATTTACAAAGACAGAATTAACTCTTAGAAAAAAAAAAGAAATCAGCTTATGGATCAGATTTGTTATTTAATGATAAATCATCTCAGTGAATTATCTAAGGATGTTTTATTAAAAATGTACAATACAATTTGGGAGGAAGGAAAATTACCACAAAGTTGGAAGGAGGTGGTTATAGTTCCAATACGTAAACCTGGGAAAGATACAAATCCAGGAAATTATAGACCTATTGCTTTGACATCTAATATTGGTAAAATAATGGAAAGAATGGTGAATGAAAGGTTAATGTATCATGTGGAAAAAAATAATGTATCATGTGCAAAGCACCGCGGCACACAAGTATTGATTATTAATGTGTCGGGGGAAAAGAAGACATTGTAATTATAAGTTGCCAAATGCCAACGCTGATGGCCATCTCCACAGTAGTCTAATGGCCGTGCCTTTAATAGAGAAATGCACCATTCATATGGACCACATAATTAGAGAAGATTTGTTTTTATTTTAATTGGTTTGTTTAATAGCAGACATTTCAAGATTTCTATAGATTTATTTCTTGTGTCTGTGAGTCACGGAGACTGCATGAGACTACAAAAAGCACATCCAAAAATGACGAAGTAGGCCTGTTTTAAGTTCTTTCCACAGGAAAAAAAATGAAATAAATGCGAGAGATTGCACGGGCGCCTCCATATCATACAGTAAGCGCGATAATACTCCCACACTCCCCATAAACACTTGAAATGCACCTAAATAGCAATTTTATTATTCATATAAAAAATAATAATAATACCCTGTTTTGGTCATATTGACTATCAATAGCCCAGCTCCCCATCAATGATCTAGCACAGAGATATAGTTATAAACTGAACGTGCGGGAGAAGCATTAGCCTACTTCTAATTTGGCCAAAGAAAACTTGTTAAAATCTAATTTTTTCTAGATTTAATTTGTGCATTTTTCAAATGTTTACTAAAGGTGCAAAAAGTCATTAAAAAAATCATCATTTTACTTTTTTTCGGGCAGCATTTTGTGTGTAAGGTTCTAATTTCAAATTTGGTTTTCAGGATGGCATTTAAAAATACAACAACTGTTCTTTTTTTTTTTTTTTCGTCATGGTTAAAAAAGGAAAAACGAATGAACGCAAAAGTATAGGCCTACTATTGCATGTTTTATTTGTGTACAGAAAAGAAAATGTGTATATCAAGTCTTTATTTTATTTACTTATTATTTATTTTTATTTTTATTTATTTTTGTTTTAATTAGCCTAGCTACTAACAATTAAGTGATTGCGACTATTTCGTGATTTGGTTTGCCATTTGAATTTTACCTTATTACTATTGTTAAAAAAAGACAGTCTTAAAAACAAAAACTACCGGTACAAACCAGCACAACCGAAGCACAAACAGACTCTTGGGGTAAATTTGGAGCAAGTGGGGGGCTGAGTGACCTCAGAATGATCACTGTTTATTTTCAAAAAACCTGAAGTGAGTGAAAATAATTTTATTTTTTACGGCACAAACAAAGAAGACTATTTTGGGTGAATTTGGAGTATGTGGGGGGGCTGGTGACGTCATCGCCTATAATTCAATGTCCAATATTTTAAAAACCGAAGCAGGGGTACTGAGTGACCTCAGAAAAAGACCATTTAATATTATTGTAATATCTTAAAAACCGAAGCAGCACAAACTAAAAAAAATTCCGGACCAAAGACCATTTTTTCAATTTTTTTTTTTTATAAAGCTCATTCTGATATATATATATATATATATATATATATATACACACTGTGTAATTCACACCCTGTGTGTAAGTGCTCTATATAAGTATGCCGATGCTAATGAATAAGAGATGTTGATGACTGCACTAGGAACAAAGTTAAGTCTCTCTTAAACTGCCTCTTTGTTATAAGTGAAAGGTAACTAAATGACAAAACTGATTAATTGACATCTCTATAGACTAAATGTCCATTTTTTGTTATGAATGTGCCTATTGAAATGCTGTTGGTTTGCATAATCAAAATTGTGCAATTATTGCTCTTTTGTCCCCACCAATGTCAACATTAAACCTCCGCCCTTGATATTATAAATGTTGAGAACAGTTGTGCTGCTTAATTTACTGTGAAAACTGTGACACTGTGCCATTTGGATAGTTTAAAAGGGAAAGCAAATATAATGTTGCAAAATATGTATATTTCAAATAAATGCTGTTCTTTTGACATTTCTATTCATCAGAGAATCCTGATGAATAAAATGTATCTCAGTTTTCACAAAAATATTGGGCAGCACAACTGTATTCAACATTGCTGATAATCAGAAATGTTTCTTGAGCAGCAAATTAGAATGATATCTGAAGATCATGTGACGTGGAGTAACGGTGGGGGCAATTCAGCATTGATTACAGAAATTATATTTTTTATATTTAAAAAAATCTGAATTATTCCAAACTTTTGACCACTAGTGTAATATACAGTTTACAGTGCCCTCAAAAAATACTTTACAGTACACAAAAACATAAAAGCAAGTACAATTTATTTGAAAGAAAACCAGATTAAAACATTTTCAAATAAAACATTTCACTAAAATAAGTTATTCAATGATAAATCGTAACCTGGCTGTTAATGTTGTTATTTTCTCCAAACACCAGCCAGCCTCCGACACAGGCAGCCAGAAACGAGTGAGACTGCAGCAGTTTCCCCTGTAAGTGCTGCTGGAGAGCCTGCAGGCCTTTTATACGTGAACACAAAGCAGGCTAGATTCCTGGAGTGGGTGTATGTGGCCTGAGCGATCGCCCTAAACTTCTCTCTCAGACTGACAATGATGTGCAGAAACAAAGCGAAGATTAGATTTTATTCAACAAGTCATGATGTATATTTGATGTGATTATCTAATCAGCATGGGTACAATATGCAATGCAAAACAAACAAACAGACTAAATTACACACATATATATGTTACACAGTGACTTTTCTGTCTCTATGATTTACTTACTCATATTTTCTCTAAAATAGTCACATATTTATAAGAAATTGCTTAAATTATACATAATAGGTCTACTTTATCACTTAAACAGAGATAATAGACATTAAAAATATTTTGTTTTTTTACACACCTTTTTATTGATACGGGCGTTTAGTTTTATCATGTCCTCAGTGCAAAGTAATCAACTTACACTAGAAATATAAACCATGAAATGATAAAAACCTCAAAATATTTTTAAATTATGTTATGGACTAGGCTAAACTTCATCTAATCATACATATAAATCATGTGAAACTATATATATATATATATATATATATATATATATATATATATATATATATATATATATATATTTTTACAATTTTCTTCATTTACCATGTCCCTAAAGTCATCTTCCACCCTGTTAGTATGTACTCCCTCGCCTTCCAAAATAGACTACAATTCCACTGAGATCATTTTCAGGAAGTGATATTGTTTATTTTTTCCCCTGGAATTCAACTGTACAAATGGAGGTAAGTGTCAACTCTCACTCCTTTTTTTCCAGTTTTTGAAATGTTCTCCTGCTTGTCACACTCTTAAAGTTCCACCCTGTTAGGCTATATTATGGAGAATGTTTGTCCGATCAAAGAAAAATAAAAAACATATCTGACATAGTTATAAAAGTTATGTTCATCTATAGAAGGCTACAGAGCTAAATGTTGATCACTCAAAAAACTACAGCTAATTTAGCTCAAAATTGTCCATATATATATACATACATACATACATACATACAGTGGTGTGAAAAAGTGTTGGCCCCCATCCTGATTTATTATTTTTTATTATTTATTTTTTTTGCATGTTTGTCACACTGGACTTTCAAAGCACGGTTCTTTATGGAAACTTATAAAAAAGGGTTCTATTTAGCAGCAAAAAGGATTCTGCTATTGTTTCAAGCCAAAGAACCCCAATTTGGTATTGTTTAGAACCATTTTCCTTAAGAGTGTACCTGTTAGACAGGTAGGATGACCACATAAATATAACATTGTTATACTGGGTTTATGTGAAGATTGTTTTAAGTTCACTTAAATTAAAAGTTATTTTTAAAGCCTGATAAATGTTGAATTTGATTGTAGTTATACCCACATAGCTATTTTTTGTATTGTTTTGAAACAATATTATGTAGGTGCAGTTCCACACATTACAGATGGCAAACCATGCAGGACAATTACAGAAAAACCCATTTGCTGTTAGAACCTGTTAACACTGGTGTTCCACCCTGTTATGTTCCGTTCCACCCTGTTAGACAAGTAATTTTAAATAAAAATTTGAAAGCAACATTAAATGTTTGGCATACCTTTGTCTTATTTTGTGAGGTGAGGAGCATTACCAGCATATATATGTTTTTGAGCAAAATCTTTATATTGTTTACCATCCTGTTGGCAAAAATGGGCACAAAAAAGTACCTGTTCTTAATAATCAAGACATATTCTATTCATTAATAATTGTTTTGCTTTTGTTTCAAGAATAAGAAATACCATTATGGCATAAAGGACATATACTTATCTTATTATTGCTCATTATTGTTTAAAATTTTGTGATATGTATATGTCCTTAACAGGGTGGAATACATTCACAGCGAGTGTCTGAACAATATACCCATAATTATTATTTTTTAAGTCACTGAGCTTGACCAGTATGTGTTCAGTATAGTTAAACATGTCACTATTTTGGTAGAATGCTAAAAACATGAAAACCATGTAACTTTTTTTCCAAAAATTATGAAGCCAAAATGTTACCGGATACCAGGAATGACCCATATACTAAATAATATGGAAATCATTAAATAATGTTATTTTTCACATATTATTATCTATTCTATACCAACAAGTAAAAGCAGTGTATAACTATTTTGACATTAAAGTGACATGGAGTTATCTGAGAGTTCAAAGTTTGAATTTTAGCCCCATATCTGGAAAATACAAATAAATAAGGAAAACAGAAAGAAAGCTAAATGAGACCCTCTTCACATGAACAGTAAATAATGACATATTTTCAGTGAATCGAATGGACAAAACTAGCAATATGCAAACCTATTAGTTTAAGTATTATAACAAAAAATCTATATATTTAAATACGACAGATGAAATATAATTAAAAGTGCTGCAGCATGTCCAAAAGTAAACATTAGAAATACAACTATGTAAATTAATTTATTAGCAAACATGCACAAAAACTGTTTAAAAGTCATTCAAACTCACACAGCTCCATTCCTGAAGCCTTTGACGACTGCCAGAGCAGTTTTATATTTGTGTTGCTGCTGGAGATTGTTAACCGTGTATAATAAAGTTTTAAAGAGATTTGAGGCTGCCATGTCTCTCCTTTAAGACGGACGCCTGTAACACAATTTTAGTTTTATTTACCCTTGAAAGCAGGTTGATTTCAGCTTACCTGGAATTCATGGTGATCACCGGACCAAATGTTTTCACCTCACAGAAGAACTTCACCTGTCTGTTTACAGCAAAACAATTCTTTAATTTATTGAGCAATATGATATTTTGTAATTGTATAATTCTGAGTTATGTATTACATTCCTGCTCACAACGGTTCCGCTTAAACCATCCGGAACGACAACAATGATATGAAATTTTAGAAAAAATCTGTGTCCAGGTAGGATTATTAAAGTCTTAATAAATGAAATCTGAGAAGGAGTTGATGAGGTTTTGCATGCACATCTTCAGCTGTCATTACTGGTGTTGAGCACGAGAGGGTGATGTTTGTTCTATTATAGAGGTTATACTTCCTTCGCCAGCTGAGGAAGTTCAATCTGCCACAGGAGCTGCTGAAACAGTTCTACTCTGCCATCATTGAATCCATCCTCTGCACTTCAATAACTGTCTGGTTCAGCTCAGCTACCAAATCTGACCTCAGAAGACTACGGAGGGTAGTCCGGACTGCTGAGCGAATCATTGGTACAACCCTCCCCACTCTCCAAGAACTGTACTTATCCAGAGTGAGCAAAAGGGCTGGTAAAATCACTCTGGACCCCTCACATCCAGCACACAACCTCTTTGAACTGTTACCGTCTGGTCGACGCTACAGAGCTCTGAGCACCAGAACGACCAGACACAGGAACAGTTTCTTCCCTCAGGCAATCCATCTCATGAACACTCAACAATAAGCGTGGAACACACAACTATAATACATTATCCATTCATTATTTTATTTTTATTTTCTCATTTCTAATTTGCACATACTTGGCCTGTACATACATAGTTGTCTATATTATATATTGTGTTTTTGCTGCTTTGTACATTGCCTATTTGGATATTTGGATATTATTCTTTTATTATCTGTGTCCTGTCGCTGTCTTTCTGTTGCACTGTGGAGCTTCTGTCACTACAACAAATTCCCTGTATGTGTAAACATACCTGGCCAATAAAGCTAATTCTGATTCTGATTCTCATTCTGAGTATGTCTGGGTATTGCGCGTACACTGTGTGCGCGCGCTCGCGTATTTCTTGCGCGCTCGCAACAGCGGCGTTCACGCGCATTCTTAGTGCGATGGGAGTCCTGTGAGGATGGACACACGGCAAATCCTGCGACTCTTGATCGTTTTATCAGGATTGAACGGAGCGTGTGAAGGTGAATATGAAGTGTTTGTTCAGTCCAGCAGTGTTTTGTTAACATCCTTGTGTCAATGTGATTTGTTTAATGTGTTTTAGTCGCTGAACGTTTGGCGTTTAATACAACAACAACATGGCGCAGGGATTTAACGTTAACGACTGGCCCCATAAACTATCTGCCTTTTCACTGACTTTATCTTTTTCTCTGTCAGAAACGTGAACGTATGATGTGCTTAAAATTATATCGCTCTTTATACGTGCTGTTTAAATAACCATAATAAAGCAGGATGTTTCTGTTTATGATAGAAACGCAAAAGGTGAGGGCTAGCATGCTAACAGGCTAACTTAGTTAATATGTAGCTGTAGATTCGGATAAAACTTCAGAAAAACTAAAATGAGCTCGTGTGATCAAATGCAATGTATTTAAGTTTATATGAGTCTGAATATGGATGTTGAACGACGCAGTTAAAAGCGTACATACACATTAATTGTCATTTGACACATTCAGTAGGGTTTACAAGCTGTTTTTACTGATCTGCTGAACAATGGCTGTATACTTTTCATTGTGTTTGTGCACATTTGTATTTTTTTGTTTTTCATTTTAGGAAGTAATATGAAAGGCTAACAATTGACACGATCACAGTATCAGTTACAGTAAACAAATATAGATACAGTAAACAAATATAGATAACTTACAGTAAACAAATAGATACAGTAAACAGATATAGAAACAGTAAACAAATATACAGTAAACAAAAATGGCGTTATTTGGATCCTGGCGGGCTGTTTTATTTAAACTTGTTTGTTTGAGTCTTAATCTGTTTTTTTATTTTTATTTTTACAGTCAAAATAGCTAATATAAACACATCTATGTTGGTTGACCTGTTGCACCTTAACAAAGGTGCAAGTTCCTCCGCATGTTTATTATTGTTTGTTTGATATTAATGATCGGTTTGTGTGTTGTATTTAGGTAAGTAGTAGAGAGGAGCTCTCAGCTCAATATAAGTACAGTGGAAAATCAAGTAAATGCTTGCTCTCAGTATGATATGACATGTTAATGTTAGGACAGAAGGAAGGTGTGTGGTCTGCAGATTGAAGCTTTCCTTTTGAGTGATGATATGGTTTTAACAATAACCTCTGGGTGCAGGTCATGATAATGGTTGGGTGTTGTGTGGGTTAAATCTCTGTTCTTTGTAAAGAAGGGACAAAATAAGGATATGACCGAACAGTGACCCCATTTCTCTTATATATGTCTGTCTGACTCTTTCTCTCTGCATCATATAGAAACACTGCGTCTTTGTCCATGTCTGGTTTGATATGGGGTAACTCATAGCCAGGGGGTTTTCTTTATTACTGTTAAGGTTTCTTCTTAACCCGCTGTAAAAAAGGCCCTTAATGGTTTCTGCATATAAAAGGCTGACAGGCTTGGTCATGCAGACTAGTTTAAGAGCTCTGCATTTCCCCTCAAGGTTCAATAAATTGCATCTATCTGTCTGTTGATCTGTTGATCAATATGGCTGTCTAGGAAAGAATTAGTTCATTGTGTTCTCTAATGATCTTTAAAAGCATAATACTGTAAAAATTATTAATGGATAATACATTTAAATGCTTTAAAATGTATGATGAGAATACTGATACTTGGCAGTCTTGGATTCTGTACTGGGACAAAATTATAGCGCTGAGCTTGTGTGATATGGCTAATGTCTTCATTTAGCCTTTTGATGATATTCACTACTATATTGGTTTGTACATATATTTGCATATATTTTAGTTTCTTCAAGGAATATGTAACACAAGCTGTTTTCTGCAGCTGCACACTATAACCCACAGATCGTGTCCTGCAATGAAAACCTCAATAAACCCCCCAAGAATGTTTTTTTTTTCTTTTTTTTTTCACAAATAACATTATTGGAGTTGCCTGTTTTACATGAAAATACCATTTCAATCTTTCCGTTTCAAATTTTCACATTTAATTAAATGTGGCACTTGCCATTTCTTCGTTATTAATTGTGAAATTTGCTAGCCATTTCTGAGTGAAAATGGTTTCTAAACCAAATTTATTTCAGTGTGGTGTTGCTCACCCAGTTTTGCAACGGCATGGATAACATTAGTAATCCTCAGATAGCAGCTAATGCTTTTCCCACCTTGACTTTGCAACAGAGTAAACAGAGATTGTGTATCATATTTAATAAGAGCAGTGCAAAGCTTATCTGAACACACGACTGGAGCGTGCGAGGATTAATCTGCTTCAGATACAAGGCGTTAATGAGAAAATCTCAAAAATGCGGGGTATTTTTGTCACATCTGGCAATGGCAATGAATTGAACAATGTAAGTATGTATAACACAATGCAAGATAACCAGTCTGTGTCTCTCATGCCACTGAGGTGAGGGGTGGGACTTTTAGACCAGCTAACCAATCTGAGCTAAATAATGTCCTAAAGACACATTTAACATTTATTTTTAAATGTGTACAGTTACATCATATTATTGTAATCTTATCAAATGTCTTGTAAAATGCCCTTTGAAAGAGTGAAGTTAATAATAATTGTATTTTTGTAAGTGGTTAATGTGGTTGTAGTAATTTTTTTATAATTTAATTGCTTTATTTAAATTTGTCAGTAAATGGAATATATAAAGGTGTACATTATACTGTACAAAAGTAATACAAGAGTAATATATTTCTGTTACAGGTTAAACCGCACTTTTATTTTGACAGGTTGCCGTGAAGTTTCTGTGTGTATACAGTATGATACGATGCTAGTTTTCTCAAATGAAATGGTAAAATTCTCATGAAGTGACTCGCACAGCCTGTAAGTTCATGTGTTCATGTAGTGAGATGCAGAGGCCGAAAATCACCGCGATCACTTGTGCTTCAGTATTTGTGAAGTAAACAAAACCGCGTGTCCGCCATTCATACATACCGAGGCCAACGGAACATGCAGGATTCATATTTAAACCATCTTTTTGCATTTTAATATTCACATACACTAGTTTATATTACAATTCGAATTAAGTGGCAAACCTTCTATTCATCCAAAAATTTACGAATTCCATTGCATTCCGCACTATAGAGTAAATTCTGTTTTTATGAATGGACGTCATCCTGTCCACGTTTTCATGGAAACCATATGACCCTAGAAATGTAAGCACACTTTAGAACATTTTGGTTTGCACTGTGTGTTGTGTTTTAAAGAGTTGCAGGGGTGACATCATGTCACAGGGTCTCTCTCTGCGCCCAAATGCATTCTCAAGTACCGAAATTTGCTACCGAATGATTTAATGTGAATCCGTACTCGGTAGTACCGACGCGATTTGATCCGTACCCTTAAAAGTACCGAGTTCGGTACCCAACCCTAGTTCGAAACTGTAATTGACAGAATTTGCATCTGAAAGTCATTTGAGTTTGTGTTATAAAAAGCAAATCTGTCATCATTGATAGCTCACCAGTGCCACCTGTCAGCTATCAGAGTCAGACTAGTAATTAATTCACATGTGATACTTGTAAACAAAATAATTTTATATCAGTTTTACAATGAAAATAAAGTTGCTTGTTGTTTTGCAGCAGGATAAAAATAAGCAAAGAATGTCCGTCAACTGAACTGCCAGTCACATTACGATATAGCAGCCACTTCCAGTGTAGACAGCTTTTTTTTCTTTTTTTGAGAAACACATCATTAGTTTTGCTGTGGTTCACTTTAACCTGACTGAGTTGTTATTTTGAAAACATTGCATACAGGACATTATCTTAACTGCTATTAGCTGATTGTAGATAAGCAGATTTAAAGGTGCCAAAGCAGAGCCAGTTTGACTGGTCCAAAACCGCCTTTCTTTGTTGAAATTGTCTGGAACTGGGATAGATTTTTATAGATTTTTCATAATAAAAACACTTAGTAAAAGTGATTCTCAGGGAGGTTACTACAGAGAAAAACACTTTTCTCTAAAAACAAATAGCATTGCTCCATGTCCATTTACTTGAGACCACCTGCAAGTTTCACAGCTATGCTGAGAATGATGTTCTTTAGATAGAAAAGGCAGCACTTCCTGGTTAATCGCACTGCGTGGCTGCACCAAAATTCTAATAGTAAAATGTGGTAGAGTTTGTTTAGGCCAGCATTACTGTCTCAGGACTTGGACAGCATTGTAGGCATGAGACCAATTAATTCACACTTGGTCAATTGAAAATGATGCATTATGCACTGGTGCAGTGTATGTAGAATAATTTTTAGCTTTCACTGGAGGTATGAACGAGGCTTCAGACTGCATGTTTGTATCTAAATCATACCTTTTTCATGCTTGTCAGTCATACCGTGCACATTGTTAAATGTTATAGCTGTGTTGTTTAGAGTAAAAGCATGAAATTAGTTTAGATTTTATGCCACGCTAAAACAGTCATATGACAGCGTATGATATTTGTGTTTGATATAATTTAGAAACAGCGTGACTTCTTGCTTTAGGTGTGTATATTTTGTTGTATGTGTAACCACATTGTTGAGAGAGAATATTTATTTTCATCAGTCCTCTGTAATTGTACATGAATGCGAGTGCATATTCGTTCCCTGGTTCCTACATGTCTAATGTTCAGACAGACCTGCTAGTCTTGCTGTGTTTTGCACATGTGTGGGTGTTTGCTTTCAATGCAGGGAAATGCCAAATTATTTAAATGTCCTTTGAATAGAAAATGAAGACTTACACTATTAAAAGCCCTATGAGTTTGCATGGGTCTGCATATCACGATACACAAAGCCTCTATCAGACCTTTTTGGTGAACAATACTGTACATACGAATCAGACACAGCCAAGTTCACTACCTCTAAAGTTCTTAAGGCTCTTAATGCATGGCCTAAGCAATATTTAATCACACTAACTGGTGGGTTTTTGTTTGTATGGTGTGGTCCATTTGTGAATAGCAGAGATGGATTGCTATTTATTGGTAAGAGAAAATATGGACTCTGTTTACTGCACAATATACACTGTATACTGTCTACTGTTTTTATAAAATAATATGAGATGTGGTATATAAAACCTTTTAAATAGCAATATGCTACATTGTTTTCACATGACTTCACTGCAGTGCATGGTTAATTCAGCAAGTGACGTCTAGTCTAGAAAATGAAAAAGGATTCATCAACACTTTAGCTGTGTACATGTGCAAGTACAAACAAGTCCACGTCAGTTTGAGGATGTGATGTCGTGAAGTCATAATTTAGCAGTGAGATCATGTTTTCACAAACTTCTGTTCTACTTCACAAAACTGTTATATATGCACTATCATTTACTATTACTACTATTTGCTAAATGGTGTTTGGTATGTTTTTTTGTTGTTTTTTTATTTGGTTTAGACAGAATGGAAATTTAAAAAAATTAAGATTTTGTTTTTACATTTGGCATCAAATTGCAACCTAATGCAGTAATACAATGTATTACTAAGCAAATGTCCTTAATTAAATTGCATTTAATTTGCAGAGGCATATTTTGGCATTATGCAAAAAGATTAATTGCATAAAAAAAGGGAAAATCAACTAAACCCTTGCACCAAAATACTGCAGAGTTTGATTGAACTTTGAATTTAACAGCATAGTGATATGGGATGTGTTTTCTCCTCCGTGTTGGAAAGCCTTATCTTGCACGATTGTAGGAGTAAGTTTAATTTTTTTATTGGCATTTAGAACTGAATGTTTGTTTTTTTCATTCTGTCACTATCAGAAAAAACTCATCAGTTAAATCTCTGCCATCATGACATCGACCACAACGGCAGCGTCATAACATCTGTCCTCGAGTAGTTTCTCTCAGTTCATAGCCCAAGGGGAAGCTCCCATGATGATGATGGAGCGTCTCTTTACGTCATATTGTGTGAATGGGTGTAAATAACAGGAAATCCCGTCTATCAACTAATATGCCACTATACATGCAATAATGAAATGAGTTCAGTGGAAAACCAAGCTCACATGCTAAATTTATACATTCTGCTGTGACCTACATGCAAACACTTTGATTAATAAACCAGAAATCCTGTGCTTGTCTGTTGCTGAAAGCGTAAAATGTAGACACAGCCTGGGCAATACTGCAAGAGTATACCATAAAACAAGATCCTCTTAATGTGAATTGATCACAGGCTTAATTTGTTTAATCGCTCTGCGTTTTTGGCTTGAAATGAGCCCTGTTGGCATGAGCTGGAGCTGTGTTCAGTCACGCCGCGAATGCAACACGCCACAGCCTGCACTCAGCGCTGTGAAAACAGAGAACATTTTGGACACTATCACTGCAGTTTTTTTTTTATTTCAGTTAACACTTTCTAATTATCCATATGCCATGAAAAATATCTCAATAATGACATTGTGAGCTTCACCAGAGAGTGAATCAAGTGCCAAATGAATGTTGCACTTCAGGGACTTGCAGCTGTTGCAAAACTCTTTTGCACAACTTGTTGCATGACTTATAGGACTGCCAGTAATTAGTGAAGACGTGTTTTACAGCTTAGTAGCATTTTATCTTTTTCTTGTAAAATCTCTAGTCATGTTTGTTAGTCATGATTTCCTGTACCAAAAACTTTATTCATATTCTATGACCCTTGTAATAAAACGGGCTGTTGCTGAAGTACTTTTCAGATTTCTATATGCAAATCTTTTATAGTTTTTATTAATGTAACATTTTATAATTGGCTCAGTGTACTGGTATAGTTCATGTTTTTATTTATCAGGGCAGGCAGAGATGCTGAAAATACATAGGTGTTATGGAAATGTTGGTGCCTGATTTAAAAATCCAGTGTTGGGTCAAGATGGTCAGTGAGGTCAGCAAGTGATTATTTTTATCTTTAGCTTTCATGATCATTAAAAGGGGATTTGGAGATGCAACAGCTTGAAGAGGGTTTTTAGCCTGCAACAGTAGCTGTTGAATAATGCTTGATGCTTACTATTTTTCCACAATATGCATATTGTCAAAATACACCGGGTCTCTTATTTTAAAATGCTTTAGCATTGCTGGCTGCTCATTCATGTCTATGAAATATAACAATATAAAAACCGAGAATCAAACTTTGTCATAATTCCAGTAATCGCTTGGTATAAATGCATGTTGTTAATTGATTGCTCTGAAACCCCTTGAATACGCAACAGTGCCACGTTTTGACTATGAAATGTGCAGCGCTCATATATTCAAATAAATCATAATTTGAAGATTCATAAAAATGTTATGCTGTTTAGCGATTCCTTTTTTTTTCATCACCAAATTTAAGACCTCTTAAAATATAATTAAGATGTTTATTCAATTTAAGATACTTTTTTATGGGCTAAAATGTCATAAAACAGAGGGACTTTTTTTAATTCGCACACATGCTCCTAAATAAATTTTACAGTTTGCACATTTATTTTTAGTCGCAAATGCGAGTGAAATGTTTGCATGGTCGAGGCCAATTGGGCCTCATCAATCAATTATCAACACTTTAAAACCATCTCTCTAAGAAGTTGCTTATCATTTTAGGATGAAATGGTAAGTGAAGTTGTTTATAAGTAGTTTTTAGAAAATGAGACTCTCTTATGAACACAAAAATGCTTTAGTTCTTTAAATTGCATCTTCCCAAAGCACTTCCCTAGAATACTCCTGCAGCCCATCTGTCTCATTTCTCAAGGCAGCTCAGACGAGTTGAGTCTGTATCATCTGCTGTTCTTCACTTTTGACCGTCTACATCCTCCATTTATGTGTGCTCTGGTCCAAGTTTGATTGAATCATCTCTGGCTGCTCTTGAACAGACCTGATGAATGAGTCTTTAACCAAGAAAAATTGTGTGGAGGGCAGGAAATAATGCAGTTTTATGTTGTCCTATGCAGTATTCCAACAAGGAAACAAATGTGGGACTTTATTTAATCAATCAGGAGATTATTGGATCATGAAAACTGATTGCTTTCCATACCACGATTTGTGTTTTGCCTTGATAGCAGCCGAAAATTAAAGTTTTTTTTTTTTTTTTAGAGGCATTCAGATGAAAGATTATAAAGAACATTTTCAATTGTTTTTTTCTTTCTGAAGTTGATGAGTGATGAACCAGTATCTCACCAGCCATGAAATTGTATTTTAAACCATTTTATTAAGTCCATTGTTTTATAAACGATGCATAATATAATAATTAGAATATTTGCAATAAAAAATGTATTTGGATTTTTTATAAAATACATATACATAAAAGAAAAATGAACAACCGTTTCTGGATTCTCCCTACAAAAACAAACATGAAGCTGCTTTGTGCATAGTTTATGACTGTACTTATCTCTGCCACCCCCTGCTGTTGAAAAGACACATCTGCAGTCTATTCACTACAATACAGACATTCATAAACAGTTTGAGATTGTGGCTGTAATATAGTATATTTTACAACTGGGCTGTTGAATGCTTGAATCTGATTGGCTGACAAACATTCCAAGGTGTGCAATTATTTTCAGTGAAATGCACATCTAAAGTAGTCCCAGGCGGGTCTTGACTGCATCACACGTCCATGTCACTTCGCCAAATGACTTCAGTTATTTTAAAGGTTCGTACAGCCTAAAACAGCAAAAGAACCAAAACCCACAGTGACCAAGCTAATAAATGTTGTAAACAATAGGACAAAATGATTAATTGTTTCTACGTTTTTTTGCCACAAGATTACATTTCATTATGTGCAGAAAACACGTTCTCTCTCCTGCTCTCTTTTGTACATACGCACACACATACAGCACTCGCACACATGGAAACACACGCGCACAGAAACCTGCTATTAGCCCTGCTCTGACAGTTTGATCAGTAAAATAGTTTAGCAACTTACATTTTAGCAGACTACAATGGCATTTCTCATTAGTGAGGTACAGCGCTGTCCTTGAAACGGATTAATCTAAAGTTTCACTCTTAGAGACACTGCTGCCAGGCTGTATTGTGAGACTCACAGACTCGCTTAATCTTTCTCTCATAACTGCATTAGTCTGCTGTCAACGGCTCAAGCCTCTGTTACTGGCTCTAAAATGACATTTCGGAATTAGCAACGGAGGTGTGGAATGAGATGCGTAAGAAATTAAACCTACACAGTGAGCGTTTATGGACAAAAACCTGACAAACGTTAATTCAACGGCCCCTCATCAATTATTTCTTACTTAATGTATATTATAGTGTTAATATATGCATGTAATATATAATTTTGGTTCTCTCTGCAGCTCTGTTCTGTAACTGCACCACACCACAGTGTGTGAAGGATGGTTATAAGTGCGAGACCAACGGGGCGTGCGTGGCCTACACCTCAGTCAGTGAAGGAAAGGAGCAGCATGTGCGCTTCTGCATCCAGAAAGAGGGGCTGGTCCCTCTGGGCAAGCCGTTCTATTGCCTCAGCGCCGAGGGGCTGATGAACACACACTGTTGCTACTCCGATTACTGCAACAGCATCGACCTCAGTCTACCAACCGGTGAGCATCAGTTCTTAATATCAGCTATAATCATTATCAAAAACAGCTAGTGAATTCCAGATGATGAGCTAATGCAGCGTGTTCTCTGTCAGTGACAAACGGACCGGGTTCAGGCCAGGACTGGGGACCGCTGGAGTTCACTGCAGTGGTGGCGGGGTCGGTCTTTCTGCTTTGTATGCTGGTTCTGCTGGGTCTCTTCCTGTTCCAGCACCACCAGCGGGCCTACGGTCACCGGCAGAGACTTGAGGTAGAGGATCCCAGCACTGAACACATGTTCCTGGCCAAGGATAAGACCTTACAGGACCTCATCTACGACCTCTCCACCTCAGGATCTGGGTCTGGTTAGTATTGCAGGAGAAAATTTGGTGTATGGTTTTTGTATATGCAACAGTGTTATTGTAGTAATATTTATATATTATTATAGTTTTCATTCAAATTTTGAATTGGCTTTTATTTATTTATAGATTTATTTTTTGTATTACTATTTTTATATTAATATTTAGTTTCTTTTTATTACAGTTTTATTTCTTTAACATCATAGTTGCCAAGTCAACATTACTATTCTACTTCTACTTTTTTTTCGTGGATGATAAAAATGTCTCCACGATCTGCTTTTGAAGAAATATGGTAGTATCGTGCTACAGCACACATTATGTCAAATACAGTTCTGGCGCCTCCGTCTCTATATACTGTACAACACGACATACAGCAGTAGAGTTACTCTGACAGGACACTGCACTTATTTGCGATTGCAAAGGTACATTATTTGCATGCAAGCCTTGCTGGTTAAATGTTTAATTCGCGCGCTGGTCTGACGTGCGCTTTTTCTGAGCGCATACACCTGAAGCACGCGCACTTATAAGCCTGTCTAACAGCGCCTGATTACTCAACTAACTTATCTTTTGCACTAATACTGTCAAAACACACAAGGTTTACATACAAACTCAGTTGGTTATCTCTAAAATAAAATTAAATAGTTAAGAGAGAAACGGATGTATAAACAGTATATTAGATGCGTGCAGCTCTTAAAGGGACAGGACACTAAACATGCTGTCGACTGTCATTAAAGGGATAGTTCACCCTAAAATTTAATTTCTGTCATTATTTACTCACTCACATGTTCTGAGTGAAGAACATGTGAACTTCTGTTCAATTTTTAACTTCTGGTCTTCTGAACCTATCTGTTTTTTCAATGTACGTTCTATTTCTGCTGTTTTTGCTCTTCCCGCTCTGCGCTACAGCCCCTTCGCGGGCTTGGCCCCGGAATCGCTGCTTGCCGCTATATTTATTATTATTACTATTTTTTTTATTTTAGTGCTTCAACCCAAGCGTATTTCAGTTAGTTACAATATTTTTTTTTATTTTGGTTTTCTAGTTTTTCCATCTATTGTTTGTTTTATTTTATGTCAGCTTTATTTCAGTTAACAAAACAATAATAACCCTGATGTAACATGCATAAGTTTTTGTTCATTATTTTAATAGCTTAATCTAGTTTAATTTTATTGTCTTGTTTACTTAATGTGGAGTTAACATGGAGTTCTGGAAGAAAAAAAACTCCATAATACATCCTTTATATAGGTGTAAAAACTGTAAAAAAAAATTAAAACTGTAACTTGAATGCAATGTAAGTCGCTTTGGATAAAAGCGTCTGCTAAATGCATACTATGCTCCGCATGCGTTCAAATCGCTCTCGCGGTACTTTGATGTTAAACGTCAATCGGTCTGCGCGGTACTGCATCAACTCGAACACACCTCATCTCACGAGCTGACCCTCCGAGCCGGTCCATTTTGAAGGCACACTTACGCTCACATTTTTGAATGAATCAGCCGCTTTAATGAATGACTAATGACTCACTCTTTAAAACAGTTGTTTACTGTCATCTATTGGTGGTTTGCATTCATATTTAAAAGTATTGCATTTTTCCCAACGTTTTTAACTTGTATGTCCAAAAATTATTTATGCATTTGAAATTGTGGTATAAATGCATTTATGGCACCTCAGCTTCATTAAACAGTCTGTGTAATGAAAAAAGATTTAGAGTTTGTTGATAGAATGCACACTCTCTGAACATTAAAATTTGCAAAAATAAATGACTCACTGCTCCATTATTTAATATCACTTATTATTTAGGTTTCACTTATTATTATACTTATTCTCTCATTGATTCTGCAGGTTTGCCACTGTTTGTCCAGAGGACAGTGGCTCGTACCATAGTGCTGCAGGAGATCATTGGTAAAGGCCGCTTTGGGGAGGTGTGGAGAGGAAAGTGGAGAGGTGGAGACGTCGCCGTGAAGATCTTCTCCTCTCGTGAGGAGCGCTCCTGGTTTCGTGAAGCTGAAATCTACCAGACCATCATGCTCCGCCACGAGAACATCCTGGGCTTTATTGCTGCCGACAACAAAGGTAAACAAATTAATATGCTGTGTGTTTTAATGAGCTGTTTTATAGTATGAATAGTGTAGTCATCTAGGTTTAATAATGTTTAATTCTCTCTGTCACAGATAATGGCACATGGACTCAGTTGTGGTTGGTGTCAGACTATCATGAGAATGGATCTTTGTTTGACTATCTAAACCGATATTCAGTCACTATCGAGGGCATGATTAAACTAGCCCTGTCGGCTGCCAGCGGCTTGGCGCATCTGCACATGGAGATACTGGGCACTCAGGGTGAGTTTGTCAGGGTTATTTGATTAAATGATGTCCATTCCAATACTTAGTGAACCAGTTTGCAGTCTACATAGGGAGTTAACTTCTAAGACATCTGCATCAGCTGTGCGGGCTTTTGTTGTTTTAACTTGTTGTTTGTCATGAGGATGGCATGCTGTTAAATCACTAATGAAGAAAGAAACATCAGACATGAAAAGCATTGTAATTTGATTAAAACGATTAAAGGAGCCTGATTATGCTTAATAAGCCAACAATGCATGTGGTCACATTAACCCTTCTTTCTTTGTCCAAAGTTTCTCTGGGTCTTAAAAAGGTTTTTAAAAGATCTCAAAATTCTTAATTTGCCATTCCACAATTCAAGGCCTTCAGTCAAAGCAGGAAGTGTTAAATGCACTTCAAAAAATAAATCCACAAAATTAAGTTTATGCTTAAAACAAGAACAAACATGTCAGTGGGGAAGGAAAACTTGTTACGAAGTTGATTTTTGAGTCCATTGACAGATGTTTGTTCTTTTAATCATGAGTTCACTCCATTTTGATCAATTTCAAGTAAATATTTAGAAATTTGCATTGAAAAACAAGACAAAAAAAACTACATTCACTATTTTGCAGCATAATCAGAAGCTACAGTAAAAGTTATTTCCGTATTATAAGGGTTGGGAGCAATTCAAGCCTTAAACCTTTTTTGTCAAATTTAATACTGAAATTACACAAATCTACACAAATTATTAAATTTTTCCGACATGGACTAACCTTATTTTTTTAAACGTTATTTCAGTAAGCTGATTTTTAAAACTGAAGAAGGCATTCTGGGCTGGTCATATACTTGAAGGATGCATTCAGTGGTGACCAAAGGCCTGTTCACACCAAGCACGATAAAGATATAGTTCTAAAAATCGTTCTCAGTATTAAAGAATAGCAGCGTCCACACCACAGCTATAACGATAAAGGCACAAAGAAACGATATCGTTGGAATCACTTCCAGAAATTTTTTTTCCAGCTGATGAACGATAAAAACACTGACCGCCAATCAGAATCAATCCTGCTATAATGTGCTTGAGAATTGACAATGCGCTTAGAATAAACAGATGATATGGTTCGCTGGTGTGGACGCTAATATCGTTATCTTTATTGTTATCGTGCTTGGTGTGAACGGGCTTTTAGTCGTGATGCCTAAAAATGTTGTGTATGTGGGAGCGTGTGAGGGTGTGGAACACTTTTCTTCTCTGGTCAGAAAGTTTTTACCAGATATGTGTGTGTGTAGCTGTAATGGTTTTGTTTTGGTCATCAGGTAAGCCTGGCATCGCTCACCGTGACCTGAAGTCCAAGAACATTCTGGTGAAGAAAAACTGCACGTGTGCAATCGCTGACCTCGGCCTGGCCGTTCGTCACGAGTCCGTCACTGACACCATCGATATCGCCCCCAACCAGCGCGTCGGCACTAAGAGGTACAGCTTACATTACCGCCTGAACCAACAGAAAAACAGATGTATAAACTTGCACGTTATAATAATCTGACCCAAAACGTCTGCTCATATGGTCAATGGTTTGTTTTCTACTTGATGTTCTTTCAGTGATCCTGTTTCTGTGTGTGTTTCAGGTACATGGCGCCTGAGGTTCTGGAAGAGACTATTAACATGTGTCACTTTGACTCGTTTAAATGCGCTGACATCTACGCTCTGGGACTCGTGTACTGGGAAATCGCTCGCCGCTGCAATGCTGGAGGTACTGAAATTAATCGAAACCATTCTTCGAGAGGCACATTGCATAAAAAAGCACTTGAAGCACTTTTGAAGTTAAAGTGAGAAATATTTTTGTTTTTATTTATATTTTGTTTGCATTCAGGTATTCATGAAGAGTACCAGCTGCCCTACTATGACCTAGTGCCCTCTGACCCATCCATAGAGGAAATGAGAAAAGTGGTGTGTGATCAGAGGTTACGACCCAACATCCCCAACTGGTGGCAGAGCTATGAGGTGAGAGAGAGAGAGAGGTCACAACAACACTGATTCCTCTACAACTACTATAGTGGTCCACTTAAAATAGCCTTTCTATATCAAATATGGTGATTTTTGCGATTTTATTTATACATGATCTTTTCAGATCGGGAAGGTGGTGTTGAGTTCTGAAAGATTAGATTTCCAGTTTCCACACAACTTCAGTAAAAGAAGTGCTTAAAACTTCAGAAAGTGTTGTTTGTCCACTTCATGTATAATCCGTATTATTGATTAAAATGCACTTTTATTTTAGTATTTTCTTTTTTTACGAGCAATAAACAATACAAATAAGTATATAGGTATTTTTTAAATAATTTTACTAATGTTTTATATATTGTATGTACATAGTTAATATGTGACCTTGGACCACAAAACCAGTCATAAGGGTAAATTTTTTGGAAATTGAGATTTATACATCATCTGAAAGCTGAATAAATAAGCTTTCCATTGATGTGTGGTTTGTTAGGATAGGACAATATTTGAATATCTGGAATCTGAGGGTGCAAAAAAAATCTAAATATTGAGAAAATCGCCTTTAAAGTTGTCCAAATGAAGTTCTTAGCAATGCAAATTACTAATCAAAAATTAAGTGTTGATATATTTATGGTAGGAAATTTGCAAAATATCTTCATGGAACATAATCTTTACTTATTATCCTAATGATTTTTGGCATAATATAAAAATCAATAATTTTGACCCATACAGTGTATTTTTGGCGATTGCTACAAATATACCCCAGCGACTCAAGACTGGTTTTGTGCTCCAGGGTCATATATATTATTTTAATTTGTATACGTGTTATTAATAATTAGTATTAGGGGTGTAATGGTTCACAAAATTCACGGTTCGTTTCGATTTGAGACAGTGGTGTCACGGTTCAGTACGTTTTCGATACGGGGGGCAGGGCTATTTGTTACGTTGCAATGTTGGAAATATTTCTGTTTTAAACCATGAAGTTGAGCTAATGGATATCACACAAGCACGCGTTTGCACCAGGGTTTGCACACGTGCAAACTTTGCGCAAGATTTATGCTGGTGAACGTCTTAATCTCAGTCAATTCACAGCAGAAAGTAAAACGGAATGACAGAGTAATGAGGGAGCTTTCAGCATCTGACGCTGCTTAGTCTCTCAGAGACGACGAGAGACAAATCTTCTTCAACATATGCTGATAACGTATAGCCTATAGCGGTTTTCATTTATATACTTTATTAGGGCCCAAGCCACTAAGGCGCAGGGCCCTCTTGTTTTTCTAAGGATTATTCTTCTTATTATTTTTTTAAATTTTTCCCTCGACTATCCGGGGCTTTTTGGGGGCCTTAATGTGCTCAAAAACTCTTGAAAATTGGCACACACGTTGGAATCTGCGGCCATTAGGACGCTGCAGAGGCTGGGACCCGGGCGTGGCACAGGGTCTCTACGGCGCCCCCTGGAACACAGTCAGAAAACTTTATGTATATCTTACACATGCTTGCATGTATTCATATGAAACTCGGTACACATATAGAACTCATTGAGCCGAACAACTTTCGTGCTGCATGTCATAGGCTCCGCCCAACAGGAAGATGCTCTGGAATCTGATATACTCCTCCTCTGAGGATTTCCAGCGGATTGCCACCAAACTCGGTGAACATTATCTCAAGACATTGGGGATGCTAAATTGCGAACAGATTTTGGATATCTTAAACGGTGTTGCTGTGGCGATTTATTAAAGTAACAGTCTTTCACAGTCTTGATGGTTTGGATTAATCCTTTAATTGATGTATCTCTTAAAACCAGACTGCCAGAGGGTTACTGTAAATGCATGTATCCGCTGTGCCCCTTTTTCTTGATGCCTCCGGGGTGGCGGTTGCACTGATTGCTTGGGCCCGCCATCGCTGCTTGCAGCTCTATTATTTCTCTTGTGGCCTGTACATACTGAAAAAAAAGAAAGCTTTTTATTTCATTGATTTTTAATGATGACTGCAGTGTTAATATTTTAATTAAAGGACTATAATTCATTGTAGGTAGCCTATAGCATAATGAACCTGTTTTAAAAAAAACATTTTAATTGAGGAGTAAATATAGCCTAATCTTATACGCGCATCTTTACACCCCTAATAAGTATATAATTTTTTAAATACACACAATTATTATTAATAACTTATATTATTAACATATATTGTGCTTTCATATCAAATAAAAAAAAAATCGTAAATAACTTAGTAACGGGTTACAGGGTTGAATGAGTTTGACAACATTTGTTGATTTAGAAAGTCTGATCAAACTTGATTGACAGAAAATTATTGCTGTTTTGTAATTTTACAATAGATATTTTATTTTGTTTGTGTCAAAGGAATGTGACACCCTATGTGTCGGAAGTGCTGCATTATTACATAAAATACTTGAAGAGTGTTAAAGCAAAAAGGCTGTTTGCTCTATGAACTCGCATGGTAAATTGGCTCTTGTTCCTGCAGGCGTTGCGTGTGATGGGGAAGATCATGCGGGAGTGCTGGTACGCTAACGGCGCCGCACGACTGACGGCTCTCCGCATCAAAAAAACCCTGTCTCAACTCAGCGTGGACGAAGACATGAAAATCTGAGTGAAACACTACCTTCTGCCAGAAACACTCCTAGCAAAGAGAACGTGTACAGACATGCCACCACTCTAAACTGTCCTGCCAGTTTAAAAGTATTACCGTCCACTGCGTCGGGACGGGGCCTACCTCACCCCACCGCCAAAACTACTGAACCTACGGTACCCAACAGCCCTCTGTGCTCTCCTCCTCCTCTCTACATCTACTACCACTAATGCCCAGCTTGCTGATCAAAATAGATGTGACTTGATTGATTCTTATCAAATCAGTTTTGCCCCAAAGATCATTTTTCCAACCAGAGTCGCTCAGATTTATGCAGTTTTGACCAGCTTGTTGCATTCATTTAGATCAGTCTAGCAGACTTACCTCGGTTAACAATGTGGAATACACAAACTCCAGTTGAGAGGTGATAATGAGCTGGTAAACACGGTGAATTGGTGCAAGATGGCACTGTTAGTGACGACACAATCAGCTGATTCCTTTCATTCGCCAGTGTTTCATAACCACGTCAAAGCTGTTAGCAAAGCAACCTTATTTGCACTTTATCTCGGAGGTTTTGTGAGCGTCAAGTGGATTATAGCCATCATGTTTTTGGAATCACACACTGGCTCACGTGTCTATTCTTACTACTGAACGGTACGGAGATATCTATTTATTTTAGTTCATAGATCCTTCATACGTCCTTATTTTTTTATCGCCGTTAGATTTCCTCCTCCATGGGCAAACAAAGCTACTGTACATAGTATATTTTTTAAAAGAGTGGAAATGTAAATAGCTTACCCTTTTTTAATTTCCAAGCCCTTTGACAAAGCTAAAGGTTTGATCGTCCAGGAACATCAGAGATGTGAAGCTGTATGGGTCAGCGGAAGCGGTGGCTAAAGTACAAGCTTTTGTTAAACTTTGTTTTTCATAGCTAAACCTGTCACTGTAGCATTAAATGACACTATAATGACGCACATTTAATTAGCTGAGGAGCATTAGGACTGTTTTGTATGGACTTGAAGCTCATTTTTAAAGAATAATTCATGCGTTTATCGTCCTCATGTCGCTCCAAACCCGTATGACGGGAGTTTATACTGTAAAACATAAAAGGAGATATTGAGCAGAATGTGCAAGCTGCACACAAAACTTGATGAAAAATCACCATAAAGAATCAATATGACTTTATGCTGTATTCAGAGCCCTCTGAATTCATATGAACTACATCTATGATACTTTTTGGAGCTGGATGCACTCAGAATTCATGCAATTTAATTGCAAGGCAAAGAGTTGCATGAATGCAAGAAAGAAAGTCATGCAGGTTTGGAGCATCATAAGGGCGAATAATGATAGGATTTGAATTTTTGCATTAACTCCAGCGGCTCCTGCCGCAAGTGACATTACGACATAATCCTATGAAATAGATCTCATTCTTCTTCATGCACTGGGTCTGTAATGAGAAGAACGACTTGAAAATGTAACTTGAAAAGTTTGGCATCGAAGTGCACTGCTTTACTCCTACTACACTGTATTTATGACTCCTGACAGACATTGTCTCTCTCTCGTACTCCAGGGATAAATACTACTGCCCTTCTGTCCCTCTCCGCTTAATATGCAAGATGTAAATATAGTTTCTATAATGTATGACCTTTTTTATTAATCAGATTTGATTCAGTAGACAATTGTGTGGTTCTGTTTTATGGTTTGTTTTTTAATGTGACTGTTTTAATTCAGGTTTATTTGTATAGCGCTTTTAACAGTAGATTTTGAAGCAGCTGTACAGGGTTTTTGGTCTGTGGTCTTTCATTTACTTTGATTTTATCTTTAGTTTCACTGGACTGATGTCTAGAGTTTGTGTTTTGACAATCTGAATAAGTACTGTTATTCTCCTTCGTCCATTTGCAACAATTCAGTCACCTTACTCTATTAAAATGTGTCCAGAAAAAGCCAAAAATGATTGCATATAGTTGGAAGAACATGTTAATGCTTTCTTTAGATTATATTTTCATGTTATGTAGATCCAAAACGACAAGCTACCTTGTGAAATGTATTTGTAACACTGGATTGAGTCACAACACTACTGAGAAATATAAGACGACACTGGCACATCAGCTGCTGATTGAGAAAATCTTGAATTGGGAGTAAGTGCTCGGGTTTGATTTGTATTTGTTTCTACTGTCGAGGTCAGTTTGTACATATATTTATAGTTTCCAGAAAGCGTGTCGCTGCTGGCGGGATTTGGGCTTCATAAACGTCTGCTCCCTTTCATGCACTGGCTGTAGTGGAGACGTCCGTCGCCCGGCTAATTAGAACAGCTAAACGATGGCGACAGTGTGATTTCTGGCTGTGCAAACAGTCTTTGTCCCGGTATAGCATAAGGAAATTTCCTCGATCCTCAGACCTCACAGCCGACCTGTATAATCCAAGTGTATTTCCCAAATCTACATGGAGACACTTGTCAGAAATTTCAGTTTCCAATCATGTACATGGGTAATTATTAAATGGTAATAAATACAGGTTTTCCTACATTTTGTCATGAGTTCATTCTTGCATCAGAACTTTAACAATGTAAATATGGCGAGTGTAATTCAATAACTTGTTCAAACTATAGAAAACATGTAATTTATGTTCTCAAACATGACATTTACCCAAGGCATTTATTAAAAACTGGTTGAACTGGAAAAGCCTGAGCGAACATAGAGTTCATCAGATGGCTGTACTGCAAAACTAGTTCAGCTCGATTGCAAAGGGAAATTAGAAATACAAATGCTAGCCAGATAAAGATTTAATAGTCAAATCACAGACTTCAAATACTTTAACCTGATAATGTTTAAATGAATGAGGCTTTTGAGTAATTTTGCTGAACGAAAAACAAACTTACTGTCACTATGCACACCGGAAATTAATTGGTACTATTAGTAACAGCAATGATAAAGACTAATTTATGACATTCTTTGACATGGATGTATGATTGTCAAAACAAATGAGTAGTAATATATTTTTTAGATGCCAAAGAAGATTAGAAGACAGTGTCATTTGTAATCTTCACAATGTTTTTTATGAAAAATGTCAAAGCAAAAGTAAATTCATAAAACATTTGTAGTGTTAAATGCTGTTCTTTTGAATTTTCTATTCATTAAAGAATCTTGGGAGAAAAAAATGCTTGGTTCCACAAAAGTGCTCAGTTTATCCAAAATAAGAAATGCAACAACTGATAAACTGAATAGATTTTATTTGCTTGTGCCTTGAATAAAACATCTTTGACATGAGAGCATTAGAAAACGGTTCAGGTGTATTTACAGATCCACCATGTGTGGCATAAAAATACCAGCAAAATATATTACAATAAAATGATGGAATGATCTGTTCTCATAGCAAAACAAGCTACAATAAAAACGAGTCGTTCAGAGCCGATCTGATGTTTCTCATGATGGGTTACAAAAATGAATGGAAAAACAAGCATTTTCGCTGTTGGACCCTACGGTACATTTGTGTCAAATTACATCAACAGCTAATTGTGGAAGCCTATCTAACTGAAATAACATCACAATCTACCCATAATGCACAGCTGACAGGAGATCAGTGGCTGTTCCTCATGACAGCTTCTGATATTTTATCTATAAAAACACTCTGCTTCCTCTTCACGTCAAAGCATTGATAAAAGCCACTGAGATCATGGAGCTGAAAACAACGGAAGCAGAATAAAATCAGGATGTTAAGAGCAAGTAAAACACACGTCTGCATCAAGCATAAAATTGTCTGTCTGGCCCAAAACAACAGGAAAGATCAAATTGATCTGATAATACACTAAAAAATACATGATATTATGGAGCTGTAATTATTTTTCCAACGCTATAAATATTCAATGGCTAATTTCAAAGCATTTTAGCAAAGCACTCCATGTCCACAATATAAAGGTAGTTGAAATGGCTCTGGTTTGATGTTCAGAGAAACTGGATCCGAATAAAGCAATCAAGCGTCCTCTGAATACTGCTGGTGTGACTGTATCAGTGTGTAGTGTGGAAACAGACTGATTCAGATGAAACTCTTCACTATCGAATGATAGAAAAACGTTACTCTGCAAAACTGCGTGCAGATCAATAACGGGATGTTTCGGTCCATACACTGACACTTACACCTGCACAAAAATCTCATCTGCTTTTCCAGCGCTCGAGTGACAATTAAAATCATTTGAATCCTGTCCAATTAAAATGATAGAATTTCCTTGTAGACTCCCTGAAGCGGTACGGAGGCTCTGTGATTAAAAGAGTTTGTTCTTAGAAGAGCAATGTCTTTTCTCAGCATGTCTCTTTCTTCAGTCTGTAATTGGTTGTGCTTAATTATCTCCTGTGTTTGGGATGGTTGTGTGTCATAGCCCTCTGTCTCTATCAATCCTTTTTCTGGATCTCCTGGTGGCTTATTGAGAGAAGAGGAAATACAGAGATGTTCTGCTTCACATGTCTCTACTTCCATCAAGCACTTCCTGAAGAGGAAAAAAGTAAGGGCTGTCAATAGTTCAAAATAATCAATTAAAACTGACTAACATTACCTGTAGGATTTAAAATGAACGGCTAAAATTAAGATCTGATTCTTAAGTTTGACAGCCGTTAAACAGTCATATGGAAAAGGTTGTATAAAGATTATTTTGTGTTCCACTGAAATAACAGAATATGAGCATTAATGCTTCACACTATCATAATCCGGTCTTACCGTCGTCTCCATTGGTGAGCACCAGCGCCTGTAAGATATCAGACAGAGACACGATGCCTTTCACAACCTCCTGCTCATCCACGATCACTAACCTGTGCACCTAAGAAACAACACACACATCAGTCTGTGAGGTGACATGATCAGACAGTGAGCTACATATTCATCTGTCCATCCACATATACATGCACAACTTACAGACCCCAAGCATTTGAGCAGAATGTGTTTCTCACCTCAGCCTCCACCAGTCGGTTGATAATGGCCTCTAGCGTCTCACTGGCTCGGCAGGTGAGCACACCCTCAAAATACTGCGAGCGATGCTGGAGGGCTTTAGTCACGGTGATGTCCAGGTTATTGTATGTCTTCTCAGCGGCCAGATTCTGTGTGATGATAAGAAAACCAGATTGAGACACAAACACAGAAACCTTAAAGGAATAATTCACCCAAGAAAAATCCATAATAGTCCAAAAGAGCTCTAAACAAATGTGTGTGGACTTTAATGTGAGAGACAACAGGAGATGGGTTTTTTACTGGAGGAAATGTTATTATAGACTCATATTTTAGCCGGAAACAAAAGTTTGAAGTTAAAAACGTCTTGATGGATTTGTTCCTTGTGGATTATTGTGGCTCTCATTCACTGCAGAGAATCCATTGGAGAGCAAGTGATGGAATGCTACATTTCTCCAAATCTTTTCCTATGAAGAAACAAACCCATCTACATCTTGGATCAGCAAATTTTCTTTTGTGGGTGAAACTATTCCTGTAAGATATTAAATTAAGGACATAATAAAAACAACCCACAGCATTATGAGTATGAGATCATGTGCTGCAGTGGCTGCATTCACTCAAGCGGATCAATACGACAAACACCAGAGGCTTTAGACACACCGAGTCCAATCGAAACAGAAACACCATCACACACATTCGATAATCTCACACCACCAGCACAGCTCAATGTCCAGCGTTCTAGTTAGAAACAACAGACACAAATACACAAAACTTACTATAACGTCAAACTTGGAGTAGATGTCGACCACACGTCCTGTCGGCATAAACGAGAGAGAAATCACATCAAGTGAGGAGGAAGAAAATAAAACCACAGATTTGTAATTTACAATATATAAAAAGTAATGTATTAATTTCCTCTCACCATTTTCATCCACCACAGGAAGGGCAGACACTCTCTGATCCACGTAGATGCCGAGCGCGGCGTAGAGCGGCGTATCCGAGTGAACCACTGCGATGTTGTGAAACGTTCCGATGTTCAACTCCTCCAGCGTTTGAGACAGAAACGCAGGCTTGGGCATCTCAGATATCTGTCGGAGATCGTTAACATAAACATGAAGACTGTGTTTCTAGAAAGAAAACTAAATTCCTGTATTGTTGTGTCAACATATGAGTAATTTAGAAATAGTTGCTTAAAAAGTTGTAACAGAGTTAAAGCAAACGCTCTGTGACAGACCACTGCCAAATAAATGAATGTCTATATTTAACTTCCTGTGTCACAGGAAACATTCAGGGAGCGGTTACATGGCAGGAAACTTACAAAGAGCTTCAGGAATTTGAGGATCCTCTTGTGTGTCAGGATGTAGAGCGTGTTTCCTGTTAGAGGATCAATGACGGGTAATCTGTGGATCTTATGCTTCAGTAGAGATGAAACAGCATCATATATGCTGAGAGAGAGAAAAACATGAGGCGTAATCACGACTCTCTAACAAAAGCATTCAATCTGTCTCTTACAAACTCTTACCTGGCATTGGGCGATATGCTGACGAGAGGTTTGAAGGAGTCTTGCAAGTAGACCTCTATAAGAAAAAGAGAGATCAGTCACAGGCTCACATATCAGAGCATAGACCTCATGAATACACATACAAATCATTCCCACCTCGCCATGTTTCTATTTTGTGTTCTTCTAATTCATATATCTGGACCTAAAACAGAAAAAGAAAAAAAAAATTAAGTGCTCCTCAAAGAGACTTGAGGAAAAACATCAATGGGAGAATAACACATTTTACCAGAGGAGACTTGTAATAGCGATGAAGTATATTGATGAAATCTGTGATGGTCAGCATACCTACAATAGAAAGCAAATAAAGAAAACGAGGCATACAGTGCCCTCCATAAGTATTGGAACAGTAAAGACAAAATTGCTCTGTTGGCTATGGAGTCAAGACATTTACAAATATGATTAAAAGATGAGACAAAACTACAGAATGTCACATTTTATTATTAGCCGTTTCAACAGCATATAGAGGGCACTGTATGTTAAATTAGAATTACTTTCCAGTAACAATAAATTGTAAATTAGTTATTTAAAGCTGCAGTCCGTAACTTTTTTTTGGTTAAAAATGATCCAAAATCAATATTTGAGAAATTACATAATCAGCCACTTTAGCCCGATTCACAAAGGTTATCTTATAATATTGTTTTCTAATTTGAGTGGTACGGGTAGGTTTTTGTGGGAAATTTGAGTATGACACTGAGTCATTACGTCACGTCTGTAAACATAAAGAAGTTGTCCCGGCTAGCAGGCTATCGCATGTGAGGATCCTACAGGTGGCAGCTCATTTATAGCCTTTTCTCACAGCAGCTAGAATAATTAAATGTATCATTTTGATGGCGGACTGTAATCCAGAAAGGATTATGTGTTTATGAAACGCATGTGAAAAATTATTCTGCAAGAAACTGCAATTCCAGGTTTTCAAACATAGAGGGCGACAAAGAGTTAAACGTTACTGCCTGCAGCTTTAATTCAAATTAAATTTTTATATTATTATTACACCATTTCACAGTTTGAATCCAGTAAGATTTGAATCAAGTCTCTTCTAAATGCCTTTTCTGTCACTGACAAATTAATGTGGAAAAAATGTAACTGATCCCAAATATGGTTGTGTACATATATTTTATGTACACAAGTTTTTGGATGATGCAATCAAAGCCACATGGAGAGGGAAAAATAATAATAACACACAGTCTAACTTGATCCAATGATCCAATCAAATCACAATGGATCCAATCTACCCTTAATGATTTTCATTATGTAATATGAATTTGTGAATGCCGTTTAATCTTATCAAACAATCACACTATATTTACATTTCCAAAAAAAAATCTTGCTTACCAACAAAGCATTGTTTCTTGCTGTCCCAGAGAGGCGCTGCTCTCACTCCATTAGACACTAGAGCAAAGAACGCCTTCTTCACCTGGTAACCAGACAACCATAAATTAACCAGCAGGTACTCGGACAGCTTAAATGTCATGAATGTTGACACAAAGTACAGAACAAATATATCCAACCCCTAAAGTCAACATGAAATCAATACTGACCCCATGTGCCCGATTCGAATATCAATTATTCATATTATTCCATATATTGAGTGTGTGTGTGCGCAACTGCGCATGCATGTTAATTATATTTGATCAAAAAGTAATAATGTGTTCTTTGTCTTAAACAAGTTACCTCTCCTACTAAAATTACTTGATGCTTACTTGATGCTCTCCCTCAGGCCATCAAAGTTGTAGATGAGTATGTTTCTTCATGGCAACAGATTTGAAAAAATGTAGCATTCCATCACTTGCTCACCAAAGGATCCTCTGCAGTGAATGGGTGCCGTCAGAATGAGAGTCCAAACAGCTCATCGTATCTTGATGTATTTTTTTCTTACAAACATGCAGCTTTTTTCTTCTCAAGATTTTATTTGATGGACTGGAGTGGTGTGGATTATTGTGATGTTTTTATCAGCAGTTTGGACACTCATTCTGACGGCACCCATTCACTGCAGAGGATCCATTGCTGAGCAAGTAATGGAATGCTACATTTCTCCAAATTTTTTCTGATGAAGAAACTTGGATGACCTGAGGGTGAGTATCTTTTCAGCAAACTTTCATTTTTGGGTGAACTAATCCTTTAATGAGAAGTAAAATCAACTTTTTTTTGTTTCACACAGAAATTTGTGATATTATGGAAATAAATGGGTTGCAAACAAGGTTGCACAAGTAACAACATTTGATTTCTTCTGAGTACACACCTGTAGAGAAGTGTCAAATACCACTAACTTTGAGCTGGTGGGCACCAGGTCATAGCAGCGGTGGGATTTCATAAAGCGGGTGTAGACATTATACTCAGGATCTGGTTTGAAAGAAATGGGAATTTAATTTTTTTTTTTTTTTATTGCTTGAAAAAGCATAGGCTGAAACATTAAATCATGAACAAGCATTAAGAACAACCAATGAAAATATGAGAGAAAAAGTGTCGGAGAACAAAATGTCACTGGATCATATTTCTGTTGTCACTTCAGTCTCAGATTTTACTCCAAACACTGAAGTCAAACCCCTGCTCGGCTCTGTTTTCATATCTCGCACATGAGCTGCAGGTCATCGCAGGACTACAGTATCATCTTTATTTATTCACATTCTTACCCTCTATGTGCGCCTCCTTTTTACCGTCCAACTCATCTAGAACAGCAGGAACCTGAAAAACAGATGTCTGTGAACATTCAAAGCTCACTTTCATTTTTACATATGTGATCATTTTTCTGTAAATCCTCACACATGAAGCAATAGTTAGAAATATCACATTTTTAAAGGGATGTTTATTGAACTTTTAGAAAACAAACAAAATTCCTGATGGTCATATTTGATACTCGCTGATTTTTTCCAAAATATTATGCATGTAGTGTATACTCAAGTTGCTTCAGTCCAGTAAGTGTTCATTTTGAAATAATACTAACCTATTAGTTATTTTGCATTTATTATATAGGCTAAATATCAGTAAAGATTTCACAGCAAAAAGACACATGAACAACCTGAAGGTGGACTTTGTAAAATGATACTAAAAGACTATTTAATTGTTAATAAAATACTAAAGTAACAACAGCACATTTAAGTAAATGCATCCTTGAGTTCTCGAGTATTATAGTAACTGCAGTAGACTAGTGCAGTACTAGTGTAACAGCAGTTAACTAGCAGCACAGCACTAACCTAGTTAACCGCAGGCGAAGTGTATGTTAACTGGCTTCAAATGAATGGAAAGTACTACACGACACAATACTCATCTTACTAATAACACTCAACGCGCTAGCTTAACATTTTAGCCGATATTAGCTATTTAGTATATTATAACACAATCATAAACAAAAGCCGCCGTTAGTCAGTTAACGACTGACGGCTCTCAGATCAACTCTGTCTCAGTTTAAACTCGCACTACTTACACACTCCATGATCCATTCACGGTGTGAAGAAGCTAAAGATGTTTACTTCGAGTTCAGAGCCCAGAAATGTAGTTTAATTCGGTCTCCGGTAGCTGTGTTTCGTCTCTGGTTCCGTTCAACGATGAGGAAGACCGATGCGGAGGCCGCGACCGGATGTGACGACACACACGTGTGCGCGCTTCTACATAATAATAATAATAACAATGCGTAATCGTACATAATAATTAATCCTGGTTATCAAATAAATGAAATATTAATTATATAACAACACTATATTCTAAAACATATCTCGACCACAGTAGTGAGAGCCTAAGTGTGGCAGATAAACGTTGTATTTATATTTGTATTTATTTAATTTAAAAACAATTTACTTTAATTTACTTCAAACAAACGGAGCTCTATCACAATTTCATTCTCTGCTCAGAGATCCTTGACTTCGTATCCTGTAAATCCACAGGTAATATTACGTTCACACGACAGTGGTATGTGCTTCTGTGAAAGTTGTCTGGTGTGGGTCACTTTAAAGGAATAGTTCACCCAAAAATTACAATTAGCTTGAAATGTCCTCACCCTCAGGACATCTACGAGATGTAGATGAGTTTGTATCTTCATCAGAACAGATTTGGAGAAATTTAGAAAACACTTGCTCAGCAATGGATGCTCTGCAGTGAATGGGTGCCGTCAGAATGAGAGTCCAAACAGCTGATAAAAACATCACAATAATCCACACCACTCCAGTCCATCGGTTAACATCTGGAGAAGAGAAAAGCTGCATGTTTATAAGAAACAAATCCATCATTAAGATTTTTGAACTTTAAACCATCATTTCTTGCCAAAAATAAACAAGTCCATAATAACGCTTTCTCCTTTGGAAAAGTCTATTGTCTGTTGTCTCTTAAATTAAAGTACACCCACATATTTTTTAGAGCTGTTTTGGACTGTCTTTGATTGTAAGCGTGGCTTGATCTGTGTGATGACTTTTTCAGTGGAAAGAGCAATATTATGGATTGTGGACTTATATTTTAGCCAGAAGCAACAGTTTGAAGTTAAAAACTTCTCAAGACGTTAACTGATGAACTGGAGTGGTGTGGATTATTGTGATGTTTGCACTCTCATTCTGACGGCACCCATTCACTGCAGGTGAAGAAGTGATGGAATGCTACATTTCTCCAAATCTGTTCCCATGAAGAAACTAACGGTGATCCAATTTTCAGGAAATTTTCATTTTTGGGTGAATTATTCTTTTAATATATAGTATTAGTTTTCTTTTTTCGGTTTTGCTTTGTTTTGGGTTTTAATGATGCTTTTTTCAGAGGATTTGAAATGGATCAGAGAGTGATATTACAACACCTCTTGCTCAAGGTACTGCATATGTGAAATATTAATTGCTACTTGTAAAAAATAAGTGATTTATTCTTCAAGGGTGTTCTTAATGTCAAATTTACAAAACGTCTGAGACAACTTTTATGTTTAAACTGTGTGTTTGTTTAAGCAGACTGTATACAAACCTGCTTTACTGTATGCTTCACTTCCAGATGTGCCCGAATAATCTCCGGGTGAAAACTCTCAAAAAGGACAGCATTATTTTTGAAAAGCCATCTACAAAACCCAGGTGCACCCATGTTTCCATTACCTGACATTTAGGGAATCTAGGGAAAAATGGGAAATCCTCATCATATTGTTTCAAACCTGTATGACTTCTGTGGAGCACAACAGATGTTTTGAAGAACACTGGTGGAATGCCAACACTGGACCTCATTGGCTTTCATTGTATGGACAAAAATCATGCAGGTTTGGAGTAAATAATGACAGAAGGTACATTTTTGGGTGAACTATCCCTTTAAATCTTTGGTGTTGTTCTCACTGCTGCCTCTAGATGACAGTGTAACATTAGAGGAATCTCCATTAGTTCCACTGAAGTCCCAATAAAAGCCACACATCTGCTCTCAGTGTTTCACATTATTTTCATGTGAATAAACAAAGGCATGTGCACATATGTGATTAACATGTGAACCAGAACATGAGGGATGGAAATGCATGAACACACTACAGAAGTGCAAAATAAAATTATTTTAGATGAATAGGTTTAGCATGTTCAGGGGTGTTTGTTTTCTGCTTCTTTTATTTGCTCACGAAACGGTTTCCTTGTCCATCACTCGATATATGCTGACTTGACACCATCACATAGTAAAATATTATGTCAGATATTTTTCTAAATATTATCAAATCTTCTGTGTGATTGAATGAGTTGAACATACAGGATGCTTTTAAACAGATTTCAATCAATAATCTCATATTTCCTGCTGACACCACTAAGAAAATATATCCCAAAAACTGATTTTCCACATAACACATGGATTAATGCAGAAACCATATCATTTTTTTCTGGTGTTGCTAAAACAACCTACTTAAAATTAGTATTTATTTATTTTTTTTTAATCCTGAAAAATTTAACAATTTGTGATGGAGAAAATATACATAAACTATGAGCACAATTGCATTACAAATGTCAAATATCATAAAAAGAAACTCTAGAGCCTGTGTGTGTGATCTTGTTTGTCTCAGTTTGTGAAAAACAGAACAGGGAAAAGGAAAGAAGACCATCTTTGATGTTTTTATGTTTTTTTTATAATAAGGGTTTAAATTTGGCCCATGTAAAAAAATAAAAAAAAGTATCAATTAATACAGTTTAGTACTGATCATTCCCTCTATTGTACAGAAACCATGATTACATGCTCCTGACTGTTAAAAAGACGGTAGCGTCCTTTAATTACTGTATCATGAACTTTATTGTATAAAAATATAATTTTATATTAGTATGCAGGGCAATGCTTTACATATCAAAAAATTAATTTACACTGGTAATTTGAATTCAACTTTCTATAAGACAGGGTAAGTAGGACAGGCCAGTGGAGGATCGTCTGTGTGTGTGGAGGTTCATTCTGAAATTACTCTATTGTCAAACACTGCAAAAGCAATTAAAATGAAGTGAGAGTGTTTTCTGTCCTTCACTGTCAATGACACTCTGTGGCTCTGCAAGGAGGAGGAAATAATGAAAGAACATGTCCAGGACATATTTCATGCCAAAATCAAAAGTAAATAAGAAATTACTATGTATGATTCATATTTTGCTTAAAAATAATTCTCAATATTGTAAAAATGTATGTGCAGTGCGGGGACAGTTGTTATACTATTTAATAATTACAGGTTTGTAATGTTTGTATTCCCTGTGTGCTTTGATGTAAATTCAGGAATACATTTTTTTCTGGTTTGTTTGTTGTTGTTTTTTGCACAAGTAAGTGTCCAAGTCTACTGAAAAAACATGGTATACTGCCAGATTACCAAATTCAGTTACCATGGTATTTACACAGTAGACTACTCTAAAATGCTTCAAAAACATGGTATCTTACTTAAATATATACGCTGAATGATTTTCATATCCTTATACCATACTATTTACTTCAAACTTTAAAGAATACCATGAAAACACGGTTTTAACATGGTGGGGAAAAACATGGTAAAAGTATTTGAGAGTCTGTATGAATTTTGGCTTCACACTGCATGGTGTGTGCTTGTCAACTTTTGAGTTGTTTTTAAAACTTTTTAAAATAAGTTACACAACATTCAAATAATGTTTTTTACTTCAGTTTAATATCATTTAAATTGAAATGACTTATACAGCTAAGTTGATTGTTAAAATTTAAGGCAGCTATTTAAGTGTTTAAGCCCACTTCAGCTTTAAAGACTTCACTTTTCACTATATTTTAATGCTTTAATTAATTTTGTTTGACTGCCGTGTTTCATTTTTGTGCTGTTAGGGCTGTTTGGATTATTCTGTCCAGATCTCATTTTGGTGGAGAAGGATGACATTGAGATCAAACTATCTCTGATCCTGGCCATCAGCACGGAAACTCACTGTAGAAGAGTTGCTCTTCACACACACACACACACACACACACACACACACACACACACACAGAGAGAGCCGTGGGCTGAATGTCATCACAGCACAGCCTTTGTGAGAGTGGAGCCAGAGGCAGAAGCCGACAATTAATTTCTCGAAAAAGTGCTCTTTTAATTAAACAAATGGTCCTGAAAAATGGTGAGTGAGAACTAGTGTCATAATTCCCACATGTGGAGGAGTTCATTACTGTTCACAGAGCCGCGGGTGAACCGACCTCTGCTCGCACACACACACACACACACACACACTCACACACACACACATGTTGGGTTTCCATGTTTTATGGGGACATCCCATAGGCGTAATGGTTTTTATACTGTACAATCTGTATGTGCTATTGCCCTACACCAACCCTACACCTAAACTTAGCCCTCACAGGAAACATGCTGCATTTTTAGATTTTCAGAAAACTTTATGCTGTATGATTTATAAGCTTGTTTCCTCATGGGGACCAAAAAATGTCCCCACAAGATTAAGATTTACTGGTATTACTATCCTTGTGGGGACATTTGGTCCCCAGGACGTGATGAATACCAGGTGCACACACACACACACACACACACACACGCCTGCAGTTCTGCTCTGAGTTACCTTTAACAGTCAAATTATCATTTACTCACTTTAACATAAATAAAAAACACACTTCAGATGTCACAGCTCATGTGTACATGTTCAGGCTTTATTATATTGAATAAAATATTAAACTCACCATATAAGTCATATTATTACTAATAACCAGTACTTTGGCTTGAGCATAGTTGTTTATTTTGTCAGCTTCTACAATTAAAAAACTGTCAATTTATTAAAAAAATATCCAGATGTTTCTTATTTGTTGTTGTTTTTCTTCTCGGTAATATTGATTTAATTAATAATTTTCTGTGTCCTCGTATCTTTCCATCTTGTTCCCTTTTATATTCCCTTTATTTATTATTTTAATTGATCATTTATGAAAGATGCACAAACATAACTTACAACATGTGGTTAAAAGAATACAAAAAAGTAAAACCCCATTAACTATGAAAACCGTGGTCCTTAATGGCATCATCCTCCAGGAAGTGACATCATGTTGAAGGGAAATCAACATCACAGACATCAGCATTATCAATTGTGGTGTTACTTGGTTCATATCTCTGCCAAGAACATGTTTAAGAGTCTTAATGATGGATTTGTTTCAGCTTTTGTCTTCTCAAGTCATTAACTGATGGACTGGAGTGGTGTGGATTACTTATGGATTATTGTGATGTTTTTATCAACTGTTTTGACTCTCATTCTGACGGCACCCATTCACTGCAGAGCAAGTGATACAATGCTACATTTCTTCAAATCTGATGATGAGGATGAGGACATTTTCAGCAAATTTCCATTTTTGGTGCACAATTCCTTTAACTATTAGCTTGTTCCACTATAACCACAAACAAACATAAAGTCATGTTAATTTTGTCTTTAATACAGCAATGGTAGCACAAAGTCCAGATTCACACTGTAATGTGTCCATGTGTCCACTGCTGAAATGAAACGATCACAGCATCTGTCTGTCGACACGTCTAACGAGACTTTCATCCGACAGCTCTGGATCTGGTTAACAGCTGCCTGACATATGTGACGCCTTTACATCACTATTCTCCAAGGATTCCAGAATTCTTCACACAAACAACATCTTTGCGTCTCACTGTGGGAAATTAGTGACAATATAATGTGAGTTTTCAGGAAAGTCTGTCATTATGCCGGTTTGTGTTATATTTACACAAAAAAAACCTTAATCTTTTAAACACACATAAACAAACATAATACATGAATGTCAATAAACAAACACAATGAATAATGAAGTGAGATTCATTAATGTAACTTTTTAAATATGAATATGCATGAACTATTATTGAGAAGAAATCTCCTTTTGTTATGTAATGGAAAAAAGAGAGATAGAAAAAAAATTCCAAATATTATTGGAAAATTAAATATACCATTAAGATTTTGTCATGTGGAATTTTTATCATGACAATCAAGCACTTTCCACCCATAAATCCCCCTCAGAATGTCATGATCATTACTGTAATTATTATTTTAAATTGTACTATACTATAGATCATGTACTTGTTCTTGTTATTTGTTATGTCATTAACTTAAAACGTTTGATGTATGAATTCATCTTAAACAATGTTGTTTTAGTAGACTATTTAATACTATTATAGTATTTATTCATATTTTGAATTAGCATTTTTTTTCCATTTTCATCTTAATTTTAGTTTTATTGCTTTTGTCATTTTATTATATTTGTGTTAGTGTTTGTAGCCTACTTGTATTTTATTTCATTTAGTAGCCATGCAACATTGCTCATTTCTAATTTTTTTTTATTTTTTTGTAAGTTAACTTTCTTTAGTATAATGCTTATAATTATAGCATTTTATTTCAGCTTTATTTAAATAAACAGAAAAGTTAATTTTATAGTTTTAGTTTCAGCTCATAACATTTCTCTCACATTAGCAGTGTGAGGCCTGAGGTTTTGTCACATTTCAGGACACAGCGGTCCGGTGGCCCTCAGGAACCTCCAGCTGTCTGTCACCCTACACACACACACACACACACACACCAGCACTCAACAATACTACATTTACCCACAACCACCAAACGAAACTGCCTGCAATTCAGTCTAACTCGAGCTGAGCAGTGCTAATGTTTGCGGTGAGAATCGTGCTAATGTTAGCGGGCGCGATGTCGTTGTTTACTGCAAGCATGCAGCTGTGAGTGCAGAAGATGCTCAGATTTGCTTTCACACAGCCAGGAGCGCATCAGAGAGCAAGACGCGATGTCAGACATGCCTCGGTCCCGCTGCCGCAGGAGCACGCGACGCGGTTAAGAATAGCAGAAGTCACGTCGCATCAGATGCAAGCGCTCGGCGTGTTTGGCTGCGTCTCCCCTCCTGCAGTGATTATCTGCTGCCGTTTGCATGCTGTCACTCTTCCTCGGCTCTGCGCTGGAGCACTGGGCCTCAGGTTGACAGAATCCCGTGGAGGGGCCCGATCGCGGACCCTTTATTAAAGTGATTCTGTTACAATGCGCGGTTCCCCGTGGACTCTGTGCTTATTGTGCAGTGGAAACATCTCTTCTTGTTTCCTCTCTATGTCATTTAAAAAAATGTGTTTTTGGTTTATTGACTAAATTAAAGTAAAAACCCACGTATATGTGTATTTTAATGCAGCAAAGGCACGCAAAGGCTGTGCCAAAATGTACAGTATGATTGTGCTGTCTTTTTTTGCTCATATTTTAAGGGACCAAATGCATTGCTACAAGCTAAAATTGCAAATCCATATGGTGTAGTCGAGGGAATATGCATAGCATACTGTTCAAAAGTTTAGAAAGGAACAGTAATATTGTGAAATATTACAATTTAAGCTGTTTTGTCTTGTAATATACTGTAAAATGTTATTTATTCCTGTGATCCAGCATCATTACTCAGTCTTCAGTGTCACAAGATCCTTCAGAAATCATTCTAATATTTGCTGCTCAAGAAAAAAATCTGATTATCATCCATGTTGAAAACAGTTGTGCTGCTCAATATTTTTGTGGAAACATTGATACATTTTATTTTCAGGATTCTTTGATGAATAGAAAGTAAAAAAAAAACAGCATTTATTGAAATATAAATTCTTTTAAACATTATAAATATGTTTACTGTCACTTTTAAATAATTTGATGCATTCTTGCCAAATAAACTTCCTGAAGGGTATAGTAGTGTGTACAATATATCTCCTGATTGGATGTTTCTCCATATTTTTCTCCAGGGTCCCATAAGCCTATAAGAGACATGCAAAGAGACCAAAAATGATACTTTCAATATTTACTCACTCTTGTGGCCTTTTTAAATCCCAAATTACTTTCTTGGTACAAAAAAAGATGTTTATGCTGCTTTTTCTCAGCTCTGAAAAGGACAACATAAAACATATGACTTGTGCACTATATATCAGATCTTCAGAGAGTCACAGACACCACTGTATGTGACTACAAACTACTCAAAGCCATATTTCTGTGATTATACACTGAATATAATATTAAATAAAATCCCAGTCTCGCATATGAATGAGGAAGTATTTTTCAGTGAGATGTGACGTGTGTGTTTGCCTGTCTCTCTCTGTCACGCATCTTCAGCACCTGGCCTTGTCCAGAGCAGCTATTAGCCTCCCAGCTAATGGAGACTCGCTGTAGATGGTCTGAGATGTGATTTTCCTCAGATCACGGCCAAGGACACAAAGATCCCCAGAAGCTCAAAAAAAAAAAAAAACAGCCTGAGACACAGAGTACAGTGTGTGTTTAGTTTCATAAAGCTGATGTGTTTAACATGATTAACTAAGTGTTTATTTTGGTGGACAGTCTCTTTCTAGACCGCATTTGATTGGACATTAATTTAGACACGCCCACCAGTGCAAGAAGACATCATCATAAAAATTATTTAGGACATGTCAAATAAAAAAAGAGATTTCTTGATGTAGAGTATAGAGTTGAATAAAGGTAGATAATGTACAGTAACTCAAACAATCCCATGGCAAAACTGATATTTTTATATATATTTTAAAAACGAATATAAAATTTATAAAAAAGTATATTTGCTAAATGTGTTTCAAAATATATTTATGTCAATATATTTTCTACCAATATATTTTGGGGCTTATATATATTTATATACACTGTAAAAAAATAAAAAATAATCGTAAAAAAACGGTCAAATGACTGGCAGCTACGGCTGCCAAACAAAAACCGTAAAATTAAGGTAAAATATCTTAATTCAAACAAGGAAAAACCTGTAAAATAACAGGGTTTTTTTCTAAAACTTTTAATGAAAAAAAAAATGACACCGGTACTGTCTTCCTGATGGTAGGAGCTGGAAGAGACTGTGGGAGGGATGGGTGGAGTCCTTCACGATGCTGTTGGTTTTGCTGGAGCATCGTGTAAGGAAAATGTCCAGGATGGAGGGGAGAGGGGATCTTTGATCTTTGCAGCTGTGTTCCCTGTCCGCTGGAGGGTCTTGCCGTCAGCAGCAATTCAGTTCCCGTACCAGACAGTGATGCAGCTGGTCAGCACACTCTCAATGGTGCCTCTGTAGAATGTGGTGAGGATGGGTGGAGGGAGACTTGCTCTTTTCAGCCGGTGGAGAAAGTGTAGGCGCTGTTGTGCCTTTTTGGAGAGTGACATGGTGTTGGTGGTCCAGGTGAGATCCTCTGTGATGTGCACCCCCAGGAATTTAGTGCTGCTGACTCTCTCCACAGTCAGGCTGTCGATGGTCAGTGGGGGGTGGTCAACGGAGTTTCTTCTGAAGTCCATCACAACCTCCTTTGTCTTCTCCACATCGAGGGACAGATTGTTAGTGCCACACCATTCAGCCAGCTGTGCCACTTCCTCTCTGTAGTGCGTTTCATCGTTGTTGCTGATGAGACCTACCACTGTTGTGTCATCAGCAAACTTGATGATGTGGTTGGAGCTGAACTTGGCAGTGCAGTCATGGGTCAGCAGTGTGAAGAGCAGCGGGCTGAGCACACAGCCTTGTGGGGCACCTGTGCTCAGTGTGGTAGTGCTCGAGGTGTTGTGGCCGACACGGACTGTCTGAGGTCTTCAGGTTAGAAAGTCCAGGATCCAATTACACAGGGAATTGTTAAGGCCCAGCAGGTTTAGTTTATTTATGAGCTGTTGTGGGATTATTGTGTTGAATGCCGAGCTGAAGTCAATGAACAGCATTCTAACATAGAATTTATTTATTTTCTAGGTGGGTAAGAGCCAGGTGGAGGGTGGAGGAAATTGCATCGTCCGTAGAACGGTTTGGACGGTATGCAAACTGGAGCGGGTCGAGTGTGTTGGGGAGGCTGGTTTTGATGTTGTGCATGACTAGCCTCTCATAGCACTTCATCATGATTGGAGTCAGTGCTATGGGACGGTAGTCATTTAGACAGGACACAGGTGATTTCTTTGGTACCGGTATGATTGTTGTGGATTTGAGACATGTGGGGACGACTGCCTGGCTCAGCGAGGTGTTGAAGATATCTGTTAGGACATCTGTCAGCTGTGAATAAAAGTGGTTGAGTGCATCGGGGAGGGGTGTGCCATCATCACAGGCCTGTGGCGGGGGCTTGTAGTCAGTGATGGTCTGAATGGCTTGCCACAGGCTCCGTGTGTCTCTGCTGTCTGTGAAGTGATTGCTGATTTTTTGAGCATATGACCGTTTTGTATTTTTGATACCACAGGACAGATTGGCTCTTGCTGTTTTGAGGGCTGCTTTATCTCCTGATCTGAATGCTTCATCTCTGGTCTTTAGCAGCCCACGAACCTCTGCTGTCATCCATGGCTTCTGGTTTGCACGTGTGTTGATGGTCTTGGTGACTGTCACATCATCAGTGCACTTTTTGATGTAAGCAGTCACAGTTTCAGTGTACTCATGCAGGTCTGTGTGGTTGTTGTAGGTAGCTGCCTCTTTAAACATGTTCCAGTCTGTGTCCTGCAAGCAGTCCTGTAGTGCTGAGGTGGCATTATCTGGCCATACTGTGATCTGCTTTTGAACCGGTTTGGCGAGTTTGAGAAGTGGTCTATATGCTGGGATTAGCATAACAGTGATGTGATCCGAGTACCCGAGGTGGGGGCGGGGTACAGCCTTGTAAGCGTTTTTTACTGTTGTGTAAACAAAGTCCAGTGTGTTGTTTCCCCTTGTTGCAAAGTTCACATGTTGGTAGAACTTTGACAAAACTGTCTTTAAGTTTGCGTGGTTGAAGTCACCAGCTATGATGAAAAAGTCATCAGGGTTATTTTTTTGTTGTTCACTGATGGCGCTGTACAGTTCACAAAGCGCGTCCTTAATGTTTGCACACGGGGGAATGTAGACTGCGACGATAACAATGGCCGTGAACTTCCGCGGCAGATAGAACGGTCGACACTTCACAAACATAAACTCCACCAGCGATGAACAGTGTTTTGATAATACCGCAGCATTGTTACACCAGTCTTTGTTGATATACACACACAAGCCACCTCCGCGGGTCTTACCAGATAGTGATTAATCTCTAGCCGCTCGGTAGTTGGTTAGCCCGTGCTGCTGAATGGCGGAGTCTGGGATGTTGTCGTTTAGCCATGTTTCGGTGAAAACAAACACACAACAATCCCTTGCCTCATGCTGTGTAGGCCGACTGAGTTGAATTAAGTCCAGTTTGTTTTCCAGAGAGCAAACATTTGAGAGCATGAGTGTTGGAAGAGCCGGTCTTGTGGGGTTAGCTCTTAGCCTGGCTCGTTTACCTCCGCGCTTACCGCGCTTCCGTCACCTCTCATACCGCTTGCGACGCTGCCTTGTCTCGAGGTCCGGCTCCAGCAGTAAACAAAGGCCTCGTAGCTTCTCAGTAGCCGCCGGTGAGAGTTGTTGTTCATACGCGTTGCCGATATCCAAAAGGCTTTGGCGATCATAGATGTGTTTTGGATTGATTTCCTTGCGAGTTAGTGGTAATTTTAAACTATTTGGAGACGAACAGATGACATTAAAAGACATAAAAGCACCGTCTTTGGGACCCGGAGCAGCCGCTGCGTCTGATCGCGCCGCCATCTTGAGAAGGTTTTCGTATCAGTATCAGGTATTCGTATGTGTCGTATCAGTTATATCCATTACTTCTGTATTCTGAATCTTGCATTCGATGATGACACACACAAACCAGGATGAAGACGAGGGAGCTGACTTTGAGAGAAAAGCAAGCAATTTGGATGCTAAAAGAAAAGAGGAAGTCAGTTAGTGCTCTAGCAAAAACAAAGGGCATGGAGAAATCAAGAGTTTTGAAACCACCAGCGACACCAGCAACCAACAATGACCTGATCGGCTGAGAAAACAACAGTAGTTGATGACAGACAAATCATAAAAGCTGTGAAAATGAATCCTAAAACACATCTCTGAAAAATCATCAACAACTTCCAGAAAGCTGCGGTGATGCTCTGAAACTCTACTGTCCTCAGGAGACTTTGACACAGAATTACAGATGCTACACAGCAAGATGCAAACCTCTGACCAGCACCAAAAATAGAAAGGCAAAGGTGAAAGCACAAAGGTGAGCAAGAAGAGTTTTGTAACTGTGTTTATGGACCGATGAGACAAAGATGAACCTTTATCTAAGTGATTGGAAAGCAAAAATGTGGAGAAAAAAAGGGAACTGCAATGATCCCAAGCATACAGCCTCATCTGTAAAGCATGGTGGAGGTGGTGTCGTGGCATGGGCATGCATGGCTGTCTCTGGAACAGGCCCTCTCAACTTTACTGATGACTTAATGTATGATGACAGTAGCAGAATGAATTTGGAAGGGTACAAAACCATCTTGCCTACCAATATTCAAGAAAATGCCAGCAGATTCATTGGGAAGTGCTTCATATTGCATCAGGACAATGACCCAAAACACCCTGCCAGTTCAGTCAAGGAATTTATAAGGGCAAAGAAATGGAAAGTCTTAGATTGCCCAAGTCAATCTCCAGATTTAAATCTGATTGAACATGAATTTCAGCAGCTGAAGAGGAGAGTAAAGACAGAAACTCCCCAAAACAAGCAACAATTGGAATTGGCTTCATTAAAGGCTGGGAAAAGCATTTCAAAGGATGAGACCAAGAATCTGTTGAACATCAAATTTGCATTTATGCTAAAAGTAGGCTATACTGTAGAATTGGAAATTTTCTTGCCACTGAAATACATTTTGTAATATATTTTGGTATGTGAAGGTTGAAACTAAATATATTTTTTAAATTCAAAAAATTATTTCATTAAACTTCATGGTTTAGTTTTTTTGTTTGTTTGTTTTTTTTAACTGATTTATGTATTTTTTTTTATATGGGCTTCGGAGCACATATTTGAGTTCATTATGAGATCTCTAAAACATCTGAGAAGCAGGAGACTTCTGAGGAAAATCTCCATTTGAGCTCCATTTAATCTCATTGCTGTTAAAGGTTTGACAGGCTCAATTTGAATGCCTTTTATATCAAATTATACACAACACAATACACGGACTCTTTCTGATTGTATAACAGTAGTATATCTCCAGCTCTGATGGGGACGTGTTTGACACGTGTCGACTCTTTATGTCACGTCTGTCCTATTTCTTCACGCAGTGATGTATACGAACTCTTTGATGGGGAAAAAAGATTTACTTTCAATTAAAAGGCTCTGATTGAAAAAAGACCATTTCTACAAACTTCATTCTTCATCAAGAATCCAATTACCGTGTAAAAGGGAAAGTGTAAAGAGTTTTTATTGAATGTAGTTGGTAATGATGGACTCTGAAGGTAATAACTCTGCCAATTAGCCGTTTTCATTTGATTTAGACTGACTTCATGATCTCTCTCAATATCAATTACATGGAAAGCTTTCAAAGCGCTTCTTCACCGTGAGACGGGCAGAGGAGAGTCTAATTAATGCATTCCAACCAGTTTTCATTTGCGGGTTAATTACCAATTCACAGTTTCTAGGTCAAACACACCATGTCTACTGTCATACAAAATGACTCTTTGACAAAGTGCTGTGGCTATTTGGATTTTAACAAAGAACATTTAATAACCTATCTATTGTACAATGCTACACATTGTTATAACTATTTTAATTGACGAGTTTTACAGAATTTATTCTACACTACCCAACACCACCATCACTTTTGTTATTTATTGCCTGCCTTATCTAAGTTAGTTATGTAAACTTGCATTATTATTATTATTATGATGATTGTTCTTGTTGTTGTGTATTTTATCTTTATTGTCAAAAGTTTTGCAGAATTCTGAAATTGCTTCTGTATTTAGTGATCCTGAAAATAAATAATTTCATGTTCATGTAAGTCATGCTCCTAAAGATCTGTCAGCTGATTGATTGACAGTCGTCACTTAATGTCAGCGAGTTTATTTAGTGCTGAATAAAGCAGAATATTCAGCATTTTCAAGACTTTTCTGTGCATTGAATTTGCCACTTGAAAGCAATTCTGTTTCTACCTTAATATGTGCAAAAGTACACAACTTCTGTTTTTGCATTTACAGTATAGTTTACCTTCAAAAGTTAGCAATGCATTACTGTGGATATTGTTGGATATGTTGTTCTTATCATGTAGGATTAACTAAAACCATTAAAAAATATAAAAATAAATTAAATCAACTTAAATAAAATCAAATATAAACTTATTTTAAACTTTTTAGCTAGCTGCCAAGGCAACATTTCTTATTTTCTTTAGGTTTAATTTGATGTACTAAAATAAATACTTTTAAATATAAATGATCAATATTTAAAAAAAGTCACAACACACTAAATAATAACAAAATGACCATTTTTTAAAACCAAAATGAAAATGAAAACGCAAAATATAAAAATACAGTATTTTCTAAATATTACTAAAAGTAATAATAGTATCTCAATTTGTACATAAATAGCAATGCTATGATCAAATTATTCTCATTTGTAAGTTGCTTTGGATCTAAAAAACACATGCTACATATACAATCTCCAAAGACTTTTTAATATTATTAACATCATTGTTACTATGGTTTACTTTAGTCATGGGTAAATGCAATTTTCAGTGCTAAAAGTGACTCAACAGTCAATGGATGTGATCTGAAGGTCTGCTGCTTTGCCCTGTCAGCAGGGGTCAGCGTTGCTGTGAAAACTGATCAACTAGAATTCAAAGTGGAAAGTGAGGACAGTGGCCAGCAGCACTGGATCAACCATCAGAACAGTTTAAATCTATCTATCTGTCAGTCCAGTAACAGTGATTTATATGCCCATTTTATATGCACAATAAAAAAACATTAGATATTTTTGTTGGTCGTAAATCTACACATTTACCATGCATATGTAATGCAGAGTTACGCAGCCTCTTCTCTTTGCATTTGCATCTACGGAGTTTCTAATTACTTTCTAATTACGCACTCTTTTGTATTTGTTTGTGCCTCATTCATAGTCGGTGAATGAGGAGATAGTGCTGTGGATGGGGTATCGTTGTGTGTGTGTGTGTGTGTGTGTATGGCTGCTGCAGTGATTGATGTTGTTCTTTAGCGGAGTGTGTTTGCTGTGCTCAGGGAGCTGCAGTCCAGATCTCTGTTTATTTGTGGTCAGAGAGCCGTTCAGTCAGGGGCCGCGGCCCTCAAACAACTCCATCCTCTCAGCCCACCGCTGGGTCACTGTGTGCTCAGACACCGGCCTGATACGAGCGCAGCAATAAAGAGCACGATATTAACACACATCAAAAACACTCTTCACCCTGAGGAACATCTTATTGCTCAAAGGATGCTCTTTTTCAGCTTAGGAGATTTAACGGACCTCATGCTTATCTTTCATTGAGGTATCAACTTTAAGAATCTACCATTTAAGAGTTTAGGGTTGGTAAGATTTTTTAATGGGCTTGAAAGAAGTCTCTTCTGCGCACCAAAGCTGCATTTATTGTGAAATATTATTGCAATTCAAAAAAAGCTGTTTTCTATGTGAATATATTGTAAAATGTATCAGAATCAGAATCAGAATTAGCTTTATTGCCAGGCATGTTTGCACATACAAGGAATTTGTTTTGGTGACAGAAGCTTCCACAGTGCAACAGAAAGACAGCAACAGGACAGGACACAGATAATAAATATGCAAAATAGCACAAACACAATATACAAAATAGACAATTTAGTATGTACAGGTATGTTAGGTGCAAATTTGAAATGTAATAATATGTGTGTTACTGTAAATAAATAAATGTATGATAGTGTTGTGTGTTTCATGTTTATTGTTAAGAGTTCAAGTGTTCATGAGATGGATTGCCTGAGGGAAGAAACTGTTCCTGTGTCTGGTCGCTCTGTAGAGCTCTGTAGCGTCGACCAGACGGTAACAGTTCAAAGAGGGAGTGTGCTGGATGTGAGGGGTCCAGAGTGATTTTAACAGCCCTTTTGCTCACTCTGGATAAGTACAGTTCTTGGAGACTAGGGAGGGTTGTACCAATGTAATTTATTGCTCCAATCAAAGCTGGATTCCAGTCTTCAGTGTCACATGATCCCTCAGAAATCATTCTAAAATGCTGACTTGCTGTTCAAGAAACATTTCTAATTTTTTTTGTTGAAAACAGCTGTGCTGACATATTTTTTGTGGAAACTGTGATGCATTATTTCTTTCAAGATTCTTTGATGAATAGAAAGTTCAAAAGAACAGCATTTATTTAAAATAAAAATCCTTTGTAACATTTCAAATGTCTTTACTCTCACTTTTGATCCATTTGAATTGATTCTTGCTGACCCCAAACATCTGAACAGGAGTATACTGTAGAATTATAAAATTAATGTGAATTTGATGCTACATGTTTGCATTCATATTGAGATGACTGACTTTGGATTGCAGAACTCTCTTGGAAAATCTGAGCACAGATCGAGACACTGCTGATTACAGAGGTCAGGACAAACATCTGAGAACCAGATGACCAGGACAAATCTCAATGCTATCAAAAAAAAGCATATTATACAGATCTTATGTGATTTTTGAGAATAGAATATTTCAACCAAAAATAAAAAGCTATGCCTTTCTGCTGAATATAAAAATAGATATTGTAATTGCAATTGAGAAAAAAAAAGATTTTTGCACATAAAAAATCTCAGATTACTATGTTACTAAGAGTAATTTGCATGCAGTTGTGATCAGCCTCAGATCTGCGGCCGTGCTCACGTTGAATGATGGCAGCGGGTGTTTTGCTTGTGGAGTCATTCGGTCACAGTCTCTCTCTGTGTTTTTCTCTCAGGTTCTGCTCGGCACAGCGAGTGAAGAATGATGTGCTTTGCTCTGATGTAGGAAAATAAACCTTTCTAATGTGACATGCCGCTCTGCCCCAAGGAAGAGAAAGGCCAAACAGAAATCAACAGGGCCTCCGTGTCGCCCCCTCAGCCAACTCCCCGAGGGGCTATATGGTTTACACCACTGGGCAAAAGGGCCCGGGACTCCGGGGAAAAATCAGACCACATGCTCGCTGAAATGGGACAGAGAGGGAAATATTTATATTCTCAAAGAAACAAAGCAGTGAGCCGAACTCTGTCTGAGAACAGTGTTTGTGGCCAAACCTTTCAGCACATATCATTTCCTATCATGATACTTACTCAAAAAACAGACTTGATTTGGTGTGAACACATCACATCGGACGTATTGCATTAACAGAAGGTTCTGGGGTTCAATACATTAGCACAAAAAACTATTTTAAAACTATTAAAAAGTCAAATTTATAATAATGCACTAGTGATGTGTATGGGATAAAACATTGCACGCTGTAATAAATGTCATTCACATGTGTTCAAAAAACATTTTTTTTTTAAAGAAATTAAAACTTTTACTGAACAAAAGTGACATTTATAATATTACAAAAGGTTTCTATTTCAAATAAATGCTGCTCACTTGAACTTTCTATTCATTCACAAAAATATTCAGCAGCACAACTCTTTTTAATATTGATAATAATCAGAAATGTTTCTTGAGCAGCATCTTAGAATGATTTCTGAACAATCATGCTGAAAATTCAGATTTGATCACAGGAATAAATAACATTTTACAATATATTCACATAGAAAACAGTTAAATCTTAATAATATTTCACAATATTACTGTTTTGACTATTTCTGATCAATTAAATGCAGCCTCGGTGAACAGAAGAGATTTCTTTCAAAATCTTACCAACTCCAAATTTCATAAAGTTTCATAAAATAAGTGGAATAATATAAAAAATGGGCTGCTGACAAAAAGAAAGAACAAGGAAAACTTGAAAGACAGCAATTAAAGACAATTAAAGTCCATTTGATGATTTTAAAAGCTTTCAAAAAAGAATCTGTCACTGGTAAAACACCCACTATTATATAATGAAATCACAGTAAATGATATTATTATTTTCCAGTGTATATCGAAATTTACAGCATCTAAGAACTAACCATCTAAACCCTGACCGCCTGGAAATATCCACCTATTGGTAACCAGAAATAGAAAAATAGTCCTCAAAAGGACAATTTAGACAGCTTTACATTTCACACAACACCTTTTTTACAAGCTGCACCCTTCAGAAAGTCTAGTCCGTTACAGAAGTCCACTGTAAGTGCATTAATGTAAGCACAGCTGAAATTACTGCACTATAGTGCTTTCATTGTTCTGAAACATTGAGCTTTACATTCCTTTAGTATCCATTCGGCTCGTCTCATTTTGCATGGCTAGTTTCGTTTATGCTTGTAAAAGTCTCACATTTGATCTGTTGGTGTGATGTTGATCCCGACTCCTTTTTCTCACACCCCATAAGTCTAAATGACGGCGTAAGATGATTCACACCTGCATACTGATTTATAACCTCCATTAATAAAAGACAAAATTTGCAGAAAATAGCCAAAAATGACTTTTTTCTTTCATTGAACATAAAGGAGATATTCTATAGATTGTCCAAGTATTCACAGTATTCCACAGTGATGATGGTTTGTACCGCAAAGATTCAAAAAACATTAGTTATAAAGAGGGTTTTAAGGTCTCACACACACAGTCCTTTCCCCCTGTGGTCACATCTGCATGAGTTTGTTTTATAAAGGCTGCTCTCTCTGTCTGTCATTACCATCTCACCCCAGGTTAATGGCGCTCTTTTAAAATTAACGACCCTTAAAGATATACAAGCTCTCCAGGTTAAAGGCGTGATATATGATTTTTTCTCTAGTAATTACCTTTAGCTGAGCAGCTTCCCCCATTCCCCCTGCATGACGAGAATAATGTGGGATTGTGTTTTTGTAGTCTAGTGTTTCTTACGAGAGCTCCTTCGGAAAGACAAAATGGTCGCAGCACGCTTTGTGCGGCGGAGAAAATGAATTATTTCCACAATTCAAGGGGCTTTTGAACAGAAAAGGTCCAATTATTCTGTCTCTGGTGGCATTGATTCACAATACTGTCACATTTAGCTGCGGTGTGATATTTAACGGTGTGTCAAGAGCGGCACTCGCCTTCAAAGGCCTCCGCTAAAACGCTGATCACAGCTTCGGCGGCGCCATCGACGAATTTAACTGATTAACAATACGGAGGTCTCGAGGTCAGCTGCGGAAAAGACATCTTAGTGAGGTTCAATACCGTTTCACATAAGAGAAAGTCTCCACAAACTCTCTTTTCAAACTGCGGCTGACAGCCACTCTCTTCTCAGACGAGGGCAGGCCTGCGGGAGGAGAATGGAAAAACGTGCAACTAGCACTTTGCGCCGCTGCCGCCTATCTGATGCGCAGCCAGATTGATCTCCTATAATGCTTCGTCTTGATGAGACAATGAAAAATGCCCCCCGCCACCGGCGTGTCAATATGAGCGCGGGAGATGCGGCGGCTTTTTATTTAACCCGTTTTTTCCGTTAGATGATGGCTCTTGTTACATTTTCACTGCCTGCCTGTCAGCCTGACAAAGCAATATTCGGCTTCTCCCGCGTTTCCTGGTCGGTTTCATTTATTTCAAAACACCATTTCACACACGACTGACTTTAACAAGGCCTTATACACTGTAGTAGAGGGCGAGTCGAGGAGATAGAATTGTGACAGATACAACATTTTTTACCGTGAAAATATAGAATATTGTAAATAGCAAACTCCATAAACTTGGCAGAGCTTTCTGTCTTTTGTTGGGTGTTTGGATGCTCCGCTTCCTCTATGCGGCATGAAATAATATCAGTTATTGGCTGGTTTTTATGGTTTCTTTTGTGTTTTGCTTCTTTGAAACAAGCACTTTGCTGTTTGACGACTCGCAGGAAAGTGCAAGACTTGATCTTCTCCGATGAGTTTGCAAACAGATATTTCAGTCATTGATCATATGATGAAAAATCTTGAAATAAAAGCATATAAGTTTCAGAACTGGAAACTTCCTACCAGGCCATGAGCCACTAAATCAATCCGAACTTCCACAGCTTCAAACATCTGATGACAGATAAATACATCTATACACGTTTGACCACATTTGGTGATCAGAAACGTGGCCTATCTAGTCATAGTGAGGTAATAAGCAGGATCCAACAGCACATGAATATTCTACTAAAGGGTTAGAAACAAGCAGATTACATTTAACTTTAACAAGGTCCCCTGATCATTTCAGCCTGATCCAATGAAAGTTTTTCAACGAATGCATTTTTTTATATTATGTTGACGTATTTCCATATTGAAACTGGGATATCCTCACAAAATTGGTAGTATTTTCATGTAATCTATATTTTATACCGTACCTTTAAAGGCAAAATACTTTGAAATAATGAAGATTGGTGGCTTAAGCATCACTCTCACCAAAGTCCCTTTTGAGGAAAAAATCTTGAAAACTGATTTACAGACTAACATTTAAATAACATATTTAATTTGGACAAAAGCATCTGCTAAATTAATTAATAGTTTTTAATATTTTTAAATAAATAAATTTTTCAATATCTTCTGTTTCCCTTCCCTTTACGTTTTAGTAGTTTTGATTTGAGTTTGTCATTTTTATAATAGTAATGATAATTTTTTATTTATTGCTTTTTAATTGATTTAGCTTTAGTTATTGTATTACAACTTTTGCAACTTGTAGAGTTTGGCCTTGACTTGTGCCAGTAGGTATTGAGCACCATTGAGTTTTGCACTCACATTACACTGCACACAAAATGCTTCTGATAGTAACTTTCTTCCATTTAGTTGTGCACTATATCAAGCGCTCCGACTCTGTTTTTAATTTGAATATTGATGTTGTGTCTAATGTAGAGGTGTGCAGCTCATTGGTCATAACATGGTGCCTGAAACGGCTCCAGTGGGAGCCTGCAGGGATTTTTTCCTCTCTATTTCTCTCTCTCTCTTTCACTCAATTTCTTGTTCTCTCTCGTCTGCATCGCTGCTTTGGGTGAAACACGGCGTGGCTGACATATCAGTGCTGTTTATTAAGAAACGAGTCTATCAGGTCTCATAAGCGGCTGCTCATGGGCGGCCCATCTTGTGTTGCTTCCGAAGAGTGTCATCAATCTTACACCGGCTGTCCTGATGCATGATGGGAGACCACAGATACCTCTCCCTCTCCGTATGGGACTCGACAGGAGAGGCAGGTACAGTATGACGGCGCTGCATGCTTCACTGAACATAGAGAGAGAGAGACTTAGCACATAAACACTGGACATGTAAAAGACGGCAAATCTTTAAGCACTTCATTCTTGTGAGCCAGTTAAATCATTTTTAATTTTAAGTTTTCAATGAATGGGGTTGATTTAAAAAAAATTATATTTTAATGTAATATTAATGGTAACCTTGCTAACATTCAAGAGAGAGTGATTTTTTATGCTTAAAAAATACAAAATCTTTATGAAAGCAATATCTGGGACACCAAAAACATGAAAATCCCAGGAAACTTCCTGCTGTGTCAAATAGCAGTAAAAAAAAAGATAGAAGAGTGAAAGATAAAGATAAAATAGTGAAAATGTAATAAATATTGGGACTTTTGGGGGAAAAGTTAATGTTTTTGACTTAATCTCTGAAGGTTCTTTATTTCATAAAATAGAAAACTTTTTAAAACCCTAATAATGCATCCCACATTACTTACGTAATTCTGTATTGAATATTTATAAAGTTAGTTCACCCCAAACATTTAAATTCTGTCATTATTTACTCACTCTCGTCGTTTGTGACTTTTGTTCTTTTCTGGAACATAAAATAAGACATTTTGAAAAATTGAAAAAACCATTGACCTCCATTGTATGATCAAAAACCATTTCTCAATGACTCAGTCATCAAGATGGTCACTTGTATCTTTTCTGAATCAAGTTTTTTGAGTCAATCACAACCATATTGTGAATATAATAATGCCTGTGAAGGGACTGTGCATCATAAATCAACTTAAACATGACTTCTTATAACTTACAGTTTAATTAAGTGTTTTGCTTTAGCAGGATTTGATTTGGGAGAGAAATAGAGACGGCAAAGCTGATAAACGCATCCTGTTGAGGGAAGAATAAGATGTCTGTACAGACGGATATGAGAGAGGGACAGATAACGCTTTTGGAGCGTCATAACGCTCATGTAAATCTGGCTGCCTCGGTCGGTCCGGGGAAATTGAGCTTCATTAAGTGAGTCAGAGCAGATTTATGTAGTGATCTGAGCCACAGTCGTTTGCGTGGACACTGTACAGCGCACGGCAAGATCATGATGAATCTACTGCACTTTTCTCTGGCTGGACGCCTGCATACTGCACTGCCATCTACACACTCGGGAGAGAGAGAGACGGGTTTAATTCTCTACAGTCCTCGCAAATGTTTTGGAAATTCACTGTAGCTTTTGTCATCCCAAGCACAACTGAACTGAAATGACAGGGAGAGAGACAGAAAAAGAGAGAGAGTCTATCATTTATTTACATCTGAATTGTTTAACAGTGTGTTCAAGATTCATGATGATACATAATCAACATTAAAATGCCAATAAACACCTCAGCGAGCGCTTCTCACGTATACACTAAACCACACAAGCAGTGAAATGTTTGAACTGTGTATCGCAGTCTGTAAATCGCTGCTTGATTTACATCTTTATCGTAACATCACATTCGGAGACGATCTCTGCTCGGTCTCAGGGGAAATAAACAGGGATGAAATAACGGCCTTCCACGTCTGATTCAGATCCAATCGGCCTATTACCAGCAGAGGAGCCGTGAGAGAGACAAATCTGCTAGCTCTGGACCAAAGCGAAAGCCAGAGAAGATTTGAATCAATATTTCCCATTAGCGTGGCTGATGCTTAGACCAACAATAGAGCACGCTCACGGCCGAGCTGCTTTGTGTGTTCAGGTGTCCGGGATAATTGAATCTGTCTGTGCCGTTCTGATTAAACCGCAGGAAAAAACACAATCGGGTGAAGGTTATGAAAGACGTGTTTGAAGCTGAGAGAGACTGTTGGATGCTAACAGTGTGCTCTTCTTCTACAGAGTGACTTAAATCATTTGAAATGTATTAGTGTGTTTGTTAATGGATGAACAAAAACACAAACCTGAGGCAATCACCTGCCAACGCACTAGAAACCACCCTGGTCACCACAGTAACCTTCCAGAACACCCTACTACTTAGCAATGCCTTAGCAACCAAACACAACACCACAGTAACTATCTTACAAAGTCCTAACAACCACAAAACAACCAAGCCATCACATAGGAACACCATAGTAACCAGTGGTGTAGTCGGGCCAAACACACGTATACACCGTATTGCTTTTTTTTTTTTTTTGCCCAGGGCTGTTTGCGTGTAGTAACCTCTCTCAAAGCACCTAGCAACAGCCTAGCAACCCCCAACAACAAGACAGCAACCATCTAGCAAAGCCCTAGACACCAAACAACAGAGATAATTCTGTCTGAAAATGACTTTCTTCTGCAGAACACAAAAGGAGTTATTTTAAAGAATGCTGGGGTCGAAACAACAATATTGTCATTATATGGAGAAAAATAATAATAATTGCATTTCACAAAAAAAGTCATACAGATGTCATAAGGGTGAGTAAATGATGACAGAATTTTAATTTCATTGATGTACTGTTTAATTTGGTGCACTGCAGTACATGAAGACATTTTTACAGACAAGTAAAGAGTTTTCCATGCGTCGATTGTGTTGTGACGGCTCTATATGTGTGTGTGTGTGTGTGTGTAGTTCTCCCAGGTGTGTGTAGTGAAATGGAGAGCGAGATAGGGATCAGGCAGGAAATGGCCACTGCGACGTTGACCTCTACTTTACCTTCCCTCGATCTGTCATACTGTCCTTCGCCTGACTTTTCACCCCTGCACTCTTGAGTTAGAGGAAATAGAAGTGCACTTCTGCTGCTTATTTTGGCCCTGTGAATACACACACACACACACACACACACACACATACAAGCACGCGCACACCACACACACACAGAGAGAGAGAGAGAGAGAGTTAGTTTATTCACTTGAATTCACTTCAGCTCAAACCCTGTTAACTTCATGCAGTATGCAATTTCTCAAGAAAAGAATCCATGCGATTTCCATTAATAAACGCTGGTGGAAATATTCAAATCAAGAGAAATGGAGGCCTCATGGATACTGAAGCATAGTTTTTCTTGAAAATGCTCAGATTTGTCTTCTGTTTTGTTCTGTTCAAGTTACAGGTTCAAACCAGAGGTTTACATTGTTTTCTTTGCTCACTAAAACTTTCAAGTGATCAAAATATTTCATTATCATTCATAAAGGAGCAAATGAAAATACACCATCAAGACATGTACAGAAAAAAAAAAAAAGAAACAAAAATAGAATTAGGTCTTTTGTCAATGTGTTTCCTGTTGTTTTCCCCCATATCCTGTGAGAGGAACCGGAACTACAACGGGAAGAATATTCTGTCTGTAAAAGTCTGCATCTTGAGGAATATCAGAAATCAAATTTGTTATGATTTATTAACCCTCGTATCATTCCCATATGCAGCTCTTTCTATATTAAACTGCAGGAAAATAAAATAAAAACTACATCAGATGAAGGTTATTAAAGACAAAAACAACCACCTAGCAACCACCCACAATGGCCTAGCAACCATCTAGCAATGTCCTACCCAGCTAACTGGAAACGTTCTCACAACTTTCACTAAAGTTTTTGTTAGGACAAATGTTAGGACAAAACTTTCTTAAATGAATGTTTATGGAACATTCTTGTAACTTCATTAATATTTGATATACGTTCTCGAGAGAAAACATTCTTAGAACATTATTCTCTGAACATTCTCATGGTGTTTTTGTTACTTGATGAATGTTCTTAAAGTATTTAAAAAAAGAGATCAACATTCTCAGAATCTCCTTATGACGTTTTTGTTACCTATGAATAATGTTGTAATCACGATAAGAAAACTGGACATATTGACCTTCTTAGAATACTGAAAACCTACGTTTAAATAATGTTATTTTTGGTTAAAATAAAATTAGTAGAACATTTAATAAATGTTATTCAGCTTTAAATAAGATTATAATAATGACAAAAAAATGGACATTTGAACGTTCTTAAATACTAAAAATTAATATTCAAACAACATTGTATTTTGGGTGAAAATAAAGTTAGTAGAACACTTTAAGAATATTTTTGTAATTTTTTGATTTTTAACGTAATCACAAAAGCAAAACTGGATATTTCAACATTTTAGAACATTTCACAACAATGTTCCCACAATGTTTTTATAACCTAAAATTATATCCTAGGTAGACACCACCCAAAATCACCCTGGCAACCACCCAGAATGTTTTGGCTACAATAGTAACCTTATATCTGTCAAAAAACACACACACACACACACAAAAAGAGCTGGCGTGCCACATTAGTTTACCACTCACATTGAAATTGATGATGTCAAATCTGATGAGATGCATAAACAATTTGGCGAAGACACAAATAAGATTTCAGAGATGCACAAAAAAGGATGAGTCCTCATTCAAATAACTTGGAAGTTGCATGAACTACATTTATGCTGATTTTATCCAGAGTCTCAGTGTCCTAAAAAGCTTCATGTCCTTCTTTTGGAATTCATATCTTAAAATATTCACACCAGATTTGAAAGGTGAATTTATTCAACAATGGTGTGCATAATCTGCATGGCCTTGCCAATGCAACAAACTTTGGCTGAATAGAATTTGAATAATGGGGCCTCGTTTGTGGCCGGAGCTGTTTTTAAATGAGTCGACCTTGTTTATGTGGGAGTTTGGTGTGAAGGTGGGAGACTCCACGGGGAGCAGCCAACTGCCACATTACCAAACCCCTCCGCTCCCGACACACGCTAAAACTTAATCACACACTCTTTGCTGTTTTCTTACACGTTTATTTCTTTTGTTTACCCCCCGCCAGCTGCGTGGAGCAAGTTTAAGGCAGTTTGTTGTTTGCATCCAGTCTTTTTTCTACAATTATAGCAGTTGCATTTATAACACAGTCAGAATGAGTTGTGTGTCCCTATTTGAATGTCACACAGTGTAAGACAGGGCTTGTGTTTGATAAATGCGAGCACAGCAAGCCTTTTCTTCAAGTTTGTTGTCATTTTTTTTACAATCTTCCTGATGTCTTGTCAGCAGGGTGAGTGAAAAATATGCTCGACTATGCTTTTTTCGGCTGGATTTCTCTGCCATTTCTAGCTCACGTCTCTGTGGAAGAGATTATCAGTGGATTAGATGAAACTGCCTGAATGAGACGAGACTGCAGCTGGATCTCTTCCCATATGTCGGATGAATGCTTGTGAATATTTGTTTGTTTGTCCTACAGTGATCAAGAATAAGCTTTCATTTGCTTACAGGCTTTCCTGTAGCTCAGAGCATGGCGCCAGCAACGCCAAGGTCATGGGTTCGATTCCCAGGGAAAGCAAGAGCTGATAAAATGTAAAAACAGTAACTTGAATGCAATGTAAAAGTGTCTGCTAAATGTAAATGGTTCACAGGCTCTTGTCTTCTGCACTCGTTTAGCACCTGCAGGAGAAAACGAGAAAACGGCTATCTGATAAAACTGATTGACAGCATGGAATCGAACTGGCTGTAAAAAATACTTGAGACATATATCACCGCAAAGTGGATCAGGAACTGATAAAGCATAGAGGAAGAGGAAGATTGTACCAAAAAATGTTTCAGAACTGCACTAAAAATATGATAATGCTCAACTCGCGTTGTCAATTTAACATGTTCATTTAGTGCAATTCATTTTTTTTTAATTAAAATGCTTAAATTGAACAGAACAGACCATAGGGCAATCACAAACAGAGTAACAAACTCTGATCAAGTGTGAAATGATCACTATGGACTGAAGGCCAAGGATAGACTGATGTTGAATGATATTGAAGTACAGCACTATATTGCATTCTAAAGCAACATCACAATAACGACTTTGGATTATCTTCATGCCTTCATATTGTCTTCAAAATGTCTTCAGGTGTTTTTAAAAGAAGTTTCTTCTGCCCGCCAAGGCTACATTTATTTGATCAAAAATGTAGTAAAAACAGTAATATTGTGAAATATTATTACAATTTAAAATATATGTTTTCTGTAATATATTTGTTCTATAATATAACTGTAACCCAGCGAACAGAGAATGTTTCGAACGTTTTTAACGGTTATATAAATGTTAGGACAAAATACTCTTGGAATAATGTTAAAGAACCATTATTAATATTTTACATAAGTTATAATATGTTAAGAAAACGTGTTCTTAGAACAATGTTCTTGGAATGTCCTTATGAAGTTATTCATACCTTGTTCAATAATGTTTTTCATTAATAAAAATAGTACAATCTCATAATATTTTCTAAATTATAGAATGGAATGTTTGTATAACCAAGAAGAAATGTTCTTAATACATAAAAAATTGGATGTTTGGAATGTGTAAAAATCTTCAGAAATAGCGTTTTCATAATGGTTTCAAAATAATGAAATAACTAAAAAAAAATGTCTCTAAATATAAAAAAAATTGAGTTTTTAAAGTTGATTTTTTTTTTCTCATGTAACATTCTCATAACATTTTCAAAATGATAAAATGGAATGTTCCTAACATTCACAAAACCAAGAAGAAACGTCCTTAATACATTATAAAACGGACATTTAAATGCTTATAAAACATTCTATTATAACATTTTCATGGGAAAACATTCTTAGAACATATTTTTTTGATATATGTGAATTTATTCCATTGATGGAAATGCTGAATTTTCAGCAGCGTCAATGTCACATGATCCTTCGGAAATTGTAATTTTTTTTTTTACAAATGAACAGAAAGATCAAAAGCACCACATTTATTTGAAACAGAAATTTCAAGTGTGAAATATGCGACATCTAAAGATATTTTACTGGCAAACACATCATACTAATCAAAAAAGGATTTTGCACTAAAAATATGCTAATGGTCAACTTTCGGCCCACCAATCTTTTTTGCATTTCGCCTGATATAATGCTAGCCTGAGTTTTCATCAGAAGGCCCCAGCTGTGTAAGTCATAATCCAGAGTAAACCCTCATTAAAAACCATGTTTCCCATAAGTCTGTGCTGCTCACTCACAGAGATCAGCTAATCTGACAGCAGAGGTGCTGACTGTCACGGGTGCATTATTCCGGAGACACGGTGTTGATATGAGTTCCTGAATCCTGTCAGTCCCTCGCCGACTCTCTCTCAACCTCTCAGCACCAGCGCGCAGAGAAGAATCCAACCATTCAATTATTCCTGGAGCCGAGCCATTCTGCACCGGGGCCGCATGTATGTGTGTGAGGCCTGAACGGCACAGGGACACGGAAACGCTCGGCGCGTCTCTGCGATCAGAGAGTATTACTGTGCAGCGGTGCAGGGCGGCAGTGGCGGTATTAACTCTACACGTGTATGCTGTATTTTGTCATCAGCTCACACGCCGAAATGGAGAAACGCGTGTCTTATCAAACGCACCTGTCAGTCACAGAGATGTCAGCAGATGTGAAATTGATTTATGTGTGTGTCGTGCTCGGTGAGGAGCAGTAAATAAAACACTAGAACACGACTGTGTCACGCCAGCGAGAGCGTTCACCAGAGACTCCACGGCAGATCTGTGTAGCAGGCGGCGCCATCGCATTGCTGCTGTGGCATTTCGCTGAAATGGAGTGGTGGCACTGCAAAAATCGAACTGCCTGAAACAATAAAGAAAGGAAAAATTACAAATGAAATCCTTTTAATATCTCGATTATTTCTCTTGGACAGTGGTGGCAGTAAAATCAATGTGAAATGCCATTCGCAATGCACTGGATTTCCCTAATCTGACGATTTCCAGTAGAAAGAGGATGTTTAGTGAGAAACGCATATGGATTTTATTTATTGGAAATTGATTGGGTTGTGAAAAGTGGGCGGGGTTAAAAAGTAAAAGGACTAGGTGATGTCATCTGAAAAGTCATATCTCTTTAGAATCTCAATTGCTTCTCCTAGACAGCAGTGAGAATAAATGGAAAGTAAATGGAGACTTTTGCTTAATGAGTTTTAAAGGAGAAAGAACGTGACCCAGTAGTGCACAACACAATGAAATCTCCAATAAACTCTCCACAACACAACGGAAACAAGCCACAGCACACCAAAATTAGTACAACACAATGGAAAGAAGCCGCAACACAATAAGCACAACCAATGGAAACACAGCCAAAACAAGCCGCACTTTTGTTGTGTTGTGCGCTACTGGGTCATCATAAGAAAATGGTTCAAGCTGTATTCATATTTGCCAAGAAACTAAAGTCTGCGAGGTCTCAACATTTTTCATCAACTTCTTCCAAGACTGAATGATCTGAGCTGCTTTACACATGCATTTGGTAGCTCTATTCTCCTAAAGAAACATCTGAGACAAATTAAACAACAAAAATTGTCTGAGAAGTTTCACAAAACGGCATAAAATAGCTGTAATATTGTGGTGTAGCTATTGTCCTGAGTTTCAAAGGAGAAAGTGTCTCAGATTTCGCCAAGAAAATAAAGTCTGCGAGATCTCAACATGAACTCAAACATTTCTCATCAACTTCTTCCAAGACCGAAGAGCTGCTATTCACTTCACATGCATTTTGTAGCTCTGTTTTTCTAATGAAACATGACGCATGTCTTAACCAGATGCAATGCTGTAAGACTACAGTGACAAGAAATTTGTCTGTCCACACCAAAGCTGCGACGACTGACTGATTGACAAAGTCAATCAAAATTCACAGCCAATCAGAAGAGTATGTGGGCGGGATCTCTCTGCAAGCGCACTGCAATTGCAATGAAATAGCTACATAATCTAATTTATCAATATTAAATCATTTTAACATTATTAAAATAACATGAGTGACTGAAACTTTGTCATGGAAGAATCTTGTTGGTTCACATTGAGTTTCAGTTTTAACGTTTACTGTATGTCTCCTTTTTCAGGATCTGAGATAAATCTATATTCGAACTCACATTAAATCCTTTTAACATTAAATAAAGCACATAATCAGTAACTGAGATCATCATTGTCATAGCTTGTATGTTGTTGTTCTAGACGTGACTTTGCAGAAATAGAAAGAATATTAATGTGCTTCAACATTGCATCTGGTTCAATTAACATGACTCTGATTAACAAGAAAAAGTTACCTTTATCACATGTTGTGGATTCGTGTCTGGTTAGTTGTCTCAGATTAAGTGAGTTATTATAGAAATAATTGTCTGGGAGGTTTCACAAAACAGCATGAAATAGGTGTAAGATTGTAGTGTAGCTGTTGGGGAGAGTCTTTGACTCTGATGGAGCAGATGAAACTAAACGAGCGTGAAAAATCTCTGGATCGGGCCTAATGATCAGTGATATGAGGGAGCCTGAGGAAAAGCAATGTGGCAAACTTCATTCCCTGACCTTTCTGATGTCCACACGATTTCCAAGCGGCCAAAACCAGTGTCCCAACACACACGAACATAGAGAGAATTTATCCATCGCATCACATCGTTTGGACATTTGGTTCAAAAAATAAATAAATAAATAAATAAAAAACTTGGAAAAGCTACATCGTAAAAAGAAACAATGTTTCATTTCACATACCAAAAATCTAGTCAGTCTTATTAATTAGACTCAATTTAAAATTCACTGAGTGGTTTAAACCATCATGATATATTTTTGTGATTCAAGTTTTGTTATCTTTTTGGGGACCAAATGGTAAAAAAAAAAAAAAAAAACATTAATGAACTATATAAAACTATTTATGTGTAGGAAATAGAAAATCTCATTAGCTCAGTCAATGGTGTTGTGTGTGTGTGTGTGTGTGTGTGCATGTTTATGTGGTTTATGAGGACACAAATGTGTATAATGACATGGGTATGACAGAGGTATTACAATATGAAGGTGGTTTATGAGGACACTGCCTATGTCCCCGTAATTCAAAAGGCTTAAAAAACATACTAAATGGTGTTTTTTTGAAAATCTAAAAATGCACAAAGTCTCCTGTGAGGGCTAAGTTTAGGTGTAGGGTTGGTGTAGGGCAATAGCACACACAGTTTGTTCAGTATAAAAACCATTACGCCTATGGAGAGTCCCCATAAACCACAAAAACCAACATGTGTGTGTGTGTGTGTGTGTGTGTGCACCAGTGTATAGGTAATGAGACGGTCTCTCACTCCTCCAACTTTAACTGTGTGCCTGAGGACAGACCATGAGCCTAAGAATGCAGCCCACCTAACTAGCTGAGCCTGAAGACATCACTGTGTGTTTGTGTGAGTCAGTGGCACAGGTTTGAGAGATTCATGCCAACTAGCGATGAAGAATCTCACTGTGCCCACAGCAGTATCAACCGACAGCAGAAACAAGCAGCAGCACCAGCTGCAGAAGCTGAATAACATTTAAATGAGATGCAGTGTGAAATATTCTGTTTTCTGTTCTAAGAAAAAAAAACCATATTTTTGTGTATTTTACTTTAATACACTGCCATTTTATGAAAGCAATTAACCGCACAATGCAATAGATTATTTTATTATGCTGGAGGTTGGTAACCACTCTGCATCATGTTTTAACTATAATAAATGTAGTATTACAAAAGTGAAAAATTACTATATAGCCTAATAACAAACAAAGGTTATCAGATTTCTGTGAAAAAAGACAGTGTATTTGATAAACAGTTCGGCCTTATTATTTGACAATATAATTGTATATTACGATAATTATCTAAATATTTTATATTAATTATTTACTAAACATTACACGACTCTCTAGAATACTTAATTCTGATTGCTCAATCGCACGATCCCGTGGTCTCACATTTCCTAACCTTATCGTTAAATAATCGAGGTTTATTCATGGTATGTTAAAAATAATTTTTAAATGCTTTTACACCTTTACATTTCCATTTAAGTTTAAGGGTGAGTAAAAATGTCACTTTATTGTGTCTATGTGGCTTACTGTTTAAAGCAAATCTTTTGCTGATTGTTTACAGGTGAGTTCTACTCCCAGAATTCGCGCAAAGCATCATGGGGCTTAGGAAAAGGTGAATACAGGTAGAATTCTAAAACAGCTCAAATAAATATATATATCGTATTTATTTGGTGAGTAGGCCTAGCTAATAAGTGAAAATGTCCATCACTATCGCAAAATAAATAGGCCTGTTCGAATTACTTTCCTCGACATGAGTAAACCAGGTTAGTTTCTGTGAAGAAAGTGAAGTTGATAAACTTAGTGAGTTTAATCAATCATTTGAAGAATGGCAGATTTCAGTCTGGTGGCTAATTTCGGCACAAATTAACGCGCAAAACAGGAGGAATTTCTCCCTACAGCATTTGGTGCACAGTATCAAGCTGTTCACATCTGCACACACACACACACACACTAAAGTAGAAGTCTCACATGGCCTCAGGGGGGTTGAGTCGCATTCTGTCCATCCTTACCTCTCTCGCGTTCTCGCGCCTCTCTTCTGGGACTTCTCCTGTTAGTTTAGCGTTTTTCTGCGAGAGGCGCGTCTGCTTCTCCATATGTGCCCTGTTTGAGAGAGAGCTGAACTACACTCCATGTCACACAAGAAGTTGCTGAATTATTAAGATCTCCAGATTTTCTGTGTACTACACATCTTTGATCCATCTGTTGGAAAGACGCTCATAGCTGCTGAAGTGTACCGTACCTTTCCTCTGGCTCGCAAGCTGTCGCGGATCAAGTTTGGAAGACGTAAACTCATGTTGTCGTGATCTAGAAGTTTGACACGCTAGCACGCCAACTCCTGCTCTGACTGTCTATGATGTTTCTTCGACTATTTTTTTTTTTTTAGAAAATATAATAAATCCCCTAATACACACCTTTTCACATTGTCACTGATTTGTTTAATTTGTCAGTGTCCAGTTGTGGATATAGGCTACTGTACATGCATCAGATTTTTTCCCTCCCGTAATGTAATGAATACATGTAAATTTCCCCACATCTCAAATTCTGTGTTTGGTTTTATTTTATTTTGTTGTGGAAATGACATTTTAAACATTAGGTGAATAAAAATGCCTGCTCCTTTGTTTGCTAAAATATGTTTAACTGCTGCCAATTTTATGTATAAATACACAATATTCATAAATAAAATAGAATACATATTTTTTTATTTAATGCTTTATATATATATAATTTGAAACATTTACAGTCTGAGTGCAAATAAGTCACTAAGTGCATATTTTCTTAGCGATAGATATATTTACACAGTGAAAATAGCTGTATTTTTTTAACGATATGCTATTTACACTAAGTGCAAATAGCTATAGATTCTATTTACACTGTTAAAATAGCTATATTTTCTGCTATTTATACTACTTATTGCAAATAGTGGCAATTATCTGCACCTCAGTATACATTATAAAACAGTACACAATAATATCATATTGAGTGCAAATTATAATTTTAATTCAAATTATTAAACGGATGCCATCTTATTGGGACAATAAAGCCCTCCCTACACCTACCCGATACTTCATTTTCAACGTTTTGATTATTTCCTTCATTTTTATTGTAAATAAATGCCTTCTCGGTGCGATGTGAGATTTGAAAAGGAAGAAAAAAGTTCAGCAAAAGGGGGGTTCGAACTCGGGTCGATCGCGATAAAATGCGCGCGCCTTACCATCTCCGTCACTGAAACTGATATAAAATGTGCATCTTTTTTTATTGTTGACTAACCCAATCACGCGTTGGTGGGTGGAGTTAGTGTAAATAGCCCTTGCCAACAAGGCAAAAAAAAGTCTGCTCACAGGTTACATTTATCTTTATCTGTTTAAATAAAACTTTAACTATGTCTTATAAAAAATAAATAATAAATAAATAAATACATTAAAAATATATATATTTGACCTTTAGCGTAAATTATCATAATTCTGAGCTTGTGATGTTTTGGTAACACTTTGCAATAAGGTTGCATTTGTTAACATTAGTTAACATGAACTAACAATGAAAAATATTTCTAAAGAATTTATTAATAATATGAAATTTATAATATAAATATCAAAAGTTGTGTCTGTTAATGTTATTTAATGGACCTTCGCAAACATGAACTAACAAGGAACAGTTACTAACATTAACAAATATTACTGTAACAAATGTATTGCTTATTGTTATACTTTATGGGACTAATGGGACCTTATTGTACAGTTACCAATATTTTTATGAAGAATTTTCATATTTTAAAATCTAAAGTCTGTGTCTGGGACAGGGTGAAACAAGAAACATGCATACAATGAAAGTAAAACATTCACAAGATCTTTTGTCAGCTTAATATAACAAAAAGAGTTCAAATCTATAAGTTTTCATAGAAATCAACCCCTTAGACATAAAAGTTCCCATAGTCCAAAAAATACCAAAATGCAAACATGTTATTGAATGCTAGCTCACCACAAGCAAAACCTAGCAGGAGTCGTAGTTATATAGATTGTGAACCCTCAATCGTTCACTGCAGAGGGAGTTATAGATATTCACCGTGAAGCAACAAGCAGAAGATGTTTGCACCAGCAGGTCTCGCTGTGTGAGTGTCAGAAGTCGTTCATCTCACCAGCAGTCATCACAGCATCTCAACAGGAGCAGAAGAGTGTGATTTGGCTTATTTTATGACATGGGAGAACTCGTTCTGATGGCAAACGGCGGATGAAGATAATCATCTCTCAAATTGAGTGAATGCATGTTAGACTCAATAAGAACTGTGATATTTTAGGGTGGGCTTCTTTTCGACAAATGTCTGAGACAACATGAAGATCCCCGCCGTTTAATCGTTTTATCCCCAAATGAGCTGAATATTTAAAATCTAGCTGCTTTTTGTTTTGTTCTACAAGAAAGTACTATTTACAGCTGCCACAAGGTCTCTGTTTTTTTTTTTATTAATACTTTTATTCAGTAAGGACACATCAAACTGACAGTAAAGACTCTTACATTATTATTTTTTAAATAAACGCTGTTCTTTTAAACTTTTTATTCAGAATGTATCACAAAAATACTGGGCAGCACAACTGTTTTGAACATTGATAATAATCAGAAATGTTTCTTGAGCAGTAAATCAGTATATCAGAATGATTTCTGAAGATCATGTGACACTGAAGACTGGAGTAATGATGCTGAAAATACAGCGCTGCATCACAGAAATAAATGGCATTTTAATATATATTCAGATCGAGAACGGTTATTTTAAGGTGTAATAATATTTTTCCCAAACTTTGAATTTGTGAGCATGAAACCTGTCACTGATTCTCACAGATCTTCATCCACACAAAGCAAAGAGGGTTTAAAAATAGCATCCCATTAACAGTAATTTAATCACATCTTATATAGGGACTGCTCACAATGGCTTCTCCATGCATGTATAAGGGTCAGAGGATCACAATAGCATAATGCGCTATATTAAATCCACTATTATTAGGTGTCATTCTGTTATCTCCTGTGCATTTACTTTAATTGCACCTGTGAATTGAATCCTGAAGGTGCACTCAATATGATAAAGAACAAAGATCTGGCTTATCCATTCTACCCCCGGTTTCACAGACAAGGCTTAAGGCTAGTCCCAGACTAAACTGCATGTATGAGCTGTCTCAATTGAAAATATCTTCCTCTGATTTATCTTAAAATATGTCAGTGCCATTGTTCTGTCTCAAGATGCACACCTGTAAAGTTTTCTTCTAAGACATTTTTATAAAAGCTGCTTAAATATCTTAATTTACCTAAGGCCTAGTCCTGGCTTAAACTAAGCCCCATCTGTGAAACCGGGCCCTAGATTGTCCATCAAGGAACAATCATTCTTAGGAGTTTTTATTTTCTTCCTTTTCATGAGACATTTTCAAAAGACAGATGCATGTTGTTTAGAGGATCAGGGCAATGCTCAACCTCTCAAAAAAATTGAATAGCATCTATTTTAAAGGAATAGTTAACCCAAATTGAAAATTTGCCAAAATCATACTCACCCTCAAGCTATCCAAGATGTAGATGAGTTTGTTTCTTCATCAGATTAGGAGAAATGTAGCATTGCATCACTTGCTCACCAATGGATCCTCTGCAGTGAATGGGTGCCGTCAGAATGAGAGTCCAATCAGCTGTTAAAAACATCACAATAATCCACACCACTCCAGTCCATCAGTTAATGAACATTTTGGCTTCTGGTCCTCTGTCCATAAAATCGTTTTCTCCAGTGAAATATTGGTCTCATTTGCATCAGGAGAGAAATATGAACAGATCGAGCACCATTTACAAGCCAAAACAGTCCTAGAAAATGTGTGGGTGGACTTTTTTATTATTATTATGGATTATTGACTCTTATTTTGGCCAGAAGCAATGGTTTTAAGTTAAAATGTCCTAATGATGAATTTGTTTCTTACAAACACGCAACTTTTTGCTTCACAAGACATTGACTAATGGACTGGAGTGGTGTGGATTATTGTGATGTTTTTATCAGCTGTTTGGACTCTCATTCTGACGGCACCCATTCACTGCAGAGGATCCATTGCTGAGCAAGTGATGCAATGCTACATTTCTCCAAATCTCACGAGAAAACAAACTCATCTACATCTTGGATAGCCTGAAGGTACATTTTCATAAAATGTTTAATGTTTGGATGAACTATTCCTTTAAAAATCTGAGTCGGTGGAGGATATGAACCCTCCTTACTTTTATCATGCTACTTTTCAGTCTGATGGTGTGTCTTTAAATCTTACTGGTGCCTGTTGTGTTGTCTCAGCCCTGTTGCCTTGGTGACCTTTGCACTTGACATTTGCATGATTCACATGTGTAGAGTGACGGACAGCCTGAGGGCCAGACGAGCCTTTAGAGAGAAACTCACTGCACTTTCTGTGGAGATGAATTTCAAACGCATTGTTCTACATTCTACATGAATTCTATCCTATGCATAATCACAAAGTATGATTTAGTTTATTATAAAATGTTCCAGTATTTACAGGCAGAATTATTCAGGCAGTCAGTACATTGCTGCATGGCATAAATAATAGAAATAAATTTCAAGAAACTGCAGGCTGTTCTGCATGTGTGAGGCTGTGGCCAAGCTCGGTTCTTCTTCATAAATAATAGATAAATAGAGTGTATGAGAGAAGCAGAAAGCAGTGAAATAGAGTGAGATTGTGAGGAGAGGGCTGGTACAAAAGATGAGGGCCGAAATCAAAGCAAAATGTGTGTGTGTGTGTGTGTTTGGGACAGTATACCATGTTAATATGCATTTATGTGTGTGTGCAATTGCTTCTGAGTGTGTTTGCATGGCTTTGTGTCTTTGAATAAATGAGAAAGGAAGACGCCGAGCCTGACAGAGATGAGACTTCAAACGCTGCAGAAAGCAGAGACTGGATTCTATAAGCATCGCTAAAGTTCTTGTTCTCATTCTCACAGTTCTGGGTTTGTTATGCTGCAGCATGGCTCTTGACTAGCTGGCCGCTGACATGAATATTTCTGCTAGATCTTGTAGTGCTGTGGATGATCAATGCTGTGTTTCACAAAGCGTCTCCTTGCCAGAATATACCATGGTAACTGTAGCAACTGTTAAAATGCTAAATTACATTTTATGAATAATATGTAAGTGGTGCTTGAACACATTCACATTGTTATGATGCGATTTTGTTTCTGTCAATTCTTATTTATTTTAGTGGTGACTAAAACCAAATTAGCACAGATTTAGTGTTTTAACGGTAGTAACTATTTGGCAGTCATGTGTTTATTTAGTTGTATTTAATTTTTTATAATATCTATCTAGTAGAAATGAATACTTTCATCAGCAAGGACACATTCAATTGACCAGTAATGACAGTAAAGACATTTATGATGTTACAAAAGATTTCTATTTCAAATAAATGCTGTTATTTTAAACTTTCTATTCATTCAAAAAAAAACTTTTATCACAGTTTCCACAAAAATATGAAGCAGCACAACTGTTTTTTACATTGATAATAATCAGAAATGTTTATTCAGTATATTAGAATGATTTCTGGAGGATCATGTGACACTGAAGCCTGGAGTAATGCTGAAAATTCAGCTTTGATCATAGAAATAAATTACATTTTAACATATATTCACATATTTTAAATTGTAATAGTATTTCACAATATTATTGTTTTTACTGAATTTTTGATCAAATAAATTCAGCCTTGATGAGCATATTTATATTTATACTTAATATATATAATGAAATATATAAACAAAATGAATTATATATATATATATATATATATATAGTATATTAATATGTATATATAAACATATAAAAATATATATATATATATATATGTGTGTGTGTGTGTGTGTGTATGTATGTATAACTTTAGATAGATAGATAGATAGATAGATAGATAGATAGATAGATAGATAGATAGATAGATAGATAGATAGATAGATAGATAGATAGATAGTTTCTGCAAATAAAATAGCTTTAAAATCACTCTCTTCTTTTTTCATGTCACCATTTTTGAGGCAAAAGCAAACACACACTATTACAAACGAGGATCTCTATTAACTCCTGCTGCTGCACAATTCCCACGAACACCAGCAAGGCTACTGTAAGCCTCCGCTCTGAGACAAAGCACTCGCTCAATGGAAACAGCAGGCGAGATGGATGCCTGTCAGCACAGCACACACACGGTTCCCTCGGCCATTGTGTAATATCCTGGAGCGAGTCCTTCAGGGCCTATTGACCCCTGCAGACGCAGTAAATCTGCACGCTGACAGGATGTCAGGGAGAGAGCTAGCAAAAATCTGTGTTTTAGAGGCCTGGATTATTTTGTTATTGTGCTACAAAGCTGTGTGGATGGTCGTGGCTCGCCATTTAGCCTGCCAAGAACCCCTCAGGGCTCTCGTTTAACCACTGCCATTTAGTCAGTGTCCAGTTGTTAACTCTAAAGGGGCTGAAATAGTTACGAGAATATAAAATTTGATGGTCCCCCTTAGAGAAGACAAAGGCCTGCGAGAAGCTCGTCCACCGCAGGATTAATGGCTCTGTGTTTCTCCAGCAATTTATATGACTATGGCTTTCTCTTTTTCTTAACAGAGATACTCACAAGCTGTCATAAAGAGGAGTCTCCTCACTGGAGAGAAATCACTCGTGAAGGGAAGAGCGTTTTTATACTGCAAAGTCGTGACATTATGTTTAATGGGGTGAAGCAGGTGTTTACTGTGGCGCGGCTCTACAACGCTCTTTCTGTGCAAATTAAAAATGAGCTCACCGAACATATGGGAAGGGATTTTTGTTAGAGGCTGTCAACAGAGAATTTTCTTTTGCCATTTTGCCATTGCCATTTTTTTATTTGATTATTCTTTATTTATATTTAAATACAGATATAGATGTACATAATACAATTCACAAAGACTGCATGCTCATTATAATACCATTTAAAGAATACCGTTTTAAATGGAGTTTAATATGTCACTCCATAAGACAATTAAAATTAAGATGCCATTTTGAGGCTTTAAAGCTTTTGACTTTTAAGGGCCTTGCTGTAATTTGTATCATCTACTGTGCACACATTCAAACAGATCAGTAAAACAGGTTATGATCAAGCTAAAGCTGTCGTTTTTCACTTGGTGGGCCTGTCTAAAAATGAAGCTTTGGATATAATTTATCAGAGAAAACATTTGAGACTATTTTAAATTAACTACCAGATTTTTCAAGTGTATCTTTTAAGTCCACAGCATGCAATGATGTAATTCTAGATGTTTTTTTAACCTGATTTTACCAAAGAAAATTATTAATTTAATGAGATTCTTTGGTGCTATTCAGCACTGGACATTTTAGGGAAAAATATGCTTTCAAAATTGCATGATGATATTGATACATACTGAGAAATTTGATAATTGACAGCAAAAATACAAATTATTCTGCATATTCTGCAAATTGCAGTCAAATTTATTTGCAGAGTGCTTTTCACAATACACATTGTTTCAAAGCAGCTTTACATAATGTTATGTGATTAAAATCATGAAGATAATGTTTATAATATCTTAATATCCACATGCCTTATATTTGCATTTAATAGATTAGAGCTAGGAAATAATATACTATACATTTTGGAAAAATCATGCAGTTGAGATTTCCTATATGTGAGTATATCCGACTTTATATGAGAGCTTATATATAAATAGTTATATTTTTTTATGATGATACGGTGAAAACATGATTGCATGTTTTTCCATGTAAAGAGACATCAGGAATTATGTTACTTCCCTTTGTCTTCATCCAACATCCTACCTAACAAAAATGCATTCTAAGAATGTCTTGCTTATGTTGCCATTAAGTTATGAAAAAGTGATGTCTGAATGTTCACTGAACATATCAAACATCCAGCTTTTAATTTAAATGTTTTTAAAAATGTTTTTTATTGTTTATGCAAAATTGCATCATTGGAACATGGAGCATTCCACTTTATCATTTTGAAAACATCATGGGAATGTTACTTTTGAATGTTCTCTTAACATTCTGAAACAAGCAGTGCCATTTAAAAAATGTTGAATGAACGTCCAGCTAAAACATTTTGAGAAATGAATGTTCCGAGAATAATGTATCAATTAGGCCTACATTTTTGTGCAAAGGTTTTGAGGACTTTAAAAACCAGATCATTTTGAACGAACATTTATCAACATTACTGGAAGACCGTTATAGGAATCTGTTGTACATCAAGTCTCATTTTGTGTGGTGTTGCTCTTTTGTTAGTAGCTTTGGATAAAATGCTAAATGGATGTCCTGGCTGTTTAGAAGGTGTCAGATTAGTCACTTAGCAGAACTATGCTCTCCACCTAGAACTTGTAAAGTGTGTTTATAGGTAGGCGGAGCAGCAGTTAGTTGAGATCACGGGAGCAGGGTGTTGAGAGGTGGGCTCATGTTAATGGGTTTATGTTGGCGAGGGGTTGTTGGTAGGGTTAATAGCTGGCAGTTCATGACCGCGGCACGGGACTCTTTCTCAAGGTTAACCAAACCCAGCCCAACGACACGCCGCTGGGGTTTACGAGGCCCACGCCGCAGCGCACGGCACGCTAAAGAGCCCCTAATAATGACACCAATTACTGCATTCTGCTTAAACAAACGGCAGGCTACACAAACCTAATCACGCTCACATCTCATCGGCGCTAATGAGATAAAGACTCCAATTAATCCTGTGCTAATTGCTGTGGCTCATTTTCAGAAAGCATTCAGATGCAAGCGTGGTAATGAGAGGCAGACTGCGCTGAAGGCTGGAGGTGCGTCCCGTCGCCTAGAGCCGGATGGGCACAAATTACATTTATTACACAAATCACTGCACTACTTACAGTAACGCTCACGCCACAGCTGCCGCTGTTCTGAGCATCAGACCAAACAATCTCAAACTGGAGTAGGACAGATCAGTGTTACCTATTTTTACTAGCCTATTTTTCTTAAAACATTAGATGCACACATGTTATATAGAGAGAACGATTAGATATGTTTGAGAAACTATTAACTAAAAGAAAAAACAAAAAACAATTTTTTTTTTAGAAGTTTAAGGCCCTGTTTTGTGCCCTTTTTTTTTTTTTTTTTTTTTACAATTATATCAATTTCTTTACATTTTAATTTCAGTTTTGTTCTGTACATTAAAATTCAAATTTCAATTCTATATTCTGTTTGCTACCGCAATTCGAATGTAATTAAAAAATGAAATAATAAATATTACATTTAATTTAATAATTTATTTAAATAAATACATAATAATAATAAAAAATAAAATAGAATTTTTATCTTGCAATTCTGACTTTTTTTTTCTCTCGCAGTTCTGAAAAACTTAAAAATCGCGAAATATGAACTCAAAATATGAAATATGAACTCAAAAACTCAGAATCATAAGATATAAATGAGAATTACGTCTCGCAATTCTGTTTCTTTATTTAACTGTCCATAACAGAATAAAAAATAAAGAAGGAAATTACTATTTTTTTTTTATTTCACAATTTTGACTTTTTCCCCTAGAAATTGCAAGTTTATTTCTATTTGGACTTCTCAGAACTGCAAGGAAAAAAAATCACAATTACCTTTTTATTTTTTATTCCATGGTGGAACCAAGCTTCCATATTTTACGTTTGAGAAACCATTAACTAAAAAAACACAAACATTGCATTTTCAGTCCCTGTTTTGTGCCCTTTTGTGGAAAGCCCCATTTCTGTTTGGTCTCTTTATGCTTTTATATTCCTGCTGGATTCACTTTGTTTAAATAAATGATCCCTGGTTTTATAGTAACATATGAATGTACTGTATGTAATTGTGTAAAGTGTGCATGATGATTAAAGGTCAAAGGTTAAGAGGTTTTCTTCTCCTGCTGGTCACTGTCACCGAGCAGGTCGGACTGTAATGGTCATGAACGTCTCCGCTGACACAATGACATTCATAGTGACCTCATTAAGGTTAGCGACGCCATTAACGCTACACACATGAACCTATAGCACACAGCAGGTCCTTCATGCAATCACCCATAAATCCCCACATAAGCCACCCGTCTCGTCCCCTGGCCTCTTCAGTTCCTCTGCCGTCTTTCAGCCATTCTTCCGGCGCTCCTTAATTGTAACACTCATAGTTTTCATCTTTTTCTTCCCCGTGTTGACATGCTGTAATGGTCTGTCCTTTCAGAGTGGACGTGCGTCGCCTCTCCCATTACAGAAGCCATTTTCATTCCCAGCGGCTGGACGTTGGCTCTCTCTAAATCACCTGCTCATGTAATTGCTCCATACTTAGCCAAACAGCTCTGCTCTCCACTCTTTGCCTGAGTGCATTAACTTGAGCTGATGCGCCGAGCTACAGCAGAACAAACCGTATGAAAAATAACAAAGCACTCTCATGTCATTCCAAACATGTATGATTATATTTTCTCTTAAATGCAAACAAATAAAATGCAAAATATCTATCTATCTACAGTGGGGAAAAAAATTATTTGATCCCCTGCTGATTTTGTACGTTTGCCTACTGACAAAGAAGTGATCAGTATATAATTTTAATGGTGACCTCCTGAGATGTGTGCAAACCTGGTGACCAACTACAAGAAATGTCTGACCTCTGTGAATGCCAACAAGGGTTTTGCCACCAAGTACTAAGTCATGTTTTGCGAAGGGGTCAAATGCTTATTTGACTTATAAAATTGCAAATCAATTCATAACTTTTTGATAAAATTCTCTTCGCCCCCCGAGTCAACCAGAGCCGCGCAGGAATAGGTAGAGCCACTACAGCGCAGGAGGACAGCGAGGGAGGTACGAGTCTTGTGAGATGGGGAAAAGGTAGTCGCGCTCGCCAGTACTCCCCGGTCTACTGGAGAGCCCTCTCTTTTACAGGGGACACCTTGCAGCGAAATGCCCCTGTGTGCCACAATACATGCAGAGTCCCCCTGCGATGCAGCGCTGACACTCAGCAGCGGAGATGCGAAGACCCCCCAGCTGCATGGGTTCTGGACCTGGTGAGGCCACCGCGGGAAAGAGACAATGGGTGGGACTCTAGGAGGCGCAACTCAAAGCGTTTGTCAAGGCCATTATGTACATTTCTCTGCGGTTTCCTATATTTTCAGTTGCTAATATCATGTTGCTCAAAATGTATTATATAGTTCTCTGTGTGCTATAATCTTTCTCCTCAAATCATCTAGTCATTAGTTCATCGTATAAGTCATTAGATGCAAAATGGTTGATCTAGTTGTCATAAACTGTCAAACATTTTTTCTACACATTTCTATTAGACTTTTTGTAAATTTGCCATGAATTGTGCAGGTGAATCTTGACTTTCACTAATGTAGAGAATATAGATCAACCAATTATATACCAGTACTCTGAAATAGCTCAAAGGTACATCTCATGAACTGACCATTGGAAAGCATATAGACAGAGTTCAATTCCGACGATGGATGAACATCCAGAAAATGATTAGGGTCAACAACAGCCGAGAGGAAGTGGAGGAGTAAGGATGCATGGTGGAAGGGTACAGAGGCAAAACAGAGGAAGAAGCAGAAGAGGTCAAGGACAGAGGCGCATACCAGATGAAATAAGGGCCACTATTGTGGACCATGTTGTCAATCATGGCCTTACAATGGCTGAAGGGTGCAGAGATTGGGAGATCCACCATATCCTCAATAATTCAAACATTTCGAAACAGCCTCTTTCAATCAATATCCCACATACAGTAATGTGTAAATTTGTACTTTTGAAATGGACATATGGCATACATAAGAAGTGCAGTCTTCTGCATTTCAGCACAGTAACTGTCATCCAAACTGTTGCCATAGTTTACAGCAGGTAATAGTGCACTGTTATATTGACATCATGACTAAGCATTTTGACTATCTTGTTTGTGAACAATGACACAAGGACTTTTCATTCTTATGGCACTGATATGTTCATTGACATAAATACTTACTTATGAGAGATGAACTAAAGATTTTGAGTAAGCTACAGGCTTTTGCAGGAAATCCATTGTGCAGTGCTGTTTGTACGAATTGTTTTGAGAAATGCACATACTTCTTTGCAAATATTAATGATGATTCGAGAAATCCACCAAAGTTACTGAGAAAAACTGTAAATATGTATAGAAGCCTATACATGGAACTATACTTTCCACAATGGAATAAAAAATTTAATGAAAATTGAAACTTTTTGTCTCACAATTCTGACATATTTTCTCACAGTTCTGAAAAAAAAAATTACATTATGAGATAAAAGGCTGCAATTAAAAAAATATTCTGTGGCTGGAAAAAAAAAATGGAATTGAGATATAAATTCAAAATTGTGAAATATAAACTGAGAAAAATTCTAAGAAAAATGTCATTCTATATATCATTCTGTCTTTAACTTTCTCTTACATTCTGTCTCTTATTCAGTTTTTCTGGTCAAAATTACAATAATATGAATTTATTTGAATTTAAAATTTGTCTTCAAATTTCAAAAATTCAAATTTAAATTCTGCATTGTGTTTGCTCCATCAATTCAAATTCAAAAACTGAACTGGAATTTAAAAGGCATTCTCATCTAATTCTGAATGGTGCACAACCCTACAACAATGACGTGACTATATGGTAGTTCAGATGTCAGTTGCATATAAACAAAATGTATACAAACATGCATGAATACTGTACGGTCTCAGTGTGTGTCTTCCGATCACTTAACCCTGCTACTCTGCTCAGCGGGCTGTGCATGAAACGTCAGCGGTTGTTTGTTGGGTTTGTTGAGGAGACAGGCAGCTCCATCGATTTTGTGACAATTGGAGAAAATCGAGCAGGAAAACAAGAGCGAAAGTTTCAATTTTCTCTTTGTGACTCGAATCAAGGGCCGCAATGGATCTTTTGTGACTTTTGTAGCAGAAAATGATTGAAATCAAGCCTTTATTATCAGTCGGTCACATACAATATTTTGTACTGCAGTGATTCAGGTGCAATTATTACGTTTAGTGACACTAGCAGATCCATAATAAGCTGGTCATTATTGCAAATTGTGCAACAGTTGAATCAATCATGCAAATCTTATTGGTTTTCAGCAATGTGCATTCAGTGAGCATTCAGAATGTTAAATGCAAACTCAAATTTTTCAAGCACACGTCCTCATAGTGTTCAGCCATTACTCTGAATATTGTCTAGCAGAGTCATTCTAGTAATTTGCATTTTTACATGAGGTTGATTTTCATCGCTTTATTGGAAGGACAGTTACAAGATTTTCCTCCAGAGTGGGCGGGAGTCTGTTCTGGCTGTCGGCTCTGCCAACGATCGCAGCAGCCCATTGGCTAATTACTCAGTCAGCGCGGTATTGGCAGCTGACCACAAACCTATCGATCAGATCCCTCAAACACAAATTAATCAAGCCATATTCTGGCCTGAGAAAAGATGGATTTGAGCCCAGGCAGATACTTAACCGAGTGAGATGTTCTTGCATCGACAGATCTTATGGGACAGATTCTGATGATATTTGCAGAGGTAACTTATGCATGAGGATGCTATTGACGGAGAATAAACCTGCTGAGAGTTTGACTCAGAGAAAGATACGGCTGTAAGAAGAGTGGAGAGATGCACTCAAACTGTTTGAAGCTCAAATATCCACTTGCTTTTTTACAGTGTATTCTGATTAGGCATCCAAATCTACTGTAAATCCTGAAGAGATTTTCAGCTGTGGTGGTTAAATTTGTGAAACATTAGTGGTGTTTGTTGAGCAGTTTTAAGATATAGTTGGTCATTGTTTGCAGTAATGAGTTTCATATTCATCATCAGACTGACGCCGATCAGACATTCAGCAGCTCGACTGCAAGTGAAATTAGATTAAAGAGAAGTTAAATATGGCAACTGGTATTTTTAGAAGGTTTGTGGATTTGAAGACCACAACATACTTGTTGGGCCAGTTTTATGAAGAGTTAGGTGTGATCAAACCATCATAGCGAACAACATTTTTATGTCCATCTTGTAATTTAAAGAGATATTTGAATACTTTTGCAAAGCCCAATATTGATTTTGCATACATTTCAGTGCTTTTACCATAACTAAAATGTGAAGCAGGATCCTAAAACATTTTTATATGTGATAAACTCATTTTACTATACAGCATCGAGTGACTTATTATATTGCTGCTATAGTGCCATTATTTTATAAAAAAAAAAGACATGTTCAATTTGTTTCATTTATTAATAATAATTCCATAAGGGATGTTTAATACAATTTATATTTATACATTTATAATTTATAAAATTATAATTATATTTAAAATAATTAAATCATAATTTAAATAGTTCTTTCATTAATAATATATTTCATGCAGTGTTTTTTACAGGCATATTAATATAGAATTCAACTTATGCAGTAACAGCTATGCACAGCTATTTGACATTTTAGAGACAGATCTGTTTATTAATTTAAAACGAAAGTTTTAGAGCATTAATTGTTAGTATTGATTAAGGAGTCCTAATTGTAGGCACCGTTTTTCATCGGTGGGATGTGTGTAGACTGTAAGTGTGTGTGCTGTGAGTGGATTTACTGTGGAGGGCTGGTGTTGTTCGTGTAGTGGGCAGGGAGGATTGAAACACACGTCAGGCCTGTGATTAAGTGGTAATGACACGCCGGAGCGTCAGTGTGTTCTCTTGCTGGATTTGTAGTCCCGGCTGGCACACACACACCGTCCGAGGTACTATACATCACCTGCTCTGTGTGTGTGTGTGTGTGTGAGAGAGAGAGAGAGAGAATCACTTAGTGCGGCTCTGTTCCAAACCCCTACGAGCTGCCTACCTAGACAGCATTTACTGTCTAGGTAGACAACACAAACACATCACAAAGACTCATGTTGCCTTCTTCTTGCGGGCTAAGTAAAGGGTACTTCAGATTCTTCACAGAATGCATTGCAACTAACATGACAGACAATGAGCAATAATAACATATATTATTAAAGAATGATATAAAATCAGTTATAATAAATTAAAATAATTTTAATCATTCTAATTTAAATGTTTTGGTTGCACTTTATTTTGATAGTCCACTTTAGACATTCTACTAACTATAAGTAACTTTGTAACTACATTTTAACTACTTCTCATTCATTTGCAACTACATGTGTACTAACTCTCAGAGTAGACTGTTAGGGTAAGGGTTAGTAGAATAAGTTGACATATACTTAAGTTTCTCATAGTCAGTATGTTGTATGTTGTGTACCCATCAAAATAAAGTGTTAGAAGATATTAAGCAGACAGTCTACTAATAATGACTGCTAGTCGACATGTAGTTGTGAAGTTACTTACTGTTAGAAGAATGTCTAAAGTGGACTATCGGAAATAAAGTATTACCATATTTTTGTATGCAATAAAACAAAACAAATCAAATCAAAACAAAACAGCACTCAGGGTGCTGCCTGTGTACTCTAGGTGGTAGACAGCAAGACAGTTCACTAGGTTTTAGGACAGAGCCTATGTGTGTTTATAAAAAAAACTGAAAGTACAGAAGTATTTCAAGAAAAAAAAACAACCTGTGTGATTTCAGCCTCTTTCTGGCAGACTTTCAGGAGTTATTTCTCATTGCAGTCATGCCTGCAGTAAATACCTCACTTTACCCATGCTGCTCCTGTCGTGACCTCTGACCTCCATCCACACTGCCGTGTTCCCGGCTCAAGGCCAGCCGGCCGTCAGCGCTGCAGAAAAGTGGGCGGTAATTCACAACCCTCCACATCACCTGCCAGAAGCTATTGATTTTTGTTTCCCCAATATCCAGAAGAGAAGCCGAGGAAAGATTAAAAACACTGTCAGTTTGGAGTTGAATAAGGATGGTGAGCGAGAGAGAGAGAGAGAGAGATTATACACAGAGATACTTCACCCGAAAAATTACTGTCCTTTTAAACCTTCTCTGAAAATTAGAAATGTTGAAGAATATTCTTGCTGCTGTTATAATGAAATTGAATAGGGGCGGAGCTATCAAATTTTAAAAGGACATAAATAACACCATTCAGATATGATACCAATAGCACAAACAACTTCTGAGCTACAATTCAAGTCTTCTGAAGCTATTTTGAGGAACAGACTGAATATTAACCATTATTCACATAAAACAGTGAAGAGCTATTTAATGATAGGGAAGTTAGCTTTGAAAGCAAGATCTCCACCCTCCCTGCGTAATCATTCTCCAAAGACACATCTCCCCCAAACACATGAACGCGCTCAGGCAGACCAGAGAATAACCTGCGACACGATGAGAGATGGTGTTAGTGGAGGATTGAATGCTACGCTGTCAGATTATCTTATGTCTCATTCACCGGTGAGAAAATATTACAGTACAAAGCGCATATTACAATAACAGCGCCTTTCATTCTCGCTGGAACGCGCTGATGACTTATGTCTGCGCAAACAGGGTACGCAGAGGTATGCAAATACATATTTGACAGGCAGGCAGGAGAGCCTATCGTAATGTTCGGACCGAATGTTTTGATTGGACAAAGTTTTTTTCCACAGATGATATAAAAACATTTAGACCACTTCACATAATGAGTGCTATCGAGATGTGAAGAGACTTTCAACCAGCATAACAAAAAATGTTTTTGAACCAAATCACCTACCCTGCCTTTAAGTGGAAATAGTGAGACATTTTTACTGTAGGCATCTGTAATACATATAAAGGCATCTGTCTTCTGACTTCAAACCCCTGCTTCTGGCCAAAACATGAGTCCATAATCCTCCAGTTAAAAAGTGCATCCCCTGTTGTTTAGAGCTGTTTTGGACAGTTTTGGCTTGTAGACGGTGCTTGATCTGTGCAGATTTCTCTCCTGATATAGACCAAATTATTTTTTTTTATTTATTTTTTTACTGTAGGAAGTGTTATGGATTATGGGACATTTTTATTTTTGGATTAACTATTCCTTTAATTAGATCTATTTTTCAGTGCTGAATGCAATTTATTTACAGTGAACCAACATCTTCAAATTTAAAAAAAAACATTCTTACCTAGACATACTTAAATTAAGATATATTTACTTAAGCAAAATGATATTAAATATTAAATCTTGTTTTCTGAGAAATGTATCAAAATGAAGTGTTTATGCTTCAAAAGATGAAAAATATCTGCCAATGGGTTCAGAAAAATAAACTTGTTTTTAATTTTTCTCCCCTTATTGTCAGCAGATAGACACAGAGGTAAGTGCAATACAATCAACAGGTGTATTGAGTAGCAGCAGAGGGGAATGAGATGAGCAGAATGTCCAGGTAAGCAGGCGGGAATGGGAATGTCTCTAGGGGCTTATCTGAGTGTGAATGTCCTTTTTCCTTTTCCAGGGGATTCGGAGGTAACAGCGGAGCGTGGAGAACTGGAGCGGTGGAGAACAGGGATAGGAACACTGAAGAAACTGGCAAGTAGACAAAAGGTAAGTGGGTCAGGTTTTATTTGTTTAGGTTTAATATTTGTTTCAGTGAACGATTATTTAACCCCTTGCACACTGAATGCTCATAAATCTTGAAACTCTCTGGAGGATGGCACACATCTATTTACAAACGCAAATCGCTGTGACCGGTTATGTGTCAGTGGAGACATGAGAGATGTTCATTATTACCAATGGGCTTGATGGAGTTATTGCTTTCAGGACGTGACATTTCGAGAATCCTTAACTAAATTGCACTGCATTTGTTATTTCCCTAATGCCCTTCAAACAATGTTTGGGGATTCAATTGTATTGATGGAATATTGATGGTTAAACTGATGGCTCACTAGATTAGTTCAGTGCTGGTTCCACCCATTTATCAGCGGTAATGACCAGCCTCGCTGTTACACAACACAACTTTCATCATTAATGACAAGCTCTGATTGTTTGTACTGCATCCCTGCCGTCATGTGTTACAGTCATGGCGGTTTGCACATGTGTGTGTGTGTGTGTCCATCAGGATTGATTCATCTCTGTGGTGCTGAAACTGCGTTTTATTGGCCTTGACCTCTTATGAAATATTGTCTTATCAGCTGTACATGAGTTGCTGTAAGACATTAAAATGGCACATCGCGACAACATTCCTTAAGAACACCACAAACAGCTCATGAATAATCAAATATAGTCCATTTTATCCAACATGGTCTGATCAACTTCCCTCTGCCACTAAGAATGTAGAACTAGAATTCAGAGATAAAGTTAGAATAGTCCATTTCCAATATCAAAACAGACTTCTTATGTGTTCTTAATTCACATATGCATGTACATTAGAACTTATATTTTTAATATGACTCCGATTATTGGCTATAAGTCATGTGAACTAGTTTTCTGGAGATTGTATTAACTGGTCAAAGCTTGACTGCAAATGGTGAACTATCTCTTGAATAGAACACACTGAGGTTAAGTAGATTCTGTTTTGTTTTAGGTAATTTCATTGTCTATTTGTATGAAAGTTACCAAATTATTAATACGTTTGCTGTTGTTTCTTCAATCTGAAAGAAACTCTTAGAAGTTCAACAGTCTCCAGCAGTGAAAGCACACAGATTTGTCTTCTGGCACAGGAACGATGTCACACCTGAAATGATGTTTTCGTTCATGTGCCATGTACAATAAAAATGCTGGTTAAATCTCTGGCAGTTATGCAGCGTTTGTGCGTCTTCATTACATGTTTCAGATATTATAGAGCAGATATTTATTCATCTCTGTCTTTTCGTTCAGCAATAACTCATGAAGATGTCTTTCCGTACTAATGGCGCTCTATTTTCCTGAGCATCTACACACCTACTTCTCCCTCAAATACAAAACCGCTTCTTGTGAAAAATGAGCATCTTCCATCAGCGGCTTTTTGTGTTTTAATATATCAAGGAGATCCAAATTAATTCTCCACTGGAGGGTCTTGGATAAATCTGCCCATTTACTTGATCACCTTGAAGGTGCAGGGCCACACGTGAAAATATATGAATGCAATAATGCAGCCTGCATTCAGCGTTAGTAATGCATTTACATATTAAAATGATCTGCAGCCGCAAGCTGTAATTTCTTGTTGGACACACACACACACACACACACACACAGATTGTGTGTTGAAAAAGCATATAAGTTTTGCTTTTGGATTTTAATTTATTTTGCCTTCCAGCTTGGTTCAGACTAACCACAACAGCCTTCCCCCAAACTCAAACCGGTGGGATGACGAGGCCTTCTGCCCTGGATATGTTTAGTGCCTGCATTAAAAAGATCAATTATTAAACAAATAATTTTAGATGCTGAATGTTCAATCAGGTGCTTATGATAGTCTCTTTTTTACTTTAGCATTATTGACTGGATATTTAATGTTTATTTAATGCTTTTTTTAAAATGGGTTTTGGCGTTTATTTTATAGCACTAAAATAAAAGGAAAACCAGATCTCACAGGAAAATACAATTATTTAACAAAATGCCATTATTTTGAATACATTTGTATGATGGACATTGTACAAAAATGTATGATTTTTGAAAAAAAAAAATAAGCATGAAGGTCCACCTATAAACATAAATGTCCCTGTGGTGTAATCATATCATACCAGCTGTTATTTTAGATAGTAGGCCTATAGTTTTATTAATATTTTGAATAATATTTTTATATGTTCTATTTTTTTACTTTGTAGTTAAAAAAAAATTGTGTTTGTCATTTTTATTAGTTTTTTAATATGTCTGTATAGTTTTTAATTAATTCTTAATTTTAGTACATCAAGTTAAATTAAATTTTAATTTAAATTTTGAAAAATAAATTTTGTTTGTTTAGTATGTTTTATATTATAGCATTTTATTATAAAGCTTATATATATTATATTTTTTGTATAATTATATATAATTAAAATATAACTTTCTTTCTTTTTTTATAATTAATAACCCTGAATCATATAGGAAACACTCTTATACGAACTAGCCACCACTTGCCAAAATGTAAAATGTGCCAACTTCACTGCACAGGTGGCACAGAAGCGCTTCTGAACTGGCAATATAAGGTGTCTTTGCACAGACTGTTTGATGCTGCTCAGAGCTGGCATTAATGCAGTGTGTGCTTTGTTGCTAGGGGACAAAATGGGTCAGAGCAGGCATAATTTATGGCAGTTATGCAGAATTATGTCTGCCAAATGAATAAATGTAAATGTAAATGCATTATGTCTTTACACGGTTTTGAGCTGAGTTTTGAGAAGGCACAGAGCAGGATTAACTTGGCTGTGATACCTATATTTACGATTATGTTGCATAAATTATAGCACATATTTAACACTCTTGTCTTAAAGAGTGATGTCACATAAAAATGCAAGAACAGTGGAGCTGTGTATGTTTTTGGTGAATAAAATGAGTACATTTCTTTATAAAAAAAAAAAATGCATCAATCTCTAATTAATTCTGTAAAGATTTTAGTTCTGCTCTCTTATACGAAACCTAACTATAGCATCCCCTTCTGTTATTATGAGCACTCTTTCATGCATTTAGCAGACTTTTTTCTCATTTAAACAGTATAGAAGTACATATTCTTTATCTTTCATAGTGTACATTATAATGTTATGATGAATAAGTTTGTGGCATACTTCCAGCTTAGTTTTTATTATGTTTTATTTACTTTTTTCCTTTAACAAAGTAGTATAGATTTGGCCATCTATAGGTTATTGGCCATTACATGATATTCATGATAGCTTCCCTGCTCTTCTAATCAGCGGCTTGATTACATCAATGTTCTTTTTGTACTGAGGACCTTTTAAATTATGAAACTTGCAGAATGCCAAAAGTTCAAGGAAAATTTGATTTCTCACACCATGACTCATTTAATATATCAATCGTCGTAGACAGCAATAGCTAATGGAGATTTTTTTCCTTATCTCCAGATGTTTCTGCTGAGAAAAAGACCTCGTTAATCTCACGTGTCTCCTCCTTCAAAACAGATCTCAACAATGTCTCAAATAATGTCAGAGACCTCAACATGAACTTTTCTCATCAGAATGTCACTAGATTGAATTATCTGAGCTCTGTATGTTCAGTTTAGATCTCCATAGTCACAACTAGTGACTCATTTGTGTCTGCTTGTATTTTCACAAAGGAATTCTGGAACAAAAATCCATGCATCTGAATGGTCTGAACATTTTAGACTTGTTTTTTTTTTGCCCCACAAAATTAATTAGTATTCATTGTATTAATATTTTAATAAGATTGTCAATTATATTTATTATATATTTTTTTGTAGCTATATGTATAATAAATAGTGGCTGATATGTGTCTGTTTTCCCCCAAAGGAAACAAACTCCAATCTACACATCCAGCGAAGCATTTTTTGACTTTATGCCCCACAAAGTTGATTCATTTTATCAATATTGTTTTTAATTAATATTTGTTCATTTGATATAAATGAATTAATACAACTGATCATATAAACCATGTCAGGGATCTCAGTGTGAACTTTGTGTCATCAAATTCTCCCAAAATAAAATCTAATTGATCTGCTCTTCATGTTCATTTTAGCTCTATATACTGTATGACAACTAGTGACTCATGTGTGTCTATTTTTATTTTCCCAGAGGAATTTTAGGAGAAAAATCTGAAACAAGGTAAGTCTCCTGAGCTCCTATGAAACGGCAACCTCAGAGCAACGAGATCTTGTTTGAAGAGCCACTGACTCATTGCTCTGTATGTATTTTCCTACGGTGCCACACAGGTGTGAGACATGCAAATATGACCCGTGCAGCTCCCGGCGGGACCGGACTGTAGCGGCCTGTTTATTTAGTTGCTGACTGCGAGAGAGAAAGCGAGAGGTTATGTTTAGCAGGAATGATTACAGATGTACAGAGTCTCCAGCGCGTGTTCACATCACAAACGTGAAGCCGAGGCCCAGGTGGATTGGAAGCAAGCTGTTCTCCGCAGCCCCTCCCAGCCCAAACGCACACTCCCAGCATGCCGAGCTGTCAGCCAGGAATCTCTCATAATGAAGGCTAAAATATTTTATTCAGATTTATTAATTTGAAAATGAAGCGCGCCTGTCGGCAGAGGGACAGCTCTTCTCAATCTGTCATCTGTGAGGCGCGCGCCGGTGACACCGCCATACATTTGTCTTGTCGTATCTGACAGTCGGATTCTCCCGGGCGCTTCTCTGCCAGGGATCACCCAGGGATTTTTTGAGCGGAATAAAACACATTCCGACAAGGAACAGCCTCTTTATTAATGCAAATTAGGCCTGAAAAAACGCCGGCACCAGGCACTTGGCTTTAGACACCTGAGTATGTGTGTGTGGTTTTAATAAAAGCAGTGAGTGAGTGACTGTGGGTTTGAGAGCTCCCACACAAATCTGCCAGTCTCGGCTGTGACAGACCCCCAGAGCTACAGGGGGTTTATCTCACCAAAGCCCGTCCAGATACAAACCAACACAGCCTCCCACTGGGACTCGCTCGTTGTTTTGACTGCTGTAAATTGGGTGGCCAAAAACAAACACTGGCATGAATGTTGCATTCATTTATTGAAGGGTCGATAAGGATTTTCAAGAGGGTTTTTCTCTCTATCTCTCAAGAGGAGGGGGCTTTTAATGACACTTTTTGTTCATTGCTGCATTATGGTGACAACTCTTCAACATGTTTGACTTTATGCCCAACAAAATTCATTAGTATTCACTTAATTAATTTTTCCACTTTAATATGTATTCATTTAATGTTAGTATTAATTGATAATATAAACATATTATTTTTCATTCTTAATTGCAAATAGCTTTTATAATTGATTGTTTTATTTATTGTTTGTTTGTTTTTCAAGAATAGCAGGCTTTTAATGTGACTTTCTGTTCATTGCAGTCTCTGGATGGTGACACCCCTTCCACATTTTTGATTTCATGCCCCACTAAATTAATTAGTATTAATTTTATTCATTAGCTATTTAAGTCATTTTTCATATTAACATGTATTAATTAATATTAATTAATTAATCATATTAATTAATAATATAAACATTACAATATTTTCCATTCTTAATTGCAAATTTCTTTCTTGAGAATGGGCTTTCTTAATTCTGACACCATTTCAACATTTTTGACCCACAAAATTAATTATTAAAATGAACTAAAATTAGAATATTAATTTTATTAATTACTTAGAATAATATTCACTTTATATTAATGTATTAACATTTGATAATGTAAACATTAAAATATTATAATCAATGTATTCTTTTTTTTATTCACATTGCATTTTTAATTTGAACTTTTTTGATGATTAGCAGCCCCTTAATGGGACTTTTTGCTCATTACAGGACATTTTTGTCCTTATGCCCCACAAAATTAATTAATATTAATTGTTTTAATTTTTTATCTTGACATGTATTTGTTTTATATTCACTTATATTAATTTTAATATAATAAAATATAAATATAAACATTAAAATATGAATCTTTTTTTTTTTTTTTAATTGCTTTTTTTCTAGTCACACAAAAAATGACATTATTGACCCACCCAACTTGAACTTTTTCCATCATGTTGAAATTCAGTCAGTCAATCATTGTTGAGAAGAGCAGCATCTGTTGTGTTGTGCATACTGATGCATAGGCTTCCTGCTTGGCCAACCAACTTCACTAGAAAGCCCATGTTAGTTGAACTGCTGACTTATGGCTATGCAGCCTCAGATGGCCAGAAACTAGTTTAGAAATAAAAGGTGAACTTTCCACGTAGTGTGTGTGTGTGTGTGTGTGTGTATGTGTGTGTCAAAGCTGAAAGGTGTGTGACATGTCTGTGTGTTAACTAAAGGGCAGGACACTGTGTGTGTGTGTGTGTGTGTGTGTGTGTGTGCTTGAGTGACTCTGGCCTGGATGAGCACAGTCGAGTTGTTGCTTTCTTTCGCCGTGCGTCCTTTGATATTTATCTCTCCTCACCTGCTCTGTGATGGAGATTCAGAGTGACGTGTCTCCCTCTCTGCCTCTGTTTCTCTCTCTCACTGCTAAATTGTCCCACTTTTTCTTCTCTTCTGCCCCACTTTTAGCCTCTCTCTCTCTCTAGTGTTTCTGCTAATGTTCTTTCTGTCTGTTTATTTTTACCTCTTCTTACCTGCTTCCCGTCTACTCAAGGGTCTTAAACTGTGATAGAGAAACCAGTACCCGAGCATCTCATGTGAGGGACCACAATATTATTTTTATTTTTACAATGTAGTATTTTTTCTTATAAATATATTAAATGTTCAGAATTCTTTGAGGAAAAAAAAAAATCAAATATAAATAAATAAATGAAAAATTGCATTTCTCAGTTAATAAAATCTCAGTGCATTGTTGTGACGTATTGTCAAGTATGGTGACCCATACTCGAAATTGGTGCTCTGCGTTTAACCCATCCAAGTGCACACACACAGCAGTGAGTAGTGAACAAATGCACACACACACACACAGTGAACCGTGAACACACACCCGGAGCAGTGGGCAGCCATGCTGCAGCGCCCGGGGAGCAGTTGGGGGTTCGGTGTCTTGCTCAAGGGCACCTCAGTCGTGGTATTGAGGGTGGAGAGAGCGCTGGACATTCTCTCCCCCCACCTACAATCCCTGCCGGCCGGGGACTCGAACCCGCAACCTTTCGATTACGAGTCCGACTCTCTAACCATTAGGCCACGACTTCCCCACACATGCAGATTATATTACACATTACACATGCAGAGCAGTATGCAAGATATGAGAGATATGAGTATAACTCTGTAATTCTGTAACTACATGTATACACTTAGAATGCATGCCATGGAGGTTTTCCAGAAAGACTGTCAGCCTGTGTGTTAGTTGTGTGGAATATTCAGTGACTTTTTCTGCAAGTTACATCATTACACCAGTAGGTGGCGACAAGTAAATGTCTTGATGAGTCAGATAAAGTGAATCATTAATGATTCATTGAAAAAAATCATTCATTCAGAATTTATTCAGGAATCAAACAAGTGACTATCATTTTGAGTGAGTCATTGAATCATTCACTCAACCAATTAAATAAAAACCCTGAATTAATTCAGGAATTAAACAATAACAGTCAATTAATCATTCAGTCAAATAATAAATAAATAATAATTCAGGAACAAAACATGACTGTATTTATTGCTTTTATTTCTAAATTAATTAAAAATATATATTTTTATTTATATTGTTATTTATTGCATATCCTGTTTGTTTTATTATGCACTATATAGTCGGCAATTATACACATATTTTAAATGAATGTTGTTGGTGTTTACTTGGTATAACTATTAACTGACAGATGATTTCAAGAAAGGACCTGATGTGTCATGACACAGGTGGTCTCTCACTATACACAATAATGCAAAAGAGAAGGATGTCAATCAGATAAAAGTGTGTGGGCATGATGGGATTGTTCAATTACCTAAATGGATGAGATAGGTAATGGATTTAGTGCATAACCTGCGCTGTTCAGATTGTTAATTGTTTATATTCCCAAACAAGATGGAGGTCATACAAGAGCGCCAGTCAATCAAAACTGATCAAGACCATGCATGTAAATTACACCACTGAAATATAAACACACTTCCAGAATGTTCAGGTGATCAAACAAAAAAGAAATGGTGACCAGTTACAACACTTAACATATATTAAAATGTGTGCTGTCAAACAATTCATCGCAATTAATTGCATCCAAAAATTAATTAATTGCATTTGTTTACTGTGTATATTTATTATAAATAAAAGCACACACATACAGTATATATTTTGAAAATATTTACATGTATATATTTATATTAATATAATTTGTATTATATATAAATATATTTAATACATACACATTACCTATTTTTCTTTAAATATATACATGCATGTGTTTGTATATACATAATAGATATACACAGTACATATATGAGCAAAAACGTTTATTTTGGACACCGCAAATAAAAATACTGTATATAAATATGTACATTTCAGCCTAATATTTTTTTTATGCTGTTGAAAAATAAAAAAAGCAATGTTTGTTTATCAAGGTTGCAATATCTTGCTACCTCCTGAGATATTTAGTTTTGACTAAATTCAAATTCCAATGCATTCAAATGTCAATTAAACATATACTGCAATTTGTTTAATAGTTAGGACGCTGTCTTAGAATATCTACACCGTTTTGTGTCTTTTAGGCCTCTATTCAGTCCTTATGTTTGGTGTAATATGGAAAATATGATTCCGCCACATCTGTAATCTGTATGACACAGCTGTACAGGATTGAGCTTTCAACTTTATTTTCTTTCTTTCCACAGCAGAGTTTTAGTGTAATTACAGAGCTGACTCTCAGCTCACTTCATTAAACCTAAATTCAAATAAATTATCATCTGGCAGAGAGAGAGAAAGAGAGAGGATGTTTCTCCTTCCCTTCTGCCCTCCTCTATCCGGCCTGCTCGTCCTGACTTTTTATAAACAGCCTTTTTTATGTTGTTGTTTTTCCCTCATACAGTAAATGGAGCCATAATTTAAGATTTTAATGCATGTTAATGTGTTGTTTAACCTTCTCTCCACAATCAAGTGTCTCTAAAAGGTTAACCTTGAACATGGGCCAGGTCAGACAATAATGTTCTCTGAGAAGCATCACTGTCTAATGGAGCTGTGCATGATTGTACAAGTCTTGAAGCATATATAAAAATGCGTATATAAGTTCATTCATTAAATGCACAAAGCAAGGGATGTTTTACTTTGTGTGTTGTACAGTACACTTGGCTAGCATTCTAATGCCCTGTTTTCCATGTAAAAACCTCCTAAAGTGTTTCTCATTATTGTTTTCCATCTCCCTTTAGGTTGAAAACAGTTTAATGTTATTCCATAACTTGATTGTGGACACAAGTAGTCCAGGAGTTGAAGTCCATAGAGGGAAACTTAATTTATCTCACTCTGTCCGTGAGCTGTGGAAACAATCCCTCTCTGTACACGTATAAGAGCATGTATGGAGCATCTTATTGAATTTTCTGAACTACTTACGCGTCTCAGAGGACACTTTTCCACTCTAGGATTTTTTCATTTGTATCCTTGGCAGCGGCTTGTGTGTGTGTGTGTGCTGCAGAACATCAACTTCATGAGTTCATTAGATTGTGGGATAGCTACAGGGTCAAAGGTCAAAGGCAGTTCAGGCACGGTTTACGGCACTGGGCTGCAGATCCGCTCTGAGTTTAAAAGACACGGCATGTTTATAAAGTGATTTTATCATGGAAAACAGATTTGTCCTGTTCTTGTGAAATACAACAGTTTAGTGTAATATTCACAAATACAGATACTCTAAAATAAAAATAAAAAATCTTACTGACTATGAATTGTACTGTGTATGCAGATTAGAATACTGTAATTAATGCTTCCATAGAGCAAGGATGCTGATCAAAAGTGACAGAAAGGGCGTTTATAATGTTACAAAAGACTGCCATTTCAAATTTTCTATTCATCAAAGAATCCTGAAAAATAAAAGGTATCGCGATTTCCACAAAAATATTCATCAACAATGTTCAGCATTGATAATAATCAGAAATGTTTCTGGAGCAGCAAACCAGAATGATTTCTGAAGGATCATGTGACACTGAAGACTTAATGATGTAATGATGCTGAAAATTCATATTTTATCACAGGAATAAATTACATATAAAATAAATTAAATTAGAAAACAGTTATTTTAAATTGTAAAAATATTTTACTGTATTTTTGAACAAATAAATTTAGCCTTGGTGAGTCTTCTTTCATTAAAAAACAAACAAAACATGAAAAAAATCAGATTTTACTTACATAACCTATGGTAGTATGCGTTTTTGTGTATGCCGTACTGTATGTGTACGACAATGTGAATATCACCTGTAGGCTAGCCAGTCATAACAGAGGGGAGGATGCAGGAGGAAAAGGGGAGGAGAGGAGAGGAGTGCAGATGGCACACTAACATAATGATGCTTGCAAATAAACAAGCAGTTGATTGATGTGATGGAGGAGACGTGCAGCTGATGGAGACCGGACTGCGATGGCAGCAGAAGCTCCTGAAGAGCTGGAGATGCTGGAGTCTCTGTGTGAGGCGGCACTGATGTGGCTCTGGGCGAGTGATTAGTATGTCTGCTGTAACACAGCTCCTCTTTGTTCTGGGCTCTATTGATTCTTTCAGGCTCGTCTGTGGAGTCTTCACTGGCATGTTGCTGAAAGCGTTTCTGAGGTTCCTTGATGCCCTGGAAGCTAAACGATCATACCACAAGCGCTGACCATCTCTCACGTGTCTGTTTGTCTCTTATACCTACAGCGTTCGTTCCCATTTAGAGATGTCACTCTCATTAGGACTAAAAGCATTTCTTTGATACTTAGATAGCGATGCTGACTCCACCAGACAATCTGTTTGGACGACCAAAACACTTCACCTTCAACAAATCTGATTTTGTATCTTATAGTGTTTAACAGGGTTTTGGGTTAAAAAAAGATGGATTAAAAGACTTTGGATTTTTGCATAAAAGACTATGGATGAAAGTCTCTGCTAAATGCATAAATGTGAAGTATTTCTAGAATGTGTTAACAAAGAGTGAAGTGTGCCACTTTCTTATAGGAAAACATATTGAAGCATGCATGCGAGCCAAAACGTTTAATAAATGAGCAGTCACATTTACAGCCAATTTTTTTGTGGCCAAAATCATGTCATTTCAATAGAAATAAATTCTCTCGATGAAAGATTTTCCAATGCAGATTTCACTTCAAGTCACATGAATTCACTGCATTGACAAACAGAAAGCTGCTCATCCATTGCTATATATGCCCTTGATAATAATGAATCTTTTCCACCAAGGTTTTGCTAATGTGATCACATCTTATGACGGTTGTTCTGATTTCTCCCGAAATATTTTTAATGAATTCTGTGGTTTCAGATTCTATGTGGTCCTATACTAATCGGTTTAGCTGTACTAGCTGTATTAAGTGTATTAAACTCTTTAAAATTAGTAAATTATCTGTAGTGAAAGAGTCAAGGTGTTATGAAAATCACAAGCTCTGCTTTTTATTTGTAAAACAGTTTTATAGTTTTGGTTTCCTTTCATTGAACAGATTGAAAACATGACATATACAGCAATACAATTGACAAGTGCCAAGCAATTATACACACTTAGTTTAATGAAAAAAAGAAAAAGGTAAATAAAAATGAAAATAAATAAGGTCAAATCAGTAGGAGATATTTTTCTCCTTGAAATATTCCATGAATGGCCTCCAGATTTTTAAGAAGAGTTTAGGCTTCTGTCATTCTTAACATCTTAAGAGTATATAAAACCATCTAAAAACCCAACAGCGATACACAGGAGGGACTGCTGACTTCCAGGTATTCATTAAGTTAGTTGTCTATTAGGTTTAAAGTTTAGAAGCATTTCAAAGGTGAGGCATCCAATGCCTCATTCAGATCATAAGTGTAAGTTCACAGAAAGCAAATGATTTGAGGAAACCCCCATTGCTGTCACACTTCACACTAACTCCAGGATCAGCCCCGTAGCTGCAGCGGTGTGAGAGGAACCTCCTGGTGGAGAGGAATGACCCGCGGCACACAGAGAGATCCAGCGATCCACTGCTCGACTGCATCGCTGTCAGCTTCTATCCACTCACAGAACACACACATGAAGACGTAACGTGTGTTTGTGTGATACGGCACAGGTCGTGTGATTGCGCTGTGTGTAGAGCGAGGTTTTAAGTGATTACTGTAAAGCTCTTTCAGTGATGAGAATTGTGATATAAGATTTGGCATTAATTCATATTTTTATTGATATGCAGCAGCAAAGCCTTGATGCTGTCTTAAGTCGTATGTCAATAGCCATTCCTGGTTGTTCTTTTTATGGTATTAAAACTGTAAATTAGGGTATTTTATCTGTGGCATAATGTGTAAGTCTGCACCCACAGAAGCTCCACAGATTTTCATATCATTCACAAATCTTCCTTTGCGTGTTTGTTTATTATAAATTAACATTTACGATACTTTCACCTCCTCTGAACACTTTTACTGTTTTTTTAATCCATCCAGAAGAATTCCTCCTACAAATGTAAAAACTCTTGAGAGATTTTGCTTGGAAATCCAGGTCTTGATAACTACAAAACGATTTTATTTAAAGAATGGACATGTTGACTCTGATAGACATGATCCAGTGGTTTTCCATATGGATGTAGGACGAGGAAAGTGTCTTCCCTCACTGTGGTGTTGTATTTGACATCGTGGTCTGAGATGGACTCTGTTACTGTTAATAGCTGTGAATGTATGACAGAGAATCACATTAGGGTGCCAATATTGTGTCTTATCATGCACACCTATGAGTGTGACTGCCACAAACAAAACTGCACGTATCCAGATTCTAAGACGTCATTTGACAAAAATGGCAGAGTTCTGCTCAATTTGACCCCAAGACGATTTTTGTTTTCCTGAAAATGCTAGTTACTGTTCTCATCGGATTAAAACTTACTGACCTTTCTCACATATATGTGTATAAAACATTTTGAGAGGGATTTTTGCCCCTACCTTTGTTACATTTGTGGTGCTCCTGGTCAAAAATGACCAGCCTACAAAAAATGCTTATAAATTTTATATATATATAAACATATATATATATATATATATATACAACTTTTTTGTTGTTTGGAGGTGATTGATCGTAGGCCTCTGAGCTCATGCATCTCTATTTTTCGCTGAACATTGCCAAGATTTTCCATAAATAATGCTTTTTTTTCACTCAAGTGAAAGTGTGTATGCAGGTGCATGAGCTCAGATCAATGAGGCCTATGATCAATCAGCTCCAAAAGAAAAAATATCCAAGATTTTGGTGTATATATATATATATTCCAAGTAATTTTCGACTGGGAACAGCAAATTAGTTAAAGGATTTTCAGCTCAGCACAAGGGTTAAGGTGGTTTCAGATTGGTTTGGTTTGCATTAAATTTGAATGATTTTTTTTCCTTCTTTAATAATTTATTTAAATTTTTTGTTACACTCTTTCAAAATGGGGTTTTCGCATGCAACGCTATAAAAGAACCATTTTGGGTTCACCAAAGAAACTTTCAGTGAACAGTTCTTAAAAGAACTTTATTTTCTTTACGAGAATAACCTTTTTCCACTTTAAAGAGCCTTTTGTGGAATGAAAAGTTTCCATGGATTTAGAAGGTTCTTCATGAAACCATCAATGCCAATGAAGAACCTTTATTTTTAAGAGTGTATCTATACTGTGCATGATTTTATTTTCTCCATTTTGGAGTCATGACCCTCCAGTTGACAGTCTCTCATGCATGAATTTTACATGATTTGTTAAAATGTTTGTAACTTACAATCAAAATTCATTATTTTGTGATGATTCTAAACACTAAAAGATTTCCAAAGTCAAAACGAAACAACTTCAAACAAGGCCCAAATCTGCAAGCACTTTATTTCCAGTTTAACCCACATCCGTAACGTTCCATGAAGTGCATTGTGTCTGAAGGCTTGTTAGATTGATCTGATGAGTGAATGTGCTGCCGTGTGCTGGTCAGGACAGATGTTTGGACAGTGTGACCGTCTCTCATGCTACGTGAAAGATCTCTCAGGGATTCCTGTTACGCTGGGCAGATGGCGAGACGCACACTATTGCAGCGCACACAGGTACAGAACTGTCCTCTTACAAACTCAAACTAAGGATAAACAGAGAACAACCAGGGGACTGTCTGATCATTCCGAATACATTCCAAGAAATCCGTCTCCTTAGCCAGAGGCTCGCTGCTCAATTTGGAACAGGGAAACTAGCCTGAAGTGTCTTCCATTTATTTTCGCTCCAGGATTTGCTGGATGTTCTCGGTTGAGTTAAGCAGGCATCTCTCAATCATACACACTGGATCGAGTGTGTGTGTGTGTGTGTGTGTGTGTAACCTCCCCCTCTTTCCCAGTGGCAGGAGCACTAGAGTGGATGCTTCAGACCTGGAAGGCACTTTTCAGCCTGGTCACACACACTGAGGCCCTGCTGCTTGGCTGCGCACCATGGGTCACCGGCTTACATTAGAAAAACCCAAGCGAACACAGTGAAGCGTGCTGCTTGAACATACCTGACAAAACCCAGCGCTGCACTGAGCATTAAAACAGATCGATGCACTGTGCTCAAACAAGACGCTTAAATAAAATGCATAAAATCATTTTAGCCTTGCATTCCAGGAACACATACTGCTTAATTAAAAGACGAAATCAGTGTGAAAAATGTAGAGATTCAACATTATTCATTGGGACTGAAGTGAAGGATAGAATCATTTGATCATTAATCCTGAATTAAGCACATTAACTGGGTAATAACTGAAATGGATGAAGGACAAGGTCGATTGTTTTGATTGGGAGTTTTACATCTCTGTGAAATATATCTATTCCTTGGCAGCGGGCTGGAAAATGAGATGGAGTCCAGGAGAGAAAATGGAGGTCTATCACTGGTCAAAGGCGAAAGTGAGACAGACCCTGAACGTCAGACTCAATGATTTAGCTCGTGTTCGAAACATCAATACATCCCACCGCCTTCAGTGTCCTTCATTTGAAAGGGTCTAATGAGTTCCCACCACAAATGAATGAATAAATTACTATAATAATAAAAAATGGACATTTATTTTTTTAGTTCATATATATTTATTATTATAATATTTGACATTATTTATTTATTTAATCTACACAAACAATAAACAAATGATTTTTCATTTAGGTTTTTACAATCATACTACTGTGTGGTACATAAAAGCATATTACAAATGAATAATTAATTGAATAGAATAGTATCCTGTGATTGCAAATTTATATTTTATTTGTAAAAAATTAATATTTAATATAAATAAATGTGAAAAATAAAAGAAAATTAAATTAGGTTTTTATGATAATACTACTGCTTATTACACAAAAACATATTATCCTACAAATAATTGTAACATTATTATATTTTAATAGATTTTTATAGATTAATATGCTAATAGAATATTATAGTGTGATTACTAAATTATATTATCATAATAAATGAGTAAATGAATGAATAAATAAATAAATAATGTGCATTTTAAAATATAATTAATATATTTTATTATAATATTTGACATTATTGTATTGATAGTATTGAATTATGTCAAACATTATGATTTTTTTATAGAAAATAAATAAATTTTCATTTAGGTGTTTATGCTTATTTATCACACACACACACACACACACACACACACACACAAATAATTGTGACGTTAATATATTATGCTGTAAATGAATATGTTATTAGATATTACATTTGATTATTAAATTATATTATTACATTAATTTAATATTAGGAAATCACACCCCCAAACATTTGTTATCACAGAAACCCGTGACATTCTCTCTAAATACATGTGCGCTATCAGAGATATTAACAAAAAACACATGTGCAGCAGACAAACATGAAGAGCAAGAATCTCCCCTGCGCAATGATTGACGTCCACTCAGAGACATGCAGAGGCGGAGCTATTCGGTCGCGGCGTCCAATCAGGATGAAGGGGCGGGGCCAAAACATAGCAGAGCTGTGAGAGCGCTACAATGTAACAAAAGCAGCGGGATGAAACAGTGAAATAACGCGCGAGTGTATGAAGCGCTGCGTTCACGCGGGACCTGATTAATAACACACACACACACACCACACCAACACACTCCGGTGAGTTTAGTGGTTAAAGGGCTGATAGTGGCTCGAGCTGTGAGTGAGTGAGCGAGCTCAGGAGGACTGTGCTTACAGAGAGACTGCCAGAGGAATCTCCGCCGCAGCTGGACAGAGGACCGGAGGACCGGAGCGGGCCGACATGGACGAGCAGACGCGCCTGATGCACGCTCATGCGGCCGTGGGGATGAGCGGACACCCGGGCCTGTCTCAGCACATACCGGACAACACCGGAGCCACCGACGGAGACGGAAGGAAGCAGGACATTGGAGACATTTTACAACAGATCATGACCATCACTGACCAGAGTCTGGACGAGGCGCAGGCCAGGTGAGCTGTCACTCATCTCATCCGAAGATCTGGAACATTCATGCTGACTTTCATCTTCAAGACGCCATTGACACTTGATTGATTAGAGTTAAAAATATATAAATAAATAAATAAACTCGTCACAGTAAAAATATAGTAATACAGCATTTGCACGTTTTATACCGTGCACTACATTTATATCATGCAAAATTTATTACAAATATAAAAAAATATCAATAGCTTAAATATAGAAATGTAAAATAATGTGTATAACAATGAAACGTTCGTGCATTTAATAATACGTACTATATGTGTAGTATATTCACACATTTATAATAATAATATATTTTTGTTTTACTTGACCAACGCTATAATATATAAGCTAATTAAAGACAGACTTCTAAAAATATTCAGTTAAGCTGATTTAATTTTCAGCAGCCCTTAAAATGTATAAATTGTGATAAATAACACACACCACTACAGCTATTGTTAAAACTGTAAACTGATAAATTAATATGAGATCTGTTTCAAAAGCTTTTAGAATTTACTGTTATTTAGTTATTGTTGTTTTTTTATGTCAGTTGGCATCTAATTCACTTCACACTTATCAAGTGGCTTTGTATAACAATAACTGCAGTAAGTAACTGAGGGATTTTAGCAGAAAAAATATAGCTCAGGCAATATATTTGACATCTTTATAATAATTGGCAATTAACAAATATTTACATGCAGATCAGGCGTTATTGACTAAGTAGGCATCCAGACATGGACTGATAACACAAGCGTTGTTGTCAGTGTGTCCAAACACATGTAGTGTGTACTAACAGACATCAGTGTATTTTTCTGACATGCAGTGCTCATTTTTTGTCAATAGAAATGAACAGATGCCACGATAGAATTTGACAGACAGCACTGAGACTCGTATCACGCGTCTGACTGTGTCCCTTCAGGATAAATATTGCTCAGAATGGAGGTTTTTAATTCAATGAGCTCAACTATATTTTATAATTTTATGTTGTTTTTCCCCCTGTATATTTTAGAACTATTTAACTAACATTTTTTTTTGTTTAGAATGTAATGTAATCACTCAGCCAACTATTACTATTGCTAAATGTTTGAATGCATTAATCCTTTTTTTTGCATATGGATGTATTCAATAAAAACATGCATTTTTAAAAAATATAAATTTTTACTAATATTTTAAGTGTTTTAGAGTTATGCAATGCAATGATACAAAAGTATGAATTATTATTAGTGCTAATTACTAATGGAATTTTGTTAATGTTATACAAACAGTGTGCATGCAAATTATGATAAACAGAGACTAGCATGAGTTTGCTCAGGTCAGTATGTGCTTTCCATTTCACCACGGTCACTGCACGTTCAGGCAACAGGCAGATGAATAAGTCTTTGCTAGCGGGGTGAAATATTCGTCTGCTCAGACGCTCACCGCGGCCTTGTGTTGTGTTTCAGAAAACATGCTCTCAACTGCCACAGAATGAAGCCAGCGCTCTTCAACGTCCTGTGTGAAGTCAAAGAAAAAACAGGCAAGTCATGCCATGCTTTAAAAAAAAATGAGTAGCAAACGTGAGATAATATTTTTTTAAAACTCTGGATATTTGTTGGACATCAAGTGCATTTGTTTTTCAGTGTCTGGTCAAAGCTGTGAAAGCAAATTGCTGTCTTTTAATGGTTTGCACATGTCGTGACATATCTAGTCAAGTAATTCCTCTCATAAAAAAATCTTCTAATTGGAAACACAGTGCATTGGATGTTTTAGAGCATGGATTTCAGTGGGTAAATGTGGGTTTGTGGCGATTATAGTGAGGAAATGAAGAGAAACGTCTGTAGAAGTTCAGCTTCTTTGACCTCTGACTGGTAAATCATCTTTACTACTCTTGCACTGTACCGGGCTTGTTTTTTTGTGCAAAAACGCAGCTACGTTCTGGTTAGGATAGAGCAGGATTAAATTACAAACTAAATTGCTAAATTGAAATGTTTATTTAGTTGAATGAAAATTGTGTTTGTGGATTTTTGGAGGGAAACCTCGTTTCATTTTGTGGAGCCATTGCAATGATTAAAAACGTGGTAGATGCCGAGAAGAGGGGCGAATGTGACATTTGTGGTCTGGTGTGTGGAGAACAGAGCTGCTCAGAGCCACTCGTGTGTTTTTCTCTCGAGCCGAGAGAGTAGGAACTACGATGGATTTGTGCTGTGAGATACTGAGACGCTATCGCTCTGCGGTTTGATGTGGAAATGGTTCCAGTGTGCTTCACAGTCATTAGTGCATGAAATAAAAAGGACTAGATGAAGGATAAAGCAGATTTCTTTATCATTATCTCTCTGACTGCTCTGTTCCAGCTGTGAGGCCGTGGGTGGTTCTCATCTCTGTCTCCGCCGCTGTGATGGTTGGCGATGATGTTTTCATTGAGTTGGAGGCGCGAGCAGAGCGGGGGGTTTCTGCGGCCTGCTATGCGTCCGAGAGGGGAGTGACACAGTTATGCGTGGAGTTTTACTCCCTGCCGTTTCTTATTCTGTTTGTTTTTCTTTTGCGAGTTCACGCAGAGTTCGAGCGCGGAGCGACTTGGACGTATCCCAGACTGCTCTGCTCCTCTTTGCCCTTTTTCTGCAAAAATATGACAGGACCGTGAGCTCTGAGAAACAGGTCGAAATGACACGGTGTGAGTTTTAAGATCATTGTGGTTTGTTTACCAGAAAGTTTCCGCCTCACTTCTGCAGCCTTCAACACATCCATGGATGTTTGTCATATTCAGGAAAGCTCTTTTTAGGAATTATAGATGGATTCAAACACTTCTGCGTTGGATTTCGAACGTATGCTGTCATTTCACTGTGTTCTTCAGTCATACGGTGTTTTGAGAGGCAACTCCGCAGACGTTCTGAGTTGTACGGTTGTTAACTTTATTTGTTTTGAAATCATGCGGGAATCAAAATAGCTCATGAAAAGTGTTTATTCTGTTTGACATCCATGGAGATGTTGGTTCTTTGGCAAAAGTGCACAGGAGTGATGTTTAGCACAGCGGAGGACTGTAAAGCTAGTTTGTTGAGAGTTACTGCTGAAAAGAAATCTTTCTGCAGAACTTACAGATCAACTTGAAATCTAATTGCCTTAAATTTTACTTTTGTGCATGTTTGCAAATGCTTTGTAAAATGAAAGCGTACATTTTTATATTAGTTTGCTTCTTTTAAATTTTTTAGCAATTGCATACTCTTTATTCTGTCATATATTCTATGATGTAATTACAGTAAATGGCGCTGATAATGTCAGCTCAGTTACTCTTAAGTATTATTTACTCACAAATGAATCTCATTTCTTTTATTTTGCATTTTGTCTTTATTTCTGTTAAAAACAATTAAACTTTATATTTTCATTTCAATGTACTTTTAAAACGCATGTTCAAATGAGACTCGCTGAATTAGGTGGTTATAATGCATAAATTGTTAGTTTTATCAAACAAATGAAAAAAGATTATAAATATGTCGTCATGTGATTTAAAGATATGCTTAGTTTTTCTATTGTGAATCTTAAAAGTGTAAATATGCAACGTTTTAAACACAATAAATAATTAATCAATTAGTTTGCATTTAAAAAATTCCAAAGTTTGTTTGTAAAACTATTAATGCAACAATATGACATTTAAAGTGACAGAATATGTGATTGGGTTTGGTAAAGTGGAAAGTATCTCATGACAGTTGAAAATGGCATTTTCTTAAAGCTCAAGATCACATCCAGTCCTGTCAGTGAGTCTATAGTGTGTTTTTACAGTGTGCCAATTGACACCTGCAGGGGAGGACTCGGCCCTGGGTCACGACCCGACCTTTTGACCCTGCTGTGTTTTTACTGGGATATAAGGGAACGGCAGACGCAGAGGGAAATCTAAACAGCTGAAGAGTTCTTCTGCGTGCAGGAGGAGGAAGGAACACTTAATTTTAGTCCAAACGTCGGAGACACCGCCATATTTTTATGGCGCTCTTCTCTGCTCGCTTTCATTCCACTCATATTTTCTTTCTTGTCTGAGGAATGTGTCTGTGCGAAGACTCTGTGTGTGAGTGTGCGTGTTTGCTTCTAGGTGGATTTTATAGTCTTTGTGCATGTTCACACTGTATGGTATGTATTGTGTAGTTCAGATACGTTGTTCAGAATCACTGTTAAATGATGAACACAAACCATACATTTTATATTAATGCAGATGCTAATTTATATGAGGATTACTAATATTAAACATTGTTGTGTTTTATAATCTTGATGAAGGCAGTAAGGGTTGTGCATTATCTTGACTCTACCATGGTAAAATCGCTGTAATGCATGGTCTCTTACGGCTATGCTATTGTTAAAACAATATTTTTCCTATCAAACAGCAAAAGAGTACAAAAATACAGTTGTGCCATTTTTGCTTCTTGCATACAGATCTAATGGCTTTAGTTGCATTTTTAGCATTTATTTTTTTAGATGCACCACATTAGTTGTGAGTTTCAAATCATGTTCTGAACAGAAATAGAGCAATGCACTTGTTTACACGCTCTTGAAACAATGGCAGTGTCTTGTCTGAGCGTCTGTGATCTTTGAAGCGTGCAGCACAGAATCGTGTTGGAAAGGATCTGGCACCAAATGGCTTTCCAAAAATACACTCTGAAACAATTCCAGCCAGATCAGTTGGCTCACACGGACCCGATGCCACGCAAACTCTCGTTTCATTATTCTTCACGGTGAAATAACCCAGCCAGGACTTGAAAGGAGCTGTGCAAATACGTCTCTTTTTTTCTTTTCTTTTTTTTTTCTCTCTTTGGTTTCGTCTCAGTGTTTCTGACACATGGAGACTCGTCTCTATGGAAGCGGAATTCTTGGATCTCTTGGAACTTCAGAACGATGTCAAGGCATCTAATTGCTGAATGTCAGAGTTTGTTCTGTGACACCACCTTGAACCTCCAGCGTTGACAAAGACACCGTAGCGGCACTCTGCCGTTGAGGAGTACGAGGGTTTGTGCGCCTGTCAGAGATTTTACGTCGCATTCAAATAGTTGTTAAGTTCAGAAAGCTCCAAATGAAGCCCTAATGGAAGCTGTTTATGCACTCGGTGGCTTGTTTGGTGTTGTTTTTTGTTTATTCCATTCTGAATGGATTTTTATTTTCTTTGCAAACACATGTTTTGAGCTTTGTTTTTATGAGTGCTGTGCTTTTCACATTGACTGTAGAAAATAGTTTTCTTTATCGTAAAAAAAAAAAAAATGAAATAGTAATTTAGATTTTAAGCGTCTCAAACTGATGTTTTATATTGCGTACAGTACAAATAGTCATTAACTTTAGACACCCTGGTTAGGTATTGATTTTATTTTAAAATATATAATAATATTTAATTTATTTATAATATATGATTTATCATAAAGCAATGCTAATAGCTAGATAGTATTATTTAATATTGTATTATAATCAGTAAAAATAATTTTAAACTAATAAAAAGGGAATTGAAGAGCAGAGCATTTGGTTTTAACACTGTATGATGTTTTTTCTATAATAAATGAACTTTTCTTTTTTGAACTGGTTAATGAGAAGCTCATTTAGTTATTAGTTTTGATACAATATTGTAGTTTTAAAATTTCTATAATAAACAAGCTCTGTTTTATTTTGTCTTTTCAAAGCTTTCTACTGGCTGTGTAAAAACTGAAATATAAAAATGAAGAGCTCATTTAGTTATTGGTTTTAACACTGTGCAATGTTTTTTTATTGCAACCATCTGTAAGCATGTGATGATGATTATAAATCTCAATCTTCTAAACGTCTGTCAAACCTCACAAATCTTGACTTGCAGTGTTTTCTCTCTGTGCAAACCTCAACAAAAGGCTAGTTTTCTTGTGGCATGTGTTTAAACGGTGTAGGTTTAGCGCCTGGGGGTTCGGGTGATGTAATGTTATTTTTTGATGGGTGAGAATGAGGTGAGCAGAGGGCAGGGCGGGAATATTTGACAGCGTTGAAACGAGCCAGAGATATGATTACTGCGAGCGCGTTCAGTTCTCCGGGTCCTGTGGGAAGCTCGACTCCTTACGGCTTCTTAGGCTGAACACACCAGTGCACACAGTATACACTTCTATAGCTCATTACAGACGGAATAAATCATCTACGGCAGCTCGGTTTCAAACCAGCAGACAGACGATTTAAGAGTGTGTGGCGTTAACAATGACATGCTTGATGTCACAAAATGGATTTAAGAGGGCGTCTGTTACGGTGATATTAAAAATACCCAATTGTGGTGGACTTCTGTGTATTAAGCTGCTTCATAAATAGAATTGTTTTCAAGTATCTTCAGACTATATTCAGTAAAGCATACTACCTCATTATTTGTAGTATTGCTGCAGTACACTGTGCACGGTATGAACATTATCTGTTTGTACTGAATCTTACCTGCTACAAATTGCAATACTGCATCCAAAAATGCAGTGCTTTTTAAAAATTCCTTTTAATATTAAGCCATCCATGATTCTAACATATTTGTGTTATTCATAATTCGATCAGACTGCCAAAAGTTTAAATTGAATTAACTAAAAATGCTAAATAGTCCTGTTTTATTTTCAAGATGATTACTAGACACCACATAGTTTGAGTGAGAAGAATGCAGATCACTGCTGCTTTAAAATGTTGTTTATGAATTAATAGCCACTTTTTCACTTACTATATTTATGTATATGTACAGGTGTATGTATACGGTATACTGTGGAAGCCCATTTCACCACCAAATTTAAAAAATAAAAAAGGTAATTGCAGCTTTGTATTTCACACTTTTTTTTCTTGCAGTTCGGAGTTATTTTTTTTATTTCGTTTCTTCCATAAAATAAAAAAATACTAAAGGTAATTGCAACTTTTTATCACACAATTCTGTCTTTTTCCTCACAATTGTGACTTTTCTTTTCAGAATTGTCAGTTTATACCTTGGAATTCTGAATTATGAGTTCACATCTGGCAATTATTATTATAATGCAGCTTTTTATCTCACAATTCAGACATTTTCCCTCGCATTTACAAGTTTATGTCTCATAATTCAGAATATTATTCTCAGAATCACGAGGTATCAACTCTGAATCGTAAGATGTAAACTTGCGATCGCGAGGAAAAAAAAGACCAAGATAAAAAGTTGGATTTAACTTTTTAAGTTTGATTGCATGCACATGTTTTGAAATCAACATGAAAATGTATGCAATTGTTTTATTTTGCATGCACAAAAGCTGCAATTTATTATTGGCATTTAGCATGGCTTTTCCAGATCTGACCCATAGGCCTCATTCACTCCTGTTGAATAACACACATGCATGTAGCATTCAGCCGATTGGTGCTTCCCTCAGGTGTCCGATCAGGTGAAAACAAACAAAGCAGTTCATATTCTCCAGCACAGCTGCCTGAAATCATTTGCTTCACGTGCCGTCGATGGCCGTTACTGACACACGGCCGGTCTGGTCTCAGTGCTAATACGTGCTGCTTTGTTTTTCATTCTCTGTGTGTTTTTTTTAAACATGCTGATGCAGCATCTCCGCGGAGCGCCAACGAGCAGGATATGAGAATCACATCTGTTGGACCGGCTCATCATCCTTCAAGCGGAAACGCTAAAGCCTAATCCAGCACATAATAGAGGCGCGCACACGTGCTGACTGGCAGTGCACGGCCGCCGTGACGTTTTTTGGAACGAGGCTTTTGCAGAAATGAGATTAGGAGAGCACGCAACAGCAGTTACGGAGAGATCTGTCATCGTTTTATTTGAGTATACACTGGAGCACAATCACATTACCTTATGAATTATGCAAATTGTCAGTGGCCTAATTGAGATGTGTTAATCATATTAAGACGCTTAATAGCTGGAATTGAACTGTGATGCTATTTGGTAATTAAGCACGACAGCGAGTTTGGGGTGCTGTTGATTGAGCTGCTTGTGGAAGATGACGTTGGAGTGTTTATACATCTGTCTGTCTGTCTATACAGGCATTAGAGAAATTATACCTTGATTTTTTTTTTTTTTTTGCATTTAATGAACTGAAATGGAGAGAACTGATTCACGGAAATTAATCAGACTTACCAACTCTGATACTGTTTCACTACTGACGTTAAAATGAGACACTATTAAAACATCTTTTAACATTCTCATAGGTATAAGTTGCAAAATTTGTCTAATGATGGTGTCTTTAGGAAATAAATGCGTGATAAATAAGTAAAATATTGCCTTGCAAGTGTTTGCATAATTGGAAGTTGAAATATGGTTCAGAGAGTAGAATACTTTAAGAAATACTAGACTAAATTATTTTCATTTGAAATCTCTGCATCTTTAAAATAGCTGAAAGCATTGTTTGGAGAACTGTGAAGGAAACCAAAATCATTAAAACATTAAATTTCTTTCTATATTCATTCCTAATAACATTAAAAATAACATAAACAAAATCCAGAAATTAATGTTTATTAAAAAAAAAGAACAACATTTTTTATTTATATTGATTAAAAGAGACAGTGAATATTTATAATGTTACAAAAGATTTCAATTTCAAATAAACGCGGTTCTGTTGAACTTTCTATTCATCAAAGAATCCTGAAAAATAAAATATTCAGCAGCACAATCGTTTTCAACATCAACAATAATCAGAAATGTTTCTTTAGCAGCAAATCATTATATTAGAATGATTTCTGAAGGATCACGTGACACTGAAGACTGGAGTAATGATGCTGAAAATCACAGGAATAAATTACATTTTAAGATATATTCACTTAGTGAATAGATTTCACTATGTGAATAATAAGATTTCATAATAAGATTTCACATTTTTATTGTATTTTTGATCAAATAAATGCAGCCTTGGTGAGCAGAAGAGACTTCTTTCATTTTATTTTAAACTAATCTTAAAATTATTCATAGTCTATTACTGTCAATTTTATTGATTAGTGGTTACAGGCCTAATTCCTAATATTTGATATATTGGCCAGCCCCAGTGATTTTGTGCCTTACAGAGACAAAACCATTAATATGGCTGCAAGCAGCGATGGCGGGCCCAAGCCGTTAGTGCACACGCCACCCCGGTGGCATCAGGAAAACGGTGCCCAGCGGGCACACACATTACAGTAACCCTCTGGCAGTCTGGTTTTAAGGGATACGGCAATTAAAGGGTTAATCCAAACCATCAACTCTGAAACACAAACACACAGAACAACATATAAAACTTTAGTAACACTTTACAATAAGGTTTCAGTTTTTAAAATTAACTATATTAACATGAACAGTAAGTATATAGTAATTATTAATGTTAGTTAATATTCAAAACTTTGATCTGTTAACATTAGTTAATGCACTGTGAAGTAACATGAACATTTTGATTAACTAACATCAACAAACATTAATAAATGCTGTGAAAATATATTTTTCATTGGTAGTTCATGTTAATTAATGCATTTACTAATGTTAACAAATGAAACATTATTATAGTGTTACCAAAGCTTTTAATGATTTATAAGCATTTTTTAACAATTTACTTTTACATGAACTAACATGCATAATTTTTACTAAAACAAATAAAAACGTTAAAATATATTGTTCATACTTAGTTTGTGTTAGTTGTGAATTAACCAATGTTAAAAAACTATATTATTTAACTGTCGCTAATGTTAACAAATGAGACCTTATTATAAAGTATTATCAAAACCATTAATGATTTATAAGCATTTTTTTTAACGATTTTATTTTTAATTTTATTGATCCGAGCATTCGTTAAATATTTTTGCCTGTATTACAGCTTAGTCTGCATCTGTCAGTTTTACTGTTACTTTTAAACCACTTTTAAAGCATCAAAAGTTTAAACAGACTCTCTCTCTCTCTCCCTCTCTCTCTCCCCCCTCTCTCTCTCTCTCTCTCTCTCTCTGTCTGTCTGTCTCTCTCTGTCTGTCTGTCTGTCTCTCTCTGTCTCTCTCTCTCTGTCTCTCTCTGTCTGTCTGTCTGTCTCTCTCTCTCTCTCTCTCTCTCTCTCTCTCTCTCTCTCTCTCTCTCTCTCTCTCTGTCTGTCTCTCTCTGTCTGTCTGTCTCTCTCTCTCTCTCTCTCTCTCTCTCTCTCTCTCTGTCTGTCTCTCTCTGTCTGTCTGTCTCTCTCTCTCTCTCTTTCTGTCTGTCTGTCTGTCTGTCTGTCTCTCTCTGTCTGTCTCTCTCTCTCTCTCTCTCACCCCCTCAACCCACACACAGTCACCCACCCCCCACACAGACAGAAGCAGAGTGACATCGGATGTCTGATAGTTTTTAAATTTTCTGCTCTCCATAGTTTATTGTAAGTTCATGGAATTAATCACATTTCCTCAGAATGACTTGTTCTGTGTATGCAATTTTTTATGAAGTATTTGGAAGCTGCACTTTAAAGATACAAGAAAATCTTTCTTTACTGTTACTTTAGTAAATCACCATCGCCACACCATTCAAGATATCCTAAATCCGTTCGCAATTTAACATCTTCAGTATATTGGCATCATGTTGACAAAGTTTGGTGTGAACTACTTGTTTCTTCTTGGAGGAGTATGAATTAATTTAAACCCTGATATTACCAAAAATTGACATTCAATTAATTATAGCCAGCTTCCTGTTGGTCGTAGCTAATGAGTGTAAATTAGAAGGTTGTCTGGCTTAATGAGAACAATGTATGTACCAAGTTTGATGACTGTAGCTAAAACTAACCCCCAAGTTTTGTCAAAAGGTGGCGCTATAGAGTGCCTCTTCCACGCCCATTTATGAGCTTTTGCCAGTGTCTAACTATCATTAAAACTGATATGTATGTTGAGTTTCAGGAAATGTTATCTGCCTCAAAAATGCAGGAAACAAATGTTAAAGTTTGACACGTTGCCGTGGCAACAGTATATAATATATCAAGGACCCCTTTACAGATTCTCATCGCCCGTGTTTTGACATTATTCTGATGAAGTTTGAAGTAAATCGAGTAAAATAAGATACACAATTCAATGCATTTTGAAAATGTCACATTTCCTGCTGCCAGCTGGTGGCGCTATAACTTTGACTCCTAATAGTCACATCTATAAGATCGCCATCATACAACGAACAAACCACTGAAGTTTGATCAAAATCAGGCAATGTATGTGGATGTTATTAGGCATTTTCAGTTTTTTTTTTTTATTTCTCGCCTTAATTTTATCGCCTCGCCACGGGCAAACCGTTCGAGATATGAAAAATCTCTTCACAATTTAGCATCCCCAATGTCTTGAGATCATGTTCTCAGAGTTTGGTGGCAATCGGTTGGTAATCCTCAGAGGAGTATATCAAATTCCAGAGCATGCGCTTTTTAAACAACCCTGAATAGCCAACTTCCTGTTGGGCGGAGCCTATGATATGCAGTGTGAAAGTTGTTCGGCTCAATGAGTTCTATATGTGTACCGAGTTACATATGAATACATGCAAGTATGTTTGAGATATACATCAAGTTTTCTGACTGTGTTCCAGGGGGCGCCATAGAGACCCTGTGCCACGCCCGGGTCCCAGCCTCTGCAGCGTCCTAATGGCCACAGTTTACAACGTGTTTGCCAAGTTTTTGAGCATGTTAAGGTCCCCAAAAATGCCCGGAAGGTAAAAATAAATAAATTTGTAAAAATCGTTAGGGGATTACTGCACCTTAGTTGTAATAAAATGGCAGATTCACCAGGATAATAAATCCTCACAAACTGAATGCACCTCATAAACTGCCTCAGAATTTGTTCTTTTGTCAATAGATTGTATCTTGTGCTCGAACGGGCTCTGCTCACAGAGATATGAATGAGCGGCGCATTAGATGAGATGCGCTCAGTGCATTAGGCAGAGATGCTGTGGCGATTTTATCTGGCCGTTTGCTTTGTGTCGCTCGTCGTAAACTGGTAGGTGGAGACACGCTTGGCCCTCCGTTACTGCCAGCTTTCTTGATATGTTATGACTTTAATCAAATCTGAAAATTTGTAATGCGCATTAAAGTGAAAATGAAGTGCTTCTCGTGAGCACCGTTGCCATACCAACCCCGGAGGAGTCGTCCGTCTTTAATGCGCGGTTGGGAATCTGGTTTCCTCCCCCCTCGCCGTCACCAGCTCACAGAGAGACGGAGACTAGAGGCCTCTCTCCACGTACTGGAAATGACACGCATTAATATACACTACTTAAACTAGAGCAAGATTAATGGATGCCTTTCGCTGCAGTTTAGTCCCACTGTCAGTTTCCGGGTGTTCCTTGGACAAAATCAACACTAATCAACATTTATCCCACTTTTGCCCTGGGCTCTCAGGATGCAGGGATCCGACCCCCCCGCCACGCTTTTCACCTCTCATCCAGCGTGTTCATACATCATCCGCACCTCTCTCCAGCATTAGAGACATGATAGATTAACTTTTTTATTTGCATCTGATAGTTAACTAGGTAAAACGCTGCATCTAACTCATCAGTCTCTTGAAAGCGTGGTATGCATGCGCTTTTGTGATATCATATATGCTTTGAAATCAAACGTTTGGGGTCGGTAAGATTTAAAAAAAGTGTTTCTAAGTCTCTTCTGCTCCCCAAGGTTGCATTTATTTGATCAAAAATACAGTAAAATTCTGAAATAGTTTTACAGTTTAATATAACTGTTTAATATGTGAACATATTTTCAAATGTCATTTATTCATGTGATCAAAGAAACCCTGTATGATACAGATACACTCATGTTCAAAAGTTTGTGGTCAGTAAGTTTTTATTTTTAATTTTTTAAGAAATTCATATTTTTATTTAGCAACAATGCATTAAATTGTTCATTTATAATGTTAAAAATGTATCTTTTAAACTTTCTATTCATCAAAGAATCCTTAAAAATAAAATGTATCACAGTTTCCACAAAAATATTCAGCAGCACAACTGTTTTTAACATTGATAATAATCAGAAATGTTTCCTGAGCAGTAAATCAGTATATTAGAATGATTTCTGAAGGATCATGTGACACTGAAGACTGGAGTAATGATGCTGAAAATACAGCGCTGCATCACAGAAATAAATTACATTTGAAAATATATTAAAATAGGAAACAGCTATTTTAAATTGTAATAATATTTCACAGTTTGACAGTTTTTACTGTATTTCTAATTGAATAAATGCAGCCTTGGTGAGCAGAAGAGACTTCTTTTAAAAACAGTAAAAAATCTTACCGACTTTTGAAAAGTAGTGTGTATATAGTGTAGTTGACCTCACTAATTGACTCATTGGTTTGTTGGAAGTTTAGCAAACCATCGTGACCCATATTTTGTTGCCAGGTTGAACTGATGTGTATGATTCAGTGGTGATGTTATAAATCGATACAGAAATGATTGTTCCTGTGTGCTTCCCCTCAGAGACTGGATAAACGCCACATTTCGCTCTCTCTCCTTCTGTATGAATAGCCTAGCTATGCAAATCACTCATAATTATACATGCTAATATATGGCAGTAATAAGCTGCTGTCTGTCGTTATGTCTGCCAGTCTTCCCATTGTGTCCAGCAAAAAATGTGTCTTTAAAATACCGCTTCCCACAGTTCTCCGTCATTCCCATAGATGCGTCTCATAAAAACCATCAATAATTGCCTATTTTATGCAAATGTCACTATGTTTTAGATTTTTAGACAGTGAAATTTGATATTATGGAGTAATACTTGTTCTTTTTTGATAGCTTGCACATATATTAAATCTAAGGACACTTGCACCAATTAGTACACTACTCTCATGTGTCTCTTTTAGCATCTTAAAATAGTCCCCTCGATGCAGTGCTCGTGGCACGGAAATGTTTTTTTTTAAGGAAGCATGTGGAGCCTTGTGCCCCCTGAAAGGAAACAAATGTTTGGGAGAAGCAGAGAGCGGCGGTTTTGGCCGCTTTCCCAGCACAGACGCAAGTGCCATCGCGGGCTCCGGAAGACTGAAGTTCCTCCTGCACACGCAAGAACCGGCTGCAGCGTTTCCAGCAGAACTGCATGCTTGAAGTCGACTGTTTTCTACCAGATCTGCTGTGAAGTGCTTTAGAGTTATGCTCAGTTAAATCCAAGTGGTTTTTGGAAGAAGGTGTCATCTTTTTCTAGCTAGATCAGCACTTGTGAAGCCATGCACCCTCTGTGCTGTCAGGGATGTGGAAGATGAAACATGTGCTTGTCGTTCGAGTGGTCAGCTAAGGACAGGCCGCTTTGTGTTGTATGAAACTACAGCCTTTGATCAGCAGTTGTGCGATGTGTCTTTTTTTTCTTTTCTAAAAACTCCTTCAAAATGCTTTTTGGGCTACAGGAGGTGCCAGGTTTTTGGGAAAAATCATCAAAAACTTTCCATTTAGAAGTTCCCATTCTGAAGGCTCATTCACACGAGTCAGTAGTTGTCAGATTTCAGTTCGATTAGTCATGTGAATGTTTTTTCTGAATGTGCATCAGTGAACCGCACCTTATAGACCCTTTATGGTGTTATCTCTAGAATGATCCTAAATGTAAACGTACGTCAGTTTCCAAATTGTTCCTATGAACGCTTCATAAAACGTCCATATGCACCAGTGTTATTTTAGTATCATTGACATACTATTTTATTTAATATTTAGAATTAGATATGATGAATGATATTTTAATGACTTTCATTTTAGTTAAAGTTTGATTATTTTTTGTATTTGTCATTTTTGTTTTTTTTATGTCTCTGTATAGTTTTTATAAATGTTTGTTTATAAGTTTTAGTTAATTTAGTTTTATTTTATTACTTCAACTTAAACTAAATGAAAAATTTAAATGCTGACTTGGCAACTGGCTGGAAAATATGTATATATTTTATAATTATACAGTTTTTTTTATAGTTATACATTTTATTTCATAACATGTATTTTGTTTCAAGTAATTTTTTTTTTTTTTTAGATTTCATTAATAATAATATCCCTAGTAAGCACAAATATATCCTAAATGCATCCATCTTCATTAATCACAGTTGATATTAATAGTTCATTCATGGTTTCTTTTCAGAAAATCATTCATTCAGTTAATTAATTAATTTAGTTTTGTTATTCACAAAGCACTTTAAATGTTTCTGATTTGTGATAAAATGATATAAATGCATGTTGTGTTTGCCTATTTATGTATATTTTTTTTTATCAAAAATGATGTTGGATTGTTTTTTTAACTGGTCTAGGGGCACAAAAAGTTTGTACGTATGCTCTTCAGTTGGCATATTTTCATGTCAATTTCTGCATTTATAAATCTCAATTTTGATGTAGGATGAAATCCATGGAATTTAGGATCTAATCATATGAGGATTTTACAGATTAGGCCCTAGAATTCCAGTTTGATGTCAGAATTTGGTTTGCTTGGTTTTTGTGAACTTTTTATATGGTCCACAGTTGGTGTGAACGCAATCCAGACTAACTTGCAGAGGTGCGATGCCATTGACGATGCGTAACACATGGGTTAATTTCAATTTTTTATAAATTTGGTTTTGAATTTGAATTGAGTTTGGTGGTCAATATACAGGATCTGCTGTCTGAGACAGAGACAATCAAACCAACTATGAGAGCAGCTCTAGAAATGAAAGTTGCTGTAACCTACAACACATGCTGTTGCTCATCTGCTGGATTCTTAGTAGAGCAGTTGCATTTATGGAAGTACCATACAGTGCTCTTAATGAAAATGCCAGTCAGCATTGTCATTATCTGCTCATGCTCTGACTGAATTCATCAGACCGCTGATGGGTTTTCTCCTGTTTACTTCTTGTGGTGTAGTAGATCACCTCCAACTTCATCTCCTGCAAGATAAAGGCTGGAGGTTAACGTAACCTTGATAAAAAGCTCATCTCATGCTTTCGATCCATCTTCCACCATCATGGAGTATGAAAATGAAGCCGTCGAGAGCGACGCAATACGGAGCAGTTAAATGGGCCATTTCAGATGTTTTGTGTAGCACACCGACTACGAAATCTCCCTCGTCGCGGCTGTGCAGTCCATTTTCTACTGCTCTGTCGCCTCTTATCTCCCTTCCTCTCGTTACCCATCTCTCCTCTGCTCCAAACCCACCTCACCTCATTCCCCCCCCTCTCTACTTTTCTATTCACAACCCATTTGTGTTTCCAGCCAGCAACACAAATTAGGAATATACAGCCTGGTGTCAAAACGAGCGCTCATAAAATATTAACAGCGTGTAGGAAATTTTACATGGCAACATTCTTTTTCATTTTCAGGTCTGTCAGCACAAGCTGTGGTGCAGCTATTTGTGTGCTCGCATCTATTTTAATGCTGCTTATTTGGAGCCACTTTCCCACGCCATCTTTAAAAAAAAAAAATTAGAGAGTCAAAGGTAGAGCATTTTAAAGACCTCCATTAATTCACATTTTTTGTCAGCAATTTCAACACTTTTGGACCGAATGTCTTGTTTAGCCAGACTTTATGCCAATTGTCAATAGCCACTTTGCAGTTTATTGCCTCTTTTGAGGTTTGTTACTGCCATAGTAAAATGCAAAAACGCACATTAGGCATGCACAATGGGAGAGGATGCCTTGCAATGCATTGGCCAGACAACAATTTTTTTCCCCTTATGCCATCATTGTAGCAGTTTGGGATCTTGTAAACATGACTTTGTTTGCTGGTGGGTAGATAAAGCTGTGCACCTTGGTTCATGGCAATTAGCCAAAGCCAAGCAATCAGATTGGAGCTTTGTCCTAATGAAAAATGTATATTCTTGCACACAGTATGCATGAGATGATCTGTGAACAGGCTGTGCACAATGGTCTTTTGCTTTTTCCCTACGAAACTCCCATAGTGATTGTAAAAATGTGGTGTATATACATGTCTCAATCACTACAGCTGTTGTGGGATGATCACGCAGTTATGAAGGCAGGCCAAACCAAGTCGTTCCAAACTTTTCTTCACAAAAGGTTGTGCAATTAGCTTTTTTCCATACAAGTACAATGCATGTTCAGAATGACCATGACATCTTATTCAAATGAATCTCTATGACTATATACTCAATTCTGAGGTTATTGACTTTGTGCAATTATCATTTTGCTCTGATAATCTTTTTTTTGGTGATCTGTTGAGATCAGTAAGTTACTCATGAAACAGAAGTGAATGAATCATTCAGACTGAATTTGTGAACAGGATCAACTTTTACATTGAAAAGATTTGACTTCTAAGAATGATTTGTTCACAGATCGGATATGTTGGTTCTTGTGCCAAGGGCACTTGGAGTTGAGTCTGTTTTTCACATAAAGCTGTTGTTTGACTTGGAATATTTTTGGTTTTGCGTCCTTTTTTGATGCTTAAGATCCCGTTCTTGTTCATCATTTTTGCATGAAAAATAATATCATTTTGATTTTACATGTTTAAATATACAAAAATATGTATTCATATTCATATACAGTGGCAGTCATTAGCATATTAGAATGATTTCTGAAGGATAATGTGACACTGATGACTGGAGTAATGACGCTGAAAATGCAGGTTTGATCAAAGGAATAAATTACATTTTAAAAGCATATTCATATTGAAAACAGTTATTTTAAGTTCTAAACATATTTTGCTGTTTTTACTATGTTTAATCAAATGAATGCAGCCTTGGTGAGCAAAATACTTTTTTTTTTGTTGACAAAAACATTAAAAAGGCTTTTGACTGGTAGTATATAATAATCATATTTATTTCAAATCTGATAGTTAAAATCAAATGTAAAAGGTCTACTTTTGTGTATCATGGAAGAAAGTCATGCAGATTTGGAACGACGTGAGAGTGAATTAACGATGACAGCGAATTCACATTTTTGGGTGAACTATCACATGCATCACATCTCTATCGTGACTTATTTAACACGTCAGTCTGGTCTGATTTATCTTCTGGATCTCAGATGATGGATTCAGCGTCTCTTTATCTACATGCTTCATGACGCCTCTCTGAGTACGTCTGTCCAGGTGGGCGGGGATGAACCCTGAACCTGCCTTTTCATGGGATGCCGCCAATAAAAACGAGATGTCAATCATCCTGCGCTGCTGTGGTGTGCTGGAGCCTGTCCAGCTGTCCTTCAGTCCCTCAAACCGTCACTCAGAGTCCCACCATCCACCGGCGACAGAATCTCAATGATGTTCTTAAGAAGTCACATTCCCTTTGATAGGACGTGAATTACAGCCGTCCTTAAGTAGGTGTTGAGGAGCGCCGTGCTGACGGTACTTTTATTAATCAGTTCTGGCACGTTTCATTGTTATTCTTGTCCCCTGACATGTCTCATTGTTTTGATTGGACCTCCGCTGCCGGATTTGCAACAGACGGGTGAAACCGAAAGAGCATCAAGTGGAAAAAGTCTCTCTGAATGTCTGTGATCTCTGGTCAGAAACATGAAGAGAAGAAGGTTTAATTGAAGCTAAACCTGTACATTCGTTGTGTGCTGGATAGCAAGTATAAGAATAAAAATAGCATGGGTAAGGAATACAATTGTACAATATACAGTTTTTTTTTTTTTTTTGGATATTTGGCATTTTAAGGATTTGATCAACTTTATAAGAAGATGAATTGATTGTGAAGTTCTTTAGACATCACAATGATGTTGTTTTGTTTGAGACTAAAGGTTTAAATGTTTTGATGGTAAGACTTGTAGCACAGCTGGACCAGTTGATGATTTAAAACATGTTTATAGAGGAAAAACTGATTTATATTCACATTTTTTTATGCAAATTTTGCATATTGCATAGAAATGGTTTGTAATTTGTAATTGCGACATGCTGTTCATTTAAGTGATTTCAGTCTTTTTATTTCTCATCATAGACAAGAATTATTTTTAGTGCTAGTGCAACAAAATGAAGTGCAAAGTATGTGCATTAGGTGAGTAATTGATGCTTTATTTAGCTTATCATTTTTTTTGCTGCCTCAGATTATATGGGAAATTAAGTTTTGTTGCGCATTTGTGTGTAAAAACGTATTTGTACATTTACAATTAAAACTTACTCTGATCGATATTAGCCTTTCACCTTTTAATTGACGCCCCCAACATGGAAAGTCGTTTCTGATTGGATAAAAAGGATGGGCCAGCTTGTGTGATTGGCGTACATAAATGCTTTGCAGTATGTATCGCATAATGATCGTGACACTTTGGACTGTGTCATTTGATCAATTCAAACATGTAATCATTAGCTGCTTTCATGCAATACATTTGTTAAATTACTGTAAAACTGCTGGATCGACGTTTCCGGTAAATCCATCATATCTGCTGTTCACACAAGCAACGGCTTTCCAAGTTTTACCATTATAATACCAGTTTTATTCATCTTCCTGGATGATCTGTCCAATTAGACAACACTTTTTCCTACTTCTGAGGGTTCAGGGTTATTATAGTTAACTAGAACTAAAACCACAAAAACAACGTTGCTTGAAATAAACTGAAAAAAAGAGAAAAACTTTTTTAAAATAACCTAAAATGGAAATAAATATTACTAAAAACTATATATAAATATTTAAAAACACAAAACCTAATAAAAATGTCAAAAAATATACAAAATAACTTTAAAATAGATCAATAGAAAAATAAAATGTTAATAAAAATACAGTAAAAAATCACTAATACTAAAATAAAACTGCACAGAACATGCTTATGCTTTTAAAAATGCGAGACATCACACAATAGCATCCAATAACAGCACTGATTAATAGAAAAAAAAAGTTCTTTAGAAGCATTTTAAAAATGCAACACTCGTGAGCGAGATGCAGAAAAAGCAAAGAGATGTCAAAAATGTCCATCTAGCTCATGTTTACACAGAATAAATGATTCAGTGGAACACGCAAATTATTTTCTGGTATTTCTCTTAAAGTCTGTTTGCAAATGATGGAATTTACCAGTAATTTTCCAGAAAGCACTGTACGTGTAAAAATATGTGTGGTTTTCATAATTAGCAAATTCCAGTTTCGATCTTTCACTTGATCTTCTTGAATGCAAAACATTCTTAAGATGTCATATTGGAGTGTGTTTATTCTGATCTGCTGAACCGGTCGAGTTAATGAACGGAATCGTCTTCTATCACAAACTCCCCAAACACACTGGTAGTGTTGCGCTAATGAAGCAGCCCGGCTCCGGTAGCTGTCAGGCCGCTGTGATTAATTAAATCCAAAACTAGGCCAATTTGTCACTTTCTGTGGTGTGGTCGGATAAAGAGACTCGTGCTGCCGTCTCTTCACTCTTCCATACGTTACTCTTTCGACGCACGGGCGGGGGATTTTTCACGACGTCTTAATTGCCGTATTGGAAGGGCTCGGCGAATGTGAAATTCCTTTTAAAACACGTCGAGTCGTCGGAGCAGCCAAGCCAAACACGCGCTCAATTGCCTGACCTACACCTAGAGGTGACTTTTTGCCAATATGACTTTTTGCCTAATAAATCAAGAGCCGACGCTTGATTTATTAGGAATGTGAAAGAGACGGTTGGAGATATTCTTCTAAATGTCAGTGCCGGTGCTGTTGGGGATTTGTTTGATCTCTGACTCTCTGTTAAATCTGTCAGCATGCAAACGGCCCACGTCATCTCGACGAAGAAAGACAGGTGTCTACTGTACACATCCGTCAAGTCTGTTTTAGCACAGATGACTGTCAAGACGGTTCCTGAGCATGAGAGGTTGGGAAGGAGAGGTCATCTCCTCTGCCGACCCTCACAAGGTGTGTCAGGCAGCTTAGCGCTCTGTCGCGTCACCGCAGTCAGATTGAGGGTTTGAAGGATGTTGTCTTGTTGACAGTCGACTGCAGAGACGATCTGCTTCCATCCAACGTCTTGACAGGGCAAAAGCAGAGGAGAAATACCAGGACAGGCCCAAACAAAATGAACAAAAAGCTAATTTCCGCAGAATCTGAGCAACTCTATACATTATTGCATGTTCATTTCTGAAATATGTTTGAGGGGAAAATACAGCAGTGACTCAAAATAGTTCATCAAAGTTGTCCTATGAATGCATTTTGGGTTTAGGTTTTAGGACAACTTTTATGAAAGGTTTTGATCCACTTCAAATGTTGACTAGTGTATATTTTTTAATATCACAAATGGAAAAATGGAAAAAAAGATCTTGGTTATTTTATGCTCATTTACAAAATATTTTGTTGAGGAAAAAAACAGTAAAATTTGCATACCATGCAGTTCCCTCTATTAATAAAGCATAAATATGTTTTTAATATCACAAATGTACTTTATGGACAAAAATAGTATAGGATTCTTGTAAAATATACAATGCATTATTGTATGCTCATTTACAAAAAAATTTTAGTTTGAAAAAAACACACTTTCGCGCCAAAGCTAAATTTTTATACTGCACAGTTATACAGTAGGTATATGTTTTGAAAAATCACGATTGTCTGGAATAATTTAAGTGAAAAATTACTTTACAGTATTTTAAGATTTTGCTAAATTTGTATTCTGTACAGTTTTTTTTTTTTTCTTTTTTTTTTTTTTTTTAGTATTAAATACGTATTTTTTAATATTACATTTGTCTGGGATAAATTTAATGGGAAAAAATAAATATACTTGATTATACTCTTTTGAAATGCTACCATTTGCATGAACAAAATCACAGACGCTCCTGTTTTTTCCAGGCGAAACACAATTTTTATCATGATTCCACAGAAATCTCAAGATTTTCCGCTAAAATCAACGATCGCCTCTGGACACGCTCATCAGAAATACAACTTTTTTTGAATTCATTTCTTCGTGCATGTAAACAGAGGAGAAACGTCTAACAGAAGTTTAACTTGCCACTTTCTGGGCATTTGGGGTCTTGACTCTCCCGCTGTTCAGACTGGCAGAATCTGACACACTTCCTCGCTGAGGTGACATGAGCCGGCGGGAGCCAAATGACTAATACAGAGCCGCATGGAGATCGCAGCGCAGCCAACACACACATTTCCATTTCCTGCATGCATGTTCTTTCCCTGGCATTTCAATTGATCTTTAGTGAAGCTGACAAAGATGGCTGTGTGTTTAATATATTCCAGCGGGCACATTAACAGCGGGGTCCGAGCACTGCTTTCACATTAATTATTTAATTGCAGATGTGAATGTAGATGTTGTTGCTGCCAGTGATGGATTTTTCTTGTCTTAAATATGGTGTCACTCAGGGTTGAGCAGTATTACCATAATCTTACACCATGCTGCGATTTGATTTTATCTCGCAGTCATGGTATATATCACAAATAGTCATTTAAAAAAGAAAAAGAAAATGATAAATGAATAATCAATTAAATTTGAAACATTAATATATAATCACTGGGAAACTACATCTTTTGCTATATATATATATATATATATATATATATGTGTGTGTGTGTGTGTGTTTAAACACACACACATATAGTATAATAACATTGTTAGTTTATGCTGGTTAACAAATGATAATAAATGAGACCTCACTGTGAAGTGTTACCATTTTTATTTTTTTTTAATAAGTCTAGTTTTATTAGTTTTAGTTAATTTAGTACTTTAAGTAAATTCCAGTTAAACCAAATGAAAATGTTATTTAGTTTCAGGTAGTAAATATTTTTTTTAATGGTTTCAGTTTTAGTTAACGATAATAACCCATGTGTTTTATTATATAAAATTGCATTGTTTTGCGTCGCACTGTGGTAAAATCGCTATAATGTGAATTCTGATTGGATGAGCCACATTCAAGTAGCCAGCTTTCTCGACAGCTGCTCCTTTCTCGACTTGTATGTCACATGTCTCTGCATTTTGTCATTTCTGCGTGTTTATCCGTCAGTCTGTCGTGTAAATAGCCAAAAGTTGTCCTGCCTACTGAGAGCCGTGCAAACACTAGTTTACCACGGTATAACCGCTACAGCAAGTCATGGATGGAAACGCAGCTCTTCTTGCTTTCATCAGGCCGTAATAACATGCGGCTCAGAATCACACCGAGGTCCCGGAGGCGTCTGGTGTGATCTTTCGGGGGCTGGAGGTCTTCAGAACCAGCGCTCGCTGTCCCTTTAGCCCGAAGCTTCAGTGCTGACAGCGCTCATGTTTATTTCATCCTGTGTCTGGGCTGTCTCGTTTTTCTCCAGCCTCCGATGTCATTAACGCCGGGAGAGAGGACCCTGCAGTGGTGCGGCTAATGAATTCCACTGCGGCTCCTCTCTCCTCACCTCGTTACCCCGGCTCAGGGTGTCAAATTAAAACTGCCGGAGAAAAGAGCGTGTGTGTGTGGGTGGGTGGGCGAGCAGTCATTGTGGCTTCAACATTGTGGTCAATAATCAACAGCGTGTGGTTGCTAGGTTGGAAATTGTGGTGGTGTTCGAGGAATGAGTCAGGCTGATGGTCGTATAGTGGGCTGAAGACGTTGATTGTGGCACACAATTAATGAGTTCCTGGCTGAGACGGATTTAGAGACGCTTACTGAGGGAATCGCATTGAGATATTGTGAATGTGTGTTGGACTGGATTGGCTGTTCCTGGCTGTGTCTCATTCCGCTCTCTCGTCCCCTAGATAACGTGTTGTGTCAACTACTGTATGGACATATTTGACACTGGAAAGTTTTAGAAATTAAATCGTTTTCTCAAACTCACAAATTTATTTAATTGAACCACTATCAGTGTCTCAAATCACCTTTCATTCTGTGAAGGAAATTATATTTGAGGAAATTAATATATTATAATAACATACAGTGCCCTCCATAAGTATTGGAATCCATAGTATCTGTTGGCTGTGGAGTCAAGACATTTGCAAATATGATTAAAAGATGAATATGAGACAAAACTACAGAATGTCACATTTAATTATTAGCCGTTTCAACACATGCATGTTTTACCAAATAAAAAGAACAGCACTTTTAGAGTTCATCCCACTCATTGATGTGAGCAGAAGTATTGGGACAGTTGAACATAAGGCAGATATAAAAGATTAAAAGCTATTATTTAGTTGCAGATCCCTTGCACACAATCACAGCAGTGAGTCTGTGACCCATAGACATCACCAGACTCTTGCTCTCATCCTTTGAAATGCTTTTCCCAGCCTTTAATGCAGACAATCCCAATTGTTGCTTGTTTTGGGGAGTTTCTGCCTTTCCTCTCCTCTCCAGCTGGTGAAATTCATGTTCAATCAGATTTAAATCTGGAGATTGACTTGGGCAATCTGAGACTTTCCATTTCTTTGCTCTTATAAATTCCTTGACTGAACTGGCAGGGTGTTTTGGGTCATTGTCCTGATGCAATATGAAGCACTTCCCAATGAATCTGGTGGCATTTTCTTGAATATTGGTAGGCAAGATGGTTTTGTACCCTTCCAAATTCATTCTGCTACTGTCATCATACATTAAGTCATCAGTAAAGTTGAGAGGGCCTGTTCCAGAGACAGCCATGCGTGCCCATGCCATGACACCACCTCCACCATGCTTTACAGATGAGGCTGTATGCTTGGGATCATTGCAGTTCCCTTTCTTTCTCCACATTTTTGCTTTCCCATCACTTAGATAAAGGTTCATCTTTGTCTCATCGGTCCATAAACACAGTTCCAAAACTCTTCTGGCTCACCTTTGTGCTTTTTTGCAAACTCTAATCTTGCCTTTCTATTTTTGGTGCTGGTCAGAGGTTTGCATCTTGCTGTGTAGCATCTGTAACTCTGTGTCAAAGTCTCCTGAGGACAGTAGATTGTCAGAGCATCACCCCAGCTTTCTGGAAGTTGTTGATGATTTTTCAGACATGTATTTTAGGATTCATTTTCACAGCTTTTATGATTTGTCTGTCATCAACTACTGTTGTTTTCTCAGCCGATCAGGTAGTTGTTGGTTGCTGGTGTCGCTGGTGGTTTCCAAACTCTTGATTTCTCCATGCCCTTTGTTTTTGCTAGAGCTCTAATTGACTTCCTCTTTTCTTTTAGCATCCAAATTGCTTGCTTTTCTCTCAAAGTCAGCTCCCTCGTCTTCATCCTGGTTTGTGTGTGTCATCATCGAATGCTAGATTCAGAATACAGAAGTAATGGATATAACTGATACGACACATTCCCTGCTTTTAATATCTGAAGAATTAATGCAACAGGACACAGCTGATCACTGAGAAAGACCTGTGAGGCAACTGCTCCAATACTTATGATCACATCAGATAGAGGGATGAACTCTAAAAGTGCTGAACTTCTTAGCTGCTAAAACATATATGTGTTGAATCACCCAATAATAAAATGTGACATTCTGTAGTTTTGTCTCATATTCATCTTTTAATCATATTTGTAAGTTTCATTTAGGCTTCCTCAACAATACAATTTGCGATTCATTTTCGAGAATAATATGATAAATAAAAATGCCAAATTCTTTGTCTTGCTATTGCTATAGCCACAGTTGTATGTGCCCGAAATATATAATCGTTAATGAATTTTTGCTTAATTTGATGGAATTGCTTCTTGTTTGTTGTTGAAACATCGTAAACATGGGCACTAGAAATCTAGTGTGCGTACTTTTGAGCCAAAGAGCAAATTGAGACACATTCACGGTAAAATTAGCTTCTCAAATTAATCATAATGTCATAAATGTCAAAAGCAATGTATTTAAAGATCACATTCTGGATTAAAAGATTTTCAGTGTTCATGATAAAATGAGAGATTGTGATTTAGGTCATCTGTCTGTTTTTGATGGAATAGTTAGGTTTAGCATGGCCTGCTAATTGTGCTGATTTAATTGTCATGAAGGAAGCGTGACGGATGTGGACGTGTTATTGAGTTGTTCGGTGATGAAGGCTTCTTTCCTTTCTATAAGACGTTTCAGTTCTGCTTTCTCTGCTGAAATAAACAGCTTAAGGTGGTTTTCTGGTTTAGATGGTCAAACTTTTGCTGACAAATGCCCAAAACCACTATAAAACCATCAAGCCAGACCTGCAAACCATCTTAAGCTAGTTCAAGATGTCCAGAAAAACAACCAGTGTTTTTCCATTCAGATTTCCTCACAATCACAGGACATTCTGAGAGGATAGAGCTTAATATAACGCCTTGCATTGATATTATAATGATGATTTCAGTGTTTAGATGCAGGTAGATGGGTGTGGTGTGTGTTTTGTTCATGCGTGTGTGTGTGTGTGTGTGTGTGTGTCCCTCCCTGTAGAAATCAAGCAGAAATAGCCCCTGTATCTCTCTCACTTTCTCTGACAGCACTGGCAGATGGAAAATGGTGTCAATCAATTCATCAGAGCTGTGTGTCTCCTTTGGGAGTGTATGTGTATGTGTGTGTGTGTGTGTGTGTGTGTGTGTGTGTTCAGGGATGTTGTGGGCGGAGCTTAGAGGTCTAGAGAGATTCCTGTCTGCTAATGAAGACTCAGGTTATATTCTGCACAGAATCCTTACTATATGTGAAGCAGAGCATATTTAAATGATTTAACATTCATTTTTAATTCAGTGATTTAAGTTCTACTTTCAGACGTTGAACAATCATTTTAAATTTGACCACCTTTTTTTGTGCATCATGTTTCATCACTGCACATAGCTTGCATAGATGAGATGTTTTCATTTCCTTTCAAATTAATCAGTGTTTGGAGGACAGCATTGGGCAGGATGTGGAAAAATATATTGTAAATAATGTATTTATATTATATTAGATTGTATTGTATTTTTTTTATTATATATATATATATATATATATATATATATATATATATATATATATATATATATATATATAAAATTTAAAATAAAAAATGTGTTCTTATTTTTCATTAAAATATAAATTTTTTAATAATCAATTAATCCATTTTTAATAATCAATTAATAACATTTCCTATTATTATCAGTGTTGAAAATATTTAACATGACAGAAAAGTCAAATGAACAGTCAAATTGATTTTTCAATTTACAAATTTGCTAATTTTAAATGTTAACATTATTTATTAATATGTTGAATTAGCTTCGATATTTATATTTAAATTTTAGGAATTATTTGGGAATTTATTATATAATTCAATTTATATTACTATTTTTAATTAAAATGATGTCTTTTTACTAATTGATTAATCATAGATATAAGAAATTCAAGGAACATTTCTGATTATCAATGTTGAAAATGGGTCTGATGCTTTGTATTTTTGTGAAAAAACTTCAACCCCCCCAAAAAAAGAAAAGGAAAACCACTAATATATACACACATAAATTGCACATTGTTTTGGAGACAACACTATGCAACATAAAATAAAACTTTTATAAGTAATGGATTAAAATGTGTATTTTTTTGGATTTTTTTTTTTTACAATCAATTACTCGAAGAAATAATTGTCTGATTAATCGATTATCAAAATAATCATTAGTTGCAGCCCTAGAGTCAACAAACTGATAAAAGCACGGCTGAGATGACTGCTATGACTGGAATTGTAATTACATTTACATTTATTCATTTAGCTGACGCTTTTATCCAAGCGACTTACAATTGCTATATATGTCAGAGGTCGCACGCCTCTGGAGCAACTAGGGGGTTAAGTGTCTTGCTCAGGGACACATTGGTGTCTCACAGTGGATTCGAACCCGGGTCTCTCACACCAAAGGCATGTGTCTTATCCACTGCACCATCACCACCCCATGGTGGTAATTGGGTTCATTTGTCACAATGCAAATCATGCACAATGGGACAGTATTGTGTGACGCATTTTGTCACAAGTATTCCAAACATATAGTTAATGTGCATTCAATGCACAATGCAGTATGGCTATTCTGAAACAATTCGAACAACCACCTTACTGCATCCTGGCCTTGTTTATCCAAAGACATAAATGTGCAGCATCATTTAATGATATGTTAATATCCTCGAATGCTCTGCATTTGCATATTAAGAGAGATTTGCTAGTTCGGAAGCATGATATATTTTAATTAAGGATTAATTGAAAAGTAATGGGAGTGTGATTCTGAATTCTGTGGCAGAGGCTGCCGTTCACTCATCAGTGGAATATGAAGTGCCGTGAAGAGCGAAGGTCCTCACGGGGTCTTCACAAAACAAGCGGCCCTTCTTCATGCATGCAGTCGCCAGAAAGCGCATCAGGAGTGGCCTTCATTTGGCTATTGAAACACTCTCTCTCTCTCGGCGCAGAAGCACTGAGACACGGAACACTAGTTGTGTTGGCAATTATGGTAATGGGATGCTATTAGGCCATGATTCCGTATGAGTGATCTGGGAGAGGGAGGCCCCGGCGGTGCAAACCATAACAGAGCGTGTGCTTCTCCTTGATACTGCTCCAGCAGCATCATTTGCATAATGAACCCTCCCAGTAATGAGGGGTGTGGCCTGAACCGGCTGTTCAGAATACCATGGTAACATACTAGTCTTATTACTTCTGCAGTGTGTAGGCTATGCTGTGCTCAGTATATTTTCTGTGTGCATGGAAGACCTGGGTGACCTGCTGCATTTGTTAAATTGTGCAGTATATAACAGCATACTGCACTGAAGAATGTATCCCACAATGCACTGCACCTTACATTTCCAGTATGATGATGGATGAATTAGGCCTTATGGTTTCACTCATTATTTGATCGTATTGCAAAAAGTTGATATATTTTTAAACAAATTGAATTAAAGATGATAATTGGATGCATATCACGTGCAACATAATGAGATCATGTGACAAGTGTAGTATATGTTAAGCATATAATCATATAATGTAAACATTATATAATGTTTTATAATATAAAACATAATTTTAACAAAATATGTATTTCATTATCGCTCTCTGTAATTTAAATTGAAATAATGAAATATAGAACATGACAGAAAAGGCAAAATAAGAGTCAAATCTGTTTTTAAATGTGTAATTTTAACTGTATTTAGTAATATGTTGCATTAGCTTTCATATTTTCAGTTTTCATTTTAGGAAATATGTTTGGTAATGTATGATATAAACCTTATTTTTTTTAAATAAATGTATTTTGTCTGTTTAACATTAATTTAGCCTTTGGTAAAACTTATGCTACTTTATTTTCCATTTATCATGCCACCCCATTATTTATAATTCAATATCATTTTAATTCATTGTACTTTTAATTCATTATAATTTTTTATTCATTTTAGATCATTTTTAATTTTAAATTTACTTTACTTATAATTCTGTGTTGAATATATATGGTGCATTTTTTTTTTTTTTTTTTTTTTTAGAAATATTTTTGTAACATTATAAATGTCTTACTGACCCCATTTTATTTTATTATTTTTATTAAACTGCTTTAAAGCTTTCTAATATGTCCTGTTGTCCATGGGCGACTGGAGTCCTTATGTAAACTGCAAGGCCTCATGCTGATAAATATGGGTTTCAGATTGTGGCATTCCTCGTTAATTTGGCAGAGATGCGTAACATCTTCATTCATATAGCTTCCTCTCTCTCTCGCTCTCTCTCTCTCTGTATTGATATTTTTTTCCAGTTTGTGTGTGTGTTTTGCGGTGAAGGGCCTGTCATCTCCTCACGCGTTCAGCGGATATGATGCGAACGCTCTGGCCTCTCAGGGGGGGGGGATATTTAACACCCAGAACCCGCTCTGTCTCTCTCTGCCTTCTTTTTTCATTCTCCCTTAATGAGAAACCCTTCTAATTATTTCAGTGGCTGTATTGGGGACGGATCAGGAGCTCGGGGACGTGACTGTGATGCTGATGAACGCTCACGATCAATAATTTAGGTCTGAGCGGTAATGACAGGGCCAGTCCAACACAACACATCAGAGGTGATGCTTCCAGATGAAACCAGGAACAGCATCTGCGTCAGGAATAGCCTCAGCTTTATGGTTTTATTTAAAGGATTATATTCTTGCATAAAGTCTGGTTCCTATTGTAGCTTATTCTGGTCAATAACAGACAGCCTGATCAATATCAAGTGACCGAAAAACAAATCCACAGGGAGTCTTTAAAGCTTCTCTTTTGTTGGCAACAGAAGGTTTATAAGCGCTTCTCATGACAAGTACAGGAAGACAGGAAGATGGCTTGTGCGTGTTGCGTTTTCAGATGTCTCGAGGAATATTTGTGTGGATTTTGTACAAATCGCTGTAGACTTTTTGCTCAGAATTTCTGTCCATCCAAAAGTAATTTTCATCATCCAATTAGTTCCCAATGGATATAATCAAATTCCTCTCTCACTGAATATCCTGTTCCACTTAGAAATATGCCACATTCTGAAAGTCAAATGGGTAGTGAATGGTGTTTCATGTTGACTTTAAAGGTTTTCAAGTTCATTTTGAAGTCTGAAGCGATGCCCATGTGATCTGGACCAGCTTCTCCAGAGACATACATCTTTTAAAGGTACTACTCTTCAGACAGGCCTTGCCTGTAGCCTTCCCTCAATTATTAAAGTCTGTTTCCTGCGTTCCCTCCGTCTCAGCCTCTTTCTATGCAGGAGAGGGACCTAATGTGCTCTGTAGTTCAGTACCGAAACCCAAACTCCCTTCAGCTTCACTGACTGCTCTCCTAAATCAAGGGCAGACCAAAGACTAACTGCAGGATGAAAAACTGAACAACTTTGGAGTACGGCTGGGTGGTGTATAGAACTAGATGTTTTTCTTGATGTATTTACACCACCGTTCAAAATTTTTTTTTTGTTGTTTTTTTACAAAGAAGTCACTTTTGCTCACCAAAGCTGCATTTATTTGATCAAAAATACAGTAATATTGTGAAATATTATTATAATTTAAAATAACTGTTTTATGTGAATATCTATTCAAATATAATTTATTCCTGTCTTCAGTGTCACATGATCCTTCAGAAATCATGCTAATATGCTGATTTGCTGCTCAAGAAACATTTCAGATTATTGTCAATGTTGAAAACAGTTGTGCTGCTAAATATTTTTGTGGAAACCATGATACATTTTTATCTTTCATGATTCTTTGATGAATAAAAAGTTCAAAAGAACAGCATTTACTAGAAACAGAATAAATGATCAATTTAATGTGCCCTTGCTTGAATACAAGTATTCCATTTTTTCAAAAAATATAAAATAAAAAAAATTGGGTAACACTTTAGAATAGGGAACACTTATTCACTATTAACTACGACTTTTCTCTCAATAAATTCCTAATTTGCTGCTTATTAATAGTTAGTAAGGTAGTTGTTAAGTTTAGGTATTGGGTAGGATTAGGGATGTAGAATAAGGCATTAATATGTGCTTAATTACTACTAATAAATGGCTAATATTCTAGTAATATGCATGCTAATAAGCAACTAGTTAAGATGCCCTAAAATAAAGTGTTACCAAAAATTGTAATTGACCCTAAACTTTTGAAGTAGCATATACTATTATTGATCATGATTTCTTTTTTTATACGTGAGAATGAATAAACATGGAGTAATGCAAACATACTGTATGAACTGATTCATCTGATGTTGATCGCATCAACTTCAAAGTTATATAATAGTTAATTTTCTTAGGCGTATTATTATGCATGATCTGCCCTTTTGGTAAATTCCAAATAAAGTACTGCACAGCGTTTGTTCTATAAAACTCGACTCAGGTGGTGATGGTCATATGGTCAGACCGGTCATCTGTGAGTGACGCTACTGACCCATGCACAACTTCCTGAGAGATAATCGCACTAGTTTCCTCTCAAAGTCTCTGCATTAATGATTTTAGTGAATCCAGCTCTGTATCTGTTGGAATATGGATGAGCTTCAAGCGTGGTCCATATGGATTTAATATCCCAGCCTTTCCCTCTTCAAACAATATGATGTATTGTGGGTTGAGCTACAGTTTTCCATCACTCTGTCTGTGTGTGTGTGTGTGCTGCAGTACATGGGAAATGTGATTGTGTGACTGTCATACGGGAGACACATTTGTGTCTGATGTGCTCTTTGATTAATGTGTGAGGTCTTGAGATGCTCCACTAATTAAAGCCAAATGCCTGAGATTGAAACATTTGTTATTGACCCGCTGCATTACTAACAGACTCTCATCAGATCCGCTGTCGTGTCTTGGGTTTTGAAAGACAGTGTTTGCAAAACAGAAACTGATGCATTCTGCATGGTTTGGAAAGGGTTGTCAAGATATTTCATGTCTTTCATTAAAGTCTCCGAAGATTCAAAATCTAGAAAATAATATGAAAGCCAGTTTCAGTCACAGAAAAAAAAGAAAAGGAAAAAAGTGTTTGTTTTTTTTCTCACAATTTAGTTTCTCATAATTACACAATAAACTGAGAATTGCGAGATGTAAATTGAGATCAGCGAGATGTAAACTCAGTTTTGCGAGATGTAAACTGAGATTTGAGGTATAAACTGAAAATTGCAAGATACAAACTGAGAATTGCGAGACGTAAACTCTGAATTGCGAGATATCAACGGAGAATTGCAAGATATAAACAAATTTGCGAGATGCTACTTGAGAATTGTGAGGAAAAAGTCTGAATTCTGAGTTTATATCTTGTAGTTGTGTAACAAGTCCAAATTGTGAGATAAAAAGTCAATTACATTTTTAATTTTCCTTCCGTTGCAACAAACTTCCATAAAATGATGCGCTTTCCACATATGAAAGTATTAAAGCAGGGTCATTGATTAATAATGAAAGCTTCGTCGTTATGTTTTCACACTGTGCATATTTAGGATAATTACCAGAGATTACATAATTAGTTTAAACCTGAGGATGTCTCTCTGTGAAACTTAAGACTATTCTGTAAGCATTTCTTTGCTGAGATTTTTCATAATTGTTGTTTGAATGAAATATTAATGTTTTTGCAAACCACAGTTCCGTACTGAGAAGTTTAATTAAAGTTGTAGAGTTCACACCAAAAGTAGAAGACAAGAAACGGCTATTAGATTGAAAAATGGCTTCTTTGTTGCTCCTAGTTTGCAGTCTGTCGCCATGACTCATTCTGACAGACTTTAATATTCAAACGCTGAATTAAAATAGATGTTGCTGCATTACTCGACATGCTGTCAATATGCCGGCGGTTTGTGAGCGCGGGGCGGTGGGAAGATACTCTGTCAGCTCCGTGTCTGATGTCTGTACTCACGTCTACAATCAGATAATTGACAGAGAGACACTGGAGACTAACAAATGGACAGCTGCTGTTAATCAATGTGTGGTGACTTCATGAAATTCTTGTCGGCGGAGAGAAATATGACCGTTTCTCATCGCTCTGTTCATCTGCGTCTCGTCCAAAAATCTGTGATGATTTTCCACACTGGGGCTGTCGAGCTGTCTCAGGTTTTTGACTTCAGGAAGCTCTCGACAGTCTTGGAATCAGCAGCCAGAGTTCAGGAAAACAAATGCAGCTCACACAGATCCATAGAAAACATCAGATTTTCCATCAGGCGCTTCGACTTCAGTCTCGTCACTATCACTGCGAAAAGTCATTTCTTGTTTTCCTGTAAAAAACATTCTTAAAACAAGATGGATTTTCTTGAGAAGCACAGTTGCTTCAGATTTGTTTTCGCAGAATGTATCTTGAATTAAGTTTATATTTATTTTCCTGTAAGCAAATATGTTTTTTTGGTTAGTTTTAAGAATACGTCTGCCAAGAATGTTTATGGAGTTTACAAAAAATGGATTTTAAAAAACAATTTACTTATTTACTTGATAGTTATTTACTTAATATTTAATTTACTCTATTTTTTTTTACATATTTACTTATTACTTAGTTATTTATTGTGCATCTGTAGGGTTTTAAATCGAAAACAAAACAAATTAAATATAGTAGGATTTCTGGTACGATATTGGTGTCCGTTTTTCTCAAATTTTGTGACCTCCGACCACTTTTTCTTATATAATTTGTTATAAATAAGTCATACATTTTTTGGGAATCTAAATCTAAAAGGTTGAATGTGAAAAATATTTAAAAAATTGCCAAAAAAAAATATATTGCATAAACAAAATTGCTTTTTTTCCTAACCCTAACCCAACTTTTTTTAAAATTTGGCGTAAATTATGACCTGGGAATTTCTTTGTTTTCGTTTAATAATAATACGTTAATAATAATACGGCATCAAAGCGGCCCGCTGTGATTAAACCTGTTACACTGTGAGATGTGTTTTCACATGATTTATATGTGCCAAATGGCTGGAGTGTGTGCTCGTGATATGACGACTGCTTGAGTCGCAGTGATTATGAGAAAGACGTGTGGTTTTAAATGAAAATCATCTTCTAAATGGACAGTGATTCTGGAATGGAAGAGCATTTCCAGTGGTGTCTCTGTTTTGTCTGTCTTTGTTATGTGAGGGTCACAGTCTCCGGTCTGAATGGTAAAAGCAGTAATGCTCCCTTGAGAAGGATCATAATGACAATAAAGCCATCAATTACCCCCAGGATAACGGTTTCAAAGCGCGTTTTATCACAGGTTCTAGAATAAAAGACTTTATTGGTACGTTTAAAGGGACTGTGCATTGTGTTTTATGACCCTGTGGTAACATCTTAAACTTTATAGAACGAGACTCTCAAATCAGCAGCAAGAGCATAAATGCACATAAATTCCCAAATTCCCGTTAAATTCTCTCATAATGTGCTGGATATCCAATTGTTGCATGTTCAGACCTTTCTATGTTTTCTGATGATCTTAGTCATCTCAATGTATTACATCACTGTTGGGTTTGTTTAATTAATTCATGAACATTATTGAAGTAGTAGTTAAAAAAAACAGTGAATATTGTCACCATTTACTCCAACTTTAGTCCAAATTGCTATGGCTATGCTATTGCTATATTGCTATTGCTATGTGGGGCTGGGTGAATTTTTTTTTTTTTTTTGGACATTTAAATCACATGATTCAGGTAGCATTCTCTTTATAAAAAAAACTTGTATATAACTGCTCAGGACTTGCCATATGTGACCCTGGAGCACAAAAGCAGTCTTAAGTTGCACGGGGAAATTTGTAGCAAGAGCCAAAAATACATTGTATGGGTCAAAATTATAGATTTTTTTTCTTTTATGCCAAAAATCATAATGATATTAAGTAAAGATCATGTTCCATGAAGATAGTTAGTAAATTTCCTACTGTAAATATATCAAAACTTAATTTTTGATTAGTAATATGCATTGCTAAGAACTTCATTTGAACAACTTTAAAGGAGATTTTCTCAATATTTCGTTTTTTTGCTCCCTCAGATTCCAGATTTTCAAATAATTGTATCTCAGCCAAATATTGTCCTATCATAACAAACCATACATCAATGGAAAGCCTATTTATTCAGCTTTCAAATTGAAAAATTGACCCTTAAGACTGGTTTTGTGGTCCAGGGTCACATATGTTCTACATTAAAGTCCATCATAGAGCACATCACACATGAGCGAAAAGCTATTTTAAAGAGTGTAGGTGACCAATTAGTTGACAGCAGCCATTGACTTCCATAGTATTCCTTTCCATACTATTGAAGTCAATGGCTGCCAACATTCTTCAGAAAATCTTTTGTGTTCTGCAGAAGAAAGAAACTCATACAGGTTTGGAGTGAGTAAATGAAATGTTTTATTCTTGGGTGAACTATCCCTTTAAGACCGGCTATTCAACTACTTCTTGCCACTGACTAGTAATATGTAGATTTGTGCATCCATATTTAAAGCACAATCCCAACATTCTAGTGTTTACCAGGACTGTTTTTCTAACACGTTTCTGAAACAGGATGCTGTAGTCAAAGCTCTTCTTCTTCCTCCTCATCCTCATTACTCGTGTGCTGTTGTTCCTGTGGAGGTTCAGATGAATGTGAAGCAGTAGTTTGTGAGGTGATACTATGCAGGGAAAACAAACCAGGAAGTCAATAGTTCTTGAATCTTTTATGAAGGCAGAGATATTCAGATCACAGAGCGACTGGCAGTGCAGGAGACACCAGAGAGGACTCAAATGCGTTACTTTTTAACCCTCCACTCATTAACGCTGAGCTGTAGTTCTGTGCTCATCTATCTCTCTCTCTCTCCATGCCTCATCATTACAGGAGAGCACAAACACACTGTATGAAATATTCAGTTTTTGCTCCAGATTAATATATTCAAATGGGTCTCTTCACTGTGTTTCATACAGCGCTGTGTGGTCGAAACGGTCAGATGCGCCATGCTGTCTTTTGCAGATAATTGGTCCACGCTGTGCAGTTCCCTCCACAGATGAAAATGGTGGAGCTTAATCATAAAATGTGGCAGATTTTGTTGTCACAACCAGTGCAAACTAATTTAAGTCACAGAAAAAATGAGCAACTATTTGGTCGCAGTCTGGAGCCTGGATCTTAGGATGGTTTTTTAAACTAGGGTTGCATGGGGGAGAAACAAATATTTATATTTTTATATTATTATTATGCAACTATATATATATATATATATATATATATATATATATATATATATATATATATATATATATATATATATATATATATATATATATATATATATATATATATATATATATATATATATATATATATATATATATATATATAAACAAAAGCACAGGTATATTATATATAGGTTATTTATAGGAAATATTTTACTGTAGTATAGTGACACTATATATAGTTTAATACTTTTCTGAACATATATATATACACACACACACAATATAACATTTATTGATTAAAATATTGCAACATTTTTCTGTAGTATTGTGACTTTGTGAAATTTATTTGATTTGAGAAAATCTTTTATGTTCTTGTCTTTATTATTTCTCAAACAGAATAAATGTATTTTTGTATAACAATGCATATTTTTTTAACATGCTTTTATGTTTAATGCCTTGGCATTGAGTTTGAAAACCCCATGTCGAAAACAAGAGCTTATTTTTGCAAGCATCATTCTCGAATCGCTTCTGTGCACCTTCATTTTCTGGTGTGTGTCTTCCGTCCTGACTCTCGCTGATGGTCTGTTCCCTCCTGAGTCATTAATCTGGAGGGAGAAGCCATTTTTAACATCCCCGTTGAAGCTGTAGAAATCTAGCACAGCACGGCCAAGGTCACCTCACCGCGGCTCAAAGACGTCTCATCAGAGCTCCCTGGAGTCAAAACAGACACCTTGATACTGGTGCTGATGCTGGTGACGACAAGTGTACCACGATATCGCCCGATCTCCACCAGGCTGTGGCGTTTGTTTAACTCTCTGAACTGTATTTGTTGGGTTCTCTGTCTACAGATGCCAAAGTTGTTTTGATTTCAAACCGAACGCGGCGTCTGCGGATGTTTTCTTGTTATTGATTAGCTGGTGTGTGTTTGTCAGCCGCCGTTCACTCGGTTCCTAGATGACAGCTCTTTGTCTCCATTAAATGTGTTTTCTAGCGGATTCATCTAATTTGCCATGCAGATCAACACAAACAAGCAACAAAAGCCACAGAATGAGACGGGACGGGGAAGAAAGAGCCTATTGAGAGCGGTAGAATAGACGCCAGGCCCTTTTAGCGCTTCCAGCACCTTTCTCTGAGGTAAAGAAGCGCCAGAAGTGAGAGTGCTAAACAAACACTGCGTCCTTTATTTCAGCGCTCAATAGTGATTCACTTTAGGTCAGTATAATGCGCATCGCGTGCACGCATGTGATTATGCATGCGTTGGGCGCTGAGGTCTGGTGTGTGTGTGGCCCATATGTTTGGGTGCTGATAGTGTGTGGATTTGTGTGTTTGTGCGGCAGATAACAGGCTGTTTATAACCTTGGCAGAGTGTTGGGCTGTAATCTGGTGTCGGCATATTTCCCCTCACCGGCCGATAAAGGGCTGCTAGTGACTTTATCACACCGGCAGATAGAGCACACCCACACACACACAATACACAGCGTTCGGAAGCCTTATTTTTAGAAAGCTCGCTCTACCCCCCTCTGGTCCCCTGGAAAGAGCAATCAATTTCTACATCTGCCTTTCCAGGCTTCATGGGGACAATGCGACAAACCGAAAGGCCCTGATGGAGTCATTAAAGGGTTTATTCTCCAGCTCTTTTGTTTTTATGGAAATCCAGTCACCTTTAAAGGCAAATTAGCCTCTTTTTTTTGAAAGCGGCTGTCATTTTTGCCCATTTATAATTTGAATGTCTCGCATCATCTGGTCTGAATGTTATGAAGCAGAGATGGAGTTGTGACGATCTGTTTTATTTTATGGATATTTTCACTCCGATTTGATGTTTATGTCATTGCCAAGGGCGGTACAGAGCAGGGATGCTTGGGAAGCTGCTTTGAGGCTGTAGTTTGTTAAGCTACATGTATTTAAGCAGCAGTCAAAATTACACGTTTCAACCATAGTGCATGCTAAAAAATCAGAGCCGTATTTCCTTAACAAAAAATACAGAAGAGTAACATAGTATTAGCATGTTTTGTGGAAGTGGTAAAACTGCAATACTGTGGTATTCTTTGAAGTACATTGGATTACAATGTAAATGCCATTATACATGAATATGGAATTAATTTAGAATCATGGTTATATGGAAATACTATAGTATTATTTTTTGACTTATGGCCATCTAAATCACCTCAGGCCATTCAAGCTGTAGATGAGTTTGTTTCTTCATGGGAACAGATTTGGAGAAATGCAGCATTCCATCACTTGCTCAGCAATGGATCCTCTGCAGTGAATGGGTGCCGTCAGAATGAGAGTCCAAACAGCTGATAAAAACGTTGCAATACAATAATCCACATCACTCCAGTCCATCAGTTATCATCTTTTGAAATGAAAAGCTGTGTGCTTGTAAGAAACAAATCCATCATAAAGAGATTTTTACATTTGCTTCTGGCAAAAATATGAGTCCATATTACGCTTCCTCCAGTGAAAGAGTTCATCTCCTTTTGTCCTCAGACTCCTCACACATCAAAATCCACCAACATATTTGTTTAGAGGTGTTTAGGCTTGTAAACGGTGCTTGATATGTGTATATTTCTCTCCTGACTGAGATGAGACAACTTTTTCATTAAAAAAAAAAATGTATATTATGGACAGAGGAAATGCACACAGCTTTTCACTTCACAAGATGTTAATTGATGGACTGGAGTGTTGTGGATTATTGTGATGTTTTTATCAGCTGTTTGGACTCTTATTCTGACGGCACCCATTCACTGCAGAGCATCCATTGGTGACCAAGTGATGGAATGCTACACTTCTCCAAATTTGATGAAAAAACAAACTCATCTACATCTTGGATGGCCTGAGTGCATTTTCAGAAAATTTAGATTTTTGGATGAAATTCCTTTAAAGGGGTCATCAGATGCAAAATTCACTTTTCAAGTTGTTTGAACATAAATGTGTGTTGGAAGTGTGTGTACCCAACATCTGAGCCACTGAAGACGCAGAGGATTAACGTTACTTTCCCTTTGAAATGAGTGCACCGATCCACGATCTGCCTAAATGCGTCTATGTTCGCGCGAATCATTCGTTATCCAGCTTCATCTACAGAAGAAGTGAGTATAACGGTTTTTTATGAATCTTTGCAAATCGCCTTTCCTAATATGTGCTAGTTAGCCAGTTTCGCGGCTAAAATAAACAGTACTGCTCAACACCCCACGGAAGAGAGGGGTGGGGTCAGCAGAGTCATGAGCATTTAAAGGGACATGGACAAAAAAAACGGCTTGATGAAAACAGAGCTGATTTTGACGGTAAAGAAGGTGTTTTTTACACTACCATTGAGAACTTTTAACCAAAGTATTTTATAGACTTTTCATTAAGACCCTAAAGAATCATATAAATTTGTGGAAAATGTGCATCCGATGACCCTTTTAATAAATAGACACTAGTTTCGAGAGGATATTCTAGCAGGGCATGCTTGATTATTGAGTGAACTATCCCTTTAAGATAGTATCTCTGTAACACTGCATGCTTGCTTCTGGAACTTTGCAGGAAATGCAACTCTTAAGGGACAGCATTTGGTGATGGGACAAAGTAGAGTTCACTTTATGCTAATGAGCAGCATGTGATGACCAATGGGAGTGTAGACAGTGATTCAGCACCTAGTGAGGTAGGAATGCCAGCATGCAACCAAATTACTGTCAGTGTGAGTGAATGGGGTGTCATTTTGAACTTATTTTGTTATTCTGTCTGATAATGGCACGTTACTTATTGCTGGCAAGTGATCATAACTGTCAGGTTCTTTCTCGTGAGGTAAACGAGTCCTCATATTCTATGATGCCGCTTCGGCACAATTTTAAAGTAGCATCTTAGGACTGCAAAGTTGTCATCCGTGCTACAAATTACAGCAGCTCGAAGATACTCCATCTCTCCCTGTTTTACACTCACAATCCTCTTTCTCTCAGTGCTTGGGAAAAATTGCGATCATCCGAGTGCTCGGGTGCACTTAAGGGTAAATACAGGCCGTCAGCATTAACATAAGATTATTCCAGAGACTGTCAGAGGAAGTGTGTGTGTGCGTCCTTTCCCAACACATCTGCCAATGCTTCTTATTCCTAAGTGTGTTTTTTTTTTTGTTGCTTGAACTCAATGAGTGCATCTGAAACACTCTTTTTGAATTCTTTGTCTTTCCTCCATCATGCCCTTTCTTTATCATTCCTAGTCGAACAAGGACTGTCAGTTTTTCCTGGAACTTTCCTCCATCAGCGCAGGCACTGCTGTACTTTTCTACCAACATCACAAGGTTCTGTTGAAGGAGAACAACACAGTGGAGCGTGATGATTGACTAGGACAACGGCATGCATGCATGCATAGAAGCATCAGAGTATGTGCGTGCGTGTGTGTTTTTATATATATGTATATCGTACACACACACACTGCTAGTGGCTGCTTCATAAATTAGAATTACGTATTCATAGAGCGCAGCGCAGGGAGGCTTGTGAGAGAGAGTCTCATGAGGGCCGCAGCATCTAGGTCAGAGTGATTTTATCATTCAGCGGGTAGCTGCAGAACGCTGGAGGAATCCTTCAGAGACAGCTGGAGTCGGTTACTTGAGAACGTGTTCAAGTTTCTCAGAATAAGACAAAAGCATCCCAGGATGTTATTAGCCTCTGGAATCAATCACAGAGAGACACATTTAATTAGCTGGCTTTGCTAAGATGAGGCTCGTAGAGAGCGTTATTTTTGAACTATTCATCAGTGCACGTTATTCTAAATAGATTGTTCTTCTTTAAAGTGTTTATCAAATGTAACAACTTATTCACTCTTATTTCTGTTTCACATGCAAATGTGCCTAATTATTGAATTAAAACAGATTTTGAACTTAACATTGATGTATACATTGGTCAAGTCAAATTTATTTGAATAGAACATTGCACAATACACATTGTTTCAAAGCAGCTTTACAGAAAACCGTGATGCTAAAGTTTATAATATGTTAATGCCTTATAGTCACATTTTGCAGATTAGAGCTGGGCAATAATATAGTTTACATTTTGCAATGATACTAGCAATCAAGCTGTTAAATTTGCTATTTGCTTTAGCCTATATAAAGAGCTGGGAGATAATTATAGTTAAATTTTACAATGAAATAATCAGGCAGAGATTTGCAATAACGTTTATCGCAGCATTATAAATATACAATAATTGTACATATTGATTATCGGCCGATTATTAAAGATTTCAAAATGCATCGGTATTTGCCGATATTGGATATTTAAAGTCTACATTTAAACATTAAAGTCTACAGTTTTTACATTTAAATGAACTTTTCCATCATTTAATGCTCTGTTTTGATAATTTAATTTAATTTAACATTGTCAACATTATACTATTCAATAGTTTGGGGTCAGTAAGATGTTTTAATGTTGTTGTTTAGTTTTAGTTTTTTTTAATGAAGATGCTCATTTATTTAAAAGGGTCCTATCATGCTCTTTTACACAGTCTTGATTTTGTTTTGGGGGTGTTCTAGAACATGCTCTCATGCTTGGTGGTTCGAAAAACGCATTATTTTTCACATAATTTACATTATTACAATACCTTTCTCCCCAGCCTGGCACAAACGGCTCGATTAGTTCCGGGTTTGATGAAGGCCTGCCTTCCGAAAAACTAAATGTGTTGTGATTGGTTAGCTGTCCCAGTGCATTGTGATTGGCGAACAGCTTAGACGGCGTTTCAGTATTGCCCCGCCCCTCGCCAAAGCAGCAAGTTGGTCAATATTGCCAAATCAATTCAGAGCCCGAGAATATTGAGGATCACGCAGAACCTTTGCACGCATGGATATTGCAAGACACATTCAAGTGGTAACGATATTGTTGTTTTTGGCTAAATCACGTTTTAGATGGGATGTCAACAACAGCTTAAAAATAACTGCATTGACATGTACAGATAAGTGCAACGGTAATATGTATTATGTTTATTGTTCTTTAATTCTAACATTGTAACATGAATTGCAGTGAAACTGTTATACAGTTGAATTTATTTATACCATAGTCCCACAGAGTTACACTATTTGTGGCGGCATATATATGCAAATTGATTCTCTGCCAGCAGGAGGCGCTGTTGGAGCGGGAGAGAGCGAGGTTTCCCTGTAACTCTGTACACAAAGCAGAACTCCGCTCACAAACGCTGCTTTATCAGACATTACATGCAAGATGAAAGGAAAATGACATCCAACATTTTCTGAAGACAGACGGTTTTCTTCAGAAACAGTGATATAAAAACACCCGCACCGGGTTTCGATTTTGAAACGTGTAGTGCTCCACCAAGCGTTCTCCCCACCAGCCAACCATTAGAATTTCTGTAGGTGGGATTTATTTTAATGATATTCTAATGGGCCGCTTTGTGATATCACAAAACCCGGAAAACAACGCTGTATTCCAAACGAGCCATCGTTGTAATTCTTTTTAAAAACGAAATATCTGCCTTTGGAGTGGGCTTTGAGATTTGTAACATTGTAGATAGTTTTTTGCCCAAACATACACACTACACACAGACTAAAATTCAAAAAGTGATAAAGCATAATAGGACCCCTTTAATCATAAATACAGTAAAAACACTAAGATTGTGAAATATTACAATTTAAAAATAATTGTTTTCTATTTGACTAAATTGTAAAATGTAATTTATTCCTGTGATGCGCAGCTGAATTTTCTTCAGTGTCACATGATCCTTCAGAAATCATTCTAATATGATTTACTGCTCAAGAAACATTTCTGATTATTATCAATGTTGAAAACATATTTTGCTTCATATTTATGTGGAAACTGTGATTATGTATTTTTTTTTTGTTTTGTTTTCTTTATAGATAATTTGTCACTTTTGGTCAATACAGTGCATCTTTGCTGAATAAGAGTTTTAATTTCTTTAAAAAAGAAACACAACCCTGACTGAACTCTTTGAAAGGTAGTATAAATGTAAAAATGTAATTACATGAGCAAAAATCACTCCTCTCCTGGGCTGGATCAAATTAAAGCCGTTAATGGCTTTGACTCCGAGGTTTTAATTTGCTGGAGGTGTCCTCTGTGTCTCATAGACCTTTGACCCCTGCTCACCCGCTGTAGCTCTTCTAATATTCATCTCTTCTCATCTCCGATGGCCTGTGATCTAGCAGAGCAGGCGTGATCTTTCACTCTCAGCCTTTCATCATTTTTTGTGCGTCTTGATTGACAACAGGAGTTTCCCGTGACCTACATTTGCATCTGCTCCGTGACCCAGATAGTGCTCACGTAATGAGTGTCCGGCTCCTCCTCGTCTTGGTCTGGTGTCCGTGTGCTGAAGACGTCCCGCCGCTGATGGAGTTGTCCCCAGGGCCTGTGCTGTCTGGGGTCTGGAGAGAAATACTCTTATCCGCCCGGATTGCAGACACTTTGGGGGGGGGTCACGCATTACTATTCATGGGTCTGAGTTGACATGATGGTGGGAGGCCTCTGCTTGATGGAGCAGATCCATTCACATCTTCACCTGCTCCTGTCCCAGGGTGCGACTTTACCAGAAAAATTATTATTTATAAAGTATTATTTGTTATTATTGTGTTACATTTGCATCGAAAAGCCATATAGAGAACAGAAAATTGCATCGACTTGAGATGTTTTGACTGTCGGGACAGTTAGTAATCACCTAGCAATCACCAAGAGCACCCTAGCAACTGCTTAGCAACACCCTGTAGCATTGCATTGGTGAGTTTTGCACAGGAAAGCACTGAAAATCTGGTTTTATCTGAATCGATTCACAAGTATTTCCTGCTTGGCTGTGTTAAGGATATGTTGAGATGTTGTTCTCAGGGTATTTCTGGTCATTTTGAAGTCTCTCCTGTTTATGCGGAGGGTTGTGCGTTAATGGAAGGTGACGTGTTTTGATGTATTGTGTTATATATGTGTCTGAATGGCAGGAGGAAAGTCGCTCTGCCTGCATCTCCAGCACAAAGTAACTCAAATGGAGGACCCGCGGGACTCTCGCTGCTCGTTCCCTCTCTTTCTCTTTCTCTCTGCAGCTGTGAATCTCATCTCAGAGACGTATCAGACAGACGCAGACAGAGCTTCACTGGCAAACTCAAAGAAAAAGATATTTATGTGCCTCCAAATATGAACAACAATGCCTCAATCCAAGTGTTTGGTGTGCAGAAATCTGTTCCAGAGATTTCCGTTCTTCTCCTGACATGGCAGATGCATTTGTTTTTATAGTTGCTTCGTTGAGTACTTAAGGCCCAAGCTTAAAATACAGTTTCTCAAAAAAGCCAGTAATTAAAAGGCTTATGTGAGACTTTCATGTGTGCCACATGGAATAAATGTCATGTCTTGATGCCTTTCTAGGAACTGTTTTCATTAAAGTGATCTTAAATCAAAATGCATCGTTGACGGTCAATTTTTAAAATGTTTTTGAAAGAAGTCTCTTCTGCTCACCAAGGCTGCATTTGAGTCTTAATACTAGAGTCTTCAGTGTCATGTGATCCTTCAGTAATCATTCTAATATACTGATTTGCTGATCAAAAAAAAATTTTTGATTATCAATATTGAAAACAGTTGTGCTGCCTCATATTATCATAATGCTGTCATTTTGTGTGAAGTGTTACAGTGATTTCCACTGTTTAACAGGGTTTTAGACCATAATCCTTTAAATGTTTAACTTAAAATTGATGTTCAGTACTTTAAAAGACCTAAGTAATGGATACATAATGTGACGAGCATATAAACATTCTCTTGAATCTTTCCTCTCTCTCTGAGCACATTTCCCAGCCTCTCTGTCCTCTTTTCATGTGAGGCGTTTAAATCCTGTAGATGTTGTGTCGGAGGAAGCCACGTCCGTCCCACAAGCCTCGTGTGATGTTTTAATGAGAATTAGAGGCTGGTATCGCTGAGCGCTCCGCTGCGTTTCCTTAAACTGCCAAGTAAGAGCCCCATTAATAATGCAGCTCATTAAAGTGTGTAATTAATCGGGAGCGGTGTAACGGGAGAGCAGGGGCCGCTCAGGGAGCCGCAGCGCTTCCCCGCTGAGAGAGAGGCTGCAGCGCCACACGCCTCCGACTGATGCATTATTTATGTGCCAGAAAAGAGGAGCCAGACCCAAATGAAATGAGATAGATTTGCTCGGCCTCACTGCTGGCATGCTCCGAGTCTTCAGCTGGCGTTACGACCCATCCGGTATGCCACGTGCGTGTGTGCTTTGTACAATAAATATTGAAGAGAGGCCTCCATTCTGCAGTCTCTGGTGGACTGGAAAGGTCAGTGTCTTGGCCGGTGAGTCTTTTGTTCTTGAGTTGGGAAATCGCGCAGCATTTTGACGGCTGCATGTATGTAGGGCTCCATGAAATCTGATTTATTTTTTGCCAAATTCTAGGTTTTCCATTTAAATGTTTCTGGATTCTGTTGGTTTAATTAAACTTCAATAATCAAAAGGATGTCTTCATAAAATGTTAACAATAACAATTTAATAAATAATTTACTTTATTTGATAATTGATAAAAAAAAAATGAATTTACTATTAATATATATTTGTATAATATTATAAAATGATAGTAACAATGTTATGATAAATATCATAATATCAATAATATTCTAATAGTTCCTTATGAAATTAGTTGTTTTGTTTATTTATTTATTTTTGAATTCTGTGTTGCCTGCCTAATTGGTTATGGATTCAATTTTTTATGATTTTTAATACAAACTTATTTTAATTTAAATGGTTTAATAAAAAACAGTAGTATAATCAAATGAAGGCATTAAACTTTAGCATTTTAATGATCTTTTAAAATGTAATCGAATGAAATTCCTTTCATTTTTAGGCAAAGTGCTGCACAACAAAGGTTTACAGTTTCAGTTAAAACATGGTCGAAAAAGTGTGTAATATTGTTTGATATTCCATAAAAATAATGTTCTAATAAATAGTATTGTTATTATTACCAGAAGTACATTCTGCTGTCCAATCGCAGTATATTTCTGACATAATTTCTTCAAATTAGACTGAACTTTTATTTTGGTGGGTTGTAGTGAAGGCTCATTTACCCAAAGAAGCAGTAAACAGAACAAGCATTCATTTAACAATAACAGCCTTTTTGTGCTTTAATATTAACAGACACTTGTCCTACTTTTTATTTAATAATCCAAAATTTTGCCAAATTCTGTGACATTCCGCATGCAGTAAATTCAGTTTTTATGACTGGATTCAGCAATAATTGCTGAAATTACAGAGCTCATCGGGCCCAATGTATATCAAATAAACCTTAAACGTCACCATGGAATCAAAATTACCCAATTTACTTGTTTACTAGGAAAAAAAGCTATGTGTTAATGTTGTTTTAATGTTGATTGTTGTCATTTATTGGCTTTTATTTTGATAGCACTGTCGAGAAAGAGAAAGAGAGGGAACTAGGAGAGGCTAGATAGACCTTCATGTTGTTCCAAACCTAATTTCTTTCTTCTTTTGAAGCCAAATGTTGTTAATCAAACAGTTGCTGGTAGCCATTGACTTACACAGTTTGGAAAAATACTATGGAAGTCAATGGCTACCAGCAACTGCTTGGTTATGTTTGGTTTCTAATTAGATTATAAATTATTATTATTAAGAATATGAATTATTATTTAACAAATCACTTTCCAGCATCACATCAGTTCATGATGGAGAACGTGAAGTCACAGCCTGTTTGTTTTCTCCGTCCAGTTTCTCTCATAAATACTCATTACAGTGTCGTCTTGTCCTGTTGGTTCCTCTTCACTCGTAAACTGTCAGTTTTGAAGTCCATTGGACAGCCACTTAAACGGAGGGATTAAAAGTGTGAAGCATCACACGTCCTTCCACACCACAGAGCACGAGATGAGCAGTGCATCGTGGGTAAGACGCTCAGACTTCATGAACAGGTTGATGCACGCCTCCCGGAGCTCCTCTCATCCCATGTGCTGCTGTAATTTACTGCGACTTGGCTAATCAGAGTAATTATGGCTTAATTACGGTTAATCACTTTTACATAAACTTGTTGGCTGAGAGAATGATGCTTTATGAAATGTGCCACACATGCGCACGCTTGACAAAGAGGCTGAGAGGCTGGATTTCTAATGCATCCTGAATTTCTCAACTTCCTGAACTCTACATTTTCTAAACAGACTTTACACTTCAGTCAACTTTTTTCACCCTATTTATGCACTTGTTTTCTTCAGCTGTTCACACTTTACACCTGTTGTATAAATAGAGGTTATTAAAAGTGAAGTATGTTTTTTCCCAATATTAAAATACTTAAACCAGTTTAATGTGTGGGGCTGCACTATTTAGGGAATAAATCTAATAAAAAGAATGAATTGACAATAAAATTGTGGGAAAAAAATTCTTAAGCTCCAGGTTTGCAGAGCTGGAAAATTTGGCTGAAAATGTTATGAACAGATCTATAATGTATTATAATATAATATAATTGTAAAATTCAAATACTAATAATTATGGCTGCTGTAAAAACATTTTGTTTTGCCTATTTATTTTTATTTTAATGGACACCTAGTTTGTTAGGTTTTTTTTTTTTTGGCTTTTGTTTTTGGTGCTGCACTTTGCTTTAAGTTGGATATACTGCCATTTTATTTATTCAATTAATTCACAGCCTTTGCAATTTGATAATCATTTTAAACCTTACCGTGATTTCAGCTTTATTTCAAATTAATCATGTAGGTCTAGTGTAAAGTCAACTATAAGTAACCTAGGTTTCCTCAAGTAAGCACTTTGATGATGGCCTGCACGCCAATTGCAAATTCTGTTTATTGACCAATAGGAGATGAAGCAACTTTGGTTAGAAAGTTAAAACAGCCTAGTAACTACATAAAAACCCTGGTTACAATCCACATCACCTTAGTTAGCAATCATTCAGATGTCATAGTAGTGACTTTGGCACTGGCAATCACTCAAAAAAAAAAATCTATTTTATGTTATTTTTGCAGAATCTAGATACACACTTCACCTTTAAGGTGATTTGCTATTTAGCAGAAGCTGTTTATCCGGCGTGAGCTATAGATACAGTCGGGACAGTTTCCCTGGAGGAGCGTGAGGTTAAGTGCTTTGCTTGAGGTCAGCATGGTGTTGGTGAAATCAGCAAGTTTAGTGGAGTTATTATTCTGGGATCTTTAAACGAATGATCTCGTGATCTCGGTCTGATATTGAGTTGTGTGTCGTGATCCGTGCGGAACGGGACAGAAACGCTCTGTGTCCCCCTGACTGACGTGTGATCAGCGCTGATGGTGTCATTGGTCACCCTGACCTCTGTGGCTCATTCGGAGACTGACGTGTTCTGCGGCGTCCCGGAGGAGTGGCTTTAATAAAGAGCTGCAGGGCAGGTTTTAATGACACGCTTGTCTCAGGCCGTCCGGCGCCTCGGGGGAGCTGAGAAATGGACGCTTTATCCGGTGTGAAGGGCGACTGGGATCTTCATACAGCTCAGGTTTATATTTTGTCCTTCACTTCACAGAGCTAACCATATACTGAAATATATCACCATGTATTAAAACTAGTAATGAACATACAACAAATGCACCAAATGGATATTGGATATTATAATTGGCCCTTTTCGATGTATCAATCTTCCTATGTGGATCTATATAATTGAAACTATATAAGAGGCAAAAGCAAATATATGATATGATAAAAAATATGCATATGAAAGGAACAGCTGATCAGATCTCAGTCTGATATTGATATGTTTTTTTTTTATCTGATATTGATTTTTTTCCCCATTTATAGTGAATGAATGTTGTATTATTGTTGGTTGTTTTTATGTTACCTGCCTAGGGACTGCAGATGAAAAGTAGTTATTGTTACTAATTCTGGCATATTTACATGGTGTATTTTTATACAACAATGTTCATGAATATGCATGGTCCCTATTAAATAAAAAAAAAAAATAAAAAAAATAAAAAAAAAAAATATATATATATATATATATATATATATATATATATATATATATATATATATATATATATATATATATATATATATATATATATATATATATATATATATATATATATATATATATATATATATATAAAATTATTAATAAAATGTATGTTGTACTCCAATTTACTATATATAAGTCTTGAACTCTCTCACCCTGACCCCATCTTTATCTCTCAGCCCTGATGTCACTGCATAATGTTATTCCTGTTGAGAGCTCAAGGCTTTCTTTACTTTAATAACGGAGCCTGTAAGAGTAGTTGTGCATTGAAAGTGTGCTGTGCTTCATGGTGTGATGTAAACTCATGCATGTAAAACGACCACCACCCTGATTAGCTGCAGCTCATAGATCACATATATTTAATAGATCTAGAGGAATATGTCTGGCCTGAGGCGCAGGATGCTTTGAAATGAGGAATGCTGTTTTCCTAATGAATGACTTCACTCTCTCTCCATCTCCACGTCTATCTGTCTCTATCTCTGGTTTCCAGCTCAGGCTGTGTCATTAGCAGCTAGCCTGGGGCCTGGCCGGCCTCTAATGATTATAATTAGCATTATTAGAGTCGACTCTAGAGGTGCCTGTGCGGGCCAGATGCGGAGCCGGGCTCGTGCTGGTCCACTGGGCTGGAGCTGCTGATCTCGGGCTGAAGGGTCACGGGACACACGCGCACAAACACAAACACACACACACACACACACGCAGCTCCTGTCAGCTCAGTTTAAGCCGTGTGTCACACCTGCACATGTACGCTGGGGCTTATTCTTTTAATTGACTTTCTAATTTGTGATTTTATTCTGTTTTTGATTGATTAATTACCCTTATGGCACCTTTTGTATGTGTCTGCTGTGATCCATTTTGTGCAAAAAATATACTTATTTTTATACTTATTTTACTATATTTAAATATACTTATTTTTATAAATATATTTGTTTAATGAGTTTTTTAAAAAATGCTAATTTAACACACATAAATGTGTGCTGGTAAATATATAAAAATAATACAACAACAAATATTGCCCTTTTTATATATTTATTTGCATACTGTGTAAGCAAAACTATATGAGTAATAACAAATACATGACATGATAACAATATTCATATGAAATATATGATATGATAAACCGTAGCATATGTTACATGTATATTAATTATGTATATATGTAAATAAACAATAATATAACAACAAATATTGGGCCTTTAATTGGTCTTTTCTTTATCGGTTATGATTAAAATATGTGAAATTTATGATATGCCACATATACACACACGTGTGTGTATATATATATATATATATATATAAGAAAATAGTAAAAACATATACCGATATATCGGTCTGCATATAAAGAAACTCTCTAAATAATAACTACTATATGATGTTACCTGTCTGTCTATTAAGTTTGATGTTCCTTTAATCCCGTATCAGCATCAGACCTTTAAAATCCCCTCTTGGTCGGATGCTAATTGACGTTATATAACACTGATGTGTGTTTTGAAGGCTTTATCTACTCAGAGGGATTCCGTTGTCTTGTTTGATGCCTTGTAAACCGGTTTCCTAGCATTCTGACTGTCTTGGGTTGTGACAGCGGTGGCCTGGTTTAACAGATCGAGTCCTGTCGCACTCTTCCCGGTGTGTGTAGTTTTCTTTTCCGTTCCAGTACACTTGTGACTGTATAATGAATAATGCCGCCATTGAATTAGCATGTAGCTGTCGTCTCGACTCTGGTGCCTGTGTTGTGACGGGACCACCGTCGACCCGCCCTGATTTATCAAGCGCTGCAGCCGCCCTGAATCACCAACAACAACAGCACCAACAAACAGAGCCAGAGCTGTCAGCGTCAATCTGAGCCCAGCGCTTCAGCACAACCACGGCAGAAAGGGTTACTCAGACTCCAAATGAATGCAGAATTTTCCTTCTCACTGCCTGAGATTGTTCATTTGTTTGGAAGTCAATACCAGTACCATTGAAACTATAGTATTATCGGTATTAATGTTGATGTAACAGAAAAATATAAAAACATATTGCTGCAATATGAAAATAAATATGAACAAATTCCTTTAAAACAATGACATGCAGCTTTCAAATATTGCTTAAATTTAAATAATATCCATTATAAAATAAATAACGGAAAAGCTAATAACAGGCTATGCAGTTATAAGAAATAGAAACAGTAGAGCAAAGATGCAAATTAAATAAACAATTCTTCAACATTTTAGGTAGTCAATCAAATGCAAAATTTATATTTATTTATTTACCTATTTATCTATCCAAAGTTTCCGTAATTATTAACTATTTGCTTGTATTGAAACATTTACATTTGTTTGTGTTTTTGTTTGTTTGTAGCTGCTGGCATAATATATATACATATACTGTATAAGGTAAAATCTATTTCTCACATGATGTTTTTGTGCTCTGTTTTGTAAACTAGAGGGTCAAGACACATATAATTTACAAATTAATTAAATGTACAAATGCATTTAAAATAATGGCGTGTAGCTTGCAAATAACATTTGTTTATTTATCTGTTTATTTTTTATTTATTAGTACATCAGTCCGCTGGGTACCAAAGTTACTTTAATTATTAACTAGATTATTAACTTAAGTAGTATATATATATATATATATATATATATAGTTTTGTTCTCTGTTTTGTAGTTGAGAGATGGCAAGGCATTTATAATTGTCTTTGTCCTCTCCAGCATGTAGAGTAGAGCAGCAGTGTGTGTCTTTGTCCATGTGAAACAAAGCAGATGTGGCGTTACCCGAGACTGACAGCAGACCTAAACACCATTCGTTCAAAATCAGCATCTCACTGCTATCTGAGAATCTCCATGACAACCAGCCATGCCAACCGCCTCCAATGACACGACTGCATAAATTCACAGAGGATTACGTGTTCTTCCGGCTATTGACAGCCGTGTGTTACCCACACCTAATCACACACCATTAGAAACGTGAACCTCCAAGAGGATTGGGCCGTTCCGTTTGGAGCTGAATTATTTCAGGAGGAAACTGATCCGCTGACACGGATATGCATGTAATCTCACGCACTTCTCACTTCAATCCACAAGCACATGTACAGGAAATACATTGTTAATATGAATATTATTGCTCTAATGAAACGATAGCAGTCAGTGCAGTCATATCTTGTCCTCATTTTAAAGTTATTATAACCCAATTTTTACAACATACACACTGAGGTCTAATAATTCTGATTGTTGCTATGAGATTTATGCTATAATATAGTACGGTACCATTTATAAGGATATTTATCTTCCTCTTTTTTTAGAATAACATCACTTTATTAGTGAAATCAATTAAACAATTTAAAGTTTTTTTTTTATTAGCATAATAAAAACATAACATGCCATAAATGTTATGATGACACAATATTAAGTAAAAAAAAATGTTGCTTTCCATCTTGATATTTTTAGTCACCTAATGGTTTAGACAAGTTTTAATTTGTTTGGGTACGCTGTAAGTGTCAATCCTGCTGTTGTTTGTGCCACTTCTGGTCATTAAATCAGCCTGCTTCATTTTGAGGATAGAAAATTGTCAGGAAAACATGTAGTATGTCTGTTTTCGAGTAACAATATAAATGCTACAAACAGATTTGTGGAGGTGTCTGATGGTCTCCTCTGGTCCTGTTGGACACCATCCAGTCTCAAACTCCCAACTGCATCTTGTGCTTGTTCAATTAATATGGGTTCAGCCGGAGCGAACGCTGCTCCTTTTATAGAAGTTCAATTAATATTTCAGCATCTGAGGGAGTCGTGGCATGAAGCAGAACCACTTGATGTTTGGCTAATGGAAAATGCAGAGGACTCTGAGTGCTAAACATCCTTCTGTACACAGCCACGCTGGGAAAAAAGGAAAATACAAGGCTTTTGGAGAAGAGCCACCTTGACCGAATAAAGGTGCATAAATCCTGCATGCGCCTTTCCTCCAATAACACGACTGGGCTTCTCGGAAATTAAACGTATCGTCTTCAATAAATAAGCCAATGGAGAGAAAATCCATTGTCTGGTCAGCCTGTGGCCTTGGGTTTTTATTAAATATTGATTTGATTTGTAAAAGGCCACACGCTGTGGGGTTGAGCAAATGTCATGAACTCCCGTTTGTTTTGTTGCTCTTCTAACAATCTGTTGAATCGAGCGGCTGATATCTTGAGTTGGTGGCTCAAGTAAAATCAGTCAATCTTCTTGAGCCTTAAACACAGATCTGGCAGAGTAGGCCTGATTTTGCTATTTGCAAATATCATTCCTGTTGTGCATGTGGGATATAACTTGCAACAGCTGACAAAACGAGCTCAAGCAGAGTAAATCTTCAGTAATGCCAAGTAAATGTCTAGACAGAGATGTTTGTGCTCACTGGATCAAGTCACTCAAGCAAAATCACTTGATCTCATATCTTAATGAAGGAATTATAGTTCATTGTTTTATAAAGAACGTTTTCAGTATTGTTGAGTGTTACAAGCTGTGTGTGCATATATAAAATTTATATAATTATAAAATTCTTTATCAAATTTAAGACTCTGCCACGCCTTCCTAAAACGGCTCATTGCCCCTATATGTCTACGTCACTGTATGGGAAGATTTGCATAACACCGCCCAAACGTATACGCAATGAAAGAAGGTGTAACTTTTATTCACGCTGTAGTATTGCTGCTGCCACCACCATGCTCTGGAGACGCTGTGTTTCGTTGTGAAAGTACTTTGTTTGGGCTTCCAAAAGAGAACACAACTAGAAATCAGTGGTTAAGTTATATTTACAACACTGTTCCAGAACAGTACAACGCTAATATTCGAGTGTGTGCAGCGTATTTTATCTCTATTTCTTGATCCTGGGAGAGAGTAGCCTGCAATTCCAACTATGCAAGGTCAGTCTGGTGCTTCTGACTCACAGCTTGTAAGTATGTTTCCATATTTAAAGAATTTGCTACTAGAGTAGAGTAGCGCTTGTTTGGCGTTTCTACGATCACAAATGCAGACATGGTAATGTTTACGTGGCACAACATGTAAAAAGACCGCATGAGTCATTATAATCAGTCATTTATATCCTCACTGAATGCAACAAATGCCTCGTTTATAGTGGGTTTTGTTTTAGTCTCGCCGTGCCGGGACACGGCATCACAACATGGTAAGAGTCGTAACATTTCCGTCTCACGCTTGAGGTATTCGGCCAATCACAATGCACTGGATAGCTGGCCAATCAGAGCACACCTCGCATAAAGTATTCAATCTTATACCTTTTTATCTTTTTTTGCTTCAAAGTAAGTGTTATAATGTTGTAATTCCTCTCAGACTTGTTTAAGAGATGAAAAAGACGGCTTGCTAAAGAGAAGATGCCGTTTTCTCGGAGGCGGTAAGCTATCTGCTCGCTCTGCCCTGCTGGAGGAATCACGCAGCTCCAACACTGGAAAATATTAGCAGGAATCAATTAGCCTGCCATTATGGAGTAAAGTGGCCTTCAGTGAGTCGTGTAATTATGACCCAGAGCCAAGCCTCTTCTGAGCGTGCAGGACCCTTTACCTCATTCCGCTTAATCGTATTTATTTAAGAGAATCCATTCAGTGGTTTTAATTATGTGCTCTAGTTTACGAGAGAGATAAATAAATCATCATTTGTCTCGCTGAGACGTGGTCTTGTAGGATATTCCCGTGTGCGGTTTTCACTCTTTAGCCAAGTGTCAAATGAAAATAAGTGCATAAAGGAATGTTATTTCAAGTTTAATCCTTCAGCAGGAAATAATTAGGAAATCTATAGAAAATTGAGCTCATTTAGAACAGTATTTGGACAAACCCAAACCCCAAATATTAAACTTCAGCACTGATCTTGTCCCACACCATTTGTGTTACGGATATGAATGACTCTTCAAATCACACGGCTTGTCGAGGAGAGTTGGTATTCTTCTATGGGATCTGATTTAATCATTTTTTTTATCTACTTATTTTATTTAGTTATAGTGTTATTTTATTTAACTTATTGTTATTTATTTATTTATTAAAGTTTCATGTTCGTTTGGAATGTTATTATTTTATTTAACATTTTATTTTATTATTAATGAATCACTTTTCAAATCACACACCTTGTTCAGGAGGTTATTTGTATATGCGATCTGACCTATTTGTCATCTAATTTGTATTTGATTTGTTTATTTATATAATTTTTTTTATTTTACTAGAGGTCTAGTTTCATGCATTTTCTTCAAAAGATATGAAATTAATTTTATTTTAATTTAATCTATTTTTTATTTTATTTTTATTTCAATAGAAGCCTTGAGTCTGACACATTTTCATCAGAAGATATAAAATGTAATTTATTTTTATTTTATTTTATTAGAACCCTAGAGTCTAACACATTTAAAATTTCAATATAAAAAAAATATATAATAAAAAATCAAATAAAATGCGTTTTAACATCTTTTGAAGATGTGTCAGATTCTAGGTTTCTAATAAAATGAAATGAAATAAACAATTAAACAAAAATTACCAATTTTATTTTATTCTGTTTATTTTTTTAAGAAAATGTGTCAGACTCTAGGGTTTATTTTATTTTATTATAAGCCTAGAATCTGACAATTTTTTTTAAAATTCTGTTCTGTTCTGTTCCAAAAGACATTATGCCTTACATGTGCTTTTGTTTTATGCTCGTTTTTATTCATTTCAAGATAATTTCACATGTCCAAACCATATTCTATTCTATTCTATTCTATTCTATTCCAAGAGACATTATGCCTTACATGTGCTTTTGTTTTATGCTCATTTTTATTCATTTCAAGATAATTTCACATGTCCAAACCATATTCTATTCTATTCTATTCCATTCCATTCCATTCCATTCTATTCTATTCTATTCCAAGAGACATTATGCCTTGCATGTGCTTGTTCTTATTCATTGCAGGATAATTGCATGTCCAAACTGCAGTGTATCCACACCTGAACCCGTTGAAAATGAGAGCGTTTGATTGGTGGGATGGATGCGTATCAGTCTGTGCAGACACAGCTGTGCTCTCGTAGTCAGTCTTTTGCTCTGTGTAACAAACAGCTGTCAATGAGGGATGACGGGATCCTGACGGCCGTCCCAGCGATCCTGACAGATGCTACAGCCGTGTGTTTTGTGTGAACCGCGCCAGCAGCGGCAGGGAGTCTCCTTTAGTGGTGAGCACGTGCAAAACTATAAACAGGATCAGGTTGTGTGCCGTCATGTTGCCAGATCACCGCAGACCGCTCTCGTACAGCACGTTTGTAAACCTGACTTTTGATTTTATAGCGCTTGAAGCATTGCTCAATACGACCTCATGAATCCGCTACGGCTCTCCATAAAGCTTTTCATGCTTGTATGTTCAGATTATTTATTTTCTTTCCATCAACTTTTGATCCCGTGCCATTTGTATTCTTTCAAACGAGTGTATCGTATTGCGTTTGGCTGGGGGTTTTTCGCTCTGTGTCCGTCACTGGCCAAACAGCTTTTGGTTTTAACAGCCTGATGGTGGAGATTCGTCCAGCCAAGTCAAATAAACACCCACGAATGTGAAACCGGGACTTGGCAGAGGGGAGCCTCGTCGTTTCGTGAACGGGGAATTTTTATGTTCCATTTTCGCTTGACAGTCTAGACGTTTTATAACGTTGGGAGGAATTCTGTTGGCCTTGAGTTTCTGTCAAGACTCCCTTGTGCTCACAGTCAAGGCTTTTACTTCTAAAAGTGCTGTAAAACATGTGCTAAAGTTGTATGATGGGTGCGCTTGAGTCCTTATTCACTGGTTTTTGGGTAGTTAGTTTGTCTCAGTACTTTAGAAAGTTGAGATTATGAACATTGACTGTAACTGGTTTGATTTAGTTCAGTACTTTAATGAAATGGGATCCTAAATATGGCGTTTATGAGTTGTTAACTGCAGGAAAACTGTGTTACGTTCTGCTTTTTGTGTATTTCCAGTAATTGAGTGAAATTACTGGAGCCGTATCAAATAAGAAACACCTACTTTGTGGTGTTTTATTGGATTGCTTTTTTAGTATTTGTGCTCAAAACACGAATGACTCCTCAAATCATGTGTGCTCATAATTTACTGATTAACTGATTAGACTTGCAGTTTTCACCTGCTGGATGATAAAACAGATAAAAAAAAATCACATTAAAACATTAACAACTTTACCTTACCAAATGTGTCATTTATGAGTTGTTTTATGTTATTATTTTGTTATTTTATTTCACTTTTTTTTTTTTTTGGTAGTTTTATGTTTTGGTTTATTTTGTTTATTTTATTTTTTATTCATGAATCCCTCTTTAAATCACACCTCATTCAGGGGAGTTGTTCTGTTATTTTTCTATGCGATCTGACTTTTGTAAAATGATTTCATAATTTGTTTATTTTATTTTATATTATTTGTTTTATTAATAGTAGCCTGGAGTTTGACACAATTTCTTCAGAAGATTAAAAAAAATTAATAAAAGTGTAATTATTTTATTTAATTTGTTGAGGGCATATACTCTTTTTTTCTGTGCAATTTGACTTAATTTTTCAAATGATTTCATAATTGCTTTATAATTTTTTATTTTATTAATAGAAGCCTAGAGTTTGACACAATTTCTTGAGAAAATATATAAAAAATATATTATTTTATTTGTTGAGGAGAGTTATTCTGTTATTTTTCATTTGGCAAATAATTTATTTTATATATTTTTTTTATTTTAATAGAAGCCCAGAGTCTGACACAATTTCTTCAAAAGACATTAAAGAAGTATGTTAATTGTATTTTATTTGTTCAGAAGAGTTATGTTATTTTTGTGTGTGATTTGACAACAGTTTGTAAAAAAAATAATTGTATTATTATTATTATTAATAATAATAATAATTTTAAGTCTGACACAATTTATTCATAAGATATTAAAAATATATATTTATTTTATTTTATTTTAGAGTTATTCTGTTATTTTTCTATCCGATTTCTTTGGTCACTCAAACACGTGATGCTAATCCATATCCATTCCCCATCTGAAGCCTTACCACAGTTTCAGGTTGGATGAAATGTATTTGTTAATGAAGCAGGAAGTAAGTTTCTGTTGCCTGTGAAGCTCAGAAAAGCAGCGTTGCACAGTTGGGCTCCCGCTGGGCCTCAGCCGTGAACTCTTGACCTCTCCTGCTCGCCAACAGCCTTTGCATTTGCATTTTGACTTAAGGATGAGGTCAGAATCACATCCCCCTCCCAAAGCCTCCCGATGACCGTCCAGCCGGCCTCTTTCTCACCGTGAACCGGGCCGCAGCGGTCTGGGATTAATGCACCGGTGCGCGGCTTTGTCTCTGGATTAGTGTTTCCTTTGACTCCCAGACAATGCGGCCCATAGATGAGTCGCTCTTTTGCCCATGTGTCAGAACTTGTGAGGAAATTACTCCGTCTACCCCTGACTCACTAAGTGGATGTGACGTTAGATGAGAGATGAGAATGTCACTGATAATTAAAATGGAAGGAAGATCAAACCTGGCAGCAGGATCGTGTGCCGTTCAGAGCCGAACCGAGAGAAAGCCTTTTATATTCCACAGTTCAGTCCTTCAATTTATACTGAGAGAGAAAACTAAATTCAAACTGGAATTAGAATAAAAATAAAATAAAAAATATTATGTGACGATAATTGAATTTAAATAATTCAACCTTATTCTAATACTACTACTACTACTACTTATTATTATTATTATATTCACTTTCACGTCATTGGCTTTGGTGGAAGAACACTTTATTTCTCTAGACTAGAGAATGATTTGAGTGTGTGTTTCTTTCTTTCTCTCTCTCTCTGTGTGTGTGTGTGTGTGTGTGTGTGTGTGTGTGTGAGAGATAAAATCGAAGCACTCAGGCCCTCTAGTGTCAGAGCCGGAGAGCGCAGGGACTCTTGAGATTTACAGCCACAGAGTGGGAAGCTCATGATATGAATTAGATTAAGTTTTATTATATCATCATAAAACTTGGCAAAGTTAACTGGAGCCTTGGCCGTTTTTTGTTTCACAATTTAAAAGACAATTTATCAGAAAGAGCGGGTTCTGTGTGGATCGATGAGGCCGGACCCGTCGTGTCAGACTCAGTATATATATAAGCTTCTGCCGCCGTCACGCGGTGCATCCTGGGATATCGAGCTCTTGGAATAACCTCTCCTGCTTGTTTCGTTCCAGTGTTGAGTATCCGTGGCGCTCAGGAGGAGGAGCCTCCCGATGCCCAGCTGATGCGATTGGACAACATGCTGCTGGCGGAGGGCGTGTCCGGGCCGGAGAAAGGGGGCGGGTCTGCGGCAGCGGCGGCGGCGGCGGCATCGGCTGGAGTCGGAGCCGATAACTCGGCCGAGCACTCAGATTACAGAGCCAAACTCACCCAGATCCGCCAGATCTACCACACCGAGCTGGAGAAGTACGAACAGGTCAGAACACTGCAGAATATGTGTAACAGGCCAATATAGCCTCCAGTTTACCAGACTGATCACTGATCAGATGGTATAATCAAACATGCTAAATAAACAGACATATTCTGAACGCTTCATTAAGGGATGATTTTACAGAATTAACTAACAATAATAGTAGTGGAAACTATGCTTGAATAACTAATCATTTTGAATTTCTATATTTTATATCTTATGTTCTTCTAATATTATAGTGTTTATATAAGATGGTTATATAAATATAATTTTGAACTTAATAATGTTCAACAATACTAATAATATTATTGAACTGAATTAAAATAACAACACTGAACTAAGATGAACTGAATGACACTATTATCTTCTGCTTTCCAGGCGCTTTTGTTGAGATACTATCAACAGTTTTAATTTATATTTTGAATGAATTTTTATTAATTTGTTTTCATTTGAATTTGTTAAAGTTAGTATGTTTTAGGTAGTAATTTAGTTGTTTTTGTCATTTTTTATAGCTTTTTATGTTTACATAGTTTTTATTTTTATTTATTTTAGTACATCATATCAAACGAAATTAAAATGAGAAAATATATATTTTTTTTGTATTTTATTTCAGTTATAGCGTTTATTTTATTTCAAGTAAGCAACATTTTTGAATGGTTTTAATTTTAGTTTCAGTTTTAGCTATAACAACCCTGCCATTTACAGTTGAAATTAAATTAATCAAATTTAGTAAATAAATCAATTAATGTAACATGAACAGTTATTTTCATGTACCATTAATGTACCATTGTACATACCATTAAAATGTACCATTATGCTTGAATAACTATGCTATTAATCTGAATTAGTGAGGATTTCACAGACATACTCAAAACCAGGCAGTTTTTTTGACCGATGAAAGTCATTTTGATTTTATTTAGAATAAAATGCACTGATGATGAATCGCCAGCAACGTGTGCTGAAGTAAACACTTCAATTTTGATCTCATGTTGACTGTAATATCTCATCATTTAGATTTGTGCAACATCTATTTGACTGCCGTTGTTATACTTTAATGTAGTGTGTGTGTGTGTGTGTGGCTCAGCAGGCAGCCTTTCCATCCCAAAGTCTGTCAGATCAGATGATGATGTGAAGAGTGTGTTTGAGATGCTCTGGGTGTTTCAGTGGGGCTCCGGCTCATTCAACCTCAGATGTGATTTCACAGACACCCTCCTGTTTTAGTGTTTGAGACGCATCAGAGGCCGGTCCGGTGTTACTGCTGACAGCCCAGCGTTCCCACGCTCACCGAAAACTGGGAGGTAGCAGACAACATTCAAAATGTAATGTAGATTAATAAATAAGGTTGGGAATTGAAAGGAATTTAAAGATTCTGCTTCTGATTCCTCCAATTCCTTTAGAAGTTTTAAATATGCACACATTTGTCGGCGCTGATAGCGTGGGTTATTTGAAATAAGACTAAAATTTATATAAATATTAGATGAAAAACTTACTTATTTTGGTTAGTTGCCAAGGCAACATGGCTAATATTCATTAGTTTATTTTGAAAAACTAAAATTAGTACCTGGAAAGAAAATATATAAAAAATAAAACTGAGCTAAAACTAAAACTGAAATAAAAAATAAATTAAACCTAAATAATATTATTAAAAAAATAAATAAGCACAAAGAAAATCTAAAAAATTACTATAAATGAAAATTGAAAATATAAAAATAAAACGTTAATTCAAAATATTAATAAGAAATTATATTAGTATATGAATAATACTAAAAACTATATACAATACAATACATCTTTATTATCAACCATGGTTGAAATTTGACCAAATACACATACAAACACATAATCCTACTACAAAACACATAAAACATCATACCGAATCACACCTTTTGGTTAAGAAATCCGGCCGCAGCAGGTACAAAAGATATTTTATAGATATCTGTCTTTGCTCTAGGCATTAAAAATTGTCTCCCAGAGGGCAATAAAACAAACTGATCACACAGAGTATGAGTTGGGTCTTTAAAATACACTCTGCTTTCCCACATCCTGAGGTGTAAACCTCACCCAGCTTACTCTGGTCTGCCGATGATTTTACTAGCTATGTTAGTGATTCTTGCCAGACTATTTTTCTGCTTACAATTAAGGTGCTCATACCATGAAGTTAAATTATAGGTCAGCACACTCTACCAATGATTTGTAAGCAATCTCCCATATGTTTTGACTCCCTCCCAACCTACTGATTCTCCGTATTAGGAACAGACGTTGCATGCATTTTTTCAAACTATAACTAGTGTTATCCACAAAACTCAGTTTACTGTTAATGTATGTGCCAAGATATTTAATATTATCAACAATCTCAACTGGCTGACTCTCTATCAATACAGGCACAACTGCAACATCTTATAGTGCGACTGATGACTTATTCCTTAGTTTTGTTTATATTTAATATCAGTGCACTATTATTACACCAGCCCAAGAGTTCCTCAACATATTTCATATATTCAACCGACTCATTTATATCATCAAGTCTTACCAAAGCCATATTATCTGCATAACGTTACTTAAAAAGTTAGAATTGTGAATCATAAAATCATTAATATACAGTGAGAATAATACAGGTGATATGACACTTCCTTGAGGGTCCCCCGTATTAAAGGAACACTCCACTTTTTTTGAAAATAGGCTCATTTTACACCTCCCCTAGAGTTAAACAGTTGAGTTTTACCATGGCCATCAGATCCTCCCTCGTGTATATATATAAGCCTCATGCTTTCCATCAGCTGTATGCAGTTTATCAGGCCAACTGCCAGGCACAGAAGCAAGCTAGCTTAAGACTCTCCATTTCAAATGATTAACAAACAAGAACGACTTCGAGTTTTACTCGGGTTCCAATCTCTTAAACCTTAAAAATTTAAATAAATAAATAACCAAACAACACAAACGAATGCTGGTGCGGTGCAGGGTCAGGAAGTCCCCAGAAGTATCTACATGTCTATATATTTTTAGAAAATAGCTGATCCACTCATTTGAGACATTGTTAGTTTATAGAATGTTAAAATAATAGAATTTTGTTATTCTACTTAGAACAGTTCATTTGGACTGATTCATCGAGTGAGTGAGTCATTAGATTCAAACCAGTTACTCATGAGTTTTAGACAGATTTCTGAGCCTTTAATTGATTGATTCAACAGAAGGGACTCGTAATGTGGTTTGTTGGTGATTCAGACGGCGCTGCTCGTGCTGTATGTGTGTTGCTGCGTGCAGCCAGAGAGGACAGTGCAGCAGAAAGACGCCCCGGCTATTTGTTGTCTTGTTGTATCATTTCACATCGTCAGAGTCTTTCTGTTTCATCATATTCAATTCAGACTGCAAGCGCAGAACTCTGGGAGAAAACACAGCTCCGCTGAGCCATCATTTGTCTGGCCGTGATGCTGTAGACTCTGTAGCTGTGCAGAATACATTGTCAGAGTAGTTTAGTACCATTAACAGAAATGTACATACATAACTAGGTTTTGGTATTTTTTTATTAAATGCTTTTTGATTCTCAACCCTGGTAATAAAATCTTACAGAGTCCTGGAATTTTTCATAGTGAATATAATTGGGGAAAACAAGTTGTATCTGTCAAAAGTTGTAACTAAAACTAAAACCATTAAGAAAAATGTTATTCTTAAAATAAAATAAAACGTAACTGAAATGTGTGTTTACATTAATACACAACAAAATTACTTAAACTGTATCTTTTATAGAAAATGGAAAATATAAAATATAAAAAATATAAAAAAATAAAAATAATAATAAAAATAATAAATAATATAAAAAAATAAAAACTGAATCCAAATATATGCTTGACATTAATTGCATTATACAAGTGCTTTGGAATATAAGTTGCAACACATTTCAGATGAATAAAAAATGTTACTTATATTTGAAAAAAAAAAAAATGTTTTCACATTTCTGGGTTTCTCAGCAGCGGAAGTCATCATAGTTGGATTAATTTCAAGAGCGGTGAATGGGAGACTACCACAAATATATTTTTTGCATTCTTGTCCACTATAGTGATTTCATGACTTTCAAAAAAAGGAAAAAAACAATTGAGAGAGACTCAAAACGGCTGTCAGAAAAGCGAACAATGTCAAATTTACCATCTCTCCCATAGACGCTGCATTAGAAACGCCCTCGCATTAGAGTGAACTAGTTTTTTTTTATTATTATTATTCAAAGGTGATATAATACACAGTATAATGTTATAAATACAATTTTAAAAACATCAAAATATATATAGCTGATGACCGTTAAATGCGTCATCACAGTCTTGTTAAAAGGGTCCATAATCCAAGGGGTTTAAATTAGATTTTGTGTTTGGCTTTTTTATTAATTATTAAAAACATCCTTAAGGAAATTCTTGAAGAAAGTTCATTATTTAATTATATAATTGCTTTATATATATGATGTGTTGGGTTATAAGATGCAGCACATTTCGGATGGTTAAAAAATGTGACACATATATGGTAAAATATGGTATACTAATGGCTTAAATTTAAACTATTTGGAATACTTTTTAAAATTATTAAAAAAAGCTTAAGAAATTTTTTGGAGTAAATTAATTGCACTATATAAGTCTCTTTGGAAAATGACTCACAGCATGTTTCAGATGATTAAAAAATGACATTCTGGAAAATACAGTAAACCAATGGCAGAAAATGTAACTTTTTTATTATTATTATTATTTGAAAAAATCCTTCAGGAACATCAGAAGGAGTGTTTGAATGTGGTATGTATGTAAATGATTGCTGCTGTAGCTTCTTAATACTCAGGACTTGACTGGTTAAAGCCACCAGTGTCGGGATGAGCATCATTCATGTTTAAGTGCGAGTATCAGTGGCCGCTGTATGGCTCTCAGTGCGCTCGGACAGTAGATCCATCCCTGATGATAAACAGTGGGGACAGAGGAGAGGTGATGTACTGAAATGCATTCTGGGACAGGGCCAGGTGTCCTCTGTTTGTTTGTTCACAAAAGGACATTCATAGCTGTCATATAGGACCGCAAACACACACACACACGGACCACCCGGCACAAGAGCGAAAACGCCCTTCATCATCCACTCTGTAACTGTTGTTGTGGTCTTCCCATGAGTCCTGGTTCTCCTGACACGCTCTGCTCTCTTACTCATCTGTTTGTGTCGCTCTGTGAGTAATGAGAATCTCACGCCAATGAGGCCATTTCAGAATTAAGTCACAATATTGAAAGTGTAACGACTCAGTCACCCTCATTTTTATGCGTGATTAATGAACTCTATGGAGGAATGAGGGCTCGAGAGATGGATGAGTTTTTATAGATATCACTGCATTACAATACATAGACCGCATCCACACTGCCATACACTCACTATACTGTTCATTCAGGATTCATGTGTGGATATGTATGCGTGAATAAGTTTGACATTTTTGATATTTTTACTATGGATGATATTTAATATTATGATTGCTGAAAGTGTTCACAATGAAGCTCCAGTGTATAATTTTAAGTAGCATGGAAACATTTGGTGTACACTAGTTTTGGGTGAGTATGACTTTTTTGTGTTACTTTTGCTCACCAAGGCTGCATTTGTTTGAAAAAAACAGTAAAATTGTGAAATATTATTACAATTTAAAATAACTGTTTTCTATTTGAATATATTGTAACGTATAATTTATACTTGTAATGCAAAGCTGTATTTTCAGCATCATTACTCCAGTCTTCAGTGTCACATGATCCTTCAGAAATCATTCTAATATACTGATTTACTGCTCAAGAAACATTTCTGATTATTAACAGTGTTGTAAACAGCTGTGCTGTTTCATATTTTTGTGAAAACTGTGATACTTTATTTTTCAGGTGTCTTTGACAAGAAAGAGCAGCAAAAGAGTAGCTTTTATTTAAAATAGAAATCTTTTGTAACAAATGTCTTTACTGTCACTTTTGATCAATTTAAGTCACCTTGGTATGTACAATAGAAAAGATAGGTAAGTGTTTAGTCTTTGAACTCTTTAAAATGATAAGTTTTAATTTAATAAATAATCACACTTAAGCTAGTCTACACTTAAGTAACAGTCTGTTCTGCTTTGACCATTAGAATTAAACAGGCTGTTGTTGTTTCTGTATGTAAATGAACTGTTATGATTTGCTAATTGGCTAGTGTCAAAAAGTTGCTTAATACTGAATTGTTGATATATAAATATAGGCGGTCATATGTTAATGAGCTCACAGTTGTGATGACATAACCTTCATGGTTACTAATGGTTATTCCATGATAACCTGTTTCTTTAACCCTTATCTTGTTATGGTAACATGCAGGTGTCTGTGTTTCCCTCTCTCAGGCGTGTAACGAGTTCACGACCCATGTGATGAACCTGCTGAGAGAGCAGTCTCGCACGCGGCCCATCTCGCCCAAAGAGATCGAGCGCATGGTCGGCATCATCCACCGCAAATTCAGCTCCATCCAGATGCAGCTCAAGCAGAGCACCTGCGAGGCCGTCATGATCCTACGCTCCCGCTTCCTCGACGCCAGGTCCGTGCATGTTGCGTTTGTTTCGTGCATTTGAGTGCAAACCAAACCCCATGCTCTCGTTCTTCTCCTCTGAGCGGATCACGCTCTGCACTAAGCCTGTAACTCTCACGTTCATGTAAACAAATGCTACTGTGCTTTATTTGCACACGTGCATTTTCCCGTTTCCCTCCCCGAGGGAGTGGAGGCCCCGTTCTTGCACTTTAGGGCCGCATCTAAACCCACACACGCTTTGCGGTGTCGAGTCCGTCCCTTTCTCAATGTAATCGCTTGTTCTCTTTGAAACGTGCCTGGGATTTGCATACATTTCTGTGCGGATAAATCACTCTGGAAGCCTGGAGTCTGAGGCATAACATTTAAATGAGCTTCATGTTTCCTTGCAGCGCTCGGAATCCATTCTCCGTCTCTTTGGAGCATGCTCAGTTCCTCTGATTAATCCTCTCTCCGGCTGAGACCATGCTGTGCTCATTTGCATTTAGTGAGGAGGGGTTTTGGGGAGGAAATCGGCTCACCCTCTGTTCCGGCCCTTCAGTGCTACATATGTAAAAGCCCCTGAGATGAGCTCCAATCGCACACTCTTAACCCACAGATGAGTGATGCCGAGAGGAGGTTGAATTCATTGGCACCCAAAGCTCAATTTACGGTCGTTTTAAAGCTCTTCTCTTTGACTGTGTGTGGGGTCTGCTTTATTCTTCTTTTCAAGCATAAAGCGTCTGCCTGCTGAATTTGTTTCTGCACGTTTACACCAAGTAGGCTGACAAATATGGCCTTAATCTATGAAAATGGTGTAAGGAGGCCAAACTAAATGTTACATGTTCTGCTTTATTTTACATGTATTTTATGTGTTTCATGTTACCAATTTAGATTGGGATTAATATGTAGGGTTTTTTTCTTCCAGAAAACATCAAAATAAATAAATACAATAATATAATGCAATAAAATAATACATGAAATAATAAAACAAAATAGAATAAAATAATCAAATAAAATGGGTTTGAAATAAAATAATATTATAAAATGAATTGAAATAAAAATCTATTAAAATAAACTGGTTGCATATACAGTTTAAATCAATCTATCACTCAGTATAAAGTCAAATTAAAGTGAAAGCAAATGAATTTGAAATAAAATTATATAAAATGAAATGAATAGATAACGGGTTGCATATTAAAACTTTTAGTCAGTATAAAGTAAAATTTAAATTTAATGAAAAACTGAAAGTAAATTAATTTGAAATGAAATAAAATAAGTTTAAATAAAGAGGTAACTGGGTTGCATATTGAATTTAAATCCAACTATCACTCAGAAGAGAGCTAGTTAGTTGATTTTTCATTATTGATCAAATTGTAGTTTATTCCCAATAAATTAAAGTGTATTTATATTTGTTTGATCATTTTCTTACAGTAACTTTAGTAACAGGGTTGAGTAGTAGCTTTTTAGACACTTTTCATGGTAGCTTTTACCTATTTTTCATGCTAGGTTTTATTATTTATTTAACTTTTTAAATTAAATAAACTATAGTTGATCCAATATTGAATACCTCTCAGTGCAATAAAATAAATAGGTAACGGTTGCAAATCATTCTAATACTCAGTAGAGGGTTAGTGTTGATGTATCATTATTGATCAAATTATTATTATTTCCCATAAATTAAAGAACAAATATTTGTTTGATCATTTTTCTCACATTAACTTTGGTAACAGGGTTGAATAGTTTAGGTACTTTTCATGGTTACTTTGACCTGCTTTCATGCTTTTTTTTTTTTAATTCACTAGTTTATCTAAGATTAAATACTTTCTCATTATATCCCACAACAACAAAAAGATGTGGTTTGTCTCTAATTCTCTTCAAGTAATGAGTCACCCAAGTGTACTTGGCCACAGACTTCCTCTGTATTTACCTAAATGTTTGATATGATGCATGAAGTATATGCAACTAAACAAAACAGCACAAGTTCTGGCAAGTTGTCCAAATCTGATGTGTTTGTGTCTGCACAGGAGGAAAAGACGAAACTTCAACAAACAGGCCACAGAGATCCTGAATGAATATTTCTACTCCCATCTCAGTAACCCGTATCCCAGCGAGGAGGCCAAAGAAGAGCTGGCCAAGAAGTGTTCAATCACCGTCTCGCAGGTACGACACTGAAAACCATCCATTCGTTCTCGCTCGTCCAAATCTTGCACACACTATTGCTCTGTCATAGTTCAATGATAGCAATACCATGGTTCTCTAATATTCAGTAGCATGTTTAACATATGTATATGCCATGCAATTACAAAAAATACCATAGTTACAATTGCATGTTTTCCAAAAGTGCCGTCTAGGTAGGCAACTCGCTAGATATAGAGACACATCCGATGTTTGTTTCTATTTTTCATGTAAAATATATCAGTTATTCTCACGTGAGTTCAAGCTCATGCAACTCAAAACAAAATCATTTGCAGCATGGCACCGCATGCCTCTTAGCATTTTTCATCTGCTGCGCTAAATGCATAATGCATTCTAAACTATTTAATAAATTTAGCTGAAATGATTGTATGATGCATTTAGGCCTGGTTTTGAGTCAGACTCGCGGGAAGAGTGATGACTGCCGCGCTGTTTGTAATATAGAAACACCTTTAGCCTCTCGCGGGAACGGGAAGCTTAGCCGCAGGATTGATTAGCTTTTCATGGTAATGGTGTTTATCATTAGCGCAGAGCCTCATCCGCTGCTGTATTAGCCGTAATGGGCGTTAGTGTGTGTTGAGTGATTGCTGTCGGTGTATACTGTGATCATAGCTGCCAGCGTGCAAGTGATCATTTATTTCAACGTTAATGTTTGTGTGTGTGTGTGTCCATCATGTTAGACCTCTGTCCTTGTGGCCATCACAAGTCCTGTCGATAGCATCCTTCACTGTTGTGACGTCTACCAGCCGCTGTTGCATTTTGCTTCAACTGGTCATACGCTCTGTGATCAAAATATGCTATCAGAATAAAATTGAAAATGCTAAATTTCTGTGTATTTCATTGTTCTACACTGAAAAAAAGCTTCACTCAAAAAATGCTAGTAAATTTCACAAATAATTATAAAGAAACACATTGAATTTAATGTGAGATTTTCAAGTAGAAAGACTGAAATAGTATTGTCCGATAATATTTGTTTTATTTACAAATCATTTTTAAAGTGGTAGTGTTGCTGTAAAGAATCCATGCGTTCATGTGTGCTGATTTCTTATTTATTTTTTAATGAAAAATATTTGTTGAAGCACAGAAAATATTATTTCAGTCCTTCTACTGGAAATTTTCACATGGAAATTCATTTTCATTTTGGTGATTTTAACTTTGTTTTAATTTTTGTCAAGAAAATATCTGAACTTTTAACACTTTGATTAAAGAATGAATCAAGAAAGAGAAAAGGTTAAATAATTAAAAATAGTAGATGCATTGAGCGTGCATTAAACTATGATATTCAGTGCATTGTGTGAATATTGTTCACACTACTGTTCAAAGTTTGGGGTCGGCAAGATGTTTTTAAAAGAAATTAATAAATAGATCTAATGAATTGATCTGAAGTGACATTAAAGACATTTCTAATGTTGCAAAAGGTTTCTATCTAATATAAATGCTGTTTTGAACTTTCTATTAATCAAAGAATCCTGAAATGTATCACGGTTTCCAGAACAAATTCTGCAGCAGAACTTTTTCAACATTGATAATAACCAGAAATGTTTCTTGAGCTCCAAATTACACGGATTTCTGAAGGAGTAATGACACTGAAAATTCAGCTTTGATCACAGCAATAAATTGCATTTTAACACGCATCGTTATTTAAAATTATTATAATATTTCACAATAATCCTGTATTTTTGATCAAATAAATGTGAGTACAAGAGACTTCTTTAAAAAATCTTACCAAACCCAAAACTTTTGAACGCTATACTGTACATATTTGCAAACTACACATGATTGTTGCATGATGTAATGTGTGACTAGTGTGTCACGGTTCATCTAAGAAGCTGTTTATTTTGAATTGTCCATCATGATTTGTGTGCACTGGGTTCAAGAGGACAGAGTGTTGGAAAACACACGTCTTGACAATGTTTTTGTGGGCAGGTGTCCAACTGGTTTGGAAACAAACGGATCCGATATAAGAAGAACATCGGAAAATTCCAGGAGGAAGCCAACATGTACGCGGCCAAAACTGCTGTGAACGCGGCGAGTGTTGTGGCACATGGCAGCCAGGCCAACTCCCCGTCCACTCCAAACTCAGCAGGTGAGATTCCCTTCATAGAGCCATGCAGCTGTAGAGCCTTTGGTGTAGGGTCACATTGTGGGAAATGTCTTTTGTTAGTACTGTATATGAGAAGACTTTACTGTATGTGGAGCTGTAGTACACTTGACTCTGAAAAACATTTAAAAAGTTTTCACTTAAAACGGGACGAGGTGCTCTGTGGGCCACAGCATGTCCTGCTCCTGTCTCATTAGTTCTCTTTGTGTAACCCAGAGGACTCGTCTAGTTAAAGCACATATGACCATAGACTTCAGTGAGCTCTGCACAAATGAAAGCATGACTGTGGGGGAGAGACAATGGACATCAATCCTTCAGCTGACCAAATATTATACATACTACGTTTGGTCTCGTTCTGTCTCGTGGATCTTGTCCGTGTCTGCAGTGTTTAGCTTAGTGTTATATTAGAAGCATTATTATACTCGTACCTTTTGTTCTTTAATATTTTAATTGTTTTTAGCTTTATTTTTAGTTTTTCATTTAAATGTTAAGTTTTGTTGTATGCATTTGTCATTTTTATTTCTTAATTTTTTTAAATGTGTATAGTATTTATAAAGTTTTAGTTTTGGATCTGTTTTAGTTGTTTTAATACTACAATCGATTGCTTCTGTTGTCCTCATTTGTAAGTCGCTTTGGATAAAAACATCTGCTAAATGACTAAATAATAATAATACAGTTCAAAAGTTTGGGGTCGGTAAGATTGTTAATACTTTTGAAAGAAGTCTCTTCTGCTTACCAAGGCTACAGTTATTTGATCAAAAATACAGTAAAATTGTGAAATATTATTACAATTTAAAATGTAATTTATTTCTGTGATGCAGCGCTGTATTTTCAGCATCATTACTCCAGTCTTCAGTGTCACATGATCCTTCAGAAATCATACTAATATACTGATTTGCTGCTCAAGAAACATTTCTGATTATTAGCAATGTTCAAAACAGCTTCATATTTTTGTGGAAACCATTGAACATTTTTTTCAGGATTCCTTAATGAATAGAAAGTTCAGAAGAAAAGCTTGAAAAAAAAAAATATATATATATAAACATTTGGCAGTATTATAAATGTTGTTTCTGTAACGTTTTATCAATTTAATATGCTAATTAAAAATATCAATTTCTTATAAAAATGAAATTTTACTCACCCCAAACTTTTCAAAAGTAATGTCAAGTTTTGACAAGTTAACAAAAACAGTTATGGATTATAAAAGATTATAAAAAGATGTGTGATAATGTCAAACTATAGAAATAAAGTCATATGCAAATGTGCTGACTCGAGATCAATCAAAGATTTGACACATTTTTCTGACAAACGTGTTTTTGTTTGCATCAAATTAAAAATGGCATTTGCTCTCACTGGGTCTGTTGTTTTGGATTCATATCTCCGTTTAGCTGAAAAAAGAAATGCAATTATTATTATAAATTCAAACAATTATGCACATATCTGAGTTTTTATCTGTGGCCTCAGCTTTCTCTTGCTTTTAGCTGAATCTCTCCTGCTTCGCATCGACTCTTGATCTTTGTTTTCTTCATGGGCTGCTGGAGCTTATGCTCTGAAAAGCTTCTCTAACTATAACTGCATTTCTGCTCTCTTGAATTCTTCAAGCTCATTTCTCTGGCTTGTTCTGTCTCTCTCTTGTCGTGTCTGTGCACCTCTCAGGTTCTGCTGGCTCTTTTAACATGTCAAACTCTGGCGATTTGTTTATGAGTGTTCAGTCTCTGAACGGGGACTCGTACCAGGGCTCTCAGGTGGGAGCCAATGTGCAGTCACAGGTATAGTGCCAATAAATCACTACAGAAACCTCACAGCACCAGCACACACACTGCAGCTCGTGTCACAGGGGTGTAGCAACATGATGAACATTTCTTGTGTGTGTGTGTGTGCGTGCGTGCGTGCGCGTGTGTGTGTGTGTGTGTTATAAGTAAAAAATATATGTAGGAAAAAATGTTTTAAAGATTTTCTTATTTATTTTCTCTGTTTCTAAAGCTTGTAAACTACCTGCCCATCTACTGCCTACATAGAAAGCTGACTTAATTTGGATCTGATTTGAAACACTGTACATTAGTGGTCAGTCAGTATATCGGCTGATATGTGGGATTTTTTAATTATTGGCATAGACCAAAAATGTTTGTCCGTTTGGCTGATGTGTTGGAAGCAGGACTTTTATTTTGACAGCACAAAATCAAGAAGTTGTCATCTAAATAAATGTTTATTTTATAGATGTATTTTTTTATCAGATAATTTTTTATTATATGCATATATAATTACATAATATATGTAAAAATAAATATAATTTTAATTTCAGCAGTTGTTATGCATGTGCTATTACTATCTTTACATTAAATAGTGTTATATCATACATACTGGCTTTACATTGGCCATCCTGCTCTCTAAGATATCGGCATCAGCAATAAAAAACATCAATATCGGTTAAGCATTAATTGACTGCAATTCAAATAACGACTTCAGTAGAGCTGCTAATGACACAATTAAGCATAAACAAACACATTTAAATTGTGTAAAATCTTTCAGTTTGAACATTTTAAATTATATCTGAACTTTTCTATGAATGCTTTTCAGTTATTACATGACAAATACACTACTGTTCAAAAGTTTGAGGTCAGTAAGATTTAATTCATTTATTGGAAAGAATACTTTTATTCAGTGAGGATGCATTAAAAACGCTGTTCTTTTCAACTTTGTTCATCAAAGAATTTTGAAAAATAAAATTTATGTTTCCACAAAAATATTTGTCAGCACAACGGTTTTCAGCATAATAATAATAATAATAATAATCAGAAATATTTCTTGAGCAGCAAATAAGATTCTCCTTTTTGTCAAACATATTTTATTGGACTGTCCTGCTTTTAATGTATGTAGAAAACTCTTTTATGAACTTACTTAAAGAGTTTAGTAGAATTTTTCCAGAAAACGTTTTAGAATCTTTGTCATATGTTAATGTCCAAAAATCTTGTGCAATATAACTTGTGTTTGTTTGTTTGCTGGTTTTTATTGTATTTGTTATACTTGTATTTTTTAAGTTGTTTTTGCCATGAAAATAGCCTGAAGATGCTGAAATGACATTAATTTTAATTATTTTTTAATTAATTTTACTGTATTTTTGAGCAAATCAATGCAGCCTTGGTGACCAAATTTTACTGGCCACGACTCTTGAAGAGTAGTGTATTTATATTTTTTAATCAATATTTCTCATTTTGTCTTCAATTTTGGATCATTTTTGTTCTAATGCATTCTAATATCCACAATGCTACTACCCCAGATAAGGAATCTTATAAGGCAGCATATGGAAAATGCTGTCTAGGTAGGCAGCTCACTAGGCTTTAGAACAGAGCCATGATGAGACTGGCTTTGTAATGTGTTTTATTGTTCGCTTGTCATCGTGTGTTTGTGCGTCTGTCGTTGTGTCGTCTTTTATTGTTGTTTGCTTTCTTCGACCTTGCTTTCTTCTTTGTCGTGTCGTCTGACTTTGCTTTGTTTGTGACCTTGCGTTCGCGTCTAGCTCGCTCTGACCTTGCCGTGTTGTTTTGCGCTGTTTCAGGTGGATACCCTTCGCCATGTTATCAGCCAGACAGGAGGATACAGTGATGGCCTCGCAGCAAACCAGATGTACAGTCCGCAGGGCATCAATGTAAGGCGAGAAAAAAACACTTCCTCTTGTTTTGCCCTCTACCAATTATTTCAAAGCCATAGGGCTCAGAATGCCACTTAGTGCGACTTGTCTGGGAATCGTGGTCACTTAGTTGATTGCCTGTGTGTCGCGAGCGCCACGGGCGGCACGCTGCCCAGCGAGACGTGGACACAAGAGCGGCCCGCGTCTGTCTGAGCACATCACATCCAATCAGATCGGCCCGGCACCTGCAGCCACGCGCCCCGCTGATGGGAACAGGTGACACCGGCTGCAAATGTATGGCCCCTCGCCGTGCCCCAAAGTCACCTGACCATGATTATCCCCACAAGGGCGGCGCACAAAAACACTCGGTGCTAAAAATACAGCCACACGCCTATGGTAAAACACTCGTAGGAGGACATCCTGTGTATTCGGGAAGGGAGGGGCGCTGCTGGCAACTTGGCGCGCTGAGAAAATTCACAGCGACAAGCCGTGTGGTAAAGGGGAAAATCAATACGACAGACACACGGGGAGCGGAGTGTGGACTTGGGACAGCAATCCAAGCACATTGCTCAGATCAGGTTCCTGCCGAGCTAATGGCCTTGACAGCGAGCCGAGACGAGAACGAGAGAGAGAGAGAGGGGAGGAGGAGGAGGATGAGAGGGGGAGGCTGGTCAGCGTCTCTGTCCCGCTTCCGTTCTGCCGCGCTCCGCCGGCCGTATGTTAATGAGATCAAACATATTCGCAGGAAAAGCACGGATGTATGCAAATCCCGTCCTGCTTTTTTTGTGGAGTATTGTGGGCTTAACTGTGATGCACAAACACACAGATCGGCGCTCGGTTCACATCAAGTGCTTTCAAAACGCATTTAATACGGTACAAATCATTCATACTCAATAAATCATAGCATTTGTTTTGAATCACAATTAATTGTATAATATACACAGTTCCCATGGCCAAGTTTAGAAATATATAATAAAATATAATATATTTATGTTCAAAATATAAGGGGCAGCCTGTTTTTAAATTAATGTTTTTATTTAGTGAGGATGCATTAAATTGATCAAAAGTGAATGTAAAGGTTTTTTTTGAATATTTTTTTTGAAAGGAATATGATTTTTCATATTGTTTTTTTTTTTTCAATAACTGCAGTTTTTTTTTTTTTTACTTTCTGTTCATTAAAGGTATAAATAAATGTTTTACAGTTTCCACAAAAATATTAATCTGCAGCTTCTTATCACTGATAATAATCAGAAATGTTTCTTGAGCAGCAAATCATCATATTAGAATGATTTCTGAAGATCATGTGACACTGAAGATGGAGTAATGATGCTGAAAATTCAGCTTTGATCACAGAAATAAATTACATTTTTAAATATATTCACATAGAAAATAGTTATTTTAAATTGTAATAATATTTTGCCGTTTTACAGTTTTTACTATATATTTATTTATTTATTTTGATCAAATTAATGCAACCTTGGTCCCTTTCAAAAACATTGTAAAAAATCTTACTGACCCCAAATTTTGAATGGTAGTGTATAGTATTATACATAATATTGTTACATGAAGTGTAATTGAAATTAATTAAATCTTAAAATGATTTAATGAATGCAATTTCAAAATCTAAACTATTAGATATGAAAAGTGTGAATGCTGTCTCTATAAAATAATTTAATAGCATTTTATCTACATGAATCCTTATCCATTGATCTTAATTAGTCAGATGATCTGTGATCCTGAGTGTTATTTATAGTTTTGTAGCAAATTATCACATCAGTGTAAATTGAACTTTCACAGGAGCACATATATCAGCTACTTTCAGATTTAAATGTGGTTCATCCATTCAGAGCTGAAATATCACATTTGCTCAAATGATTTGGGCACTCAAGTGACAGTTATTAATGTCTGAATGTCACTGCATTAGATAAGTTCACCTCACAGATGTTTTCCAGTAGTCTTTCACAACCAAAGTTGCGCAGTTCATTTTGCTACAGTGTTTTTTTCTTCAAATTAATGACACTTGCTTTGATATTTTACTATCAGCGCAATGACATTCATGCATTTTTAATTGTGACTGAAGTGTTCAGATACTTTGGGGCCAGCTGTACATTAAATTGAGAAATAGAAAGCATTAGTGGCACGCAAATTAAAGAGATGACATTTGATATTGTGTCTGTTGTTGGTTTACAGCATGCGTTCAACAGCAGCATTTAAGACATTTCTTCTGTTCTTTTACTGGGTTTGATTGAGGAACAAACCAGTGTGATGCTGTGAAATGCAGTGTTAATGTCTAAAGCATTGCTTTCACTGCTGTCTGTGAGATTAGTGATGTGTGTGTGTGTGTGTGTGTGTGTGTGTGTGTGTGTGTGTGTGTCAGTATAAAAGACGAGCATCACACACAGAGCTCTTACACGCTGATTCCTGTTTTCTGAGGACGTAATCATTCCAGACTGACCCAAACCTGCGCTGCCAACTAAATTACTCATGATGTTTTCATTGACAAAGGGTTTTTGACTTTGTAAAAACTAAAAATTATTCACATACACACACAGAAATAATTTGCATCTTACACTGTGTTTGCTAATTTGACCAAAACACACTACAACACACTAAAAACAGTAATATTGCATTTTAATACTGCGATACGTTTTAAAATCTATTCAAATAGAAAAAAAAAAATATTTCAAATTGTAAAATTTTCAACAGTTGTCTATGTGAATATGTTTTAAAATCTAATTTATTGCTGTTATCAGAGCAGGAATTTGAATTTAATTTAATTCTAATATGCTGATTTGATTCTCAAGAAACCTAAATGTGTCCTTTCTGAATAATGTAGAATTTTTTTTAAATAAAATTAAAATAAATTGTATTTAAATAAATAAATAAATGATAACACTTTTATATTTTGTTTTCAAAAAATACTATATATTTAAAAAATATATATAATTTTATTTTATTTTTTCATTAAAAAAAATTTATTTTTAAGGTTTTAGTTTTAGTCAACTTTAATAACCCTGGTAAAACATACTGCTTTTTTAAAAAAAATGCAAAATGTCATGCTGTAAATATATCCGATCGTTGGGTCATTTTGACCTATGAGAGTTTATGTAGCACATCACTCTTCTATGATGAAAGTGTTATTTTTGGAAATAAAAGTAATCTATTCAGTGTTTCCAGTATAAAAAAAAAGAATGTTTTTATTTTTATTCATTTTATAAAAATGACACATTCTACACACTGAGATCAATGGATTTGACTATGAAATATTGATTTGCGGGCCATTTTTCTCTGATATTGCAATTTTTATGACACAAAAGGTGTCTGATTGTTCACTCATGGCGTGTGTGTTGTCTCTCCGTCAGGCGAACGGTGGCTGGCAGGACCCCACCACCCCGTCCTCCGTCACCTCCCCCACAGAAGGACCCGGAAGCGTTCACTCTGACACCTCCAACTGATCCTCACACACACGGACTGTCTCCATCCCCGCATCGCACCGCAGTGCACGCTCCGAGAGCGCACCATCAAACGTCTTCATGCTACCTCTCAAACACCCACACGTCACATCCAGACCAAGACAACAGGACGTTTAGACTAGACACATAGCTCTATACTGTATGTCGACCCTGCCTTCATCGTCACAACAAACATCACGTTATATTTGAAACATTTTTGCAATTTTACCATAGTGCCAAAGTACTTTTATACATCACTTTAGGAACTCGTTTTACATTATAATAGACTTGTGCTTGAAAAAGCAGTTTGCACTGCGTCTGAGCTGAACTAGATTTCTGTTCGTCTAATAACCTTTGCTTTGAATCTCGAAATATTTGGTTTATGTACATAAGGGGAAATCGTCATTTCCCTGCTTTAGTGAGAAATAAAGGCGATGCGGTTTAGACATAGATATCAAAATATTGATTTCAAAAGGTTATTAGCACAACGGTATCATTATTTTGCATTTGAAATAAGATTCACGTGTGTCACTTTGGTTTATTCCTGTAATCTTGATGAATTTGATATTTATGTACAGACACATGAATCCCTTTATATATCATCATCATCATCAGCGCACATCAGAATGCAATAAAAGGCAATCAGAAGTGAACCAATCCCAAATGTGAAATGGCTTTCTTTTCCGGTTTCGTTCCACGTCAGCCTTCTCTCCGGGCAACCTTGATACCAAAAACCACAGGCGTGTCCGCTCTTCCGTTCACATCACATCCTTCATGCTGTAAATCGTGTCAAATCTGGGATGCGTCCCGCCGCGTTATACCTGAAACCAAAAATCCACTCGTGTTTCTTGAGAAGAAAGGAAAAGCTCACGATGGCACACAAATGCAGAAATGGGTTTGGATATATTTTTTGATGCCCTCCTGTTGTGAATACCCGATTGTCATTTCTGATTTCATATACGAACGGCCATATATTTGATTTCTCGCAAGCATAATGTGAATGCGCGCAAGCTTCTATATGTAGATGTGCACCTTTACTCTTCTTTTGCTCTTTTCATAACAATGGCATCCAAGCGCTGTGATGAGCGCAGGCTCTCTGCTCAGTTGATTGAGAATGAGACATGTAGAGAGTGTGGGTCATATAGTCTTTCTTTGGTTTGCCGTCTCATCGCCGGAGCAGATCCCACCTCAGCAGCACCGTATTCAGAAAAGCCTCATATAATGATGCTTTTAGTTTTTGCATATACAGCGGTTTGTAAAACATCAAATGTTTACTTTGTTGCATGTCTTTTGTTCTTTAAACTCCTGCAGTGTTTTTGAATGTTTCTTCTTTTTTATATCAAGCGCAGAGACATTCTCCTTCAAGTTTGAACTTTTAAGATCTCTGCATATGTATAAAAGGAATACAATGGAACAGCAAACTATTGTCTTTTTGATTCCAACTCGTTTTTGTGAAGAAAAACTAACAAGGTGTAGTTTTTTGGTCTCTTAATTTGTACTGGTAATGCATATTCCAAATAAATAGTTTCTTTTGTTGCAATATGTTTCTCTCTGGTGTCTGGTTTCATTTGTGCATTCATATTCAATTAGTGTGCTATTTTTGTGTGAGTGAGATATTCTAGTTTTTATTTTGAATTAATTTGTCATATTTTCAGTTTTTATATTAATTTAGGGGAATTTTTTTTATTTTTGTAATTTATGAAAAATTGAAAGTGACGTAAAACAAAAAAAATTAATTGCACTAAATCCAAAGAAACTGAGAATTATCAAGTGGTATCTTGATTATTTCCATAGCTGTATATATACTTTTTTTTTGAAAATTTTATTTCAGTTTTAGTTATTTTAGTATCAACTTTAACTAAATGAGAAAACGTGGCCTTGGCAACAGCTGGAATTATTTCAGAAATGGTATTTCAAGTGTATAATTATTTTAATAGTTTTGCTTTTAGTTTTAGTTAACAACAAATTTAAAAATGTGATATATATAACTGGGTCATTTTGACCTAGATAGTCTATTACATTTCTATTGTTTGAATTGGAAATACTATATGAAATATTTCCAATAACTGATCTGGTCACTGACTGATCAAACAGTAAAAAAATGAAAAGAAAAGCAATGGCATGTATCTCCTTCTCTCAGATGAAACTGCTTGATTTTGTGCTGATGTATGCAGAATGAGGTTTTTTTTTCCTCAGAGGTTACAAACATGACCAAATTCAAATTTTATTTGTCACATACATATACATAAGTAGTACGACATGTAGTGAAATGTATTGTACGACTGTCCAACAAATTGTCCAACAAAATTAAGAAAAACCTCAAGTTTACAAAAATACAAATAGAAAAAGTACAGTAAACATATATACAGAACAATATATTTTTAGTTGATGTCGACTGAAAGAAATCACAATGTGTCAGACTTTGAGATGCAGTTACGAAATATTGTAGCCTACACAAGGAAGATCATGTTTAAAAACCTGCAGAAAAATGTAAAACACTCATTCTCAAGAAACAGAACCATTTATGTGTAGAATTTATTTATTTTTCTCAATGAGATGTCATCCAATTTGCATGTCCAGTTCATTGTCATGGAACTGGTTATATAGCCTAATATTAAAAATCACCTTGCCTATATTTTGCATTTAATAAATTGAAAACATAATCATGCTTTCAATTTGTAGTTTTGTTTTAAAATGCAATTTGTTCATGCACATTGTGCTCTACACACATTTAGCCATTGCAAACTCTTATAGGCTAGCTAAATATGCTGAACACTAATCTGAAAAACTTTTTCAAATGATATGATAAAATGCAGCGTTTTCTTGAGAATGACCCTCGCTGCTGTTTGACTGACTCCAGCGCGCGCGTGAGATGCAGGGCTCCCGTGGTTAAAAGCCCTGCTTCAGTCTATTGTCTCCCGCGTGCACTTCATAAACACGCGCTTCAGGAGCGTCTCTCTCAAAGGTCAGCAGCCGAGGGACTGATGTCTGGAAAACAAATTAAGGGGGGAAGATGAATGCAAAGCAAAGCGCCGCGCGTTTATTGATGGCCACCATTTAGAGGATCTCTGTAGTCCATTTTTCACTCGCCACGAGCGGGACATTGCTCTGAAATTGAATTCAGAGCAGGAACCTTTGAGTGAGCTGAAAAACACAACATTAAATATACACACACACAAAATATACAAATAAATGCAATTAGTAAATTTAATGAATTCGAATAACTTATCTATTATATGTATAATCTACATTTAGGCCTGACACACAAATACTAAATGCATTAAAACATGATCAGCACCCTGTTATATCAAATGTTATCTTGTGACGGTTCAACCCTGAGTAGGCTATAATGACCATTATATGGATAGGTTTTTTTAGTTTTTTATTTTTCTGAATTTTCACACTCATATTAGACAAAATATTTTTCTTTCAAACTCTCATATCATTAGGTCTTGTGTTTTTTCCACAATAAAGGTGTTTAACTATTGGAATGATATAACCTAAATGCATTCACAATAAAAACAAAAAAAAACATCATGATGTCAAAAAGATCAAAGCATTATTTGTAAAAGTTAATGTATGTCAAATAATGGTTGAATAAAAAGTGCAGGAACAAAGATCAATTCTGAGACACTGACCCATATACTAAGAAAACAACAACAACACCATAAAATCATAATGAGACTCACAAAATGCACTTTTTCATTTAAATCAACATAAAGATCCCAGAAATGCAGTGTAGCCTTTTTTTTTTTTTTTTTCAAAAAGTTTTGAAATGACATCCCTAAACCAATCTGCTGTAAATGGAGCATGAGGCAAAATAAACAGAATGAGGCTTTTATGATGCGCTTGTCCTGTGAAAACAACATGCGCGCGTGTTTGCGCGTTCTGCATAATGCACGTGTGATGTAGCGTATCAATGCCAGTACAATGCACACGCATCATCCTCATCCTCACGAGCTCGCCGCAGGGGCGGATGGGATGGGAACAGCTCTCAGGTCTACAAGGCAGGAATTAAAGCTGCGCGGGGATTACGGAGCAGCGAGGATCTCGCGTGTCCAGAGGGAGGAGGCGCCGCGTCTGTATCGAGCGAAGAATTTGAAGCGTTCTGCGCCAGGGCTTTATCGTATTGACACGCCGGATGAGGGTCGTGAATTGCGCATGGCTGCGGGGATCTCAGTGCCCATCAAAGCAGGAGCGCAGAGTTCCTACCTAATGGCTCGCGTTACGTTGAGAGCGAATAGAGATCAGGTGGTATTGGTTTTCTGCGTAACAGTGTCCCGTTTGCGTCCGTCATGCAGGCGCGTCTGATCACCCACTTTCCCAAAAAGAGCCTCGCGCTTTCGCTTGCGCGTTTCGTGCGGATCAAAGCTTAGAACGCGTCGACAATCGCGGAAACGCTGCCAGTTCTGTCGAGATGAACTTTCGCGATGTGGGTGTTGGAAGTTAAACAGCGTTGCTTTTGTGAGAAGCGCCTAAAGCGGCTCGTGTTAATGAATCAGACGCGCGTTTGCGCATCTTTGAAAACAGCGCCTCGAGACAAACAGCAAACTTATCTCTTTGAAACACAAACAGAGCGTGTGGGACGCGGATACAATCTCAATATCCTTCAAAGCCGATGGCAGATTGTCAGAGTCCTGCTCATCCGGACCTGTGTCTATTCTGTCTTTCTTGTCAAACAATTATCACTGTTTTGAAGGATTAAAAGTGCGTTTGGCAGAACAAAAAGGTTGTTTGATTCGCAGTTTTACAGTTTTCTGACACATTCCGCTGCTTTGGAGGGTCAGGTTAAGTTGATTTGTTTGATAAGTTATTTATCAGGGTTACAGGAGTCAGTATTTGTTGTTATTTCTGTCTCAGCTCAGTGATGTGGCAGTTGGCTATAGATCTGGTGAGCTCTATATTTCTCTGAGTTTTCAGAAGAACTGCTGTCTGAGACTCAATGTAGGAGGCCGCTGTCACATTCAGTTCCTCTGTGGAGCCGGCTGAAGGCTGGGAGATGCCCTGCAATATGACATCAAAATCTGTGAACTTCCTTTTTAAATCATAGATGATGGAATGTTTCAATGACAATAAGAACAACAAACTATAGAAGCCACTGAATACATAATAAAAAAAATCTCACAACAGACTTGCATGATGAACTTTCAATTGTGAGAATTGTGAGCTTCTACAGAATTGGACTCGCAGTTGCAACTCACAGATTTAAATCTCATCAAATCTTTATTTTCTTTTTTTTCGTGGAAGAAGCAAGCTTCCATCATGATAAACACACAAATAACAGCAAATCAACTTTTTAATTTTTAAAAAAATTTATTATTTGTTATTATTATAACTTTTTTAAACATATTCTGAAGCGGTGTTTACCCATAAAAAATGTGCCACCACAGTAAAGTGCATTAGTGCCACCTACTTTTTCAGCAGCATTCATTCTGGAAGCATTTTTTCTATTCATTTTTTTTTCCATAGGGATTTGAAACATTCTTTGTTAAAGTGCTATAAGCCATGAACTGAGTCAACCAACTACAAGGAGAATTACAACAGTACCAATTTTTATCTGAAGCAAAACAATGTAAAGAAAAACTAACAAAACGACAAAGGTATAAGATTATGTATTTAATGGCTTTAGCTAGGCAAAGAACTACAGTCTCATGATGCATTGCGAATTATATTAATTAAATTTAAAAAGATGGAGAAGCATATAAAAGCCAGACCAAATGATGCCTGCTCTGATCCACCTCAGCCCCTATCAGTACTATATATAAAGGTGCAGTTATTATGTAAATGCATTCATGCCAACAGCATTAAAAAGACACCTAAATGCCACTTCAGAAGCACTTCTGTGCCATTGCCACCTTTGCAGTGTAGTTTTATTAAACATTTAGTTGTAGAATTTAAACGGCACACATTCTCACACCACAAACATTCTTTGTAGTTACACATATAAATTTTTTTTAATACACATAACTGCTTCAGAAGGAGCATTTTCAGTATGGGTGTGTGTAATTTAGAGCAAAATGTCCAAGAATCGTCTGTTTATATTTACCATTGGTTTTAAGTGCATTGGTCTGATGGTTTTACTGAAATGCAGAGGTGTTCTGCATGGTTTTAACTCGTTGCTAGGGTGATATGAGTGGTTGCTAGGTGCATGTTTACCACAGTCAAATGAGTGCACAGCTCTAGTCTCTCTTGCTCATCTGGGACCTGCTCCCAATTCCAGGTAAATCACTATATAAAATTCATGATAATTGCCTCTCACTCCTGCTATTCCTCCACCGACATGATTTTGATTGGCTCATGAAAAAAACGTTCATATGGATGAACTGGGGCTTAAATCCAGATCCCAGTTGGACTCAACAGTTTATCTTGTGTTTTTGGCCACATGAATCCACTGAAGTTCATTTGAGCATTTGAGCTGATCAAAAAGTGACCTACCAGAACACGATTTCGAGATCAATACATCTAGATCAATACAAACTCTAAATCAAAACTTCCCATATTATGGAAGGCCACGGGGACCAGAAACACAAATGACAGAATGTTAATTGAGTGAACTGTGCCTGATATCAAGTCTCGTAATAATGAAAGTGTCCATTTCAAAGAACCAAAATAAAAAAATTTGCAATTGCTATATATGCTATATTTTGACATTTTCTATTACAGTTCTTCCATGTTTAATGGTAAATATTTGCAGATACTGTCTGCATTGGTGAGAAAAAAAAACATGACAGTCGAATTAGTTAATTCTCAGCAATTATTTCCTCTTATGTATTCATTAACACCCACAGAACACAAAAGGGAAGTGCAATTTTATTCCTAATTTATGTGCACATCTAGGAATGTGATTAAATTTAGGAATCCTCTGAGAAGGTTCATGTATCACCCTCTGATGCTCCTGATGTGCTAATTGGCTCAAAGAACTCAAAAGGGTCCCAAACCGCTTTCATTTTCACTTGCAAATTTACCATTAAACACCCGCGCGGTGTGAGGTGATACTGAAGGTGTGTGATGCTGTGGGATCAGCGCTGCTGCTGCTGTCAGGTTCATGTGTCACGGGTGAGGAGCGGGTAACAGTCAGTGGGGTTCAAAGAAAAATGCTTTTTTCCCTGCTCCTAAAGTGTATAATGATCGAGCAAAAATTAGTTTTTTTATTGTACAATGTGTGCATGATCATCATTATAAAAAGAAAAGAAAAACAAGTCATGATACATGTCCAAAAAGCGAGGGTATACTACAATGGCACCTTGACAACAGTTCAAAGAGGGAGTGTGTTGGGTTTGTGGGGTCCAAAGTGATTTTCTTAGCCCATTTTTCCTCACTCTGGAGATGTACAGATCTTAGAGGTTGGGCAGAGGGGCACCGATAATCCTCTCAACAGTCCTGACTGTCCACTGTAGTCTCTTGATGTCTGATTTGGTAGCTGAACCAAACCAGACAGTTATGGATGAACGCAGGACAGACTCAATGACGGCCGAGTAGAACTGTTTCAGCAGTTGAATTTCCTCAACAACCTCTGCTGGGCCTATTTATCAATGAAGTCTATGTGAGTGTCCCACTTCAGGTCCTGAGAGATGGTTGTGCCCAGGAACCTGAATGACTCCACTGTCGTTTCAGGGCTGTTCATGATGGTGAGTGGAGGGAGTGCAGGGGGATTCCTCCTGAAGTCCATGATCATCTCCACTGTTTTGAGCTACTGCACCAGACAGCCAGCTCTTTAACCTCCTGTCTGTAAGTAGACTCGTCTCCATTGTGAATGAGGCCAATCATGGCAGTGTCATCTGGGGTCTTTTGCAGTGCATTCGTTTGTATACAGGGAGAAGAGCAGTGGGGAGAGAACACATCCCTGAGGGGCACCAGTGTTGATCGTGAGAGTCCTGGATGTGATTTTGCCCAGCCTCACTGTAGCTGCTGTCTGTCAGGAAGCTGGTGATCCACTGACAGATTGAGGAGAGCATGGAGATCTGGGTCAGTTTATCTGAGTCCTTGCGTAATTCCCAGGTCTAACAAGATGTTGCAGAACATAATGCAGTCCCATGCTGACTGCGACGATGTCCACTATGTCCACAGTTTCAATATTGAAATTGTAAAAGATAAGCTCCCAAATCAATATTTAAACTTGTAATGAAAATGGAAAATTTAAATAAGCATATTAATAATGAATTCAAATTAAATTTCTCTTTATGAAAATACACTACCATTCAAAAGTTTGGGGCCAGTAATATTTGTTTTGTTTTTTAAAGAAGTCTCTTCTGCTCACCAAAGCTGCATATATTTAATAAAAAATACAGCAAAAACAGTAATAATGTGAAAAATACCTGTTTTCTATAGTAATATGTGACCCTGGACCACAACACCAGTCTTAAGTCGCTGGGGTGTATTTGTAACAGTAGCCAAAAATACAATGTATGGGTCAAAATGATTGATGTTTCTTTTATGCCATGATCTTTACTTAATATCCTGATGTTTCTTTTATCCAAATCATTAGGATATTAAGTAAAGATCATGTTCCATGAAGATATTTAGTAAATGTCCTACTATAAATATATCAAAACTTAATTTTTGATTAGTAATATGCATTGCTAAGCACTTCATTTGAACATTTTAAAGGCGATTTTCTCAATATTTAGATTTTTTTTTGCCCCCTCAGATTCCAGATTTTTCAAATAGTTGTATCTCGGCCAAATATTGTCCGATCCTAACAAACCATACATCAATGGAAAGCTTATTTATTCAGATTTCAGATGATGCATAAATCACATTTTTGAAAAATTGACCCTTATGACTGGCTTTGTGGTCCAGGGTCATATATATATGTTTAAATTGTAATTTATTCATGTGATCAAAGCTGTATTTTCAGCATCATTACTCCAGTCTTCAGTGTCACATGATCTTCAGAAATCATTCTAATATACTGATTTACTGCTCAAGAAACATTTCTGATGATACCGTGATACATTTTATTTTCTATAATTCTTTGATAAATAGAAAGTTCAAAAGAGCAGCATTTATTTAAAAAAGAAACCCACATCTTTACTGTCACTTTTGATCAATTTAATGCATCCTTGATGAATAAAAAGTATTAGATATACCAAACCTTAGAATGGCAGTGTACTTAGCCCTCACATACACATTCAATAAAAAGCCAACATTGCCACCTAGTGACTTAAATAGACCACTATGTTTAGTACGTCTCGAGCTCCTTTCACTGCAGTGTCTCTTGTGTTTCTCAGGACTACATTTGAATTTATTTCTTTGAAATCTGATGTGACAAAAGGAAATTTGATAGCACACGATTTCAACATATTAGTTTATTGAAAATGCACAAAACAAATGAACTTTTTTGCTTCGTATACCAAACGTATCACAAAATGCAGCATTTATGAAGGAAACTCATCGGTTGTAAGGATGCATGGAGGCAGACTTGATGTTAGTCTTGATGCTGCTGGGCATTTTACCTGTTAAAATAGAAAGTGTAGAATTAAATCACAGCATGAGCATGATAAATGGTGATTTTGTGCATAAATTAGTTTTTGAACGACATTAAATGTGGTACCAGGTTGTCCAGGCTGCTGTTGGGCGACCTGTCCTCCCATGCCGGCCTGATGGCCCGTGGTTCCAGCGATTGTGACCTGCTGTAGAGTGGGACCTGTTGACATCATCGGCTGTCCAGGGTGACCAGGAGGGACGGGTCCGGGTGGCCTACATTTCGAGAGTCCCTTTCCGAACCCCACCGCTGCCACCAGAGCGTTCGTGTCGGCAGGATTGAAGGATGGCTTGTTTTGTCTCAAAGCTGAAGAGAAACATCTATTTAACATCAATGACTTTGCAAACATGACAAACCAGCAAATATAAACTAGGAACAAGGGTTAACCTACCTGACGTTTCAGAGTCTCTGTCGTCACGAGGATTATTCAGCTTTTCCAAAAGATTCGAGCACAGTTTATTCAGTGTTTGGATCTGTTTCTAAAAAGATAACAGAACAATTCAACAACCAACCTTTATATATTTCACATTTAAAATGTGTTTACAGCAGTGTCAGGGTTAGTTTAAAGGTTAATCCTTCGGTGGTCTTCGGTCAAAAAAAAAAAAAAGTGCCGTTTTGAGTTAAAATAATAAATAAAAATTGATTGGAATGGTGACTTTGGTGGTATTGGCAATCTGAACATTATTAGAAAAGCCTAAATGGTCTTAAGAAAAATAGCTACATTGATTTTCATGATCAAAAACTAATGTGAGAAAAAACCCAATTTTTTTGGAGTATAATCTACAAATAAACCAAAATAAAGTAGCAAATAAAATAAAATTCAGTAATTATGTTTGCAAATACTCTTATAAGCAACAACTAGGGAATACACAGTCCCCTCTCGTTATATGTATGTGTGTCCGCACATTTAAATACTTTTGCTTAATTTGCTTAAACATTTTTATCTAATATTTGTATTTTATATATAAATTATATAAAACTATTATATAGAAATAATATAGAAATGAATGGTTAAGGCGAGACACGGCAGGCAAAAACATCGTTTTTTTTTTATTGGTCAATTTTGAGATTTTTGGATATTTGTCTTCAATAACATGTCTTCTTTCAGACTTGTGGTGAAAAAAAGTCCGAAATACACATTTAGGTCTTTATTTTACTGCACTTTGTCTGTTTGCGTCTGTAGATTTCTCATAAATTCAACAAAAGTTGGCGTTCTAAATCAACATGCTGCTCCGCGATCTCTGCCTGTACCCAGTCATCGCGTATACTGCTGGAAAGCTCTCTCTCTTCTCTACAATGCTGTCGGATCCAAATATGGTCATTTCCTTTTTATCAGCAACCAATCGTGAAAGTAAAAGAGGGGATTTAACTCTAAATGCGCAATCTCATTGGCTGAAGACAATTTCTGACAACGTGATTCGTTCAGAATCGTCACATGACATGGTATGCGTTGACGCTTCCTTGTTTGGTTAAGCTTTCCGCGGGATCTTTTGAGTGAATTAATGAAAATGACTTCGCGTCAATCATCGAAAAGAGTACAGCAGTTGTCACTTGCAAGGGGGAAAAGGAAAATTAGTGATGGATTACCCAGTGAAATGCCCTCGGGAAGCGCATCTGAACGTAAGCTGTCGATGGGAGGTTTAGAATTTCTAATGTCAGAAATAGCCCAATACGTGTGGCTGTTACCACCTTCTAACATATTATAACATTACTGTAACAATATTTGTTTTGTATGGATGAAATATTTATTTATTTATAAGAATAGAATAAAGTGCCATCTCATTCATTATGTTGTGGTGGTCAGTTTTACTTTTACAGTACAGATTTCTGTGTGCTGTATCTATAAAAACAAAACAAATGAACAGTTATTGATACTATACACATTTCATTTTAGCAGCATAAATTGAGAGAGGTCTTGAGTCACTTCACAGGACCAGGGAGCAGGTCAGGCAGGCCTATGCAGATATTGATGCAGATGTGGCAGAGTTGCTGAGAGAGGATGCAGATGCGGTGATAGATATCAGTGTGTCTTTTGATGGCACTTGGCAGAAAAGAGGGTTCACATCACACTATGGGATCGGGGTGTGCATCCATATTTTTACGGGACTGGTGATCGACTTTGAGGTTCTATCCTCCTATTGCCATGCTTGTGCCCTTAAAGAAGCTGCCAGGCATGAGGGAAAGATTACAGATGAGGAAATTGACAGCTGGAGAGAAACGCATGACTGTGCACAAAATTTTAGGGGCTCAAGCAAGGCTATTGGAGCAGGAGGCAGCGAAGAGGATGTGGGCCAGGTCTGTGAGTCGCCACCAGCTGAGATACATTCAGATGCTGTCAGATGGGGACAGTGCTGCATTCAGGGAGGTGGTATCCCTCAACCCATACCCTGGGCATGAGGTAGTAAAATTAGAATGCATCAACCATGCCCATAAGCGTATGGGCACAGCACTACGAAAATTAAGTGCTGAACGCAAATTGGGGGGGAAGGGTCTGGGAAAATTAACGGCCAAAAAATGTAAAACATTACAAAATTATTACAGGGGGGCAATTTTAAATAACCAGGGTTCCATAGAGAAAATGAAAAATGAGATCTGGGCTGATCTCCTCCATAGCATGTCCTGTGACGAAGTCCCCTTGCACACCAGGTGCTACCTGTCCTGGTGTTGGTATAGGAGAGCGGAGGAAAATGGAGAAACGCCAGAGAGCCACAGGCTCCATGCAGGAAACTTTTTGTCTTGGGAGGTGGGCCAGAAGCTGATACCTGTATACCACCGCATGTGCAGCGCATGCAGCATGGTGGCACTCAAAATGCGAATGAGTGCCTCAACTCCGTCATTTGGGCCCGCTGTCCAAAAACAGTGTTTGTAGGTAAGAGTAGAGTTGAGGCAGCTGCAAGTATGGCCATTTCAACTTTTAATGAGGGGGCCTCTGCCATGCTTGCCATTATGGATAAGCTTTGGCTGGAAAGCACTGTCGTTACCGTCACCACCATCAGGGAAACCGACATGCTGAGGATCACAAAAGCCGAATCCATCCGGTCTGAGAGTGTAAAACGTTGCAGAAAGACTCTGAGCACAGCTAAAAAGCTGAAAAGGCATCAGCAAGAGAGGGGTGAGGGGCCTACATATGGTGCAGGCATGGAGAGCTAGGCTTTCAACCCTCATGGGTGAACTTTGTGATCCGATGGACATAGATGACTAGAGTTGCAGTTCTGATGATAAGTTTGTGTCTGTATTTGTGGTTCTCTGTGGTTAGTTGAAGGTCTTATTTGGCAATGTTGTTTTATTCAGTTGTCATTGTTCATGGTCTACATTGTTATAAACAATTACTTGGCCAGTTGTTTTGCTTGTTAGCAATGTTTTCATATAAAAATGTGTGGATTTTTACAATATAAATCTTTAAAGCCCGTTTTCTCAAAATGACTTTTCTCTCATACTCCAAGTCCGAAATCTCCACTTCAGTAGCACCTATATACACCAAACTTTCCAGTCTTGTACCTAGTTATATTATGAAGACAATTACAGAGGGATTTGTAAATATATTATTCCTAGCCTGATTTATATAACATTTTATTCCAAAAAACATGGCGAAAATACATTTTTTAAGGCTATTGACAGTATATTCTGATTTACAGGATAACAAAAGTAGATATCCATAAATCCCTCTGTAATTTTTTTCCCATCTCATATGTGAACACAATGAAAAAAGAATTTTGAACCTGGCTTTATCCAATTCTGAGATTTCGTTTTTTAAAATATATGCAAATTAGCGCATATTTAATTAGATAATGACTAATTTGCATATTTAAACATAAAATTACAGAAACTTTGTAATACATTTTTTTCTCATCTTAATGTAGGTAATCAACTGGGAAAGTTTCATGGTGATATCTGCTAGTTAAAAATTTTACCCTATTCACCTGTAGTGTCTCGCCTTAATAGATGTGAATATTGTCTAATACCATGAAAAATATTATTTAATGAAAATGTAAAACATTAATTTCATTAAGAAAAAAGTTATCCTTATTATTTTTGATCTGTTTTAAACAGGGTATACCAGAGGGTCACAGAAGCCTCATTTTTGTCTGAATCCCTGTGTCTTCTGAATACAGGGATTTGATTTAGGGCTTGCTAGGTTGTTGTTTTGTTATGCCAGATAAAGAAGGCTCATGTGTTTGTTTACCTGAGCTACTTCAGGCCCGATCCGGGCCGCTTCGGCGCTCAGGTGTTTCTCCTGTTCCTCCACCTCCGGGTCGGGTTTGGTCCTGAGATGATCCGGCACGATCTCATGGCTGAACACAGGCACCCGCTGCTCTGTTATTTTCTGCAACAGAAGTAACAGCATCTTAAAAAGCCAGTTACACTGTCATAAGCAGAGTGACTCGGTGAACACGCTCACCACCAGCTCTTCATCTCGATCAGGAGACAGCAGCAGGGGGATGATGACCTGGGACCTGTAGGATGGGGTCTTCTCGTTTTTTAACACTTTGTTGATGGTGTTCAGTTGCCCGGACAGAAGGGCGAAATTATCCAGCACTGAGGGCCTGAATTCAAAACACCCGCGTCAATATAGTGACAGATCCACTGCGAGCTTATCAGGAAAGATCTGTAGTTCTCACTCACCATGTGAGTCTGTCATGCTCGTTTTCCAGTTTCAAAATGAAGCTCTGCAGGGAACCTTTCAGATGAGCCACTCGAGAGAGCAGAGACTCCAGAGACGCCTCCAGCTGCTTCTCCTCCCGCTGCTGTCGAAATAAAACACAAACACACCACCCTCAGCTCTTATATGACCTAATAAAACAATAATAAATCTTCACCAAAATAATTCTGCAGTGTAGAGCTCGACAGCTAGCATGCCAGCACTCACTCTATACGCAGACAAAACCAACCGCAAAAAAGCCTATTTTCGCAAACTGCATGCGTGCTTGCGTCAATAATTGTAAGTGAGTTTTTAGAAATGTGAAACAGCTGTAAAAATAAACTTAAAGTAAAAATATTTAACAATTTACCTGCATTTCAAAGCTACTGTCCAAACGGCAAACAAGCGGAAGTAAACAAACACTTGCAGCAGTAAAAGAGTCCGGCTGCCAAAACGCGCCCGAGAGAAAGGTTCCTAAACCTTTCTAATAAATAGTCGTAAATAGAATCGCCACATAATTTTGAGACCGGTATTTTGTTTGTTCGAATTTAATTATCAGAAGAAAACGTAGACTAAGATCTCAACTCCAGTTGATCTTCAAAGATGAAGTCCAAAATACTTAGCACGTGGAACTAAACAATCTCTTTAGGAATCCGACATATTCAATACAAATAAATACATTTGCAATTCAAACTTTCTCTCAAAATGTATTTAATGTAACTTTTAATAAGTTATAATTACATTCAATAATATTATAATTAACGCGAGTATACAATTTTCTCTGTGTATTTATAAACGTACATGAGGGCTTTTATTTTGAATTCGTGAACGGGAAGTGAAGCAGCTGCAGTCAGATGAACTGCACGGACACAAACTCTCTAAACCTCGCTCAAAATCATCCTGCCAGTAATGAGAAGCACGGCATGGCAGACAGAGAGGACAATGAGGTAAACTAAACTCTTGTTTGGACCGAGTGTGTTTGTTTCATTCAGTTCCTTCGGACTTGTTTACTGCTTGGGTAACAGAGCAAATAAACAGAACAGGAGAAAACCATTGATTTTAGGGAACATGTGAGACTTTTATTCTGTTATTCCTGCACACAGAATGCCTTTTTCTAATCTGTTAACTAAATAAGAGATATTTGGGAGATATTTAAGGCGGAGGTTGGAGGTAAATCAGTTAAATGCAGTTCTGTCATGTGTCTGCAGCCCCTCCCTCAGACTGCACAACAACAACATGCTCTTCATATACTTCAGTCATCTATTCTTCAAATTTAGCTGAAGCTTTTTCAAATTATCCAGCAGTGGATATAAATTGTTTCAACACTGGAATCATCTTTAACCCTGTCAGGAATCAATCAAACTATAAAGACCTTTTGTTCTTGATTTTTTATTTATTTTTTATGATAAATAGTTTGGTTTCTTTGTCTGGTGTCTTGAAGTAGAATGATATTTAATTTTTTGCTTACTTATGTGCTACTTTTTACTTGTTTCTGGAAGGATAACTAAGAATTCAACAACGCTTAGAGATGCTGAATGCAAGTATCTGATGGCTGGAGATCTCTATGGTGTCTATAGAGCCACTAAACCCATAACCAGATAGCAATAGAATGTAATGAAATCTGCTAAATGTTAGACGACACCTCCTGGCCAGTTTTAATTTAGAAAAATGCAAACAAACATAGAATTAGCATTAGTATGTTAAATAATTTTTTAAGGAACTTTTATACACGTACAATATTATCTGTAAACATGTAAAAGGGCCTTTATTTTTTTATTATCTCAATGATGTTGTGTATGTGAAACTGAAGTTGTATGGTGAACATATGCTATACAGCGTAACTACAACACATTCAACATCATCAGGATTAACGTTGTCTATGTATCTGTCAAAAAACAGCTTGTTTCTCATTTCAAGAACCAAAGACCAGCTTTTTATTCAGGGATTTGCTCGTATATTGACATGCAAATGTTTGTTCCTGTGTTAAATGTTGTTTGCTGGCTGTTTTTCTCTCTGAAGGTGGAGGAGGCTGAGCAGGTGTACCTGCTGATGAAAGAGGAGTACAGGATATCACGCAACGTGCGTCTGTCCTGGTTCCTCAACCGGCTCAATCAGGTCGTTCGGCCCAGTCCTCTGTCTGAGCTGGTGAGAGAGAGTTTGCTTTGATTCCATAATCGACTAATGGCTCTTGTAATGACTCTGTGTGAATATCTAGAGAAAAGGGTGATTCATAGCTGATTTCATTCTGATAAACTATTGTCCGAAAGTGTTGGGTTGGCAGGTCTCTTCTACTCATCAAGGCTGCATTTATTTGATCAAAAATCCAGTAATATTGTGAAATATTTTTACAGTTTAACATAATAGTTTTCTGTGTGAATATAGTGTAAAATGTAATTTATTCCTGTAATCAAATATGAATTTTCAGCATCATTACTCCAGTCTTAAGTGTCACATGATCCTTAAGAAATTATTATTATTATTATTTTTTTTTTTTAGAAAGTCCAAAAGTGTCTTTTCCATCACTTTTGATCAATTTATTGCATCCTTGCTGAATAAAAGTATTAGTTAAAAAAAAATAAAAAATCTTACTGACCCCAGACCTTTAAATTGTAATGCATATTTATTTTAATGACAGAAAATGAGATTGCATGATCTGAAACACTTTTTACACAATATTTACTTGACCAAAATTCCACTCATGTTAATTGTCCAAGCAGACATTACTACCAGCTGATGTAATAATCCTTAAAAGGCCAAATGACAGTCAATTAACCGTCCTTTAATATATTCTTTCTTTGTTTAATTATCCTTAAATGTGTGTCTCGGGCCTTCCTTCTTTACCTCAAATGCCTTTACTGGAACAACAGCAGTTTTGTTGTTCAGTTTTTGTGCTGAATCACATCAGTCAGATCAGATCAGATCTTCGTGGATCACATGACACTGTATCTCATCATATCCTGTGAGAATCTCTCTGTATCTGTGTGTGTCTGTCAGCTGAAGTCAGAGAACGAGCTGGTTGTTTTTAGCGTCCTCCCGAAAGGATGGCAGCCCGATTCTCCTTCCTCGTCCTGCCCGTGTCTGCTGGTTCCCTCCACACGCGTCACCTTCCTGGCGCGCAGGTACCGCTTCATCATCGAGCTGGACCTGAGCCCGTCCACCGGGATCGTGGTACGAGACCATCATCATCACATTCAGTAACTTGTTTTGGTAGCACTTTATTTCAAGGTGTCTTACTATTATAATAACAATTAATTATGCATAATTACATGCAAGTAACCCTAATCCTAACCCTAACCATATAGTAAATACATGTAGTTAATTAATATTACTCAGTACTTCAATGTATAATTACACTGTAACAAGGACACCTTAAAATAAAGTGCAGCCCTTGTTTTAAATGGAATGATCTCTTTGAAGAGTGCAAAGTCATATGCTGTCTGTTTTCAGGACGACAGCACAGGAGAGATGATCTTCGATGAAGTCTTCCATGCTCTGTCTCGGTGCTTGATTGGTCTGGCAAAACCCTTTAAAATCCCAGGAACTGATCACTTGTTCCAGCCAGAGATCTTCATCACTATTCTGGCGTATTCCTCCATCATTGGCCTTAGTTCTCATCAGGTCTGGATCTCAGGTCTTTGTGAATCTATAACTGTGCATTAGCTAGCTGTTTTTTTTTCTGATCAGCTATATCCCATGACTTTGCCCGTCAGGTGTTGGTTCAGGGCTGTCAGCTGGACTGTATGGATTTAGAGCAGTTCTTGAATCAGATCTATCAGCAGCTGAGAGCCGTGGAGAGCAGCATCGCTGACATCTTACAGCAGCAGCACAATCAGGCAAGAGCAGCTCGCTTGTGGATTTCATACTCAAATCAATACACAGAAAGAAGCCACATTGCTATGCAGTACAGCAAATTTACTAAAATTAAAGAGATAATTATGAAAATTCTGGCATCATTCAATCACCCTCCACTTGTTCCAAACCTGTAGGAGTTTCTTCTTTTGAACATAAGGCTGTTTTGTAAATTTGTAAAGGTTTGAACAACTTGATGGTGAGTAAATGATGACAGCATTTTATCATGGTTCAGAAAATTAGCTTCTTAACCATGATAAAAGCCACTAGAGGATTATTGTTTTTATAAAATTTGAGCAACAGCAATATGATAAAAGACACCAATGATTAGTGATATTGTGCAATAATTCAGCACAACCTGTCATATGTTGTTGCTTAATTAATGTTCATATGATATTATTATATTTTGCATAATAATTTTATTGTCTTGTCATATACTGCTGTTCAAACGTTTGGGTTCAGTACGATTTTTTTTAAAGAAATCAATTTTAATCAGCAAGAATTTATTAAATGGACAGTAAAAACAATAATGATGTTATAATAAAGTATTTCTATTAAAATATATTCTGTTCAATCATATAAAATATTTCTATTTCAAATAAATGCTGTGTTTTTCTGTTCATCAAAGAATCCTGAAACCTAAAATGTCCACAAAAATATGAAGCAGCACAACTGTTTTAAACATTGATAATAATCAAAAATATTTCTTGAGCAAATCAGCATATTAGAATGATTTCTGAAGGATCATGTGACACTGAAGACTGGAGTATTAAATTAAATATTTAAAAAAATTTTAATAATATAAATGCAGCCTTGGTAAACAGAAGAGACTTCTTTCAAAAACATTAAAGAATCTTACCGACCCCAAACTTTTGAACTTGAAATGTTACATTAGAAAACATGTTTGTTTGTTCTTCAGTTCAGTGGATCTGTCTATCAGTCCTTCTCTAACGATGCGGTGGAGGAACCGCCTCAGAGGAAGCCGGGGGTTTCCATGGTGACGGCTGATGTCGGGCTGGTCAGTATGGTGAGGCAGGGGATTCTCGCGCTGCAACTCCTGCCTCCAAACTCTGGTGCTGGTAAGTGCATACTTCGTCCCACCAGATGGTGAAATCCAGTGAGCATCATATTTACAAACTTAAGTTACTACATTGACATAGTTAAGTGTTAGTGGCTTTAACCTATGGCTAAATGGCATGCAAGAACAAAACAAACTGTGGTTGGTCAGTCATGTGGTCTCTTCCTGTCTCAGTTGGCATTATAATGAGTGCAGAAATGCAAAAAAAATGCAAAAATAAAGTGCTTGTGTAATTAGTAGTCTTTTGTGTTGTCTTGCAGGTATAATAATCATCACAGATGGAGTGACGAGTGTTCCTGATGTAGCTGTGTGTGAAACACTACTGAACCAGCTGAGAAGTGGAACCATTGCCTGTTCATTTGTCCAGGTGCTGCTCAGATCCATTTGACGTTTCACTCTGCCTGCCACAAATATATTAGAAACAGTACTATTTCCACTGCCGTTCAAAAGTTTAGGGTCGGTTTTTGAAAGAAGTCTTTTCAGTTCACCAAGGCTTCCTTTATTTGATAAAAATACAATAAAATCAGTAATATTGTGAAATATTATTACAATTTAATATAAGTGTTTTCTAAGAGAAAATGTTGTAAAATGTAATTTATTCCTGTGATCAAATGAACCTTCAGAAATTTGCTGCTCAAGTATCATTTCTGATTATTATTGGTATGCTGCTTCATATTTTTGCGGAAACTGTGATGCATTTTATTTTTCAGGATTATTTGATAAATAAAAGGTTCAGAAGAACAGCATTTATTTGAAATAGTAATCTTTTGGAACATTATAAATCATATTTTGATCAGTTAATGAATCCTTGATGAATAAAAGTATAAATTTCTTTCAAAATAACACAAACTTTTGAATTGTGTAAATGCAGTATGTTTGTAACAGGTCTTAAATGTTGTCTGTTATAAAGCAAAGCATTTCTTTTTATTTTGATGTGTTTGCCTCAGGTGGGCGGCGCTTACTCCTACGACTGTAGTTTTGGCTACATCCCCAACGTGGAGCTGATGAAGTTCATCTCCATGGCAACCTTTGGCTCGTACCTGTCCATGTGTCCAGAGTCCGACTCTACAGGCGACGAGATGAACGCTTACCACCGCGCCTTCCTCACCTACTCCTTCCTGAGGACCGGCGAGTCCATGAACCCAGAGTACTACTGCTGTAAGCTCAACACTGACACACCTAAACAGTGTCTGAAGATCAAATCTGTTTGCTGTAGCTGCTGTTTTGGTCCTTTTTAGTGTCTGTAGGAAGCCTGGTCTCCTCAGGTTCACACAGTTTGTCCTGGCAGAGGAACCACGGTTGTAGAGAACCATCAACATCAAACAAACACAATAATGACTCTCATTTTCAACACTAGGCTGATTGTTTAAGCATTTCATCTTTGAAATAATAGCCATTGATTTCATATTTTATGAAGTAATGCAATGACATTCAGACATTAAGTGACAGTGTTTTAGTTTTGTTTATACTATTGTAGTACTTATTCATATTTTGAATTGGCTTCTATTTTATTTTCAGTATTATTTTTATATTTTGTGTTTTATGATTATTTCTGTATAGTTTTAATGGATTTTTTAAATTTTTTTTATTTCACTTTTAGTTTTAGTAATTTAAATTAAACATATTTTGTCAGTTAATTTCCAAGGCAACATTTCAGATTTTTGTTAAAAAAAAATTATGTAATATTTCTATTTTATTTTATTTGAGCTATTTTTCAATTACTAAAATAATTATCAACAGTTTTAGTTAACAGTGACAGCACTGAGTGTGATAAAAGTGTCCAAATACATTACTTGAGACTAATGTTGATGTCTATAACAGTTTCTGATTCAGTTTTTTTTTGTTTGTTTATGAGATCTGAGAAACACAGAGAAGGATGGGAAGTATTCAGAGATGTTTGAGTCCTTGAAAATGTCAAAGAGAGGATTGCTCCGTTCACTTAAAACACTTGGTTAATTCACCTCACATAATAAGACTGCAAATAAATCAATAGCAGAGCTCTCAGCGCTCGGTATATAAGCCCTGACTGTGCACTTTCAGTTCTGCCTCAGTCAAGATTAGTTCATATGGCATTGAAGGCAATTTCATAAAAGCTCATGAGGTTTGGTCAAACTTTAATTCATATGTCACATGATTCTCATTTGAAGTTGCTAAATCGTTTGTGAAATGAAGCATCTGACTGCAGAGAACCACTGATTTTACTTTCACTTTTAAAACATCTACATACAGCTAGGGTTTGATTGGTTAGTATGCAAAATGACCATATATAGTAAAATGTCTCACTGTTTTTACATTACTAGTACTATTGGCTGTTTACTAGCACATATTAATGCCTTATTTTGCATGATCATATTTTAGATCCCTTAATCACTTAACAACTAGCTTACTAATAATTAATAAGCAGTGAAATAGGAGTTTATTGAGGCAAAAGTAGTAGATAATAGTTCTTTTATTGTTAGAATTGGTCCTTAAAGTGCGACCGTATACATATGAATTTATTTTTATTATTATTAGGTAATGTGATGCAAACAGCACTGTAATGGCTGATCTGTGTCATCTGTGTGTTTCTAGTCTCCCAGCACAGGCTCTTTAATGAACACCTGGTGTCGGCCAGTGGAAACCCCGCCTTAGTGATGCGCAGGAAGAAACACACAGAGAAGGAAGTGCATGCTGACCTGACCAGTGTCCTGTCCATCAGACTGCGAGAGGGATACACCATCCGAGAGATCAACATCACCAAAGGTACTTCAACCTCTCCATATGCTTCTGTAATGGTCATATATAAATCACACAATCTTTGGGATTTCGAAATAATCATCTGATCTGTCTGTATAAGGAGGAAGTCAGCTGGAGGTGAAGCTTGTCCTCCTCTGGAAGCATAACTTGCGTGTCGAGTACCTTGCTGTGGCGTCCTGGCCCCTGTATCCAGTCCAGCGCACCACCTGGGTGGAAGTGACCATAGAGGGCAGCTACGACATCCTCCATGACATCAGCTGCACCATGAGGAAACCAATCACAAGCCCCTACCGGACGTCTGTCATCCGCCGCTTCTGGAACACTCTGCAGAGGTCCGATTTCTGTCTTATCTTGAATGCTTTTAGATACTCTGCTGTCGGTTTTAGTCTGATGATGTAGAGTAATGCTGTATATTGCTTCTCCTCAACAGCATAAATCAGACAGACCAGATGTTGGTGCACCTGCAGTCCTTTAATTCCATCCCAGAACACTACACCATCCCCGAAAGCACGAAAAATGGGGTTCCTCTGTTTTACATCCCACCTGGATCCACCACACCAGTGAGTGTTTGCGCAAAACTACAAAGTTCAAAAGTTTGGAGTCAGCATGATTTGTTTTCACCAAGGATGCATGAAATTGATCAAAAGTGACAGCAAAGACATTTATAATGTTATAAAATATTTCTATTTCAAATAAACATTCTGTTCATCAAAGAATCCTGAAAAATGAAATGGGTCACTGTATCGACAAATATATAAAGCTGCACAACTGTTTTCAACACTGATAATAATGTTTAGAAATGTTTCATGAGCAGCAAATCAGTATATTAGAATGATTTCTGAAGGATCATGTGACACTGAAGACTAAATTAATGATGCTGAAAATTCAGCTGCACATCACAGGAATAAATTACACTTTAATAGATATTCACATAGAAAAGAGCTATTTGAAATTATAATAATATTTCACAATTTTACTGTATTTTTGATCAAATAAATGCAGTCCTCGTGAGCAGAATAGACATCTTTCAAAATCATTTAAAAATCATACTGAACTCAAAAGGTAGTGAATCCTGTGAGGGGGAAAAAAGCATTTCTTAAATTACATAAACAGTAGTGTAGTACACTAAGCTTCATATTTTAGTTTTGTTGGTGATATTAACATGATAAACACAATTCTGTTCTCCATCAGGTCCTCTCCCTCCAGCACAGTGGCTCTAAAGACTCCAGCCAATCACAGTTTGCATCCTACTGGAAGCCCATCCTGTCTATGGACGCCAACTTCTGGCAGCGCTGGCTGCACATGCATCGCATCGCTATCATTCTGGAGCATGACATGTGAGTGAACACAGCCTGGATTGGTCAGCGGTCGATATAGCGAAGTCCTGCTAGTGTTGGGAAAGTTACTTCAAAAATTTTAATTTGAGTTGGTATGAAAATGTAATTGTTCTTTAAATCCCAATGGCTGTAAACTGTTTTCCTGACTCTGTTTTGCTTTGCGTCTCTGTTCAGCCCGGTCCCAAAGCATGTGCACAACGCTGGCTGTAACGGTCGCTTCAGTACCATCCAGTGTCGCATCTCTCACTCGGCGCTCACCTCGCTGCTCAGGGACTGGAGCAGTTTCGTCCTGGTGGAGGGATACTCATATGTCAAACTTATTTACAGGTGCATGTGTAGTTCAGTTGCCAAATTACAGAGCAGTGTTTTAACAAGCATGATTCTCACAATAGATTTAGACATTTCTCTCGCATTTAGCCATTTTTAGGTGACCAGTGTTATTTTAGGAGTGTTTATACTGTTATATTATTTATTCATATTATGAGTGAGCTTTTATCATTTTTTTCAGTATATTTTCAGTTTTACATTTTCATTATATTTTTTATTTATATTCTAAAAATATTTCTATGTAGCTTTAATTGATTTTTAATTCAGCTTTAGTTTCAGTGATTTTTATACTTCAACTTTAACATTGATTTTAGTTAGTTGCCAAGACAACATTCCTAATTTTCTAATATTTATATTCACATTATTCCCACACTACATTCAGATTTATTTCTCACGTTCAGACATATTAGTTGACCAGTGTTATTTTATTTTATTATTATTATATTATTTATTAATATTTTAAATTAACTCTTATTTTTACATTTCATTACGATTTTTATATTTTCTGTTATATGCTTTGCTAATTTTTTAAGGTATTTCTATATAGCTTTAATTGCTTTTTATTTCGGCTTTAGTTTTAGTAATTTTTCAACTTAGTTAGTTGCCAAGACAACATTTCTCATTTCATTAATTGTTTCATCAACTATTATACGTTTTATTTTGTTGTAGTTTATTTTATTTCAATGTATGTGACAGCTTTTCATCCCAAAGTTAAAGCTAAAACTGAAACCATAAAAATAATTGTTAACTGAAACAAAATATAATATAAAAACCTTTTTATTTCAGCTAGTTGCCAAGGTGACATTTCTAATTTTTTATTTAGTTTACCTTGATGTATTAAAATATATATTTAAAAAATCGACTAAAAATGACAAAAACACACAATAAATTTAAAAAAATTTCTATTAAAATGAGATAAAATGAAACTAAAGTTTGATTTAACTAAAATGAAAAAGGAAAATATACAAATAAAAAACGATTCAAAATATTAATATGAACTATATGAGTGTCTCAATCAGTCTTTGATCCACAGTTTATTTGGCAGATTTACGGAGAGGTTTAGCAGTGTTTTAACACGTGTTATTCCCACAGTGGCTCTGAGTTGCCGCCCGTCTCCTTCTATCTGGTGCGTCTGATCTCTAAAGCTCCCTGCATGGTGCTGCGATTGGGCTTCCCGATAGGAACTCTGGCACACACCAGGAACAAGGTGAGGCGGTGTTTTCCACTCTAGAGCTCAGTTCATTTAGTTGCTGTGAAAGCTGTTTTCAGAACGGCTCTGGAAGGAATAGAATGAGTGTTTCTGACTCTCACTCTGTAGATCGTGGATGAACTACGAGAGCAGATCCTCCGGCTGCGGTTTCCTCATCGAGTCCAGAATAAGGAGGCCACGCCGAAAACTAAACGGAAGATTCTTGGTAACGCGTCACCCTCCAAATCCCCGCCTCTTCCTGCGGCCAAAGCGGCGCTGTCTGACCGGCCGTGTGTGGTGGTGCTCAATAAACCCCTCGAAAAATTACTGATGAGGTCAGTGACATAACATTGAACAATAATGGATCTCATTACTGTTATCTGAATTTAACTTTGTGAAGTTATGACAGACCTACAGTCGACATGAAGTCAAAATTGACCTTGTTTTCTGTCTAAACGCCGTATTGTAAATGATTCATCGGTGCATGTTAGTCTCTGAAACAGCTTTCCGTTTTGGCTGACACCGAGCCCTTTTATCTTCATATTTTAGATTCTTTAGATTTAAACTCTGTAGGGACACTTTTATGATCAGTTCCTGATGGATAAACTGGATTAAAATGCAAAGATAGTTTTTTGTTTATGTTTTATTCTGAAATGTGTCAATTTACAAAATTACAATGATTTGCCAACACTAATGTAGACTTTGATAAGTGTTATTTAATTATTATTTTTGGACTAATTTAGTATTTATTCGTTTTTTTTTCTGTTTTCATTTAAAATTTAGTTAGTTTTAAAGTTTTTCTTTTTTATTAGACTACGTCGTTTTTTTTATTTCATTTTTCATTTTCATTTGTTTAATTTTGTGATTTATTTGTTTTATTGTTTTTAATATTTCTATTTAGCATTATATTTGTTTCAGTTTTAGTAATTTTAGTACTTCAGCTTCAGTGTATTTTATTTCTGATAGCTGCCATGCCAACATTCCCAATTTTAATTTCTTAAGTTTTTTAAATGTAAGTTTTTCTCAATTTCTAATTGAATTTTTGTTATTTCATTTTGATTTTGATTAGATTTTTTTTTCTGTTTTCATTTAAAATTTAGTTAGTTTTAAAGTTTTTCAATTTTATTAGACTACGTCGTTTTTTATTTCATTTTTCATTTTCATTTGTTTAATTGTTTAATTATTTGTGCTTTTGTCATTTTATTTTTTTATATATATATTTCTATGTAGCATTATTTTTTGTGGTTTTAGTAATTTTAGTACTTCAACTTCTATGCATTTTATTTCTTATAGCTGCCATGCCAACATTTTGAATTTTAATTTCTTCAAAGTTTTTTAAATGTAGTTTTTTTTTTTCATTTTCTAATCTAATTTTTGTCTAATTTTATATAAATTTTTAGTATAATTATTATAATTTTTTTTTTTTAAAAGTAACAACATTGACTCTGATTAGTAAATCTATAACTCAAAAGCTTATGATTTAGTAAAACTCTTCTTGTGACATCCTGCTACAGGTACGAGAAACTTCCATCAGATTTCCGCACCCCTTTCATCTTAAACATGGAGCCGTTCGCTCAGCCACTCATCATGGGCGCCCCTCTCAGCATGGCTGCCAGCAGGACGGCGTCCTCCACCATGGCATCTCTGTCCCGCTACTTCCTGCACCAGCGCTGGGTTTGGGCCGTACAGAACGGCCCGGGAACCGCCGTATCGCTACACGCAGTTGCTCATATCCTCTCCATGCTCTCAGAGTGAGTCTCAAACATCCTCGGGAAACTCTGACCTATAATAAGTCAATTCAGATAATAGCATTTACTAAATTCATAATGGTTGTTTTTGATTGCGCAGTATTCGTCTGTCTGAAGGCTTCCACTTTGCCGCCAGCGGGGAGGGTATCGTCAACATGGTGGCAGAACTGCCAATGCAGGTGAAAGTATGAACAGCTCTGCTTGTATATCCCACTTTTAGCATTTGTTGGCAGTGCATCTCTAACTTTCAACCACAACTGTGTATGCAGAGTCTGTCAGCTGATTTGGACGGAGAAAAACACACCTGCATAGTCCAGTACATCCTTTTCCCACCTCATTCCACTTCGACTAAGGACAGGTAACACTTCATCACACCTGTGCAAACCAGTACTGGAGTTTCTGTTCACTGCTAAAGTCTTCAATGGCTTCAGCTGAATGATTCCTATGCTGTAATGGTCAAGAACAGACCATTGTAGAGCTCAGTGCACACTGACACAAGTCAATCATCACCCTGCTCACATTTAAAGAGCTTTTGATGAATTGAATTGAATGAAAGTGTATAACTTTTAAAACATAATGTAGAATTAAATATACAAATAAAAAGAATAAAATACATTTAAAAAATCTATGTAACTTTAACCTAATTATAATTATTAAATATGTTTAAATAAATGTAATTAACAGATTGTTTTAATTAACTGTTTTTGTTTTAAGTAATTTCAAATTATTAACATTTGAAGGTATTATTAAATGTATTATATTTAGCATTAATAGTGTATAACTTTTAATACATAATATAAAATTAAATATACAATTAAAAAGAATAAAAATAATCAATAGAACATTTACCTTATTTAAATATTATAATAAGTTTTAGTTTAATGAAATACTTTTTTTTTTAATTAACTGTTTCAATTAATTCCAAATTATTAGCATTGGAAGATGTTATGACATTTATTTACTTTTGCTAATTAAATTTATATTTATATTTATATATTAGTGCTGTCAAAATTAGCGCGTTAACGCAGGCAATTAATTTTTTTAGTTTAACGCGTTAAAGTTATTTAACGCCGTTAACGCAGGGGTACTAGCACTGTCTCCCTCATCTAACACACACGATTCAACTCGTCAGCTCATTAGAAGAGACTGAAATGGGTCAGAAAAGGTAGAGTTGAGAGAAAATACGATGCGTATCAGATCCGCGTCATGTTCTAGCAGCAGCTCTTAAAGAAATAGAAGCCAAAACAACCTAATAACCAGCCGCTGTGATGTCTGTTCATCAAGAACAAAAGAGAATCAATAACTTTTATAGTTTTAAGGATTCATCTGTATTTAGTTTAGGATTTAGTGTTTGATAACTTTATTCTATTTCTGTATATTTCTGCTGAGGAGCACAGGTAGATAAATATGACATTTATAATGAGTTTAACCTATGTGGAGATTGTTTTAAGTTCACTTAAGTTATTTTTAAAGTCGAATAAATAAAAAAATTGATAGCTCTTAATTATGATGTACAGTTCAGTGGCTATAGTCAATGGTTAAATATTAAGGGGAAACATTTTTATAGGGAAATCAGTATTAATTGGTATCAGTGATACTGGCCTTCAGTCAAAAAAAATAAAGATACCATTAAACAAATATAAAAAAATATACTGTCTCGATGTTTGGACATTAATTTGAAGATTGAATGTGCAATTATTGCAATATAAAAGTATATTTAAAACTTTAATGTTAGGTTGGCTCACGATTAATTTCAGAAAAATGTGCGATTCATTTGACAAATAAGATCTGCCTTCATTAATGGTCCAGGATCTGAACACTTTTATTATTTTTTTATAAATAGGCAAAACAATAAATGTATGAAATAAAACAAACAATAAAAAAAATAAATGCATACATGCATAAAAAATATTGCAGGGTTGGAAAAATAAAAAAAATTAATTAGCAAAAAATTGTTTGTCTTCTTCACACCGCTAATCACATACTACATGGGTGCATTAATTGCTAGTCAATTAAAAGACTAGAAGAGTGGCGTTTTTTGTGGCTGCATTGTCTTATAATGGCCATTTGGTTTGACTCTGTCTGTTTTTGGCATCGTGTCTCCAGTTTCTCCACAGATGATGACAATGACACTGAGGTGGAGGCCATAGATGTGGACACAGAGCTGAGTTTGGTGACGGAGTGCTGGGTGGAGCCTCAGAGCGGAGCCGTCTGCAGCTCAATGGAGCAGCAGAGACACTTTCATCAGCTCACCTACCAGGAGATCCCTCAGGCTGTTAGTGACAACATCATGACTCACTTACATGTGACATGTCACAGAAAATAAACTAAAAATCTAAATTATGTATGCCAAGTAATTGTATCTATTTTACAAAATCTGGGACTTGACAGTAGTTAGTAATGATATTAGCTTTACATCACTCACTATAATTTTATTACCATTGAAAAACTTGCAGGTTTTATTAATATTTTGAATTAGTTTTTTATTATATTTACCATTTTAATTTTAGTTTTGTTAGTTTAGTACAAGAAGTTCAAAAATAGAAATGTTGCCTGAAATAAGTATATATTATTTTATTTAAGTTAATGTTTGTATTTATTTCAAGTAATGAAAACGTTAAAAAAACCTAATGTATAAATAAAAAAATAATAATTGAACTTATTTTATTCAACTAGTTACCAAAGAAACTCATGTCATTTTTGTTTGGTTTAAGTTGAAGAAAACAACTAAATAAACGAAAAACTAAACACTAAAACATAACAAAAAACTTGATAGACATAAAAAAATAAAAGTTACAAAAAACGAACAACAAAATTACTAAAACTTTACCTAAAATTAAAAAGAAAACAGAAAATATAAAAGTAAAATTTAATTCAAAATACTAACAATAACTTTTTAAATATATTTCATATATTTTTTTTTTCTTTAGAATAATGCACTGGTGAATTCTGCCTAATAATAACACCAGAAAAATTTTGTAAGAAAGCAAGTTTTGATTTCATGGTGTATTTAAGCATTTTTAATGAGATCTGACAGTCGAAGCTTATAAAATGTGTTTTTCCGTTCCAGATTTTCCCCCGTGATCTGTCGTGCATGACGACGATGATCACGTTTGAATACCTCATCCAGCTGTGTCAGAATAAAGAGCAGGTGTGTCCTCTCAGCAGCGTCAGAGATGCTCCAGGTACGAATGTGCACCGTCACCCGTCTCCTTACACACAATCGTATGAGATCTGATGCTCAGTGTGATGTGTTGCTCCTGTAGGTGAGATCCCCGCCACCACTGCTGATGACTGCATACACACTGTACCTTTCCAGTTTGACCTGATGAAACTCTTGCCCAAGTGCCAGCAGATCGAGCTCTTCTTCTACACCTTCAGCCGAGGTACGACTCCATCCTCCATCCACCACAACCCTCGTCCTATCCTATTGTACATTCATATTCCTTCATCCAAATCAGTGAACACTGGGCCTTATTTAACTGTTTTCCTGTTGACCTTTAACAGAGAGTCAAGCGGACGCCTCCCGTAGCGCCTCCTGTCTGCCCAATGATCTCCTCCTGAGCCTCTTCCACGGCTCTCTGCAGAGCGAGCTCAGCGATCGAGAGATCCCTTTGACTGATGGCGATCATGTGGCGTTCATGCATCACATCCTAGAGCGGGAAAGAGACGGTCATGTGGCTCCATTCTCACTTCCTGTCATTAAAGGTGATTCAGCTGTATTTTTTTTTTTGTCTTTAACATTCAAGCATTCAAAACACACACTTAATACGTTTTTTGTTCATCAAGGTTGCATTAAACTGATCAAAAGTGGCAGTAAAGTCGTTTGTAATATTACAGAAGATTTATGTTTTAAATAAATGCTGTTCTTTTCAACTTTCTATTCATCAAAGAATCTTGTAAAATAAAATGTATTACACTTTCCACAAAAATATTAAGCAGCACAAAGTTGTTTCAACATTGATAATAATCAGAAATGTTTCCTGAGCAGTAAATCAGCATATTAGAATGATTACTGAAGCACCATTGGCTTCTTGTTTTCATTTACTCTTGCTAAAGGTTTGATAAATTAAAATGGCATTGCGCTCAGTGAAGGAGATGTTTAAACTAAGTAGATGATTTAAAATACACTAATCGAAAGACTTCACGCTAATGGATGCCAGACATCCCAAATGACCTTTAATTGATTCGTTAGCAATTACTAGTGACATAAGAAGAATCTGGCCCCTGATCTTCCCTCATTGTGTTTATCTCTGTGTGTGTTTTCAGAAGAGAGCTTGAAGCCTCCGGAGAGGCAGGACACTGTTCTTTCTTCCCACACTATAGGAAGCAGTAAAGAGGTGATGGGCTCCTCCAGCACACTACAGGTGCATCATCTCCTATTACAGCTCACCTTAAAAACCTCAACCACACGCATAAGCAGTCCATACATGTGTGTCAAACAATCTTTGGCTAGTAAATCCAATGGAGTTACTTACAAGTTGCCTGGTAACTTTATCAGTAGCATAATACATATGACATAAATGACCCATAAATGATATCTGACCCTCACCGATGAAACTGAAGGGTACAACTCACACATCTTTTACCACAGTGGACAATTTAACATCAGTTTAATGCTGCCGGGGAACAGAACTTATGACCCTGCCATAGGCATCATGCCATACTGGTTAGAGGTGCACATTTGTACATCACTTATATGAAAGGGGAAAACACCAAATAATTGAATTATTTTTGTATTTTCAATATAAATTTAAATTAAATAACAAAGGCATAAAATAAAATGCAATAAAAAAATAAAATGCTTAAAAGGATGTTCAATTCTGCTTCTGTTGGGTCAGAATGAGGAATCCTCTCACTTCCGCAGCACAGGTAGTTATTACTCGTGTTATGTATGTGAAACATGCAAATTAGCGTTCAAAAGTTGGTGGTCAGGAAGATTTTTTTAATTTTTTTTTTTTTATGTTGAAAACTAGTGCTGCTTCCATGACACTTTTTTTTCAAGATTCTTTGATGAATAGAAAGTTCAAAAGAGCAGCATTTATTAGAAATAGAAATCTTTTGTGACATTATAAATGTCTTTACTGTCACTTTTGATCAGTGTAATGTGTCCTTGCATAAAAAAAAATAAAAAAAAATTGAATTTTTCAAACGGCAGTGTACTTATCCTTCTGTTGTTGGCAGAGTTGTTACTGTGTGTGTGTGTGTGTGTGTGTGTGTGTGTGTGTGTTCCTGGCAGAGCTTCAGTAATGCAGATCTTGTGGATGACGAGCCAGCTGGCGCGGAGCAGGACGGCTTATCTCCTCACTGGAAATGTTACGCCAAATACATCAGCCATCAGCAGATCCTGCTCACTTTCCTGCCAGCCACATTTACAGGTGCATCATCTGTCAATGCCACACCAATTAGAGCTCAATAGTCCTTTAGGTTTACACACATCATGAGACTGAAGTTATTTGAATGATTTTTATTAAGCCACTTACATTTTTGGCTGCAAATATGAAACATTCCCACAGTTAAACCAAGCAGTGTTTAACCAAACTAATATTGCAATCTGGAGAATGTTAGAAAACTGGGGGGGTCTTTAGTAGTTTATATTTACAATAAAAATGTTTCAGAAAAAAGTTACATTGATTATATTAAAAATTTATATTAGTAGTAATTTAAGTTTCTTAACATGAATATTAAGTATAGTGATCATTCAATCATTAATTTTTAATTTGTGTGTGTGTGCGTATAATTTTAGTTTTTTGGAATTTCAATTTACGCTTTTATTTTGACAGATGTGCAGCTTTTGATGTCTTCTGGGCTGGAAACTGAACCTCCAATCAACAGCATTCTCCTGGAAGAGGAGGAGACCTGTAGTCACGGCAACAGCCAATCACAGGCTGACTCCATCAGCAGTTCTGCCAATGGTCCACAGGTTGGAACAGGTCAACATGGAGAACACAGGAAGGGGTTCACAGTGGAACCAGAAGCAGCACTGGAGACATCTGCAGGACAGAGCAGAAACGCAAGTGATGCTGGTATGGGATTTTAAATTCTGACAAGTTTCCAGACTGGATTTGATGTGATAAAGTGGCAGAAATGACAGAACCCATAACCAAACCAGGGAGTTTAGTTGTGCTTCTCATCACGGTTATTATAGATAACATATAGTTAAGTTATAATATACTATATAAAAACTATATATGTAAGTTATAGTTATTTAGAGTTAAAAATTAAAAACTAAAACCATAAATAAACATTTTATTACTTAAAATAATATTATTAACCTTTACTTATCCAGGCAAGTCACTGAAGTTATAAATGTAAAAAATTAAATTTTTTATTTGATTTAATTTAAGTGAAAAAAGTCCAAAAAATATATAGTGCCTTGCACTCCCAAATCAATCGTAGGCAAGTTGGATGACAAAATATAAAATAAACTAATTCAAAATATTCATGAAAACTGTAATAGTATCTAAATGTTACAGCTGGTTAGGACCAAAAATGATCATGGGTGGGAGAGTTGTTTATATTCATAACTCTGTCTGATATCTTTCAGCTTCAGAGGAGAAGGATGGCGTTCAGTTTCTGGAGCCGCAGAAGCGAGACGGTCACATCACGTTTGGCCGACAGGCGTCTCAGCAGAGCAGTGCTGATGCTGCACGACCCCGCTGCCCAATCTACATCTACAACTGCTCACTGGACTCGCTCAAAGAGCAGCTGGTCCATCCGCGCTCAGGACGCCAGCCCAGAGACGTCTTCTTCAGGTACTCAGACACTCTCCCACATGCAGATGAAAGCTACGGTGTGTAGCTTGAAGGTCTCCGCTCATCAGCTCTGTTCTAAACCATAGAGAGCGGCCTACAGCATGCATAGACAGCTACAGTCTTAGGCAGCATCTAACTGAAGAAGGACCTTATAAGTGACAGTATTTTAGTATCATTGATATACTATTACAGTTTTTGTTAATATTTTGAATTTTATTTATTTAGAGTACTTAATTTTTTTCTGTTTTCTGTTTTTTTATTTTATTTAGTTTGTTTCCACTACACTTGTTTTAGTAATTTTGTGTTTGTCATTTTCATTCATTTTCTAGTCTTTTATTAGTATTTAATAATTTTTATTTATTAGTTTTACTAATAAATAAACACTCATACAGTGTATATTTTGAAAATATTTACATGTATTTACATGCATATATTTATATAATTCATATATACATTATGTAAACAAAAACTTTGGACAAAAACTATTTTGGATGTGATTAATCGTTTGACAGCACAAATTTTAATATTATTTATATTTCTGTTTCTACTTTAATTTTAGTTAAAGTTTTTGTAATTTTGTGTTCTTGTCAGTTTTATTTAAAAATGCCTACAGGGTTTTTATTAATTTTTATTTATTAGTTTTACTTTAGTTGTTTTAATGCTTCAAGTTGAACTAAATGAAAATGAGAAATGTTGATATATGATAACTGAAATTTTATTTTATTTCAAGTAACTGAAATGTGTTTTAAGGGTTTAGTTTTAATTAACTCTGATAACTCCGATTAAGTGACGGAATTGAAAAGCTCTCTTTTATTACCAATACATGGTCTGGATAAAAGCATTGATAACATGCTTGTGTCTAATAAAGTTGCCTAGGTAGGCGGCTCGCTGTGTTTTGGAACAGAGCTGTTGTGTTTGATCATTTCCAAGGACATCATGTGGTCGTCCTAATGTTGTACTGTCTGGTTTCTCTTTGGATGAGAATAGAGCTCAAGAGACAGACACCTGGGAGTTCAGTCAGCAGCCCAAATACAGGTAGCCCTGCTTACAGCTTCCTGCTGCCGCCCTACAGCGGGGCGGGAAGGGAGGGGAGGGGATGAGGGGTGTGAGGGGGCCGCTTTGGCCCCGTTACCTTAAGGATGGCCGTTCTTTCTTTCTCTTTCTATGGAGGGTTTTGCTGTTCTATGAAGGTGACAGTAATGAGGGGATGTTAGGCTACTGAAGACTTATAAGGATATGAGGGCTTAAAATAACAGAATGAAGTTTATCTCCATAAATGCATTACCATTCAAAGTTTGGGACTAGTCATTTTTTTTAAACAAATGAATAGCAAAGATGTTTTAAATTGATCAAAAGTGACTGTAAAGTATATAATGTTTTAAAAGATTTTTATTTCAAATAAATGCTGTTCTTTTACTTTCTATTCATGAAATAGTCCTGAAAAAATGTATAAAGCAGCAAAACTGTTTTCAACATTGATAATAATCAGAAATGTTTCTTGAGCAGTAAATCAGTATATTATTATGATTTCTGAAGATCATGTGACACTGAAGACTGGAGTAATGATGCTGAAAATACAGCTGCAGATCACAGAAATAAATTACATTTTAAAATACAGTATATTCACATAGAAAACTTTTATTTTAAATTGTAATAATATTTCACAATATTATTGATTTTTCTGTATTTTGATCAGATAAATTGCAGCCTTGGTGAGCAGAAGAGACTCCTTTCAGAAACATGAAAATATTTTACTGACCCCAAATATTTTCAGCATTAGTTTGTGTATTGTTGTTGAATGGGGTGCACAGTGATTTAGGATTTTTCTATATTATCTAATGTGTTAAGACCTCATATCCTGCTGAGGGTTGTTTTCTCTGCCTTCTGATGTTCAGTACCAGTCAAAAGTTTGGACAAAAAGTTTATGATGAATGTCTAGAGTCAGCAGAGCTGGAATCTATACAAAGAAGAAGGTCCACTACAAAGGTTTTATTTGAATTTGATTAATTTTACTGTATTTTTACTTTACTTTTTTTTTTGCATTCCCATGCCTACATATTTTATATTTCATTAATTTTAATGAAGCATGATGTGTCCAAACGTTTGACTGATAGTGTACATACTTAAATTAGGAGGTTCGCTGCCTGATTGTAGACATTTAGGACATCTCAAGACATTCAAAACGAGACTAAATGACTGTAATGTATAACTTATGTCATCTTATTCTTGATGTATTTGAGAGATTAGTATTTGTTCTCCGTCTTTGCTAATCAGGTATATTCTGCTGATAAACGTCTGTCTCGGTGGTAATGTCTGAGTACTCAGTGCTCATCTGAGCAACCCAAGTCTTTGGCTGCATATTATATTGGTGTCCTCAACGTCTTGATTTTTTCCTTCGCTTTCCCTTTAAATTTATTTTTCCTACTTTGTTGACCACAGAAATGGTAAACCTATAAGTCTTGGGTGTTGTTGCTTCATGGCTGTAAATCTGTTTTGCGTGCTTTTAAAGCTGGTTTGATATTTTCCCGTTCTCTTCAGCTGCAAAACACGACTAGTATTTGTATTTGATGATCCACTGGGCTGTAGATAAATGAAATCCTGTAATATAGTCAGTAAATACAGGCCCAAATTAATAAAATCTGAAAAATAGAAAGCATGCATTTGCTGCTTGTACAAATGTCAGACAGATATGGTTGTTGCATGTTGTCTCTCTGTTTTCTAACACTATTGCATTTTCATAAAGGTGTCTTTTTTCAGAAATTGCAAATAAATAGCTTTATTAATTATAAATATTTATTTAACAATGAGTGTTGTGTAAATTAGGTCTCAATCTTACTACACTAATATATATTTATAGGGCTGTAATTCATTTGAATTTAAATGCATCAGCTAAAATCAAAATGCTGATCTGATGACAAAGTTGAAATACGTCACAGAAAGAGCAGAGTTTTTCTCTATACTAGACATATGGATAAATGTTTGACTTTTGTCTCTTGGGTATTGCTTTTCCTGCTGCTTGCCTCGGCTATTTTAGGCTGCTGTCTGGTGTAGTGTTGTAGGAAGTGTCTGGCAGATTGTGGCCTGCTGTTATCTGGTGTGTGTGTGTTTGTGTGTGTGTGTCTCGCAGGTCAATCTCTCAGGAGCGCAGCAGTGCCTCATCCTGGACGGAGCTCATGACGCATCCTCACAAACACAAAGAACTGGCCAACTACTGCAGCCTGCTGCAGGAACACTACTACCAGAGCTATGTCAAAGGTCACACTCCAACATGTGCATATATATGCATAAAGCTTAAATAAATGAGCATAAAAATATTTAAGCACATTTATCTCCTGATTTCTCTTTAGTATAATGCAAAAAAAGAAAAAAGAAAACTGATTCTCATTATTGTGTCCAGACATTTTTTTTTTCCATTGAGTCCATACATTTTTAAATTACATTAATTTTATTATTAATTTATAATAAAAATATAAATAAGTAAAAAAAAATAAAAGTGCGTTTAAGCACATTTATGTCCTGAATTTTCATTAGAGTAATGCAAAAAAATAAATAAATAATGCATTTCATTCATATGAATTGGGGCAGAAAATGTGTTCATAAAAATATCACAATATAAAAATATGCAAAATGTTAATAGCAGATGATTTCATTGGTCTTGTGCCTGTGTTGATTGACAGGTGTTTATCGCAGTCTGCAGCAGTCGTACAACGTGAGCTCGCAGGACGTGCTGACGGCCATGGACTACTGCGAGGAGTCGCTGCAGGAGATCGACATCACTTCCTTCCTGCAGACGCTCTGCGGACACGTGCGTGTGTTTCGTGAGCGTCACGAGCTGCACGGCTGTGTCAACGCAAGCAAGTCCAGTAACACTCCCACCACCTTCATCATCGGAGAGAGAGAGGATGATGGAGCTGACAGAGCCACGCTGGTGTCTTCATCCAGGTACTGACCACAGAGCAGTGCATTGTGGGAATTAATGCTTTGTTTTCATTGTATTCAGATGTTATTGGCATTTTTCTCAAAGCATTGAGCTGGAGGACGTGAGTGAAGCCGATTCCAGAGGGAAAGTCTCTGCTCCCACATCCCCGCTGGACGAGCCGAAGTCTCCAAAAATCCCAGAATTCCCTCTGTCGCTCCTCCAGTCCCAGCAGAAATGTGAAGTGTATCCTGATTTACACAAAATCATACAGGTATAGCTGACACCTGGCATCAGGGATGTAGAAATGGCATGATATTACACATTCTGTTTGTTTTACAGGATAAATTCATGGAAATTGGTGCTCAATATTTCAAGACAGTCCTGTCCAATCCACATTATTTCTTTTACTGCCTTCCATCTTCCAAAAAAGAGGTGTGTTAACATTTTAGTATTCTGTTTTTTATTCAGTCATTTTAAATGTGCGTTTTAGCTGCATTAATAAGCTCCAGTGTTTGCTGATCTCTACTGCTGCATCTACAGCATCACAGCAACATCAGCTCAGTATGTTAAGAGTTTGACTGTGAGAAGGTAAAAAGATACAACATATTCTTATATTATATTTAATAAGGCATGAAAATTCATTGATACATTTAAATTATTTTATATTCAATAATTAAAATTATTTGTACAGATTTCAGCTCTGAAATCGCTGAGTTTTGGTCATTTATACATGCATTTAAAGGTGCAAAATGCACCAACTATTGTCCAAAGAGAAGCTTTAAGGTCTCACTGCGTTTTTCCAGCTAAATAAAAGCTCTATAGTTTATTATTATTATTATTATTGTTGTTGTTGTTGATTACTTATTTTTAATTCACAGTAAATAGTCATTTGTGCAATAGTAATATTTATTTATTGATTTATTGATTTTTTTTCTATCTTCGTCCTTATCTGATTTTGCCTGTTACTGAATTAACATCTTACTGACTTTTATATGACAATATGTACTAAAAGATATACATTCACAGAAGAGTTTGTTTTAATACATTGTGTTTTCATTTTAAAAATGCCTACATTACAAAAAAAAAAAAAGTTTAATTATAATCAATCCCTGCTCGAACTCTGGGTACCTAGTCAAACTACTGAGTGTCAAATCAGCGCTCATCTTTTTAACAGGGCTTTGTAAAGATGAATGGTTTATGGGAGTGTTTTCCTCTCCTCTCGTTCACCATCTGCAGGAGGATTCAGACAGAGAGGGAGAGCGGAGAGCCAGCGAGGACTGTGAGGTGTCTGAAGCTGAACTCGCCACAGAAGACGGTTAGACATCATTCATGCTATCTTCGAGTGCTGCGTCTTTAATATCTTCCATATCTGAGCGAGTTTTAATAAACTTCACATTTGTTTTATTTTGAAGACATTTAATGCCATTTGCAACATAAGTGCTTAACAGTAATATTTATCTCACTAAATAAATAGTTGTCATGCATAAAGAAAATAATAGTGTTTTAAGCATCTGTAGTTAATGGATTGTGAAAAGCTTGCTGTGATATTACTGATAAATAATATTTTTCCTTGCATGCACAGCCATGGTGCAATAAACATTTAACAGGGACTTTAATATGATCTGTTGATTTTTATGCTATTTGTAAAGTTTATGTGAACTTGTTAGTATACTTAAAGAATATGAAAACATGCATATCCGTATTTATCCTTTGCGTATGCACAGAGAACGTGTCGGGCTGCTGCATCGTGACGGAGAGTGACACGGATCTGGAGGTGGAGTATCAGGATTGTGGGAATGGCAGAGCGGAGGCTGGAGGACAGGGAGCAGGTGAAGGCGAGTCTCCGTCGGACTCTAACACGGTGAACCAGGACGACGATTCCTTCAGTATTCTGGATGGAGACTCTCTGCTGGAGGTGGAGGGACCGCAGCCAGAGATGCCACCTCTGTTTGTGCACCTCACCTGCTCCGTCAACATGAAGAGCTGCCATGGCTCCATGCCCACGCAAACACTGCCAACCTGTCTGGGTGAGACACTGAACACCGCTGAGGGTTCTGCCACTGACTAAAGCTGCTTTATAGTCTGTGCGCTTACACGCTTTTAACAGAATTATATTCTACACTTTTGTTGCATTTCGTTTTTTACTTAAATTACTCTTACGGCGTCAGTCAAGATTTATTGACCAAAAATGTATCATTTTGCTTCTCATGGCCATTTTTTTTATTATTTAAGGTTGTTTTTAACTGTACTGTATATTTGTGATTTCTAATTTCTTTGTGCAAATATAAATTACTATGAGTGTCAGTGAGCTTTATGTATTTAAATGAGCTTTCATTTAACATTTATAAATCATGTTAATATTACTAAATAATAATTTGTTAAATACTAAATGGGTAATTATTTAATATGTAAATGTAGGTGGTCTTATGTTAATTAGCTTATGTTTGTGACCTGGAGAAGTCATGAAGATTTTGGTTGTGAATGTAACGTAATCATTTAAAAATAAGATATTTAAAATGAATTCATTTCAAGGATTGGCTAAATATATATGAGAATATGGCACATCAAAATCCTGATCAACAGTGTTGTTATCGCTAACTAAAAGTAAAAATAAAACTTAATTGTTTTTCTAAAAATAAATCTAAAACTAAATTTCTTTAATTAATTGAAATTAAGCTGAAATGAAAATTAGATGAAAATGTTGATTTTAAAAGAAGAGACAGAAAAATGTTACATTGGCAACTTTTTGAAATAAAATTAAAGTACCGAAAAATACCAAAATCTCAACTGAAAAAAATAAAATAAAAGCTTAAATAGAAGAAGAAAAAAAACTAAAAATATAAATGTTAATTTAAAATATGAATAAATGATATAATATAACTAGCAGCTCAAGAAAAATGATGGAAATTCATTGATTAAAAGGGATGAAACCATATATATTGAGTTTTATCCCTCTGATTAGTACTAATCTGATTCATGTAAGTTCAATAATGTTAGAGAATATAAAAATGTTTTTTTGCAGGTGAAGTCATTTCCTGTCTTGAGAACGCTGAGAATCTTCAGTCGGTGGATCTGAACGAGTTGTCTGTCACTCTTGATATCTTCGTGCTCACGTTACCTCTGGAGATCGAGGTCATGACTCCTGACTTCCACCACAACAGGTCAGTGATTGTGAAGCATCCTAGGTTTAGGAAAGAATCTAGCAGCGTGGCTCCAGCTAGAGGGATGCTGAATGGTCTCTGTACATGTACTGTAGGTACACGTCTGAGAGCAGCGTGTCTCTGAACCGCTCCCCTGGACAGCCCTCATCCTATCGCTCTGACGAGGAGCTCATGGCTAATCTGCGTGGGGTCGGTGTGGACAGGTGAGCGTTCAGAGCTCAGCAGGCATCATCTGTTGCCAAATATCTTGAGTAATAACTTTTTATTTTGTCGTCTTCTGCAGTATGTCTGGAGATGCCCTGTCCAAACTTCCTATTCCGCACAAAATGGCTGTTTTAGCCACCATGGATGAGGTGAGAGTGAAAATTAAATGAAAATAAGCATTTTTTTCTTTAATAATCATAATATAATTTTAAATGAAGTAAAATTATTACAACGTTAAATAATAATAATAGTCATCTTCAATTATTGGAAAGACTTTACAATAAGTCCCATTAGTAATGCATTGCTAACGTTAACTAACAGTGAGAAATACATTTGTTGTAGTATTTATTAATGTTTGTTAAAATTAGTTAATAAAAATACAACTATTTATTGTTAGTTCGTGTTAACTCAATTCCATAAAATAATATTTCCAGATTCAACTTTTAATTTTAACAATGCATTGGTAAATGTTGCAATTAGCAATGATTAATTAATGCTTGTAATGAAGTATAGAGTTACATTGTTAATTCATAAATAATGAATTAACTAAATGATGAATAATGTAGTTAATGGTAACATAAGGAACCTTATTGTAAGGTGTTACCCAATTATTTACCATTGATCCAGTAATGAAAGCACAGTATATGAAATATGCATGAAATTTGAGACTGTTTATTATTGCAAAAGGAGGATCTCTCTAAGATATTGTTTTTGTCTCTGATGAGTGTTATTTTAGTATCATTAATAATCTAATAGTTTTCATTAATATTTCAAATTATTATTTTTTTTTTACATTTTCCACTTTCAGTTTAAATTTTGATAGTCATTTTGTTCTGTTTTTGTCATTTTATTATTAGTGTTTTTTTATATATGTCTAGAAATTGTGTAGAAATGTTTTAGTTGTTTTTGTACTAAAACGTAGATATGTTACATGTTTTATATACCAGATACAGTATGTATACACATTATTACATGTCTTTTACTTATGATTTGTTTATGGTTTTAGTTTAGTTTTTATTATAATATATGTGACCCTGGACAACAAAACCAGTCAGTGTGTCAATTAGTGTATACATCCTCTGAAAGCTGAATAAATAATATTTCCATAGATGTATGGTTTGTTAGGATCGGACAATATTTGGCCGAAAATATTGTCCGATCCTAACTATTTGAAAATCTGGAATCTGAGGGAGCAAAAAAAATCTAATTATTGAGAAAATCGCCTTTAAAGTTGTCCAAATGCAGTTCTTAGCAATGCATATTACTAATCAAAAGTTTTGATATATTTACAGTTGGAAATTTACAAAATATCTTTATGGAACATGATCTTTACTTAATGTCCTAATGATTTTTGGCATAAAAGAAAAATTAATAATTTTGACCCTTAGAATGTATTTTTGGCTATTGCTACAAATACACCCCAGCGACTTAAGACTGGTTTTGTGCTCCAGGGTCACATGTATAATGTATACTATAGAATATAATAACCCTGTCTGTGACCTGTTTCAGATCCGTTGGCTGTTGGAGGATGAGATAGTCTCCGCTTTACGGCACTCGTCTGTTATCAGCTCCTCCACGCTGCAGAAAGTGTTGGAGCACGTGTGTCGCTCCAGCGGCCGCCCGCAGTGCCACTGTGAGGTCGTTCCCCTGCAGTTCGTATTTGGTCCCGAGCAGTCACTGGAAAAGTTTCAAGAGGTTTGAACTCATGTGATGACCTCTATTATTGGTGATAAGACTCCCCAGGAAAGGTCAGGAACGAGATTATGTTCTGCGCCGCTGTTTAATAACACGTACCTGCTTCCTCGCTGCAGGAGTTCAAGAGGTTATCGCTCCCTGGTTACCTGCTGAACGCCAAGCAGCACAACTTCCACTACGTCTCACTGAGTCGCCAGCAGTCTCACAGGCTTCAGGCCGCGACACAGCTGTCTAACATCGCTGCTCAGTACTCGACGGATGCAGGAACGGCGTCTCGGCAGACCAGCCTGTGTCCCGAGGTGGAGGACGGAGCCAGAGCATCAGCAAACATCTGCACGTCAGACAGAGAAGCAGAGTCCAAGAGAAAAGAGACCAACACTGAGGTAATTATCAACAATCTTTGAAACCACACCTGAAGAAATGCATTGCATTTGTTTAATGATGAAGTTCTCACATTAACTTTTAAATAAAGTGTGGTTTAAGTAATGTATGTAACAAATACATTTTTAAACTCCAATTTAACAAAGTTGACTTGCTGTCTATTGCCACATGGGCAGCTGTCTTATAAATCAACATACTGTCTGAAATGGAAAGTAAAAATTAACAAATGGCCTGCATATACAGTATAGCGCTCCTCACATGAGACTTAACTCTACTATACATTTAACTTTTTAAGCTAACAATGCAATGATTTAATAAAGCATAATACATAGCACACACAAAAATTAGTTGTATATCAGATAAAAAGGAATCAATATTTTAGCTATTGAATAAATATATTTGTAATTAATTTGAAACATTTTTCAAACTTTAACTACAGTCTCAAACAGGATTTTTCACATTGCGGTGCATTTTGAGGTTGCATTTTTCAACAAAGCCTACAATGTCACAAGTTCAGTATGATTTTCAATATGAAAGAAAATTAACGTTTAATTTGATTTCATTTTAAGAATTAGTTTTATTCAGCAAGGATGCATAAAAAAAATCTGACAAATTTTTTTTTACATTTATTTCAAAGACATTTATAATGTTACAAAAGATTTTTTATCTTAAATAAATGCTGTTTCTATTCATTAAAGAATCCTGAAAAATAAAATGTATCACGGATTCCACAAAAATATTGTGCAGCACAACTGTTTTCAACATTGATTATAATCAGAAATGTTTCCTGAGCAGTAAATCAGTATATTAGAATGATTTCTGAAGATCATGTGACACTGAAGACTGCAGTAATGATGCTGGAAATACAGCTGCGCATCAGAGGAATAAATGACATTTTACAATACATTTACATAGAAAACAGTCATTTTAATGGTATTTCACAATATTACTGTTTTTACTGTATTTTTAATCAAATAAATGCAGCTTTAAAGAGACCATAAAAAAAAACTGACCCAAAACTTATGAACTTAAATGACCTAATTTATGATGGAAATGAAAATAAATACATAAACGGGCATGAAATGTTTGCATTCAAATGTGAGATTTTAAGTGAAATTATTTTATGTGAGAAGAAAAAGAGTGTAGAGTGAAACTAGCATCAAATCAGTGGCTGAAGATAAAGTTATACAAGTTATAAAGTTATGTCTGATCTCAGAATGCAGTGATTGACCGATTGTAATCAAATCTCCCAATGAGCCGTGGTATAATAATGTCTTTTAGTTGTCCTCCTCTTCATCTGGAATATGATTCCTCTGTTTTTTCCCCGCAGCTGGTGGAGTGTGGAGAAGTGCAGAGGGCTGATGAGGAAACGCGGCCTGCAGCAGCTGATTCAGCCAGCGAGTCTCCCTCCGAGACCTCTGACCCCGGGCAGCTCAAACAGGCCGACGCGGATGAGACCCGACCTCACCTGCAGGCGGGCAGCAACGGCACAGAGCGCTCGTCTGATCACACGTCACCTCCCAAAACCCCCTCCGCCGCCAGCCTGGCCGAGTCTGTGCAGTCCACCACACACAGTGAGTGTCACGAGAAACCCGCGTCATCCAACTTTACTGAGATCCTGCTGGTGAAGTTACATTTACATTGTCATTTAGCAAACGCTTTTATCCAAATGACTTACAAATGAGGAGAACAATCAGAGCAACAAGAGAGCAACAGTATACAAGTGCTGTGACAAATCTTTAACAAAGTACACATTGCTTTTTTTTTTTTTTTATAAATAAATTAGACTAAAACGAATAGAATAGAATAGGTTTGTTGCTTGTTCAGGAGTTTAGGACAACTGTTGATAACTGTTTTATTTCCTGTTTGGGCTTGTGTATATGCTTTATTTATTTTTTCCAAGGCATTGTTAGATGCCAGTGTTTCCTGTGTCATATCTGTGTAAAGATTAAATCTGTATTTTACCTCGGAACAATCTCCAAGTAGAAAGAGGTGCTATAGATTTTGTGGTGGCTGTGCTTTCAAATTAAATGATTATAATCTTAATTCAAGTGATGAAAGATTTTGAAACTCTGACAGTAATCAATGTTGAGGACTACTGTAAGGTTAACCCTGCCTGATTTAAATGTTTGAAAATGATTAACAGTTTAGAAAAATGTAGGAAAAATATTGAAAAGTAATAAAATGCACTACTTTAATAATTTAAATAGTTACACTGCTTATTACATTTTAACTTGTAATCTGTAACCTATTACATTTACAAAGTAACCGTCCCAACACTCTAATTAGGTGAAAAGTTGCCAAAAAAAGCCTGCATACTATGAGGATGAAAAAGACAACAAAGAAGCATTTCAATGCCAATTACAATGCCATGTCCAAGAGTCATCATCATTATTATTATTTTATTATTTAGTCATTTAGCAGACACTTTTATCCAAAGCGACTTACAAATGAGGACAACAGAAGAAATCAATTGTAGTATTAAAACAACTAAAACAGATCCAAAACTAAAACTTTATAAATACTATACACATTTTAAAAATAAATAAATAAAATAAAAATGACCAATGCATACAAAAAAGTCAAAACTTAACAATTAAATGAAAAAAATAAAGCTAAAAACAATTCAAAATATTAAAGAACAAAAGGTTTTATATATATATATATATATATATATATATATATATATATATATATATATATATATATATATATATATATATATATATATATATATAATTCAAATGAAATAAAATACCTATAAAAACTTAATAAAATACCTATACAGACATAATAAATTCAGACATAAATTAACTAAAATTTAAATAAATAACAAATACAAATCAAATGACAGTAGTTTATCAATAATCCTTAAAAATAACACTGCCAAACACGCATGCTAAAACAACTTACTTACACACAGTAAGAAATGGTTATAAAAACTGAAACAGAAGTGAAACCAGTAGTAGAAAAGAGGAGAAATGAAAAGCGATACTTATATCCTTCCCAGCCCGGTAGAGTCGATGGTTTTTACACTCTTTGGTCTTTACACGAGGAGGACTTCACACGACGGCTGCCGCAGTAAACTAAGCTTTTTTATACCCGTCTAACAAAATACTAATTAAATTTAGCTGGACACACTTTCCTTATTTTTTCACAACAAATGGCCAAGCAAGCGCAGACACCGATAAGATCTGCGAGACAGAACGAGACCAAGCGCGATATCAGCACGTCTCCACACATCATAAAGGAATAGTTTAACCAGAAATGAAAATTGACTGAAAATGTCCTCTCCCTCAGGCCATTCAAGATGTAGACGAGTTTGTTTGTTCATCAGAACAGATTTGGAGAAATGTAACATTCCATCACTTGCACAGCAGTGAATGGGTGCCGTCAGAATGAGAGTCAAAGCAGCTGATAAAACATCACAATAATCCACACTACTCTAGTCCATCAGTTAACATCTTGTGAAGCTAAAAGCTGCGTGTTTGTAAGAAACAAATCCATCATTATGGTGTTTTTAAGTTCAAACCATTGTTTGAGTCCTTAATAACGCTTCATCCAATGAAAAAGTGGTCTGGTCTGAATCAGGAATGAAATCTGCACAGATCAAACACTGTTTACAGATCGTAACATGTGGGTGGATTTCGATGTGAGAGACGACGGGATGAACTGGAGGAAGCATTATTATGGATTTTGGTCTGAAGTTAAAAAAGTCTTAATGATGGATTTGTTTCTTTTTGGCTTCACAAGACATTAATTGATGGACTGGAGTGGTGTGGATTATTGTGATGTTTTTATCAGCTGCTTTGGACTCTCATTCTGACGGCACCCATTCACTGCAGAGGATCCACTGCTGTGTAAGTGATGCAATGCTGCATTTCTCCAAATCTGTTCTGATGAACAAACAAACTCATCTACATCTTGGATGACCTGAAGGTGAGGACATTTTCAGCAGATTTGTTTTGGGGGGGTGAACCATTCCTTTAAAATGTAGATCGATAACATTTTCAAAAAAAAAAAAAAGATTTTGGATCATGCGATCTTTTCTTTTGTTGGGGAATAACAGTTAAAACCCAAGGACCAGGTATGATGAAAAGACCAGGAGTCAGAGATGCGATTAATTAAAGAAAAATTTACTGAAGAAAATAGTTTGCAGTTTCATCAGCAGAAGTCAGCTTCAACACTCTCGATGGAGTTCGTAGGCCGCTCTGCTTACAATTAAAAATCCTCAACAATTATACCCTAACAGAGGTTGCTAATTGCATCAATGCATAAATCAGCAAAATTCTAATTGGTTCTAAAACCTAGATAAACCTAGACAATCTCCTCATATGGACCCAAGCTTGAAGCATATCTTCTGACGACTATTTTAGTGACCAGTGATCAGAGGTCCGACGCAATACATCTCTCCAAAGACGTATATCTGATATGCTGGACATTGGCAGTGGAGCGTTTGGCCAGGGACTGTCTGAGCTTCTCCCTGTACAGACAGATACTAACACACATACGCAAAGAAACACTTATCTTACTTCAAGGTTGCCTCAGCCCTAAACCTTATCAGGCATGGTTACTCACACAATGAGAGCAGCTTCTTAGAGAGTAGAAAGGCAAACTAACGCCATATTCAACTTATTCTCTAACATGCATAAATGTAACTTTGAATAATAATTATTCAAGAAATATTATAATTAATATTATTATGAAGGCCATCTGCGATCCACTCCTTCACTTTTACCTGTTTGGATTATTGTGGCTTACACATCGACTTTTTGGATGTTTTCTGGTGCAGTGATTTTGTTTGTTTGTTAGACTTTAATAATAAAGTTTATACTATTTATTCTAAGCGGCTTTGCTTCCGGTTTCTTTCAGGCAGTGGGAAACTGCGGCCCAGTCGAGTTCAGAGCGTCGTTTCCAGTCAGGGCAGCCTGGACTCAGACATGCTGGGTGAGGTTTCACACAACACACAGCATGCTAAAACTCACATTTACATCACAGTCATCATTCCTCATGGTCCCGCTGCTCTCTGCTGTGTGTGGTTCAGGTTATGATGGCGACAGCAGTGATTCTGAGTGTGACGGACCCACTATGAACGAGCAGGAGAGACAGACGCCGCTCATGCCTGATTTCTGGCTCATCATCAGGATTCATCAGGACAGAGTGGAGGTTTTCTCTCACACCAGGTACTGCTGCAAAGACCCGCTCAGGTTATAAAATTCACATTCAGCAAGATTGTGTTGTTCTTGCCAAATGCAAGAAATGTATTGATTATTTGATATCATTATCTACTTATTAATTTAATTATTTATTTGATAAAATATTGCTTTATAAATAATTATTTTATAAACGATACTTTAATTTTTTTTAACAATATATAATACACACACACACACACACACACACACACACACACACACACACATATATATATATATATATATATATATATATATAATTAAAAATTATTTATTATAAAATGCAAAATGGTCAAAACTATTTGTTTTACTTAATATTCAAATAATCAATTATTTAATGTTATTTTAAAATTATTCATTTAATTTAAATGACATTTTATTACTGAATTATTATAATTGTATTTTAAAATATGCATATATAAATAAAACAATTATATTTTACAGCATTTATTGTTGATTTCAAAGCTGTTACCAAAATTACTATGAGAAAAAAAATGATCAGACAATATAAAAAAGCTGTAATTTATGGAAAGAGTTTAGTTACCTATTCATGGAAATATGCCTCATGTTTTTGTTGCCCTTGTAAGTTTTATGCCTATAAATGAGTTTTTGTGTTCAGTTCTAAATGCATGAAGCATGCAAATGAGCAGCTTGTCTGTTTGTAGTGCTGAAATTGCCAACGCTTTTCCCCAGACATGCAAACAAAACAAGAGTTTTTCATTTTCCAGCTGAGAATGTTAAAACAATTTGTAGTGTTGTGAATCTTGAGCATTGTGTTGGCAGGAGTTTTAACAGAGAGAAAGAGGAGGAAGAGGAGGAGATCCCAGAGTACCTGCGTCTTCATCAGCTGGTGGTGAGGAGGATTGGAGAAATGTGCCGAATAGTTAACCAGGTAAATAACAGCCTTTTCACTGTCAGTATTAAGTCTGGTCCACTTTGCAGCTTATTCTGGTCAGAAAGACCCACCATCGCCTCAGATCCTTAACCGCTGCTTTCCACTTTTATACCGTTTAACCTCCCTTGACTTTCTCCACAGCGCCTCCTACTGCAGGACCTGCATGACAGTCGTGTGTGCCACTCTCTCTTAGTGGCTGAGAGCGAGGAGGACATCTGGAAGCACGAGTCGCTCTACCGGCCCAGGATGACCAACTCTGACGGTACAGTGATTAATGCCACCGCCGAATGACTGACACTCACTCTTTCTACATGCAGCAGCCATATGCATGCAAGAGCAGGGGTCACAACCTCTTTGACAGGAAGAGATTTTCTTTTAATCACTTATAGTCATGTTTTTCATTTTTAAAAATAGCTAGGCCTACATTTTTCCAGATTTCCTCATCTATAAAAAGCTTACTTATGGATCCAAACGTTCCAGCTCTATCTGCTTTGCTTTTACATTTTCTTTTAATTTCATCACACATTTGGAGTCTTTTATGCCATATGAGATGGGAGAGTAGCCCATACGGATTATTACTGAATAAAACTGATGCTGGTTAAAAAAGGTAAAAAAAAAACAAAAATAGTTGGATGTAACTATTTCTAAAGACAAATGCATGAAATATTAATCTCTTTCACTCTTATTGATCCAGATCCATGCACATGCCAGAGTCAGTTATCTAATTAAGCTTGTATTTACGTATGTATGTATGCATTTAGTTATTTATTTAGTTATATATTTTCTTCCTCTGATAAAATTGTGTTTTGCAAGTTTTAAAATGCAGTTAAAAAAAAGCAAATTGTGGTTATGCATCAATATGACTATAAAATTCTTAAAAATATTATTATTATTATTATTATGAAATAATATTATTTTATTTTACTGTAAAATAAAAATATATATTTAAAATATTAGTAAAATAATTTATTTGACATTACAACAGTGAATGTTGCCTTAAAAGGTTGATGTTTCAATGTTTGAAAATAAGGAAATAAATTTTTTTACTACATATCTCAAAACTCTGAGGACATTAGTGCGGTAATTCACGCTAAACAGCAGTGCAAAAATAAATAGATATTTTTCCAGTACAAAAATATAAACATTCTTATCAAAAATCAAATTTAAGTGAGTTTTTGCTTAAAACAAAAAAATAAATATCTGCCAGTTGGATCTTTAAATAAATATCAGTTGGATTTTTCTGATCCCATTAGCTATTTTTTTTTTTTCTTGTTTTAAGCATTAAAATTTTAATTTTGACACAGAAAACAAGCTTTAGTATCTTATGTTAACTGATTATATCTTGCTTTAAGAATGTTTAAATATTTGTACTGGAAAACAAGATGAAAATACGAAGTAAAAAAGTAACACTTGCAGTATTTGTAATTAAATTGCAGCACCTGTGATAACGGCACAAAGCCATATCTTGATTTCAGTTTTATTTGAATGAATTGTGCAGCCCTGTGCTCAGCCAGACCCACACCGTGCGGATGGCTGCGTTTAAATGAAAGCTGATATTGTTGCACTCTTGATATGCAGTACAGATTTAATAAAGCCTGATGAATCTGCACTAATGCAAACAAACACAGACTCTCACTCAAAAACCCATCGGGAAGGTCAATTCAAGGGTGGTGATTATGAGACAGCAGTATGAGTCTGAGCACTCGCCTCATTGACCACAATTTTATAACTGCTGTTTAGCGTGAATTACCGCACTAATGTCCTCATCGTTCTGCCTCAGACTGTGCAAATGAATTGGATCCGGTCGACCACCGAGATGAACGCTCAAATGCTTAATTTGTATCGTACAACTTGAGGTGCTCTGTGGGCCTGTTGAGTTCAACTAATCCTGCTAATCTCCCTTTTGTTATGAAATTGCTAAAATGAAACTCTCATCCCCATAATTATACCTTTTTTCCACCCAGACTACAATGCAGACGAGAGCTATCAGCCACGGGACTACCTTGCCGCCACCATGCAGTTCATCCCGGGTTACTTCGCCTGTGATGTGGTCTGGAGCACCGTTATTTACATTCACCCGCGCCTCAAGATGGGGCCCAACATGGGCGTGTCCCGGGGTGAGTGACACCACAGCGGACCAATCAGGTGGCTCCTCATGGAAACATGCTTTTACTTTGAAAAACTGGTAAGCTTGTATCCAAAGATGATTTGTTTTCTCTGATTCTTTCAGCTATCCAGGCTCTGCGCTCCGTTCTTAACGCTTTCTGTGTGGTAAACCGCAAAAACATGTTTGTTTATCAGGAGCGCACCACCAAATCTGTGTTCTACCTCCGGTGAGTCACAACATCTGCATTTCTTCATATTATTGACCAATTTGATCTTTTCAGTGAATGATGCTGGTATCTGATGATGCAGTAAATGAGAGCATGTTGATTCCAACACCAAGGTCAGGGGTTCAATTCCCAGGGAGTGCATGAACTGATGACGAGTTTACCTTGAATAGAAAGTAAACCGCTTTGGATAAAAACCTTTTCCATGTCTTTTTAATTGTCTTTACACAGGCACATTATATTAGTAGGTCACTCAGAAATAATCAAAAGTAGAAAATGTTCTGCCACTATATCATCGCTTTAATTTCTCCATCTGTGGCTTCTTTCCTCCAGTCTCGCTAGAATGTATTTTAATTCTTTTCATGTTCTTGACCTCCTCGTTCCTTCTGTCCATCTCCACAGACTCTCCGAGACGTCTCAGACAGGGAAGTACAGTGATTTGGATGGAAACGTACACGTGTCGCGCTCTGTGGGTCTGGCCCGCAGCCAGGAGCCGCTGGGCTCTGAGGACCTCATGGTAACATTCACATACTGTCACTTCTCATTACGCTTTAGGAAACCAGGGCCCTCAGGAGTCATTAGGGCTCAGATCGCCTTCCAGAGTGACTGATTTACCTGCCGAGTGCAAAGCACTGACTTGTCCTTGTGTTTACACCATTTATGAGCCTCATCCTGACGGGACAAGTTATAGAAATGTGAGCAATTATGTGTTTATAGCCTGAAAAACAGGCGTAGAATGTGCTCCTGTGAGCCCGATGTGATGTGTGTTATGTTGTATGTAAGTGTTTGATGACGTGTGTCATGTTCACAGGCATCACGCTCGTCTCTGGAAGGCTCAAGGCCGGTTGGACTGGTGGACAAACACATTTTGCTGCAGGTGCATGGCGTAGGGACCGCAGGTGAGAGAGAGAGATGGATAAATGTTTCTCCCAGTCCCATGACGAAACAAAAGATGAATGAAGTGTGTTGATTTCTGTGAGGGATGTTACACCACTACACCAGCCACACTTACTGAAAGCAAAACCGATAAGGTACCATTTAGTTCAGACCAATTCTGGCATTTGTAAACCGCTGAATAGAGCGCAACTCAATATAATAGCGCGCAGAGATCTTAAAGGAGACACATTATGCCCCTTTTTACATTATCTAATATAAGTCTCTGGTGTCCCCAGAATGTGTCTGTGAAGTTTCAGCTCAAAGTACCCCCCAGATTATTTTTTTATATCATTTTGAAAATGCCTCTTTTGAGTGGAAGCAAAAACACTCTGATTTTCGCGCCTGTTTCTTTAAATCCAAATGAGCTGCTGCTCCCACCCCCTTCCAGAATCATTTCAGCTCCTTATTTCAGCTGTTATTAAACAAAAACAAGGAAGCCCAGCCTAGCATTACTTTCATTAAAAAGTAACCAAGTAATGCAATTAGTGACTTTTTTATGGAGTAACGCAATTGTTATAATGCATTCCTTTTAAAAATACTTTCCTCAACACTATACAGTATATATTTGTTTATAGATTTCTTTATGTATATACAGTAAATTCAGCTGTGCGCCCAAAGTTTTGTCTGGAGGTGTATGCTGAGCATACAGCAGGTGTTTAGATAAACAATGAAATTGCATTTATTTCACAAAAAAAAAAAAAAGTAAGTAAATAAATAACAGCATTGATTTTCAGCAGAGTCAAGCTCTCAGGACTCTCCAGCATCACCTGCAGTATCATCAGCAGCTGACAGGAGGCGCTGTTGCTCTGCATTCATCCTGCTGTTATCAGGCCCTTGAGTCATTTATTTTCCTGTAAATGTGTTACTGAAATCCCAAAGTGTAGCCAGGGAAATCTTTTCCAGTTTCATCAGTTTGTTTTTAAATGCATATTTATAATTGGCTGGGATGTTTCTGGGTTTAGCTATCAGCTCTGAGGGATTTCAGCACCTGCTCGGGAGACTTCATTTATAAAGCTAAAGTCAATATGAAACTTTCAATCTGTGCACTATTGTACTTCCATATTGTGTCATATTTTTAAGTGAGATATGATGCTCTGTGATGGGCAGGTCCAGAGATCTCTGATGAATTGGTGAAGGTTTTGAGGAAGCGTCTGGACGAGGCCACGCTGGACATTATTACAGTCATGCTGGTCAGGAACTGCAAACTGACGCCTGCAGATGTGGAGGTGATTTCTTGCTCTTCTTTGACCATCTTTTGTCTGTGACAGACTTGTTCTTTCACCGCAGGTGAAGTACATTAAGCAGATGAATTTATATTTGCTCAGCCTATGCAGAGACAGACATTTGTGGAAAGAATTGACATAAAAGTATCATAAAATACAACTCGTGCTGTATTTCAAGTCTTCTGAAGCTGTGTGAAATCTTTTTCTGATATTTAAATACTTTGAATCAAAGCTTGTAATGTTGTGATTCATCTCAGAGCGAGTTGGTTTAGAAGTCTTTATTGAAGATTTTTTAGAAATATCACTGAAATACATCCAGAACCAAAGCATCTGAAGGTTTGGTTTCTGTTTTTCTCATTTTTCTTCTGTGGGCGTGTCGTCTGAGATTAATTAATGGTTGGATAATAGACTGTGGAGATGATTTTGGTTATTACACATCGTTTTGTCCTCTACATCTCAGTTCATTCAGCCTCCTGGCTCTCCGGCGACGGAGGTGATGGAGTTCTGTCTGCCGCAGTACTGTGTGCCGTGGATCCAGGCGGTGGCTCACTACCTCCGTCAGAACCTCCTCATCTTCCTCCATATCCCTAAATACACTGACAGCATCATGAAGCATCACTTTAAGGTACCGGTCGTCTGATCCACTGAGACAGACAGATGGACCACATTCCCTGTGCTTTTTGTTCATAGAGATGGTCGCATGTTTAAATCAGAGAAGCTCTGTTGTAGGTTCATAAGAAAAATCGATACAAATTTTGAAAATTATGGTTTAAACAAAAATAGAGTTGCAAAATACAACTGCAAATTCACACCAAAACATCTAAATGTGATTTCTTTTAAGACTTAAGACAAATATTGCACAGGTGTAAAGTAGACTAAGTTATAATGAAAAAAAAGAAAATTAAGTGAAAAATATTTTTGTTTTAATCACCTTCCCAAATCATTTTAAAATGGTATGATGAAATCCATTGCCCAAAAATATTGGTGATCACGTAAATATTCAGAAAATGAAACAAATTGGTTTGCAATAATCCATTTATATTTCCATGTGAGTGCGAAGCACCACAGATAAAGCGTGACCGCAGTGAGGCTCTGCAAATGCGTTTATACTTTCATGCTTTATGAGTGAGGTTCAGTTTAACGGGTCACTGAGAGTTCATTTAGAGAGCTCCCATTATGCACTACTGCGCCAGGAGGAAAGACAATAACACACACTTCATTGCATGTCTATAGTCACTTAAATGTCCCCTTTTTTGGAAGCCAGTATGTAATTAGAATTTAAAGTGCACAATATTCATGGTGGTTTCTTGAATAATAGCAAACAGGTGATTTATAATCACAATTTGTCTGTATTTAGACTTTTGGAAACTGGCATATATCCACATACAAATTTTTTTTTTCCCAGTGTCATCTTTATCAGACTAGTAACAATGAAAAATCTATATATTGTGAATTCCTACTTAAAATTAGAGTTATTATGAAGATATGAAATAAATAAATAAATACTTTTTAAAATGATAATTTTCCATAAATCCATTTTCTTTGTTTCTCACTCTTGTTAGCATTACTTCCATTTGAGCAGCGAGCTGCCCGATCATGACATCTACCTGTACAATAAACCTGGAGGCCAGGGCACAGGAGGCAAAGGTAAAGAGACTTCTATTCTCCTAACTCAGCAGGAAAACATCATCCTCATCTCTTGTTTTCTGAGGTTTGATTTGCATCTCACTGGGACTCATTTACGGGCTTCTAAATCTCACTCCCGAGCTCCTGAATTATACACACTTTGCTTGTTTACTTTGCAGAAATTATTTAGTGAGTTTTATTTATTTCTTCAGTCAGTATGCTGGTCGTTTCTCTCCATCTTGCTAGATTTTGCTGACTATTCAGTGACGTATTGTTTTACACCGATTAAAAAGCGGCGCACAGTCTGTCTGATTTCACATGACCCGAACACACATCTACTGTTACACATTTATGGTCTTATTCATAGTTTTATTTATTTATGTTTTTAAGTAATTGTTGCTGGATCTAATAGATAGTTATAAGTGTTAGTATAGGTACTAAGGGCTATTAAAGGGATAGTTCACCCAAAAATTACAATTTGTTGTTTATCTGCTTACCCCCAGGGCATCCCAAGATGTAGGTGACTTTGTTTCTTCAGTAAAACACAAACGAAGATTTTTAACTATAACCGTTGCAGTCTGTCAGTCATATAATGGCAGTCAATTGGACCCAAGAGAGACAAAAAAACATACACAGACAAAACCAAATTAAACCCTGCGGCTCGTGACGATACATTGAGGTCTTAAGACACGAAACAATCTGTCTGTGCAAGAAACTGAACAGTATTTATATAATTTTTTTTATCTCTGATCCACCACAATGTCCAACTGTCCTGAGCACGTTCACAACATCTGGCGCGTGACGTGTCAACATGCTCTGGCATAGTAGTACGCATGCACGGAAGCGATCTGTCGTGCGTATACATCACTTATTGTTTAGATCGCTTCTGCATTTATTTAGTTTCCTGAGGGACACTGTTATAGCAAATAGGATATAGAATACAGTTTTAGAAATCATTATTATGAAAGGGGTCATATTATGCGATTTCAAGTTTTCTCTTTGGAGTGTTACAAGCTGTTCATGCATAGATAAGATCCCTAAAGTTGCAAAGACTAAAGTCTCAAACCCAAAGAGATATTCTTTATAAAAGTTAAGACTCTGCCACTCCCTCCTAAAATGGCTCATTCAAACACACCCCCACATGTCTACGTCACAATGTGTAAATATTTGCATAATACCGCCCAAATGTATACGCAAAGAAAGAGGGCGTGATTTTTATTCTCGCTGTAGTATTGTTGCTGCCGCTGGCGCCATGTCCTGGAGACACTGTGTTTCGTTGTGAAAGCGAAAGTACATTGGGCTTCCAAAAGAGGACACAACTAGAAATCAGTGGTTAAGTTGTATTTACAACACTGTTCTAGAACAGTTCAACCCAAATATTAGAGTGTGTGCAGCTCATTTTAAGGTGGACTATTTCCTGAACCTGGTAGAGTAGCCTACAATGATAGCTGCACACGAAGGCTGTTTCTATAAAGTGGGGCAATTCCAACTTTGCAAGGACAGTCTGGCGCTTCTGAATCACAGCCTGTAAGTATGTTTTCTTATTTAAAGAATTTGGCACTGACGATTCAAACATAAGTTTTGAGCAGTTTAGAGTAACGCTTGTTGTTTGTCGTTTCTCCGTTCACAAATGCAGACGTGGTAATGTTACGCGACGCGATGCAATGCAACACATAAAAAGACAATATAAGTCATTATAATCAGTAATTATGTCCCCACTGGATGCAACAAATGCCTCGTTTATAATGAGTTATATTGTTTTTGTTTCGTTGCGCCGGGACACGGCATCATAATACGTTAAGTAACATTTCCGTCACACGCTTGAGGTATTCGGCCAATCGGAGCACACCTCGCTTCTCCGAATGATGAGCTTTGTAAAAATCATTTAACATCATTTTACATCAACTTTGATAACTGCCTTAATCTTTTAAACAACTGAAAAGATCGGCATTTCATGAAAATCACCCATCAAGGTCCCGAATCTATATCATTATATGAGAATCAAATAATGACTCAAGATCACTCATTTAACAGTTCATCTATTGCCAAAATTATGAAAAAAAGAACGGTCAAGAATAGAAAATTATTGAAAATATTCAAATCAGAATTGTCATCAGAGTCTGAAGTTTGTGCATAAAATAAAATGTCTGTCAAAATGTCATGTACAACAACCTGGTGTTTTTCAATTGATTTGGCATCTATTCGTTTTAACATGCAGTGTGAAGTATTCCACTCAGTTCCCTGATTGGTTTCAGCGAATGAAGAACTAATTTATACTTACTTTTGTTATGTATTGTATGTATTAGGTAAGTTATCATCTCTGACAGACAGCACGGTGAAGCTGCTCAGGCCGGTGTTTTCTGCTGCTTCTTAGAAAGTGATGATATAGACAAAACATCAAGTAGTGTGGGTTATTCAGGAATTGCATGTACTCCCTGGTCCTCTACTGGCTTCTCGTAAATACTCCTGTATATTGTGCATATTATTTTTTGACAGACATCAAGGTTGTGATATATAAGTTATGTAGATTTGAAAACAGATGGATAGTAAGGTAATAATAATTTATTTATTTTAGCCGGCAAGCAGTCAGTGAAGTGATTGATGCTCATTGAGTGTGTTATGGCGATGTTTTTAGTTCTAATATTTCAATCGACAGCCAGTATAAGTTTTTGACGGACTTGATATCGAGCATACTATGTTTGAGTTGGGTAATTATAAAACGTGCTGGAGACGTTCTAAATGCTTTTTGGAAAGTTCATTATACTTATTTCATGCAATGAAGTTTATTTTGTGGATGTTATTCATAGACTGACACATGCTTTGTCAAAATGTTACATTCAGCTGTTGCGAATTCGACTTTTGAAAATCAAGTTTGTTTTGTTTTTTGCCAGGAAATGAGTGGTTTTGATGCACAAAGTTGTTGTCTATTATAGCAGAAATCTTTTATTTAAACCCCTGAAAATGCAGATCCTGTTGTAAATAATGTTGTATTTTTGAAAACAGTTGTTCTGTTATAACAAATAACAGTCGTCTTCCGCCGTTATTCTTTAATTGACATGCTTTCGGGGTAAATAAACATAGGTGTTGAACTTCAAGTGCAAAATTACGTTACAGTTTGAGTTTAGGCTTTAAAGCTGAGATTTAATTTTGAGTCAATTCTGAAATCTGCATCCGACCGCTTTAGGTTTTTTTTTTTCACACTCCTTTGGGTGCATGTGGAGTTTATAAATATAAAGTACAAGTGGGAAGTTTGTGAGTATTTTAAGAGCTGTGGAGGGGAAGCTTCAGGTCTGTCTCATTAACGTGAAGGGTCTTTAACAAGCCTCTTAGGGTCCTAATATGACTTAATCCCAAACTGCAGAGAGATAATTGTCAGGTGGAGACAGTGCAAGTAGTAGCAGCTCCGGCCTGGAGCCACAGGGTTCCTCTTCCCCACTTTCCCGACCACTAATGAACTGACAGTCCACCCAAATACCTGCCAGAGCTGCTCCTGAAGATCTCCTAATGCACCTGCTATTAAAAGGAACATTACAGGATGCTCTCCACCATTACTGCTCATGCACTTCATCAGAATGTAAATAAAGGGCTTTGTGGCTCCTGGAATGGTCTCCTTGTGGGTTCATTGATGCAGGATGACAGTAATATCAGTTCCTGTGAGGTCACAGCAGCTCCTCCAGGGTTTTGAAAGGCAGCCAGTTGGCAGGACTTCAGTGATATGTTCAATATTATCAGCCTGACCAGTGCAGTGTGGGTATGAAACGGGTCTGAGTTTCCCGCAAGCCTTCACATGTCCTGGTATGACTCAAAACATACCCTACTGCACAAGTTCATTAATTAGTGTTATTTACTGTTAATAATATTATTGATATTTTTAATAAGATTTTATTATCATTACTTTTTTTTTTTAGTTTTCATTTTAATTTCACTTTAGGTTTTAGTAATTTTTTTTTTTTTTTTTTTTTTTTTTTATATATATTTAGTTTTTTTTTAAGTTTAAGTACTTTTTCATTCGTTATTTGCCAACATTTCTGATTTTCTTTTGTTGACAATTTTGTAATTTAAAGTTCTAACCTAATTTTAACATTTAATTACAGCTTTGTTTCAATTAAAGGAAATGGTTTAGGTTTAGTTAACAGTAACAACACTGGAGTTTCATTAAAATTTTAAATATACATTTTCCTACCATTTTCATCATCTTCATCTCTCTCAGCGGTGTTGGGGAAGATACTGTAACTCAGAATTTCTAATTGTTAGATCACTGTGAAGCTTTTTTGTTGTTGTTGTTAATTTATTTAAACCACTATTCATCCCTTACAAAGAACTTGAATACAAATGTACTACTAACAAAAAATGGATATGCTGGGCAATTTAATTTCTTTCCCTCTTTTTAACTTAATGATAAAGAGCTTTCAAGCACTTATTCAGCATTATGAGGATGTGCATTAGAGGTGTAATTGATGATAGATTTGTGTATTTTATCATTTCGTTCTGCCACAGAGCATAATGGGAAATGCATTTTAGTTGCACAAAATCTGTCTCCTCATAAACCTCACAAACTTTATCGTTATTCTTAATCAAGAAACTGAATTTGGCCCATTAAATTCCCAATTATGTCTTAATTATGACTAGTAATTAGCTTCCACCGTAATTCATAAATTGACATGCTGTTTGGGGCTTAAAGAGAAATGGGTGTTATGTCCAAAATTACTTTTTTTGATGACATTTCATCTTAAATCTAGTCTGAAATCTGAATACGTTGCCTTTAGCTTTTAAACCAGAGATGTTTTTAAAGCCAAATCCCATAAATTATATATAACAGGTTTGAAAATGTCGTGATAAACAGGAGCATCTAGCTAATTACCAGAAAACAAAAGTTAAATATTGCGTAGTGAGTTTTGCAAGCAGCAGTAATTACTCAGTTGGGTTGTTTGATTCTTTTGATTTATTTTTTTACTGGTTAATTGAAATTAACCTAACAAAAATATTTGCTCGCATCAATTGTGCTTCTTCAGAGAGTGTAGTTTCATTAAGTGCTGCTAGTGGCAGAAATTGCACACTGTAACTTTAAGTTGGCGTAGCTACTCTTCACTCCCCAGCACTGCTCATCTGTTGATCATTGAGTTGGTGTTCATGATTTGTCTGTCATTCATCATTTCTGTCTGTGGGTGTCTGTTGGGCCTCAGGTACAATGTCGGACCTTGTTCAGAATCTCTTCCCAACCTCTCAGTTTCAAGGTATAAGAGCCTCCACCCGCTTCACTGTTGTGCTGTGTCCTGTGGCGCCCCCACTGGCTGAGTGTGGTACTGCATGGTCATGTCATCACCGCTTAAAGGGACAGTTCACCCAAAAAGTTTTTTTTGTAAGGATCTGACGGAAATTTAATCTGATATTTGCATAATGTTAAACTGTATTGCTTTTTTAATTACAAATTGTTTTGCATCACTATGCAGGTGAATGCAAATGAGATGTGACTTGACTTTTAAATGTATGTTTTTTGATTGGGTGAACTGTCCCTTTATGCTAGCTGCCCAAATACCAACCTAATATTGAGAGCTTCCGACACTCATTTTTGCAGTCAGTCAGTGTGAAGCTTACTGCGAAAAGGAGCATTGTGCAATTGATCACCATAGAGCACAACTGACATCTTGCTGTATAATTTGCAGTATGTGCCATTAAGTTTATGAAGTACCAATCCATATTGAAGTTGGAGACAATAGGGCCTGTAAGTTCCTCTGTGTGAATTGGAGCTCATTGGTCACTGTTCGTTGTTCCTACAAGTTTTCAAATGCTAATACAAATGTGTTCAGGAGTTGAAATCAGTGAGGTTTTGTTGTAGAGATGAGCTTTTCCTGAGGCAGATCCTGCTCACACCTGCATGAGATGAGCTGCATGTGTGTTACACGGATCTTCTGCTTTCATTTTGTGTTTAATGTTAAACAAATCTAATAATACAGGATGGATCCTGCCTTTCAAATTATAATGAATATTAATCAGTATTATTGTGCATGTTGGAAATGGTATGCGTTGCATTATTTGCTAATTAAAATCCTGTGTCTTGTAGTGGGACTTTAAAGCGTGTCTCATTTATACATATTTATTTGGAGATAATCAATAAATCCTTGTTTTGAAGGTAAGTTCCAGGTTTAGTAAAAATGGCATAATGTTGATTACCACAGCAAATAAATTCATTTTATTATTATTATTATTATTAACCTTTCTCTTTTTTTGTAATGTCATATTATAGATTTACATGCATGCGTTTAGCAGATGCTTTTATCCAAAGCAACTTAAAAAAAGAGGAACAAAAGCAAAAAAATGCTGTTAATAGTTCTGAAATATTTATTTTATGAAAAGTGTATGTTTGCATAGTAATATTGTAGCGCTATACAACGTTTACATTATTGTATGCAACTTAAAAAAAAATAACACTTAAGCAACATTAGTTAACCTCATTGGTTAACATTAAGATTGCTGAAAGCTTTAGAAGTATTCTTTATTGTTAGTTCATGTTAAATCAACATTTACTAATACATTATTAAAATCAAAATTTGTATCTGTTGATATTTAAAGGACCCGAGCTAACATGAACTAATGTTAACAAATATTAATTTTTTTTTTTTTTTTTTTTGGAATTTGATGCAAAGGTTATATAATAATTCAGAGAATAGTTTTATAAATATACATACATATAAAAATAAAAAAAATATATAAAAATCTTTCGAGGATTTACGATGCTGACCATCAAACGAGTCATCACAGTCTTGTGAAAAGGGTCCATGTTGAGCTATATAACTTTTAATGCCAAAACAAATCAGTAGCATGTAGAAATTAATATAGAAACTATTTATTAATACAGCAAATAACCAAAATGTATTAAGTAATTCAAACACTTTTACAGATTTTTCAACAGAAATTTAAGGTGACTCTCCAAAAAAAAAAAATTGTAAAATTGCATGCATTGTCTTAAGTATATTCTCTTTTTTTGAACATTTCTCATTGCAACGGACAGTAATTTTTCTTTGTTAAAATGATAATTTTGTGCAGTGTATAATATGGGATTGTCTGTATTCAGGCACTTCAGAGTGTAAAATCATCTCATTCACACTCTCTGCCGCTGACCGCCGTCATTATAAATCAGAAAGTGGCTTCCGTGATCACTCTGTCTGTCTGACTGAAGCCCCAGAGTCCAGCAGAGACTGGAGGGCCCTTCTCTCTGTCCTCATGCAGTCTCTCTGGAGCGCAGGGGCCGCGCGGGTCACACCACGCCACATCACACCTCATCAAGTGCTCTTAAAAGATCACTGCAGATGGAGTTCTAAGATGAGAGGCCATGATGCCGAGAAGCTGCTCATTGATTGGCACCTCTCTGAAAGCAACACGTCCTTGCATTGCATTATGAATCACAGTCTGACATATTTCAAAAACGCTATGATGCACGAAATTGAGCTTGCTTGGATGGAAGCGTTTAAGCTCATGTACTTCTGTAGCTTATGTTTCGGACTGAGCACACACTTTCATGCCTGCATCCACATTAATGCAAAATGCATGCTCACTTTAGCATGTGAGAGCACAGATGCACATTTATCTCAGGTGATTGTGTGCGGTGCATTAGTATCTGAAATCTGGCACACACTCTTATACATCGATCACGCCTCAAACCGCTAACGGCATACGCTAATACAAGCAGCTGGATAAATCCCCGCTCGCGCTCCACTGTTTGCTGCTAATGCCTTTTAATGCGACCGCCGCTCTGTTTGCGAGGCTTTTTTATAGCCACAACCACTGGAGCGAAGGCGCCATCGATCTCTGAGAATCTAATGATGGAAATTTCTCTCTTTCTGCGCTTATCAGAGCCGCGGCTTCCCAAGGCCTCCTGGCTTCATGCTGTAAACAGCATAACCGAGTCAATACAACAGCATAAAAACCCATTTAAAGGATTTATGAGAGTTCGTACTCAAGTAGAGGCATTGTTTTCTGAAATATCAATGTGTTTAGATCATTTAAGGCTACATATGAGTGTTTCTTCAAGTATGGGAATGTTCAGAAAATAAACTCTCTTAAAACTCACTTTATATGTTTGCTTTGACAGTGGGATAAAAATTCATTTTAATATTAGTTTAATTTTAGTTTTAATTTAATATCTATTTAGCTTTTTTCATCTTTAGTTTGAAGTAATTTTAGTGATTCAACTTAAATTGTATTTATTTTAGTTAACATTATTTTTTCATTTTTTCCCAAGTTTATTGTCTTATGTTTATTCTTATATTAGTTTATTTTTTACTTTATTTCAGTCACAAATATATATGTGTGTGTGTGTGTGTGTGTGTGTGTGTGTATATATATATATATATATATTTAATAATAACAATGCTGCTTTGTTGCATTGCCAGTGGCTTCTGTCATTTGTTAAATCCCCAGCTCTCAATGAAAATAGTTGTTTGTTGCTGCAAGTCTCTGTCAGTGTCAACTGCCTTAATTTGTTTATTTTATTTGCATATTAATAATGTCCACAGATAAATTACAGGGGAATTCTATCATTTTTGTCTTCTCTTTGTTTTTGCAAACCATGATCATTTCCACAAATGTCATTTTCACCACATCTCAAATGTTGTATCGTGCTTTATAATATTCTGTAGTGGAAATGTTTTGAATAGAATCAGACAGTATTTTCATAGCTAGCATTTTATGTATCCTAAATAAACATTTTTTTATAATGGACTTTCATATTTTATGATTGAAAGGTTGTGTTTGTGTCAAGGATAACTGGCTCTGTACATAAAATCCATTTAAAAAGAAGAAAAATAATTAAGGATATTAAATGCACATTTTATAATATGTATGTTTTATATTCCATTAAATAAAATGATTATAGTTTCAAAAATGGATGATTAAAAGGCTGTGTAGAGGGTAACCAGACTTGTTTACAAAAGGCATTTGAATTGAAGATAAGTTAAAAAGTTTCAAAACATATTTAATGTCACCTTCAATTAAAAAATCTTTTGCTTTTAATAAAATCAACCCCTTGAGTATAGAAGTGGCTTTGTTTGAAGAGACATATGAGCATGCATCTCTTGTCTTTCAGCTCTAGCTGAATTGTTTGCATCATTCATGCAGTTCTGTTGAGCTCGTTTAGTTCTGTTCTCCATCACTCTCTCCTCTAACCCCTTTAACACGCTGCTCTCCCCAGGTATCGCCTGCATCGCGCTGTCGTTCGTGGACGCTAAAGGCTGCGTGCTGCAGGTTCCCGCTCAGGACGGCAGCGGCCCGGCTCTAAGAGGCGACGTATCCAGCATCTCCCTCCAGCCGGACCAGTTTGAAGCCCTGACGACTGTCGTCAAAGTGGACTCTGGCTGCCAGACCTCAGGTTGGGATGCTTTAGCAAACGCACAGTGTTTACTGTAGCGGTGTGTGAGTTGTGTGTGATCTCTGGGACGCCTGTGTGCAGGTGCAGCTGTGCGTGTCCGCTTTGACGTGTGGGAGCAGGGTAACATCAGCCCGCTGCAGCTAACCGACCGGCTCAGGGCGGCTCTACGCCATGCCCTCTGCGATGTGCTCATGGAGATGCGCATGCTGCCCAGCCCGTTGTGCCTGGACACCTTCTGCCTTCCTGCAGCCACCCAGCGGGACGAGAGCACAGGTGAGCAGCTCATGCACATGTGATGCACTGTATGAGCTACTGTTGTGATGCGTTTTGGAGATTGACAGCTCCGGGTATTTTATATATAGATATTATAGTATTTTTGTTTTAATATGTTGTCAGTTTTCCAGTGGAACAAGATGGGGTTGTTATAGTTAACTAAAACTTGAACTGAAACTATTTTTATTGTTTTTACTCAATTTAAATACTGAATTTAAATGAGATATAATCTGTATCTCCTAAACTTGATGTGCTAAAATATCTAAAACTGAATTAACAAAAATTGATAAACTATATGCACATAGATATAAAAAAATTATTTAAAATGGCAAAAGCACAGCAAAATTACTAAAACTTTAACTAAAATTTTTATTAAAATAGAAAATCCAAAATTACAATCAGATTTAACATATTAATAGAAACTATAATCTTAATAATACTTTAATAATATCTCCATAATATCTCAATAATACTAAAATAACACTGGAACAAGACAAAATAAACTAATGATAAATATCATATCTGACTGAAATTGTTTCTCATAAAAATCTTTTCTGAAGGCATCAACTTAAGTCTTTAAAGTTTTGTAGACAATGCAAGTATCAAAATATTTTTTTTAATAAAAAAAGCTCTTTTAAAAAATTTTTTTTTACTTTATTATTTTTAATTATCATTTTTAGGGTCAGTAAGATTTTTTTTTTTTTTTTAAAGAAAATAATTTTTATTGTATAATATTGTATTTAGCATGGATGCATTAAATTGATCAAAAGTGACTGTAAAAACATTTATTATATTAGAGGATTTTTCATTTTTATATTAGAGGCATTTCAAATAAATGCTGTTCTTTACTTTCTATTCATCAAAGAATCCTGAAAAATAAATTGTATCATGGTTTCCACAGAAATGTGATACAGCACAACTGTTTACAACACTGATAATAATCAGAAATGATTATTATCAATGTTGATTCTTGAGCAGCAAATCAGTATATTAGAATGATTTCTGAAGGATCATGTGACACTGAAGACTGGAGTAATGATGCTGAAAATACAGCTGCAGATCACAGGAATAAATTATATTTTAACATATATTCATATAGAAAACAGTTTTAAATTGTAACAATTCACAATTTGACTGTTTTTATTGTATTTTTGATCAAATAAATGCAGCCTCGGTGAGCAGAATAGACTTTAGGTTGTTTTTGATCTTGTGTGTTGTGTCTCTGTAGTTCCCTTGAGTCTCCTGCAGTCTGACAGTAAGGAGGTGAAGGAGAGCGTTCGGCGGCCCAGTGGAGCTCATGGGCTCAAGAGCAGTCCGTCTCCCATCACCCTGAGCTCCACGCCCAGCTCCACCCCGACCACTGGAACCAGCACGCCCGAGTCCACCACACCCACCGGCAAAACCACGCGCCGCAGCTTCTGGGAAATCCTGGTGCGTGTGCTCACTCAGCATGTGCAGTCTCCATTAACAGCAAATTACTCTCATTAATTACGACTGTCAACGCCTCCAAAATTGCATTGATGGTCAGCATGATGCGGTTGATCTGGACTCAGTAGAGCGTAAATGCTGGAGAATGATTGGGCTTTATGTTCGCTGATCTGCTGCCAGCTATCTGTCTTATGATTTGTGTGTGTGTGTGTTTGGTAGAGTAAACCAGAAACTTCTGAGCTTGTCAGTCCAAAGACGACAGATGACATTGTACCGGAGCGTGTCGAGGACAGTCGCGTGAACCGCCGGAGACACAAGACGGAGAGCGTCAAACAGCAGTGGAACCATGAGAAGGCCATGGCAGTCGAACATGAGCAGGCCCAGAGGTACACACACACACACACACACACACACACACACACACAGACAGAGCTGTTTCAATTTCAATTTGCACAAACTTTCCATGATAAAAATGAACATTGTTCAGATGATAAGAAAACAAAAAAACAGATGACATGATAGCTAAAACTATAAAAAATATTTTCATTAACTTCATAAAGATTAAATAAAAGTATTCATTTTAGATTTACGTTAAACTTAAAACAAAAATTAGGAATGTTGCCTTGGCAACTAAATGAAATTCAGTAAAATATATGTTTGCTTAACTAACTGAAAAAAATCAATTAAAGCTAAGGAGAATTATTTAATAAAATAAAATAAAAATGCCAAAAGCACATAAACTAAGAGTTAAACTAAACTTAAAATTGAAACTGAAAATCTGGAATCTGAAAATCTGGAAATAAAAGAAAAATACAATAATAGTATATAAATAATACTAAAATTAAAAGCAAATTAAAAAAAAAATAATAATTTATCTTTTTTAAATAAAATGCTCAAGAACAAGAGAATGTAGTCTTAAACATACATATTCAAAAGACAGTTTTATTTTGCCCTCTTTCTTCTGTGCTTTCAAACTGAAACACACTTCCATTGTGCCAAATACCCAACTTCTCATTATTGTGCAAATCAGATGGTATCACAATAATCAGATTTCCAAATGATTTTGGGCCAGTTCTTGATGGCAGTCTCTCAGATGTCGATTTGGATGTAATTAAATTACCACCCAGCCTTTGTGTTTGTCAGAATACAGTAGATAATGCGCTTGTGGGCGGTGAAAGAACACTAACATTTCTGATTCAGATGACAATAAGTTTACAGACGTAAATGCTGAAGTGACCTCAGCCACCCATGTAAAACAGGCCTATAGTCATGCATTGACTCTTGGGAACTGTGTCTTGATGTGTGTGTTGTAGGAGACATGCAGTCCAGCTGGAGGAAGGTGATACAGGCACTCTTCAGCCCGTCTACCAGACCACGTACCTGCCCTGGGTCACCTTCATGAACAAACTGGGTGAGTCGCCACAACCGTCTGCTTCTTTATACTGATTTATATATCACAAATTAAACTGTACAAACAAATACCGAATTGCAAGGCACTAAACAAATTTAATTATCACATTTAATTATTAGCCGTTTCAACACATACATGTTTTACCAAATAAAAAGAGCGGCACTTTTAGAGTCCATCCCACTCATTGATGTGAGTATTGGGTACTTGAGAATTTGAATGTCTTTAATTTTCTTTAAAGTTAATTTACACAATTAAAAACGCTTTTGGAAAAACTAGTAGCAGTATTGGGAACATTATTCTTGAAGAACAAAAAATTACTCATGAATGCAAGTCATTTGGTATTTATGTGCACAATTTGTAATTAATTTTTTTATGAAAAAGTGCAAAGCAGAATTTCCCTAATTTTAACAATTACTCTAAATGCACTATAGAGGGGACATTCAACAAGCCCAAAATGAAATAGGCTTGTTTCACCTTTCAACACTCTTAAAACTTAGGAAGAAATAATGAAGTAATGAAGTTTAAATTGATTAGACAGACAGAAAAGTGCCCTAATGAAATATCCAGGGAATTATTTTCTCTTGCAGGTTGTCCGTCCATCCAGCACTGTTCAGCTGAAGCCTCGCATCATTTCCTCCTACCCTCCATCCTCACAGAGACTGTCAATCTGGTCAGCTCATTGGCCAGTGACACGGCGGTCAAAGTGTTCGAAAGAACCAGGTGCGTCCCAGTATCATTAGAGCGGTCCAGACGTGTCTGTCACTGCAGATTGTGTTTGAACAGGCGTGATCAGTGGCTTCTGTATGTGCAGACGGTGCTTAGCTGTTCAACGCACCATCGGATGTTTCTGTCCATTCAGTTTATGCTTAAACCGATGAGCTGTTTCCTGTGTGTCTACAGCTGTCCTCAGGGAGACATCTATGTCCCCCTGTCAATCATCCAGCACATCAGCCAACCGCCTACCACCACCAGGAGCTTCATTCTCATTGGTCGCAACTTCAGCCAATGGCACTGCAGTACAGAACAAGGTACCTCCCATGTCCACTCATTAATTATCACGTCGTCTTTTATTACAAACAATTATTGAATGATTCAACTTGAATCAGTGCTTTCCAAGGAGCACAATGTAATTTGATCTACATTTTCATAAACAGGCTGATTATAACCATTAAGTTATAATACATTTTTACAGCCCCATCAATAAATAAATGCCAGTACATCCAATAATACATTATTGATCATGTGATGTAATGCATTATACTCTCTAATAAGGGATATCAATTATGTAATTTAACTGTGGTTATTCTTGACAAAATATAAATGATTATAAGTTTAAATATAAGGCAGTGTCACTGTATTACAATGCATAAAAATAAAATTTTTATGCATTATATATTCAGTGGAATCTCATGACAATTGTCATATAATCAGGTCATATTTCTCTAATTAAGAATTAACAATTAAGAATTAACAATTAAGAAATATTCTCTATAAAAAAAGAACCAATATTATCATATGGGACAGAGAAATGCAGCAATAAGTAAATAAATAATTTAAGAATAAAAATGGAAATAAATAATAATGTACTATACAAATGTATATATTTGCATATAATTGTATTAACAGAAATTAATGAATAAATTTGTAATTTAAAAATTAATTTTATAATATCTAATATTTTGTCCTGAAATTATATATATATATTTATATATAATTTTTTTTTTTTTTTTTTTTTACCCCATTGATTTTGAGTGCAAATATGCTGTGCTTTTTAATTCAATAATATTTAATTATTTTTCACATTACTGAGAATTACTGAGTTAATAAGAATGCTGAGTACAATGGGAAAATGTAAAAAAAAAACTATAGTTTTTGTGGTAAAATATGATCGATACATTTATCTGTGACATTCAGGCTTCATGATACAGAAACTTTTAAGATCAGACTCCATTAATTTGCCTGAAGTTTAACTGGCTCTAAACAATGTAAGGTCGTTACTGAATTCTGTGGTCAACACTTCATCTGGCTTCTAACTGTTCTCTGTGTGAAAGCATTAAACCCTCAACCAGAGCTGAAATTTCTGACATTATCAGCTTCAGTTATTCTTTATAGTCTAACCGCTTTCTCACCATGAGCTCAGATGCATCACATTCCCTTCTGCTCGAGTCTCTCACTACATCGCTGCGCTTTGTGTTTTTATCTTCTGCTGATCTTGCTAACAAATGTTTTACTCTTTCTTTGTGTGTTTTGTAGTATTGCTGAGTATGCACATCTATTTTACCATAGGAGTATTTACTGAATGATTAGGATATGTCTTGCTATTCTGTTACCATAGATTCTTTTGCTTATGTTCTTACTTGTAAAGCTGTGTGTTTGTGTTTGTGAATGCAGCATTAACATAGAGTTGTCTCGTTTTGCAAAGCTGTGTGTGCTCATCTCTGTTTGCCCACAGAAGACAGTTCAGATGAAGAGAACAGTCCTGTACTAAATAGGTGCACACGTAAGTTTGGCCCCTTATGGGGCCCCTAGTGGCCCTCACTGTTGCAGCAGCAGCAGCAGGGGCCCTTCCTCCAATTCACTCCATTACACTACAGACACACTCCAACCGGGATGATATATTTGAGTGATTCTTCAATTAGGACTTTTCTTTCTTTTTTCCTCATTTTGTATAACTTTAAAAGGCAAAATAATTTTTGGGCTTGTCCCAACCCATTCTTTTAATCATTCACACTATAATAATATATAAAATCTGATCTGAGAAATGGTACCTTTTACTTTTACCAAAGGCCATATAAAATTCACTTTATTCATTAATTCAAAAAAATTGCCAGACTTTCCACTATTAAAATTTGTTATTAAATAAATTGTACTTTTACCGAAGACCATAAAAAATAACTAACTAATTTGTCCATTTAAATCACGTTTTATGCGATGTCAACAACCGCTGAAAAATAACTGCATTTACTGTGTTTATTGTTCTTTAATTCTAACATTATAACATGAATTGCAGTGAAACTTTTATACAGTTGAATTTATTTATAACATAGTCTCATAATTGAAGTGTAAATTCTGCAGATTACATCATTGTCCAGTATTGTACTGTCAGCAATTTATAAGTGGGAACTGTCTTTCCGTCTTTCAGCAAAAGCTTTTTGGCAAAACATCCCTCATGTTGTGGAAGCTGTCCTCAGTAAAATGCGCAGCACACAGTACCAAATTGGGGTTATAAAGCTCAGGAACAGTTTAAATTGCAACCACTGTTTCCTGACTTCATCCGCTTTAGGAAGGAAAAAGACGTTTGGGCACAGGGATTGAAAAGGGATTTTTTTCAAAACGAAATATCTCCCTTTTGAGTGGAGTTTGAGATTTGTAACTTTGTAGATCTTTTTTATGCACAGATATACACACTGACTAAAATTCAAAAAGTGAAAAAGCACAATAGGACCACTTTAAAAAAATATTCAAAAAAATTTTCGACTATAATAAATTTATGAAAATGTATCTGAGAAAAACATTTTACTTTTAATCTAGACCATGAAAATCTAATTTTGTAATAATTTTATGAGTGCGTATGCATATGTATTTATGTATGTATTTACTTACTTATACTTATTTATGTTACATTTATGAAATTTGACCACAGAAATTGCATCTTTTAAAACCCCAACACATTTTCAATTATTTTGGTAGTTATTCATTATTTTATAACGAACAAAAATAATTGTCCTACATACTGCTTTCATTACCATCACACTTATTGCCAAAATCCACTTTACTGTTGAACAGATGTAATACATGTTTTGAAATAAATAACACGTATTTAAAGATGGGTTTTTTTCAAAAGTATTTAAAAGTGTCTCTAATTGAAGATTAACTCATTTATGCATTTATGAGATCATTTTAGCCCTGCATGTACTGTTGAAACCTACTGATTTTAATTTTTTATAACTTCTACATTACATTCTTCACTCCTAGATGAGTATGTGGTCTGATGTTGGTATTTAAATGATATTAGAGTTTAATCAAGGAGAGAATGTCATAAAACCCTCAGTTTGCCCTCTATTACTCTACAGAGCGAGTTCAGCATTCAATCTCTCCTCAAACACAATCCATAGATGACATAAATGTCCTGCCTCGAGGCATTTAAAAAGTAATGAGCCGTGTTTATGCTTTAATATTAATTAATTTCATGATTTGAATCTTACAGATGTTACTCGCAGGTAAACTGAGAATGAAAAGTGTGTTGTGGATCTTTATTTCTTGCTCATTTTCTTACTTTATTTCTTAGTCTATTGTCTATACATGAGTCTTTACTCAAATAACAAAGAATTCGGTCTTGTCTTAAAGCTAATAAGGGCCTGCAGCGTTTCGAGGCTTTGGAGCACAGTGATTGGCTGAGCCTGGGGCAGGCCGTGAGGGGCGTGGCTCCACGCCAGCGCTTCCTGTACATACAGATTGTCAATAAGAAGGTCAGTTGGGTTGAATATAACCAGCCGTGATATGCATAAGCAACACATTATAAAAACTCTCTTGCATTAATGTTTTCCTGTTAACCAGCTGCGACAGTCAACAGGACGTTTTGCTGCCCACAGTGAAATATCATTTGTCTGAAATACCACACAGCTGCATATTAAACATCGAGTGTGTTCTAATCGGCTGTGATTGTGCAGCGTGTGCAGTATTTTTGTCTTCAAGTGTGGATAGACTTTGGTGGGCAAGGTGGATTTTTGAGGTTTGTTCTTTCTGTTTTATATTATATTGCTATGTTTCCAGGTGACTCTGTACACGTATAACTGGTCGGTGGATCTGGGCGTCTCTCTGAATCAGGGTCTGGTCAGACTGGTGCAGTGGCAGAACGCCCGCGCTCATGTGGCCAACTGCCTCCTGAGTCAGAAAATGGGCCTTTTCCATCATTCCTGCTTCTCTGATGCGCCTACACATGAGGATCTGAAACAGGTCAGTACACAAACACACTGGCTGTGTTCTTAATGCAACACCTGTATACTGCAATCATTAATTAGAAACAGTATATGAAGCAATAAACATTTCACGACTTTTAAAATCTGAACAGATTTTTAAAACACTAGGCATCTTACACTTACCGACTTTGTAAATGGTGACAAAGGAAAACTGGGCATCGCGTAGTGTATTCCAGGCTTTAGTTGAGAGCATTGCATTTGACAGACTACTTTCAGAATAGCATACTATTTTTATTTTTCTAAAGGCTCTCATAATTTGAACAGTAATACACTACTAATTTGAAAGTTTAGGGTTGGTAATTTATTTTTTAATATTTTTGAAACAAGTCTCTTTTGCTTACCAAGGCTGCATTTATTTGATCAAAAATACAGTAAATCTGTATTATTGTGAAATATCATTACAATTTAAAATAACAGATTCCTATGTGAATATATTGTCAAATGTAATTTATTGCTGTGATCAAAGCTGAATTTTCAGCATCATTTCTTCAGTGTCACATGATCCTTCAGAAATCAGTAGCTGATTTGCTACTCAAGAAACATTTCTGATTATTAGCAATGTTGTAAACAGTTGTGTTGCTTCATATTTTTCGTTATATATATTTTCAGGATTCTTTGATAAATAGAAAGTTCAAAAGAACAGCATTTATTTGAAATATAATTTTTTGTAACTTTATTAATGTCACTTTTGATCAGTTTTATGCATCCTTGCTAAATAAAGGTGTTAATTTATTATTTAAAAAAAACAACTTTACTTACCCTGAAGTATCGAAGGGTAGTATACAGACTGCTTTGTATCTTCTGTCAAAAAGGCCGTAGGTAGTATGTTATTCTCAACAAGCACACTCTATAAGCTGACTTCTGGTGAGCTTTTAGGACAGTGTGTGTTCGCATATTATAAGTGCAGATAGCACTAGTGAGTTGGTTAAGCAGCACACGAGTGTCCGGCACTCCCCGGGGTGGTCTGACATATCACTCTGAGTGACGGACAGCTGTCACGGCCGCAGGGCAGGACGCTAATCACTCCAGCACACCTGCTAACACCAAACACCTGGAAACCATCCAGAGCGCTGGTCCATCACTGGACTGCCAAAATGGTTCATTCCTGCCCGGAGTCAAGCTTGTTTGATCAGAGCGAATTGAATCACGCTGTGTTTTAGTTGTTTGTGGTTAATGCAGCAGAACATGTTTGTTGATTCTGTCAGTAAAGAGCAGAAACCTTCTGTCGCGGCGTTCACTGTTATTGATTCAGTTGTCAGCTGTTTGTCAAGATTTCGCACCAAATGTCAGGATGTATTTTGGGAACGCAGACAGTTGTTGTCGTTATCAAGAGCTTTTGTGTTAGAGGCCTTTAACAGAGCCGCATATGACAGTCATGTGCCTGCACTGATAATGACACAGACATTTCTGATCGATATTTTAAAAGGGCAATATAAGGAATTTTAGTGCTTTTTTAATAAAATAAAGTACAGTTTGTGGGTCACTACTATCTATAGATCAGTAGATGGATAGATGGTTCGATAGATAGATGGATGGATGGATTGATATATCGATGGATGGATGGATTGATGAATGGATGGATTTATAGATCGATGGATGGATGGTTTGATAGATCGATGGATGGATGGTTGGATGGATTGATAGATCACTGGATGGATGGATGGATTGATGAATGGATGGATTGATGTATCGATGGATGGATGGATTGATGAATGGATGGATTTATAGATCGATGGATGGATGGTTTGATAGATAGATAGATGGATGGTTGGATGGATTGATAGATCACTGGATGGATGGATGGATTGATCGATGGATGGATGGATTTATAGATGGATGGATTGATCGATGGATTGATAGATGGATGGATTGATAGATCGATGGATGGATGGATTTATAGATCGATGGATGGATGGATTGATAGATCGATGGATGGATTGATCGATGGATGGATGGATTTATAGATCGATGGATTGATAGATGGATGGATGGATAGATCGATGGATGGATGGATGGATCGATGGATGGATGGATTTATAGATCGATGGATGGATGGATGGATGGATGGATGGATGGATGGATGGATGGATGGATGGATTGATAGATCGATGGATGGATGGATTTATAGATGGATGGATGGATTGATCGATGGATGGATTGATAGATCGATGGATTGATAGATGGATGGATTGATAGATGGATGGATTGATAGATTGATGGATGGATGGATTTATAGATGGATGGATTGATAGATGGATGGATGGATGGATTTATAGATGGATGGATTGATAGATGGATGGATGGATGGATTTATAGATGGATGGATTGATAGATGGATGGATGGATGGATTTATAGATGGATGGATTGATAGATGGATGGATGGATGGATTTATAGATGGATGGATTGATAGATGCAGGTGACTTGAGTTTGATTTGTAGTCCGTTCATTTATCAGATTAGGTTTGATTCAAGCTGGTAAATAATTGTGAGTTTTGAATGATTCGTTTAAAGAGTAAAATGCATAATCTCATTAACAGTACTGGTTAATTGGACTATAACACTGATGACGGTTAACCTTGACCTCAGCATTATGGGTAAACATCAGGGAAAATAAAACCAATTCCTACAAAACTTCTTTAAATGAGTTGCTTAAAGTGGCGCTTGTCTGTGTGGGAGCAGATAAACACAATCCCACTGTGATTCTTCTCCAGAATAAAGATGGTTCCCTCAGATATGATTAAGATGCGTTGAGTTTCCGGCAGACAGTCAGTAGAGTTTGAGACGTTTTTGTTTCCTGACGTCCGGGGCTATGGGTAAGAATATCTGGAGTTTAGTCTGTCAGATGTTGCTGCTGCTGGTTTGCGCCGGTAGACGGACTCTTCTGAGGCCCTGGATAGTGAGCAGTGAGACGAAGTCTCTAATATCACTTTGTGTCTGTCCTTAAGGAAACAGATTGAGGGAGAGACGCCACAGAGCTCTTCATTGTTTGCTGTTCGTTTGATCTCTTCATGTCAGTCAGCCCTGTTGGCTCTTTAGTTTGAGTTTTGGACCTTTGTGTATGCGTATGTGAGAAAACACGAAAAGAAGAGAAATGTGATGGTGGGACTGATTTAGCTGCTGACTTGAGTTTCTAAGTAGATTTGTTTTGCTTAGAGCATAGCTATTGATTTGATCAATAATCAGCTAAATAATTAATTTAATTTAATTACCATAAACCCTTCAGCATCTTCTCATCAGCACTCAGTACAAACTAAACTATAATTGAAAGATACACTACTGTTTGAAAGTTTGGGGTTGGTATAAGTTTTTTATTTGTTTGTTTGTTATTTTTAAGTCTTTTTTTGCTCAAGCCTGCATTTTTTTTCATACAGGTAAAAACTGTAATATCGTGAAATATTATTAAAATGATTGTTATTATTATATATATAAAATTCACACATCATTTTATTTATTCCTTTAATCAAAGCTGATTTACTCCTGTCTTCAGTGTCACATGATTCTTCAGAAATCATTCTAATATTGATTTACTGCTCAACAAACATTTCTGAACAGTTGTGCTGCTTTATATTTTTGTGTAAACGGATACATTTAATTTTTCAGGATTCTTTGATGAATAAAAACATTCAAAAGAATGGCATTTATTTGAAATATAAAAGTTTTATTACACCATTAATCTTTATTGTCATTGATCAATTTAATGCATCCTTAATGAATAAAAGTATAAAATTTTTGACAAAAAAAACTATGAATTTCAAACTATATGATTTTGTTAAAATCTGCTTTAGAAGCAATTACTGTAGTTTTAAATGAAATGTGTTGGTGTAGTTCCATGCACAACCAAATTATTCATATGTGCATCAAAACAAAGCCCCCCCCCCCACACACACACACACATACACACATATATATTTATTATTATTATTATTATTTTTTTTTTTTTCTATTCTCAAAGTGTTGCAAAATATCCAAAAAGATGTTAAAGCATTGTTGCCATGTCATTTATAATAGTGGCACAAACCTAGTGAAGTACAATGGGATTGTCTTGCTTTTTGGTAAAAATGGTATTTTAACTGAAGAGTTAACATTATCGTGGTCTCATTTGAAAGTTCACTATTCTTTCTCTTCAGATGAACGAGTTTTTAATCACATTGCTGCATAATTTAACAATTTCAGTAGATTAAAAATACATTGCAATATCACAAAGGTCAGTTCTGCAGTCTTAAGAGTACCGCATTCGTTAATTTAACTTTTTAATATAAAATGTTATATATTTTAAAATTAACTTATTATTTAACATTTGGTATTTAAGTGATTTCTCAAGGTCACAAATATGTTTTAGTCACACACACACACTTACTCTATCATGTTACTGAAGCACAAATAAACTGAACATCTACATATAGAAAGTGAAGGCCAGAACTCTTTTATTTCCTCGTCAGTGGCTCCACACTTTTAATCTGTTCTCTTAATGAATGCTAACAGAAGGCGGATCCAACATAGCAGAAAATTTGCCCTAACCGTCAATCATCTGTCAGAGTCCCAGGGGGCGGAGTTCAGGCGCTTAAGTCCGGCTTATTGGCCCGTCGGCCACATGGGCATCTGCTCCAGCTTCTTTTAGAAAAGCCTCTAACTCACCCTGGAGGACTTTAACTAGTCTTCCAAACACTAACTCACCCTAAAGTTCCCACAAGAAAAGGGCAGAAGGAGTTCTGTTAGTTCTTCACTCTGATGCTCTGATGGGGTTTTATATTTCTGCTCTGATGGTGATCAGCCGCGTGTTAATTGTTGGTCTTGAGAAAGGGTCATCATGCTGGCGTGATCTTTCCTTGTCAGTGAATTTAACACTGACGAACACGCACTGGCCATTTCGGAGACATCACATCTCAGAATCTGTGAGGGAGTTTGTGAAGGCTGATGAGAGCTGAGCTTTGAAATCACATGAAAGAGGCCTGGAGAACGTGAAGACCATAGTCTCTCGCAGAGGAAATTCTGCTTTAACAAACACCACTGGTTTTTCAGTCTGTGATTAATCAATTTATGATCTTTCTTCTGTTTGTATTTTTCTTAATTTCATTCATTTCTTTGTTTTATACTTTCACCCTATTTTCATTTTTGTACATTTGTACTTGCATTTTTTTCTTTTTTATTGCTTTGTTTGTACTTTCAAATGCTTTTTATTATATTTTTGTAAGTTTGTATTTGTACTTTTGTGCAGACTTTTTTGTTGCTTCATAATTTTCTTTTTCATATTTATTTCATTTTTTCTTGATACTCATATGTTGATATAATATCATTATATGATATAATATGTTTACCTTCTTTTTTTTTTTATCTGTATGTATTTGCTTGTTTGCAGGAGCCCAACCCGTTCCTGAGCTCCACGATCGAGGCGGACGCTCTGTTGAGGAGTCCGGTTCCTCCTGCCGTGAGTAAGGATCAGGGTCGGATGGGCAGCTCTGTACGTGCTCTTCCTCCTCTGGCCTTCCCTGGAGAGCTTGTGCCCTTTGATGAAGCTCTGAGAGACGTGAACACCGTGAGGCCCCTGACCAGTCAGGACGGTCTCGATATAGTCGCACGCCATGGAGCCCAGCTACTGGAAGTCAAAGCCGCTGAACGCAGAGGTACACACACATCAACACACACACAACTCACATCCTCCATCAACACACACAACTCGCATCCACCATCAACACACACACACACGCACACACAACTCACATCCTCCATCAACACACACACACACGCACACACAACTCACATCCTCCATCAACACACACACACACACACACACACACACACACACAACTCACATCCTCCATCAACACACACACACACACACACACACAACTCACATCCTCCATCAACATACACAACTCACATCCTCCATCAACACACACACACACACAACTCACATCCTCCATTAACACACACAACTCACATCCACCATCAACACACACACACACACACACACAAACACACACAACTCACATCCTCCATTAACACACACAACTCACATCCTCCATCAACACACACACACACACAACTCACATCCTCCATCAACGCACACACACACACACACACACACACACAACTCACATCCTCCATTAACACACACAACTCACATCCTCCATCAACACACACACACACACAACTCACATCCTCCATTAACACACACAACTCACATCCACCATCAACACACACACACACACACACACAAACACACACAACTCACATCCTCCATTAACACACACAACTCACATCCTCCATCAACACACACACACACACAACTCACATCCTCCATCAACACACACACACACACACACACACAACTCACATCCTCCATTAACACACACAACTCACATCCTCCATCAACACACACACACACACAACTCACATCCTCCATTAACACACACAACTCACATCCACCATCAACACACACACACACACACACACACACACAAACACACAACTCACATCCACCATCACAGAGAGCGCACTGTTAAGGAGCCAAGAAAGAAATAAACAAACAAACAAGCAAAGGAAAAGAAAAAAAGTTAATTTGAAAAAAATTATAAAAAGTATGAAAATTATAAAAAGTATGAAAATATATGAGCAAAAGAGAAAAAAAAAGAAAAAAGTATGAATTTAAAATAATAAACTGTAAAAAATAAATAAATACGGATGTCATACAGATCTAATTTTTTAATGTGCAATGTATGTAAAAGGTACAAAATTGAACAAAAAAAATTAAAATACAAAATGAAAAAGGGTGAAAGTATGAACAAAGGAAAAAATAAAAATAAGAAAATACATGCTGCAGTATGAAAAAGAAAGAAAGAAAGAAAATATAATTAAAAGAGTATGTAATTAGAAATAAGAAAGAAAAGAATTAAAAAATAATGAAAGAAAATTATATAAGAAGAAAGGTATGAAAATGCCTAAACAAAAGTAACCATATAAATTAAAGAACAAACGGGAAAAAAACAGAATAAAAAAAAAAGTGTGAAAAGAGAATTAAGCAAGTTACACAGTAAAACAATGAAAGAAGCACAAAATAAGTATATGAAAGTATGAACGAAAGAAAGAAAGAATTGTGGTATAATTGTAATTGTGAACCTCAGGCAGAGAGCATGTGATTTATTCAGAGATTTTTCTTGTGTGTTGCAGAGCTGGAGAGACAGATGAAGATTGAGAATCTGTTTGTGACGTGGCAGCAGCGCTCGGCTCAGTCTAACATGCCCATCTCTGTGAGTTCACTCAGACTCAGCGCGAGTACACCGGTGCACACAGGCTCTGTGCGTCTGATAATGTGTGATGGGTATTTTCCATTACGCTCTCAGAGCATGATTTTCCCAGCGGCTCATCAGGTCCAGATTCATCCCAGTGCGCGCGGATCCTCTGCCTCACACGCACACATGCAGATCCGTGTGTGTACGGCCCGCTTGGGTTTAATGAGATGTGGCGAGGACATTAGGAGGTGCTGCAGTGTGTGAGATGTCTCTGTCATTCGCTGTGATCGCACTTCTTCTGAATCTACACTGAGGCTCTTTCACACTGCTGAGATCCACACAAATATGTTGTTATTATAATGCAGGTTACAATCCATATTGTGCAGGTCACCTCTACTGTAAGTACACTACCATGCAAAAGTTTGGGGTCAGTAAGATTTTGTTTTTTGATGTTGAAAGAAATTAATCAGCTTTAACTTTAATCAGCAAGGACGCATTAAATTGATCAAAAGTAAAGACATTTATAATGTTACAAAAGATTTCTATTTCAAATCAGAATCCTGTAAACAATCAGGGATCCCACAACTCTTTCAACGTTTTTTTTTGAGCAGTAAATCAGTATATTAGTATGATTTCTGAAGGATCATGTGACACTGAAGACTGGAGTAATGATGCTGAAAATACAGCTGCAGATCACAGAAATACATTACATTTTAACAGATATTCAAATAAGAAACAGTTATTTTAAATTGTAATAACATTTCACAACATTACGTTTTTTACTGTATTTTTGATCAAATAAAGTTTGAGATTTACTAACAGTTTGCACCAGCCTTTTGGCTTTAAAATAGTACTGTCTGGATTTACTAAAGATGCACAGTGAAGAATTAGCGCTGAAAAGACGTGTTCTTTAATGTGCATATTGTCAATAAATCACCCGCAGAATTTTCTCCTCCCATCTGAGTTTTTATGGAATTGCGCTCTAATGCTAATTTGCCCTGTTTAGTACATATGGCCCTTAGTGAGCAGACGAGACTTCTTACAAAAACACTAAAAAATCTTGTGTTGAACAGGTTGTGATGCCTGAAAGCACCACAGACTTTTTTTAGGATCAAATCTGCATATTAAACTGGGATGGAAAGTATTTGCACACTGGAAATGTTACACAATTCACCTTTATAAAGCCGTAGCTGTTGCAGCAAATGAAGGAATTCTAGGTTTAAATCTGGGAAACGCTCTCTCCGTGTGTTCAGGTGGCGGATCTGGACACACTGAAGCAGTCGTCTCGACTGGTCCATTACTGTGCCACTCCGCTGCTCTTCGACCCCGTCTTCCGGAAACAGATTCAAGAGGAACAGCTGCCTCAGCCACAGATGAAGGTCTGTTTCTCTTCCTCTTCCTCATCCTGCTGAGTCTGTCTGCTGCTTCACACTGCAGTAAACCCATTTCTACAAAAGAAAAACGGTTAGGATAATAATAATAATAATAGCCATAAGTATGAAGCATATAATTCCATGAGTGCATAAGTATTATTTTTTGTTTTTATTATTTTTATTTGTTATTTAACCATTATTACAGTTGTTTTATCTTTATTCATGTAATATAAATAATATTATTAATTATAATTTTATTATAGAATTGTTTTATTTATTGTATTGATTTTCTAAATATATTTGAATAATAATAGTAGTAGTAATAATAATAATAATTAAAAATATTAATATTTTGATTAATCAGAACTGAACCATATAATTCTATTGCAAGTAAATAAGATTTATTTATTGTTTGTTTTTATTATTATACAATTGAAATATTATTATTATTATCTTAGTCTAAATGCAAAACAGATCAAAATAAATGATAAATATCACTTCTGATGGCATGTGTCAGGTATGATAATGAGCACACGTGTGTCAGTGTAGCAGCTGAGTAATCATGATTATGTGGTCGTTGGTCAGTTGTTGTTGTTGATGGAGGTGATACAGAGGTGAGTGATGTTCAAAAATGGTTTGGACACATGAACCACGTTTAAAATGTCATGCATTAGATAACAAAATGTCAAAATAAGTGAGGTTTATATTTATATGAAGTTAGCACAAGCACACTGTGCACCTCTGTACTCTGTTTTCTCTGACTGTTGCATCTGAATTTTAGATTGACCCACACTAATGTCACGTACAAAAACAGACAGTGGTTGCTTGCTTTAAGTGGATGTTTTAGGCTCAATATGCACCAGACTTTATGCTGATAGTCAAAAGTCTGTCTGTGTAGTGAATTGAGTTCAGATTTCTGAAGTCTTTTCTGCTTCACTGTCTGACTCTCTCTCGTTCTCGGCTTACAGAAGCGGCATCGCTCCAGTGACTCCACAGCATCCGGGCGCGATCGCAGCTACAGCACGGATTCTGCAGACATGCTCCCGAGTCGTCTGAAGGAGGAGCCATGGCTGCAGGAGATCTCCAGCATGTTCCTGCAGCAGTATGTGCAGTATCTGCAGAGCATGGGCTTCATCCTGGTGCAGGTCCGGCCTCAGTCGCCCGCACGCAGGTATGATTTTCTTTAGTCTGGAGTTTCCAAGTTGGAGGCATATCAGAGCAAACAAGGCAAATGCAATTAATGCAGCATCTGTATTTTTTTGGTAACACTTTATAATGATTATACAGTAACAAAGCACTTAAATAATTTGCGAACTATTAGTTTACAGTTAATTCATGGTTTATAAACTGTTGTCTCTACGTTGTTAGTACATTAATATGCTATGCACAAAGAGTTCATTCATTGTCACGGCGGTTCATTAATTATTATTGTTTAATTAGCTGATATGCAAAGAGTTATAAAATCTTTTATTATCCTTTGTTAACAACTTGTTAACTGATGTACACTATTTAAACCAGTAGTAAAGGTGTTGTAAATAGTTGTCACTTTAGATTAGGTCATGGAAATTACTAAATTAAAGGCAATAATCTACCTTCATTAGACATTAATTGCATTAATACTAAGTGTTCCTAAAGCGTTTCTAAATAGATTAAGCATTATATAGATTAAGCAATTTATATCACTTTACAGTGATAAGTCTCTTTAATATAAATTAATAGCTGTTTTGATGTTTTTATGAACGTGGACAGTATAAAAATGGACAGTATCAATAATTTGCTTGTTTTCATGTATATTTGTAATATGTAAATACTAATGAGATCACGTTCTTTAAATGCATCAGTTAGTGTTAAGATACAATGAGTAAAAAACAAAGGATAAACACAATATAACTCTTTACATCGGATTAAACCTTAATCATTTGTAAATTAGTCACGAGCTCACTATTTGTACGTAGCATATTAATTTATTAATAATGTAAAGACAACAGTTTATGAACAATGAATTAACTACAAACTATTAGTTTGCAAGTGAATTACAAATTTTTATTATTTCATACATATTATGTAACACTTAAAGTGTTACCTGATTTTTTTTTTAAATATACAATTAAAACTAAGTTGCATATAAAAAATACCATAGTATTATAGTAGAATACATAATGATTCAAATTACCACATCTTCATAAATTGAACATAAAGCCAAAACACACCTGATGCACATACTTTATTTGTCATAGTGTGCATATGGTGTTTCAAGGTCTTTAGAAAAGGTGCTCTCTCTCTCTCTCTCTCTCTCTCTCTCTCATTCTCTCTGCAGCATCGCTCGAGCCCGAGCCGCTATGTTGAGTTCTTTATCCACTGAAGGCAGATCTTCCTTCTCCTCTTTCTCATATAATAAGCAGAAGAGCGAGGACAGCCCCAAGGTACTTTATCTGCTCATCCATATTCAACCCTTCAGTCACACTCCAGTTTTACTTAATTCACATCTGCATTTCACATACGTTTGTCTGTGTGCATCACAGACACACACACACACACACACTCACTCGCCCCTTTTCCCATAGACCGTCCCGGTCCCATTCCCATTCTGGATCCCATCCAAATAAAGCAAAAACCCTATCTGTATAAAGGCAAAAAAATCTAATCTTTAAATAAACATGCTGTTCAGTGACACCTTAAATTAATAATTCATCATACCTTTTTGTTTTACGTTCCTTTTAATCTGTTTTCATCATATCATCAGATTTATAATGAGTGTTTTGTAACAAGGCACACAAGTCATGTTTAAATTGTTTAACATAATTAAAAAAAAAATACAGTGATTAAATGGTTAAACTGAAAATAACAAAATGTGAAAAACACTTATTAAAAATATGTAAAATCCTTTTTATATAATGTGCAACGCATACATTTCTGTTGACTTTAAGCATGGAGTCAGTAAACTTGTAATGTTTTAGATGTTTCTTGTGAAATATTATTACAATTTAAAACTGTTAACTGTTTTTTTTTTTTTATTTGAATATATTTGTTAGAATTTATTTCTGTATCACAAATCTGAATTTTCAGCAGCCATTTCTGATTATTATCAATGTTGAAAACAGTTGTGCTGCTTCATATTTTTGTGGAAACGGATACATTTTTTTCTAAATTCTTTGAATAGGCAGTTCAAAGAACGGTTTATTTAAAATATAAATCTTTTGTGATATTATACATATCTTTACGATCACTTTTGAACAATTTAATGCATATTTGCTGACCAAAAATATTAATTTCTTTTACTGACCCTAAAATTTGAACAGTAATACATCTGCAATAAAATGACTTGCACCAGCACCACTGCAATAAAGAATGGCTAACACACACACACACACACACACACACACACACTGATTGTGTCCTTCCTGCTCTCTCAGCAGAGCAATGCATCGAGCTCGGCGTGGTATCATCTGCAGAGGGCGCTGCCGGGAGGAATCGTGCTGATGGAGCTGGCTTTTCAAGTGAGACCTTCATCTGTCTGTGTGTCTCACGTAGAATCGGCCTCTTAGCACATCAGCCGAGAGCAAACGCTGGGCTTTTCACAGGAACGCTGTGAAAGTCTCAGTGGATGTCTAGGAGAGAGATGTTTAATGGATCCTGCCTCTCTCGTGCTCTTTATGCTTATTAATATTTGAACACACAGAATCAACAGTAGAGAAACACTGCGTCATCATCTGATCTCCAGCCCATGCTCATTTCTAATATTCAGTTTCAAATTCATTAAATTGCATGGCATGATTATTCTATCAGGGCTGTCAAATTGAACATGTTAACATTTGCAATTAATGATGGATTTATTCTGTTTTGTGTGAATTACTCGTGAATTCTGATTGAAATCTGATTAAAACACCAGTCATTCATAGAAAGTTTCAACACCAGCCAGCCGATGAGTCAGTGGCACAAATACAAGTCCATAAATTGTGCTGAAATTAATTAATTTATTAATTTATTTAGTGTTATATATTTATTTATTTTTGCATTTTCAGTTGCATTTCTTGTTTAGTTCACTAATAATTCTAATAATAGTAATTATTATGATAGTAGTATTATTGAAAATAATGATGATAATAACAATAATTTGATTTTATCTCTTTGTTCAAATCTCTTGTTATTTTTACTACTAATAAAGACAATTAATAATTATAAGGTTCAGACTTATGGTTAGGGATTTGAATTAACACTTAACCCTAAATCAGGCTTCAAAATCATGGGATTGTTTTCTTAAATGGGTTCAAAATATTATTTAATTATGTTGAAAAATGTATGTTTCACAGTTGATTATAAATAAGAGTTAAAGGGGTTAAAGTGATTACAAATACTTCTGTATATGTTCAGTTTGCTAATAATTCTAATAATAATCTAACATGGTGTGCACAAACGAATCATGACCAGGCTGAATTAAGAAAGCCTTAAGAAGCTTCTCCTGTATATGGTGAGCTAAGCGGTGATGAATTTATCTGCAGCCGATGCATAAGTGTTCCTCTGCTAACACACAATCTTATTGTGACTCTGTTACAGGGCTGTTATTTCTGCGTGAAGCAGTTTGCATTAGAGTGCTCAAGGATTCCCATGGGTCAGACGGTTAATTCTCAGGTAACGGCATCTGCGCATTAAAAACAACAGACAAGAAGAGAAAGTGAGAGTAAACGAGGTGTTTAAGAGTTCGTGCTGTATTTCTGTGCATCTGTTGTAAGTGCCTGCTTGTAATCTCTGTGGATGTTTAATATGAGCAACAAGCAGCGATCGCTTCCTTTGTAAGCAGCATCCGCTGGTCAAATGTCTGTCTCTTTCTCTTTGATGGTGTGTTTAATGTGCAGCAGGTCCAGGTTGGCTCTAAATGAGAAGTAATTAAGTGTAAATATTTGTAAATCTCCAGCTGTTTCTCAGCAGGAGGGCCTTCCAGAAGCCCATAAGGTGTCTCCAATCACAGCTGCTCATATCCAGAAATTAAGTCATTAGCGTGTTTGTTTGGTTGGTTGTAAGTGCAGATTCTTCAAGCTGAGCTTGAGGGCGAACACCACAGAAAAGTCACAAGGAATCACTAATGAAAATTCATCAACTTAAATCTGTTCCGTTAAGAGTCCATAGTATTCGATTGCATCAACAAACATTGCCAGCTGCCAGTTTGGTTTTATTTTTCATAAGGAATGAACAATCCAGTTGATTTATTCTGCTATGCTAATACTACTTTTTGTTCTTGGAGAGCCAAATATATCCACTTAGCGTAGAAGGATAAAATAACATTTTCATCGACTATACTGTAATCATTCACCAGCAAACTGTGTATCAGCAAATCATCTTGAAGTCAGGCGTGTTACACCTGCATCTAAAGGTCATAAACTGCCATTTGTACCAGAAAATTGTTCTTTTAATAAAAATGACTTTCGAAAAGGTTACTGTTGAACTTGCAGGAAAAATCATATTTTCATATCTCTGGCTCAAAATATTAGTGCCATTATGCTATATATATTAGTGAATCTAATGACAAGGCTTTTTCCCCAGTGGTCAACAAATATGATTGTTGTTGTTTTCTCAAAATTACAGTAGCAACAGTGTTTATCATTCTAGTGTTGAGACTGTCCACTTTATCCTTCTGCAATGAGTGGATGCATTTGGTTCTCCAGGAACAGAAACACAGCATAAAGACATTAACATGGCAGAATAGTTAACAATAACTTGACTATTCATTCCTAGGGACGTGAAGGTATAAAATGAACAGCTGAAAATTAGTGAGACACAAAGGTTAAAGAGGTCATATGATGCTATTTTAAAGATCATTATTTGGTGTAACAGAATATGTTGACATGCTTTAATGTTCAAAAAACACATTATTTTTCAAATACTGTACATTATTGTAGTTCCTCTATGCCCCGCCTCTCTCAAACGCATCATTTTCTACAAAGCCCCTCCTTCCGACAAATGCAGTCTGCTCTGATTGGCCAACTGACCCAGTGCATTGTGATTGGCCGAACACCACAAGCACACGTTGTAAATGTAACGCACCTTACCATAATCACGAGCTTCACAAAGTTAGTTTTATCAGTTCAAGCCCGAGAGGGGAACAGACACAGTGTGATGATGCTCGTATGTATTTGCACACAAACTGCGGTTAAGACTATTTCTGATGGGCTGTACACTCCGCTGTGAAGTGGCACTGTTCCCCTCACACACACACACACACACACACACACGACGCGTTACTCGCAAAACTCTGCATTTGAACAGTCAATAGCAAATACTTGAACTACTTGAAATACTAAAAACAAAACATACTTACAGTCGCTGATTCAGAAGCGCCAGATTGTCATAACAAAGTCGGCACAGCCAGCCTTGTACTCTACTAGGTTCACGAAACTGTCATCCATAAAATGTGTTGCACAAATTCTAACATTTGGGTCGTGCTGTTGTGTTCCTAACAGCATCTACTTTCGGAAGGTCAAATAAAGTGCTTTTGCTTTCTCATAGAAACACACAGTGTCTCCCTGACACGGCTGCATCAACACTACTGCGGTTACTGAAACCACGTCGTCTTTCTTTGCATGAACATTTGGGCGGCATTACGCAAATATTTCCACATCGTGACGTAGACATGTGGGGGCGTGTTTGAATGAGCCGTTTTAGGGGGGCGTGGACTTAACTTTTATAAAGAATATCCTTTTGGTTTGAGACTTTAGTCTTTGCAACTTCGCATCATATGACCCCTTTAAAAAATGACAAATAAAATGAGACCGAGAAGTATTTTATAACAATAAACATAAAAAAAGTAAAAAAAAAGTATAAATACACTAATACTAAATAAAACAAAAATTAGAGATGAAAGTACTAAAATCATAAAACTTGACATTACAAGACCAAAACCAGGCTAAAAAGATGTTTTTAATTTAGATTAATGTAAAAAAAATTGCCTTATATGCATATGCATTATATATTTTAATTTCAATTAAAACAAAATGTGTATATATATATATATATATATATATATATATATATATATAAAAAAGCATTCTTAGATCTTTATATATATATATATATATATATATATATATATATATATATATATATATATATATATATATATATATATATACACCAAGCTTTTAATTGAATAATTGAAAATGATTATAATTTAAACACTTAAATCTGATTATAAAGTGTTATCAATATGACAAATTCAGTATCCTGCTGTATGTCAGTGGCAATGTTTTCTAAGCATGAAGAGTCAAAGCAAAGATTTTTATGCTAAGTATTACAGTTATTTTCATTTTAATCATCTTCTCCCTGACATGTTACATTAAACATTTCATAATTAATACATAATATTTATTTGAAGCTATACTTTCACTACTACTAATACTCCTCCAGTCACTGTAGCAGCAGATGAAGTTGATTTTGAAGTGCCACTGGAAGCCATGAGAATACTTTCTATTTATCTGACATTTATCAAGAGTTTGCTGCAGGAATTGGGAACAGTGGGAATAGATCAGGATGTAACAGGAGCCATAAGAAGCGGATATTTTGCAGTGTTATAGAGCGAAAGGTCATGCCTGCTTCTCATCTATTCAGACTGCACACGCCTCATGCTCATCATTATTGATCATCTCATGTCACTTCCTGTCACACGCCCTCATACATTAGCACAGTCAGCTTGTGCATGTGTGTTTTGTTCATTTGTGTAAATTGACTTCTAACCTCTCTGTGTGGCATGTTTCTCATCTCTCTCTGTGTGTGTCTCACTGTCCTGCATATGACGTGTGTGTGTGTGTGTGTGTGTGTGTGTGTTTAGTCCCATCTCACCCTTTCTTTCCATCAGGAGTCTCTTCTCAAGAAACCTCCTAGCCAGCCGTTCCCCGAGGCGCCCACGGCCTCTGACTCTGCGGTATGTCTCTGCATCCTCGGGGCGGGGCTCGTCTCCCACCAATCAGGCTTCAGTCTTTCCCTCAGACTCCTCCCCCATGTAGTGCCAGGCTCCTCCCTTTCCTATTGCGGCCCCAATCACCTTTCTGTGCGGTTCATTTAAAATCAGATGATTCCTTTCCATGTGTTTGTCAGCGATGCATCTTGGGAAGTCCTCGGGGTGCTGGTGAATGTGGCATCTTCTGGGAGGTCACGGGGTCACTCTTCTTGCAGCTCTGATAGGCCAATCATCTCTCTTCTTTGCTCAATGATTATCCCTGATTTTCTTCCGCTCTTGTTGCATCTTGATTTGGATCTGCTTGTTTCCTTTTAAGGGAATCATCAACTATAATTCTGAGGCAGTTCAATATATAATAATTGCTCTTTATAGACAAGCAGAAGAAACAAATCTGATAATGCTAATTTTCTTTCATTTCACTTTGTAATTTTTGGGCTAATTTGGAACATTCAATTTGCTTTTCACAACTAAGCTGTTTCAAAATGAGGAAATCACAAATGCCATCTTCAAGTGGAGTGTTTCCACTTTGTCTTGATTGCTTCTGCATGAAACAAAAGACTAAAAGTCAGCATAAATGCTTTGCTCATACACCAGATTTTGGAAGTAAAATAGGCTGAGATATTCATAAGAGTCTGTGGGTTTGAAATGAAAGATGGATTCAAGATATTGACTGAAAAGAGATATGCAGCTAATTTTTGGATTGCGCTTTATTATAAGGTATGACATTGTAACAATACACAAATAACTTGTACTGAGTAATACTAATTAACTATATATGCTTACTGTAGGGTTAGGGTTTGGGATTACACTGTACATAATGGTGTCCTTGTTACAGTGTAATTATACAATCGTACTGAGTAATATTAATTAACTACTTGTACTTACTATAGGGTTTCATTTAGGGTTATTGCATGTAATTTATTATTATTTCTATAGTAAGTACATATAATGTCTTTTAACAAGGATGCTAAAATAGTGTCACCGTATTTGGTGTAGAGTTAATTACTTGTAATTATGCATATTATTATTTACTGTTATTACTACAGCAAGTGTGTGTAACATTTAAGCAGGATGCTAAAACCAGGTTTGGTTTAGGGTTAATTATGTGTAACTATGCATTATTTACTTTTATTACTACAGTAATTACATGTAATATGTAGCAAGGATGTTAAAATAAGGTGTTGCAGGTTTAGTTTAGGGTTAATTACTTGTAATTATGCATGATTTACTGTTATTACTACAGCAAATACACGTAACAAGGACATTATAATAAGGTGTTACCAAGTTTGGTTTAGGATAAGTTACTTGTAATTATGCATAATTTACTATTACCACAGTAAGTGCATGTAACCTCCAATCTCTAATCACCTTAAAATAAAGTGTTACAAATTAGTCCAATTTTACTAAAAAATATTTAAAATTTCAATATTTGGGATAATGTGCACAAATAAAATTGATAAAAAAAGGTATGCTCATTAAAAAAGTATAAAGGTTTATGTTGACTTTTTAGGACTTCTACAGTAGTGTCATGGAAAGGTGAGTTTGTGAGGTTTCCAGGCAGCCAGAAAGTAGTGAAAGTACACAGTATACAGTAAAAAACTGTAAAAGGAAGGAAGTAGAACACCTAGAACTCTCTAAGTGACTCCTAAGACAAGTTCACTCAACGGTCATTTTCGTAACGCCTTGGGCAGAGCTGTTTCCAGCCATACAAGTACAGTTTCATCATGAATAGAGAAACACTAAAATCTATCAAAATTCTGTTTGTGGTTTTATTTCAGACCAATAATTATATCATAGCTTAAAATCAGTGCTTCTTAAGCTCAAATCACTCAAAACCCTGCTAATGCACATGCATCGTCAAGAGAAAGCAAACAGGCTGTCTGCTGTTTGAACTGTAATGCGTTCAGCTGCTTTATTGAGTGCAGCGATGGCTCTATCAAAAAGGATATTGGCTGTTTTACCTGTAGGGCAGGACTACAGCTGCTGTTATGATTTCTCTCATTTATGTGTTCAAGAGAACCATCTCCTCCATTTATAAAGTCTCTGGTTACACGTTACAGAGATTGACCCGTGCGCCTCGTGGCATCTGGGAAAACACCACAGCATTCAATGCACTTCAGAGGCCTCAATAAGGCCTTAGCTCTCTGAATGTTGGCATTTGGTTAATACATGACTCAGGTCTATGGTATAATTTTGTGTCTCTAATGCAAACACAACACATTAGCCAGCGCAATCATAGCAAGCTGTGAATGGAGCCGTCTTCATGCTCCATATTTCCAAAAGCTGTTGTACGCAGCCGCGCATGACTGAGAGGAAAATGGGCCGACGGTATAATCGTTCCTCAGAACTTTCAGTCAAATGGGCCACCGGCAGATTTCAAAACCTTGACATGAAAAACGTTTCTCGCGCAGGGATGAAAGGTGCAATTGCGTGAGCTGTTTTCTGCTTTCTGCAGAAGGAACGGCCATGGCAGCGTCAAATGAACGGGTTTTTTTTTTTTTAATCCTCGACTCTTTGATTTGATAAGACCTATTTGCATTTGTTCCAGGGTAATGGTCAGGATGAAAGCGGCAGCGGTAATAGCGTTTAGCTGTCGAATCCAGCACCCTCCCCACCCTGCTCCCATTGTACTGTAATTACTCCTGCTCTCTCCCTCCGCAATCATTTGCATTCGCCACTAATGCTTTTGTAAGCACGGCTTTGATGTGAGATTTAATTAAATGGGATACAATTATTACGTTGATTGATATCACAGATGCTTTTAAAAAGACTCTTGTAAAGGTTTGGCAGGTCACTGGTTTGCTCTTCACAAGTCAACCACGTGGAGTTTTAGATGTTATGTCAGGTGATTTTAACGAAACCCATCAAGATGATGTCTGGTTCAGATTTCAGCCCCAAATCAAGCACCATTAAGACTGTGTGCACTGGGACTTCATTTCCATTACATTTACACAGTTTACACAACACAAGAAGTTTCCACTGACAAGTAATTTCTCAGATCACACAGAAAGTGAAAATGATGCGTGACACTATCACAGCCATTCACACACATTCCATGTTTACTATGTATGTTTTTAAAAAAAAAAATATTTATTTAGTTTTACAGTGGCATATATTTATATACGTAAATTTATGTATTTATTTCTGTTTAATAGTGGCATAATATTTATATTATGTAAATTAAATATTGCCATTTATTTAATTAATTAATTATGTTTAGTAGTGGCATAATATTTATATACTTTTTAAATAATTTATTTGATTAGAAGTGGGATTTATTTATTTGTTCATGATTAAAAGTGGATATTTATAAATATTTTGAATTATTTTAGTATTTAGTATTTTAGTATTTAAATATATTTTATTTATTTAACAGTGGAATTTATTTATTTTTATATTTGTTTTATAGTGACATAATATATACTTTTTAAAATTTTTATTTGTTACATTTTTATGTTTAATTTAAATGTTTTATTTTTAAATTTTTTTAATTTTTTTAGTAGAGATTTTATTAGTATAATATGAAAACAAAAAGCTATATTTTTTTTAATTGTTCAGTTTTTATATATCACAGTAGTTTTTAATGCTAATTAAAAAAACAATACAATAATGAGAATCTATTTAGTAATAATAGAACTTGGATGGATTAGAGTGTAAAATCTGATTATTTGTCATGAAAATAATGTCACAAATTCTAAGAAAGATTTAAATTTTATGCAAAATGTAATTTCATATTTATTTTCTTTTGATGTTGGGTTGAAATGTGGCCTGGACATTTTTTTGGCCAGACTTTGCAGCGAGGCTGGCTTCATATGACCGTCTGTAGAGAAGTTCTTTCATTAGGTTTGAGGATCTGGAGTTGATGGGATGATGTTCCTGCTACTGCTTGCATTCTTCCTCTGGGGTTCTGATGCCTTTGATCCGAGTGGTTTCTCACAGGTGATGTGGAGCGATGCAGCGGTGTGCTCTGCTCCTGCAGTAACTGTGTTCGTGTGTGTTTCTGCCCTCAGCTGTCCATGCTGTTCACCGAGGAGTGTGATAAGGTGCGGGACCTGATGCACGTTCACTCCTTCAGCTACGACTTCCACCTGCGTGTGGTGCATCAGTACCTCGTGGGCTGTCACATGACTCTACGGCAGGGGTACCAGCTCACTGCCTTCCTGGAGGACTTCATCGCCCATCACCCCGACATACCCAAGTTTGGACGCAACCATGTCTTCCAGGGTGAGCGCATGTCAGAAACGTACATCTATTAAACGTTCATCAGTCTGAATTTTCAGCTATAGCACTTTTTTTGTGTTTTTCTTGTCATTTGTCAAAATAAATGCTGCATGCCACTCTCATTCACAACAATGTATTTATTTTAAAAGTGACAGTTAAATTTTTTTTTTTTATTTGTTTGTTTGTTTGTTTAATGATGGTATGCACTTATACCCAATTTAATTAGTTTAATAGTGACATAACTTTATATTTTTATAAAATGTTATTTACAGTATGTGTTTAATGGTGTTACAACAATATGTGTTTAATGGTGACACTTATTTATGTATATACAGTGCCCTCCAAAAGTATTGGAACAGTAAAGATAAAATTGTTTTGTTGGCTGTGGAGTCAAGACATTTACAAACATGATGAATATGAGACAAAAATACAGAATGTCACATTTTATTACTGGGTGATTCAACACATATATGTTTTAGCAGCTAAGAAGTTCAGCACTTTTAGAGTTCATCCCTCTATCTGATGTGAGCATAAGTATTGGAGCAGTTGCCTCACAGGTCTTTCTAAGTGATCAGCTGTGTCCTGTTGCATTCATTCTTCAGATATTAAAAGCAGGGAATGTGTCGTATCAGTTATATCCATTACTTCTGTATTCTGAATCCTGCATTCGATGATGACAAACACAAACCAGGATGAAGATGAGGGAGCTGACTTTGAGAGAAAAGCAAGCAATTTGGATGCTAAAAGAAAAGAGGAAGTCGGTTAGAGCTCTAGCAAAAACAAAGGGCATGGAGAAATCAAGAGTTTAGAAACCACCAGCGACACCAGCAACCAACAACGACCTGATCGGCTGAGAAAACAACAGTAGTTGATGACAGACAAATCATAAAAGCTGTGAAAATGAATCTTAAAAGACTGTCTGTAAAATCACCAACAACTTCCAGAAAGCTGGGGTGATGCTCTGACAATCTACTGTCCTCAGGAGACTTTGACACAGAATTACAGATGCTACACAGCAAGATGCAAACCTCTGACCAGCACCAAACATAGAAAGACAAGAGTAGAGTTTGCAAAAAAGCACAAAGGTGAGCAAGAAGAGTTTTGGAACTGTGTTTATGGACCGATGAGACAAAGATGAACCTTTATCTAAGTGATGGGAAAGCAAAAATGTGGAGAAAAAAGTGAACTGCAATGATCCCAAGCATACAGCCTCATCTGTAAAGCATGGTGGAGGTGGTGTCATGGCATGGGCATGCATGGCTGTCTCTGGAACAGGCCCTCTTAACTTTACTGATGACTTAATGTATGATGACAGTAGCAGAATGAATTTGGAAGGGTACAAAACCATCTTGCCTACCAATATTCAAGAAAATGCCACCAGATTCATTGGGAACTGCTTCATATTGCATCAGGACAATGACCCAAAACACCCTGCCAGTTCAGTCAAGGAGTTTATAAGGGCAAAGAAATGGAAAGTCTTAGATTGTCCAAGTCAATCTCCAGATTTAAATCTGATTGAACATGAATTTCACCAGCTAGAGAGGAGAGTAAAGGCAGAAACTCCCCAAAACAAGCAATTAAAGGCTGGGAAAAGCATTTCAAAGGATGAGAGCAAGAGTCTGGTGATGTCTATGGGTCACAGACTCACTGCTGTGATTGTGTGCAAGGGATCTGCAACTAAATAATAGCTTTTAATCTTTTATATCTGCCTTATGTTCAACTGTCCCAATACTTCTGCTCACATCAATGAGTGGGATGAACTCTAAAAGTGCTGTTCTTTTTATTTGGTAAAACATGTATGTGTTGAAATGGCTAATAATAAAATGTGACATTCTGTTTTTTTGTCTCATATTCATCTTTTAATCATATTTGTAAATGTCTTGACTCCACAGCCAACAGAGCAATTTTGTCTTTACTGTTCCAATACTTATGGAGGGCAGTGTATGTATGTATATATAATAGTGGTATTTTGGAGATTTTATTTCTATAATGCAAAACAAAAAGAGATTTAAATGGTAAATTTATATATTTATATATCATGGTACTTAATGCTGATTAAAAAAAATCATCAAAATACAGTAATGAGTACCTAATTAGTAATAATAATAACTTGAATTCATTAGAGTGTAAAATTTGATTATATCTCAAATCGCAGTGGTCCTAAAGTTTTATTTTTGTTATGCAAAATGTAATTTTGTATTTATTTTCTTTTGATTTTGGGTTGAAATGTGACCTAGACATGTTTTTCAGCAGAATATCGGCATATCTATTTTTTGGTGGCTTCTTGTTTTTGTCATGCGTAATATGCTTTCATGTGTCCTAGGGAGTTTCTCCATATCGACGGGGATTATCACAGCACATCAGCTGTATAATTACATCACTGATCACGCCGGCACTTACGGGATGAAGCCCTTGCGCATGTCTAAAGCTGCAGTTACCACCGATAACAAGAAGGGGGCGCCGAGCGCAGATCTGCACGAGTACGCGCTGGTCGCTCTGTGGAACAGGTAACTGTTCACTCCTAGTTTGAGCTGGTGATGCTATCATTTCTATTCTAATAATGCTGTTCTCTTGAAGCTCTGGCTCGTTTAAGGATCTGGAGGGATTGCGACACCATGATGACTTTGACGTGTCACTGCTGGTTTGTCATAACGCCGCCCCGTTTGAGGAGCAATCGGAGGGAGAGAGACACCTGCTCAGGTACAAACACGAGGGATACAGTGACTTTGTGAAGCACATTATGGGCATCAGTTAAACACTACATTGGTAGATAACAGCAATTTATACAATTAAACAGCAGGCGAGACAACATGAAACAACATTTGCAATAAAGTTCACTTCCATGATGAGAGATATTTTCTGTGCGAAACTGTTTAATCAGTGGGGGAAAATATAGACTGAGTCTTATGGATTTATATATATATAAAAGGTATTAATTTATTCATAAAATTATTAATATTAATAAACAAATAAATATTATTCTTATTATATTAATAATGAATAATACTTTTTTATAAATAATATAAATATTATCTATATCATTACTATAAATTAGTATTATAATATGTTGTAAATAACATAAGTAATATTACAGATCATATATTTATAAAAAAAAAAAGTATTAATGAATAAAGTTAATATTTTTCCCCAGCTGCATGGTTATGTCAACAGAAAGAAAAGTCATTTCAGAGGTGTAGAAAGTGTTTACATTTTCATTACAGATTATAAAAGCAAACTTTGGAATAATGTGCACCGATGGGGGAAAAAAACTGATGTTTACTGAAATATTTATTCTGACTTCCTGTTTTCTGTTAAACTAACATTTTTTGTTACATTTGTACTGGTTCAGGCTGCGTTTCTACGTGATCATGACCAGTCAGAGGGAGCTGTTCCCGCGTTTGACTGCAGACATGCGGCGCTTTAAGAAGCTTCCTCAGATCCACCGTGACCCCGGTGACCTCAGCGGCTCTGTTCCTGCGGAGAGGATGGAGGCCGGTAGGGAATCTGAACTGGACCTGTGGGAGGACACCACCGTCCCTGTCACCCCTGCAGCCAGCCCTGAGTCTGACCCCATAGAGAGCCTCCTGCATGCAGACGCAGACGACTCCCAGGGGCTCTTCTACCTGTGTCCTCTCTTCCCCCTGCTCAGTTCAGAGGTGCTGTCTGCGCGCCGGCAGATTCAGAGCAGCGTGGAGCAGGCCATGGGCCACTGCCGCAGGGATAACCTCTGGAGGAGGCTCTTTCACGGAGAGCACTTGGCTCTCGATAAACTCAAACTCAGCAAGCTGGCCTTTGGTGAACTGGAAGAGCTTCTGAACGCTGTGCAGAGCAGATCGGTCTCTGAGATTGACCCGCAGCTGGTATGAAAACACATCTGTTCTCTTCACCTCTGAGAACATCTTTCACTCCCATCTAAGATTTCATGTTCCTTTCTCTTCGTTCCCTCACAGCCACTTTCCATGAATAGGTACAAAATAGGGTCTGAATAGGGTCATTTTTTCCCTTTTCAATAAATACTCAACGATCATTTTTTAAAGCACCAGGAGGTCATAAAATCATTTTTGTGATATATAAATGAAATTAAACTGAAATAAAATGTAATCAATAATATTATAAATATTACCTATAACATTACTTTTTTTAATAATAGCAATAACAAAAATATTATTGTTATTATTAAATGTTATTAAAACATAATATATTAATGTTATAGATCTTATTAAATTATTTATTCTGGAAAATATTATGTAATTTAAAATATTAATAAATAAATTTAATATTTTCCCCAACTGATCCCTATTTGTGTGATTTAATTTAACTTAAATTGTGTGATTTATTAAATTTCTTTAAATTTAAAAATTCAGTTAAATTAAAAAAATCCCTGAAAAAAATATAATTTAATGATTTATTTTAAAAAAATCTGAATCTAGCAATAAATATTAAATACACCTTTGATAGATTTAGGTTGCTGATTTATCCTAAGTTAGGTAGCTAGTTTGGGCCCAAATCTTGATTTTGCTGGTAACAAATTTGAATTGTTGACAAATTTAGTAAACATTATAATAATTGTTTACTACTGTTGTAGAATATTATTTAAAAGTACTTTGTATGTTAATTTCATGCTCGATCCTAACAAAATAGTTCTCTAAATAAATCAAATAAAACAAAACTTGTGATTTGTGTCTCTGAAACGATACAGAGCACTAGGACGTCCTGTTCATGGAAAGCGCAGCACTTTCTCTTCCTGTACACACTGACAGCAATCCTTAAGAAACCGTTGGAAAATTGTATGTTTTTTCCTTCGTTCTGCAGTTTATTCGGGCCGGTTTGATCCGCGGCTGGCTCGGTGCAGTTTGTTTGATGGGTGGCTGGCAACAAATATGCTAATGCAGCGCTCCGTAGGGAAAACACACGGCCTACTCATCAGCACACTGCAATAAACATCAGCTAATTAGCTCAGGAAATCAGCCCTTTAATATTACACTCCGTTCCTTATTTACACCATAAATGATCCCTCCTGGACCAACACGCCGCATCCTTCGCCAACAGTGATTCGATTACACAGCAGCAGTTGCTGTAAATGTGCCGCTCATGTGTTTGATACAGCACTGATGCATGTAGCTTCAGAAATAGAGGACTTGTTACATGGAGGATTTATTTAGTTAATTAATGAGTGAATCAGAATGATACACTACTGTTCAGAAGTTTGGAGTCAGTAAGATTTTTTAGAAGTTTTGGAAAAAAGGCTCTTCTGCTCACCAGGTCTGCATTTATTTGATCAAAAATACGGTAAAAAGGTAAAATATTATTACAATTTAAAATAACTGTTTTCTGTGTGAATATACTGTAAAATGTAATTTATTTCTGTGATCAAAGCTGTATTTCCAGCATCATTACTCCAGTCTTCAGTGTCACATGATCCTTCAGAAATCATTCTGATATTCTGCTCAAGAAACTAATTAATTATTATCAGTGATAAAAACAGTTGTGCTGCTTCATATTTTTGTGAAAACCATGGTATTTTTTAATTTTTCAGGATTATTTGTGTGAAAAGAAAAGCATTTAATTGAAATATAACATAAAAAATGTCTTTATTGTCCCTTTGGATCAATTGAATTCATGCTAAAATCATAGAAGTGTTCATTTCATTCAGCAGCAACAACAAATAAATGACCCCCCCCCCCCAACTTTTAAGAAGTAGTGTAAATAAACAAGGCACAGGATAAATAATACATACAATTTCTCAACTGGATCAGCTATTTATGTATTTAAATTTTATATTCAATATATTAGTCATATATTTATGTATTTGTTTACTAATGTATTCATTAAATTAATAATAATAAGTTATTAAATGTATGTATTGTTAGGACCATTTATATCTGTATGGCTTTTGTTGACGGTATTTCCTACTGATATTTCCAATATGATAATGCGGTGGTGGTCGGTTGCCCCTATTGGCTGATCCATCGTGCATTATTCTATTACAGTTTTGCAAAGCTGAAACATAAAATAATCCAAAAATGATTCGGATTTAGCGTTTTTTGTGTGTGTGCTGTGAGCAAAAGCACTTATGACCATATTGACCATCTTCTGCTTCCACCTGAAGTCTTCACCTCCTCCTGATTGTGAGTTTGCTTTCATTGGCCTCCTGACATCCAGCTGAACTCTGGGAGAATGAGATGCGACGTTTCATCCACCGGTGACGCACAATGACGCCGTAGCCTCAGATTCCCCCGCGATTACTAATACTAGTGTGAGCGCTGGCTGGGATGATGTATACCGCTGTCAGAGCCACACACGCTCACAAAGGAAGTGGAGATGTACTCCTGCTGTGATATCAGACCAGGAAAAACTTGCAGCAAATTACATCTTTTTAAAAATTTAGACTGTGAAAACTGCCTTCCTGTGGTTTCGCTGACTTGAAGCGTCCGCAGCTCTCGCCTGCCGCCAGATCCTGCATGAAATCTGATCTGAAACATAACAATGCTTTGTGTGCACAGGCCAGCTAATTTAAAGAGAAATATTCTGGTCAGGTCTTTCAGCACCTCAAAGGCTTTTTAAACACACAATAATCTTTTTCAGCTTTTACTCAAGTTTAAAATGTACACAGAAGCTTTCGTATGCATATATATGCATGTGTTCTAGTTACATGCATATTTATGCATGTAATATATGTGCAATTTTTCTTTTATTTTGCACTTTTGACAACATTCAATTTGAAGAAAAAAAAATCCTGAATAATCTCATGTAGTGCAAAATGAAAGGCTGCATTTATTTGATCAAAAATACAGTAAAAACAGTAATATTGACAAGTATTATTACAATTTAAGAGAACTGTTTTCTATTTTAAGAAAGAAAATCTGAATAATCTTAATAAAAGTGCGAAATTCAAATTCTGTCATCATTTATGTTGTTTTTGTGATTGTGTTTTTTAGGACTGTTTCCTGAACATGAGTCCCACCTGGTACCAGAGTCTCATCAAAGTTCTGCTGTCCCGCTTCCCACAGAACTGCAGACACTTTAAAGATGACGGCGGCATACAGTATCTGGTAAGAGATCTCTACTGCTCACCAAAGCTGCACTTATTTGATCAAAAATTACAATTTTCTATATGAATGTTAAAATTGATTGCTGTGATCTGCAGCTGTATTTTCAGCATCATTACTCCAGTCTTCAGTGTCACATGATCCTTCAGAACTAATATGCTGATTTGCTGCTCAAGAAACATTTCTGATTATTATCGGTGTTGAAAACAGTTGTGCTGCTCCATAATTTTATGGAAATTTTGATAGATTGTTTAAGGTTTCTTGGATGAAAAGAAAAGCAAGATTTGCAGAGACTAGTAATTTGCAGTAACACTTAAATATTCTAATGCCTTTTCTAAGTTCATATTCACAGTCCAGATCTTTAGTGTTCATTTTCAGCTTTACACATGAAGCAGATCCTCGGGCCGTACAGTCATGTTGTGGGTCGTGTGAGATGTTCGCTCCATTGGCCGTGTCATAGTACATTACGAGACGGGAAGTGCTGATGGCAAAGCACTCTTGAATCATTATTCTCCTGGAAAGACCTTGAACTCTGTTACTTGAGGCCAGGGAAGCACGTGGTACATTATGAGACCCCGGTGCCTGTGTACTAGTTCATGTGATGATTATCATCAGATCCTCAAGTGTGTTTGAAGGTCACTTCATGCTTCATTCTGTAATTGGAGATGATGTGGGCTTATGCAGATTTCCTGAGCTGATGCTCATTTCACCCTCCATATACTCTGATACAACACCTGCCTTTGTTTCCTGAGGCTGACGCCGTGTTTCCTAACGCCGAGAGCAAATTCATGTTAAATGGATTGCGAAGATCAGGGTTAAATTTAAAAATGAAAAGAAACATCTGGAGTCAAGATGTTAAATGTTTAACTGGTGTGTTGTTTGGGCATAAACTCTCTCTTTTCCAGGCCGTCCTGAACCAGAAGTTTACAGACTGTTTTGTGCTTGTTTTCTTGGACACGCAGGCAGGAAAAACTGTGAGTTAACTTTGTATTTTAATTTCATTTCTTTTTTCTTTTCACATTATTTAATTTCTGGTTTAATAGTAACAATAATACGTATATATATAATATTATTGTTATTATTAAATAAAATATGAATCTAAAATAATATTCTATTATTATACATTATATATTTTTTACTTTTTTCTCCTACAGTTCTCATTGCCATAATGCATCTTTTTTTGTAATTATTATTATCAATCATTATTTTCATTATTAACACTAAATTCTCACTATATTACAGCCTAATTATTTAAATATTAATTTTTTATAAATAATTTAAAAGCAGTATAGCAAATACTAGCATGATGCATAAAGTATGCTCAATAACATTGCTTTTATTTGTTTCTATTTATTATTTACATTTTTGTCTTGTTACAGTAATTTTTTTTTTTTTTTTTTTTTTTTTTGCATTACCATAGGAACTGGGATGTGAATATGCTTTTATTGAGCTGCAAAATATACTTTATTTCTTTTTTTTATTATTAAATATACTTCTGATTGTGAGGTGAAATGCGACCTGGATCTGTTCTCGCCAGATGAGATTCATTCATTCATTTCTTGCACATCAAACACTATCCCAGTATAAATCTCGCTGTTTCACCTCGTCTTCTGCTGCTTCCAGAGTCTGAAGGTTGTTTTCAGGGAGCCGTTACCTGCGCAGACGCAGTCGAGCAGCAGTCCTCCACCGCAGCTGGTCTCCATGTACCACCATCTGGAGTCGGTCATCAACACCGCCTGCTACAACCTCTGGATGGGCCTGCTGTGAACCTGTGCGCTCCTCTGTGTTTCTGCCAGTGGTGCATTAGATGGAGTCAAGTGTCTGAAGTCAGTTTGTGTAAAGATTGAGACTGAACGCATCTCGTGTGTGTAATGCATGCTGCGCCGGCCAGGTTGCATCCATATATGCAACTGAATTGCCAATATTTTGCACAGGAAAAAGGCTAAATGTGCCACCCTTTTGATTGGAGGGCGATTATCCGGGAGGGTGTATTTATTGCGTGAGAGACTCTGCTGGTTTGCCAAAGCCATGCTGTCCTTCTTTAGTCTAGTGTTCATTTGTGCTGTTTTTTCTCCATCTCCTGTCAGTTGCAGATGTTGTTTCTGTAGCCTGTGTGCATTAGATTTTATTTGTTTTGCCCTATAATGCATCACTTTGCGCAACATGATTGTCTTCACTGCCGTTTTTTCATCCCGAAAGTGCCTTTATTTTATTTTCATATGAACTTGATGGGAGCTTGTGTATTATGTTCACCCTTCAGGATGAGTCTCTTAAAGTGACAGTTCACCCAAAAATGAAATCCTGTCGTCATTTACTCACCCTCATGTCATTCCAAACCTGTATGAGTTTGTTTCTTATGCTGAACACAAAACAAGAATTTTGGTAACCAACCAGTTGACGGTAGCCACTGACTTCCATAGTGTGGGGAAAAATATACTATAGAAGTCAATGGCTACCGTCAGCTGTTTGGTTATCAACATTCTTTAAATCATCTTCTTTTGTGTTCAGCAGCTAAAAGAAATTCATATGTGTTTGGAACAGCATGATGGTGAGTAAATGATGACAGGATTTCATGTTTGGGTGAACTGTCCCTTTAAATTAGTCACATGGTCTTCATGTACCTTCACCGTAAAGAGCGGGTAACGATTAGTCTTACTAACTAGCACAGCGCTGAGACGACACTGGACTCGACACTCGTTCACATGAAAGAAAGCAAATGTCTGAGGATGATTTACCTCCTGCAGTGACAGAAACTGAAGAATGAAAATGTGTTTACCGTTTTGTTTTCTTGAAGCACACTGGACATTTTTGAAAGAAAGATTTCTTAAAATGTTAGAAGGTGAATTAGCAATTCAAATGTGTGAAAAAGACATCTGTACATTATGTATATAGAGGCAGATTTGTAAGAAAAACGCTTAACAATAAATCCTAAATTAAAACATCTGAAGTGCTCTTCATGTGCAGTGCCTTGAGAGACTGAAAAAATAATATTTCATCGGGACTGACAAGTGAAATATTAATAAAACCACTGAAAATGGATGTTGATGGGTCAATTTTATGCTTTAGAAAATTACAGTCTTGTCATTTTAACACACAATTGCCTTTTAGAAGAAGCAGGAACTGAAGAAGTGAAGCTGGTCGTCAGTTGTGGCTGCTCCAGTATCTTCTGAGCCAGTCCAGACCCGCTTCTGTGGAACCTGGACAATCACATTTACAAATATGAACGATCAAAAATGAAATTTCACTCTACTCATTGTAATCTAAGAGCTGTTGAACTATCACAGTGGCTACAGTCTGGAAATGAAGCATATCAATAAGTAAATGAGATTTAGACTCTCAAAAGATCTTTAAGATGTTTTTGTGCAACATTACTTGTCAACATACAGTATATCCTGATGTACGCGTTTCATGCTGTAAAAGCAATGGTGAGATTCAAATGTTAAAACCAAGTGACCCTGACTCACGCTGAGGTTTGTATTCGCAGCCGATGTAGTCCTGATAGTCCAGCTCCTCCAGCAGCTTGAAGAGATACGTGTAACTGAGCTCTCCGTCGCTGTCCGGCTCGTGGCGGTCAGGAACTTGAGCGATCTGAATGTGACCTGTGACAGCGGTAAAGCCACGAGTCAATAGACCGATTTTCAATAGATGCATGGATGTTTCTGGCCCAGTGCAGAGCAGGGCTATTATTGTCAACGAAAACATTAAAATATATATAACTTGAAATGAAACAAACATTAAGTGAAAAATATATATATATATTTTTTTCAAATTTCTTATTTTTAGTTTAAGTTGAAGTCCTAAACTAATAAACTAAATGTAAAAACTATAGACATTTTTTGTTTAAATTAATAAAACTTACAAACAAAATTAACCAACATTACACGAAAATTAAAATAAAATCTAATTCAAGATATTAACAAAAAATAATAGTAAGTCAAAAAAAAAAACTCACAATTAACTAGTCGCTTATTAGCATGCAATGTTATATATTAACATATAGTCATCCCTAATCCTACCCAATACCTCAACTTAACTATCTTACTATTAATTTAGCAGCAAAAATTAATTCACCTGGGTGATGTGATGTTTCACCAAAAAACACTGCAGGAGACTTGATGCATATATGAGTTCCACATTTACCTGTCATTGGTAAGTATTTGCGTATATTCTGCGTAAGGTTGCCATCCATGATCTGCCAGTGGAAGATGTCCTATAAAAGCAGAGAGACAGATTAGTGTTGTTGAAGACTGGGTTTTCTGTTCTTCAGCCGGCGCTGATCTGGAGACAGAGAGCCGTTCACAAACACACTGAAACACAGCAGCTGCCTAATGCACAAACTCCCCTCATATCATTAATTCAGCGCAGGAATCAAAGAGCGCTGAGAGTGATTTTATTATCCTGCATGTGCAGTGCAGCCGCTCTGTAATGAGATAAGTGAAAATGACTTCACGTGATGCTCATTTCTCACGGCTACGGCTGCAAACACAAAAACACAACAGGTTGAAAGAGCAGATAACTAGATTCTCACAGAAAACGTGAGTGCTTTGACTGTGGTTGCTGAGCTGCTTTTAGTGGACCGTAATGTGGTCTCTTCTGGTGCTGCTCGTGTGGCAGGCAAAAATAAGATTTTTATTTTATTTTAATTTACTAAATTTCAGTTTAATAATGTTTATTTAACATTTAGTTTTTAGTGGATTTAATTGTGCTAAATTATATTTATGGAATAGTTATGATCCATTTATTAGCTGCTATGCACTTTGTGCATGGCCCAGAAAATTATTTTTCCAACTAAAACGGTCGTAAATCTTGAATGCTTTGGAGCACAGACTTAAGTTTGGTCTCTTTTTAAAGAAGACACTTAAACATTACCATTAAAGAAGTGGAACTAAAAAAAGTTACAGAAGTTTAAGTTTATTGTTATGAAAAATGCACAAAGTTCAATTAATATTACTATTAAATTACTAGTACTATTACATTTAAATTTGACATGAAATGTGTGTTTTCCAAATTTGAAGAAGATATCTCAAAAATAGTTCTAGCACAAATAGTTAAAATATCTGGTCAAAAATTATAGAAAAGCATTTTTTTTTAATCCTAATTTTTTATATACAATACAGTTTAATTAAGAAATTACAAATACTTTTAAGTTCAAATTTATGGGAATATGTAAGACAAGGTGTTTGTCCTCAGAAGTCACTCTTTACCATTCAGAGCAGAGGTGCCAAAACTTTTGAATATGAAGGGCCAAAAATCTAACTTGATTGATGGCCATGGGCCAAAAGTAAATATTGCACTATTTCCAATTACATTATATTAAATTGTATAAACATTTTAAATAATGTAGTGTTTTTTTTCCTAATTCACTTATATTATCACATTTCAGTGCAGAAATAAAATAAAAAAGCAAAATCAATGATAATATAATATATGATATGCTTCAGTGGAAAATATTTCCCCTTATTTTTTATTATTTGTCGGGTCGTGGTTTGGTTTGGGTACCTCTTATTTAGAATCACCTTCATTAGTTCACTTTCAATGATCTTGTAGTGTGAAAAAAGATCCTAATATTTTATGCCTTTCAATTAATTTAAGGTAAAAGCTTCATGAATATTAATGCTAACAATGACGAAAAATAAAGCTGGAGTGGTAAAGTTCACTCACCATCTGCATCCTAATGCTGGGATGAGCGACTCTCTGTAGAATCGCTGCAGCTGCAGAAAGTCATGATAAATGAGAAAACACACGTCAATAATCAGGAATCAAAATACACAATCATGCTTAGGAAAGACCTTCTTACCTTGGTGTGGGGAGTCGAGGAAATATCGTGGATCTGTGATCCTTGTGTTGATTGGCTCAATCAATCCCAGAATGCCTTCCTGTACAGGAAAGAGTCACAGCTGATGATAAACAAAATACAGCATTAACATAATCTACCGTTCAAACGTTTGGGGCCAGAAAGATTTTTAAAATGTTTTTGAAAAAAGTGTCTTCTGATCACCCAGGCTGCATATATTTGATCAAAAATACAGCATAACAATATTTCAGAATTGTACTGTTCTCGAAAAAAACTGTTTACTATTATATTTTAATATAAATATATTCTAATATATTTTACATTTTAAAATGTATTTTCAGCATCATTCCTCCAGTCTTCAGTGTCACATGATCTTCAGAAATCATTCTGATATACTGATTTACTGCTCAAGAAACATTTCTGATTATTATCAATGTTGAAAACTGCTGCGCTGCAGAATATTTGTGGAAACTATGATATGTTTTATTTTTCACAGATGAATAGAAAGTTCAAAAAGAACAAGAAATCTTTTGTGCCATTGTCTTTATTACGGTCACTTTTTATAAATACGTGGAAATGTTTACTATATTTTACTATACCTATGCATTTTTAGTTTAGTTTTTTAATATTACAGTATTCCTGAATGAAAACTCATAATAATAATTAAAAGAAAAATACTGTGTAGAAAGGAATGGAATGTAAACAGAAATAGAAGAATGTTGCATGAATGCACTTCAATGATATCTGAATGAATTATTACTGATTACTCATCAAGACTATTGAGAGACTGTTTATATTTATCACTGTTTCTAACTATTACAAGATTCTGTGACAGCCAAGAATATTTACAATGAATTAGCCCGTTGTATGAGAACACTACAGCCAAACCACTGCAGTCATTTAAGTAGGACGGAGGGTCTGCCACCGAGAGACCTCCAGAGCTTCTACGGTGGAATATAAGCACACGTTCTGGCCACGTTATAATGCAGTAACGGGGCGGAGGTCACCTTTGAGAGGACACCTGCAGCATGTTTCAGGTTCTGCACAAAGGTGTCCTCCATCTCCATGGCAACAGTGCAGCAGTCCGCCCCCGCCGGCACCCTCCCCGCCATCAAGTGGATCCTGGAGAGACATTAGCATGAGTTACTCTTGGCAGAGGTAAAACATCTCGAGATCACAGTAACCTCATTATCTCCATCAGCTGTGGAGGACGTGAGCGTTAGATCAGACGTTCAGACATCTGGGGCAACGCTGCACAGACGCCAGTCTCCGGGGAGCCATTTCAGCACATTTCTGACTATTTTAGTGAGAAACAGCATGAACTATCATGTCTAGACGCTTAAGTTTTGTCTGTGCGATGTTTCCCGTCAGCTTTAGTGTGTGCTGAGCGGGAGGCCGGTTTTATGCTTTACATAATAAGAATTAAGTGTAGAACTGTGAATATGAATCAGGTTCATCAAACACTGCATCCCTCCCTGTTATACTTGCGTTACGCATTTGTGTCCTAACCAGGCGCCAAAAAACAAAGCAACAAGCAATACAAGTGGTCTTGCCCATTTCCACCAGAGAAAAAAGGTCAATATAACCTTTAAAAAATAAATAAAAAAAAATAAAAGTTTGCAATTCCAAGTTTACATCTTACAATTAGGACTTTTTTCTCTGAATTGTGCATTTACATCTCACAATTCAGGGCTTTTTTTTTTTTTAAGAAATTTTTTTTAATTCTGACTTTTTTTTATGGGCCTCATTTGATCTTGGAGTGTGCGTGCACTTAAATCCACGCCAACGCTCACATTTGTAAAAACACTGATGTGGAAAAGTTGCATCGCGTCAGGGTCTGCGCAGACGTACACACTTTTCTTGTTCGAGTACTGCAGGGTTTTGGAAATGTAAGCTGTTCTTGCAGCTCGCTGTTCGAAATTAAAGAATCTGGATGATGACTTGTGATCTTTTACATGTTAATGACATTAATTAGGAGTCGTTTACAAGGCAGGGAGCTGAAACCATTCAGTTGCGTGCAAGTTCAAGATCATTTGCAATTCATAGGTTTCACATCTGGTTTGTTTTCTGTACGCACGTATTTTGTGAATTATACGTACGCTTTTTTGAGAGACGATCGTAAGATAAATTTTAGGATGGTTTCTGCGCAACATTTTATAAATAAGGCCCCTTATCTTACAATTTTGAAAAAAAAAAAATACCTCTGAATTGTAAGATCATAATTGCTAATTTTTTTTTAAAAAGTCACAATTGTGAGGTAAAAAGTCACAATAACCTTTTTTTAAACAAAAATAAAAAACAATGTGAAATGTAAACTTAGAATTCTTACTTTTTCTTGCAATTCCAAGTTTGCATTTAACCTTTTTTTTTAACGGTAAAAAGGTAACTGCATCTTTTTTTTCACAAATCTGAGTTTATGAAAAAAGTCAGAATTATGAGAGAGAATCTCAAGTGTGAATTTTTTCATCTCAATTCTGTTTTACTGTCTCAAAAGTTTAGATTGTGAGATAAAACTTTTATTTTTATTCCAGGGATCCCATACTTCCATGTAAATCCAACATCAAATATTGTAATTGTTTTAGTTTCTGTTTCTACATCAGGCCGGATATCCCTGCTGAAACTGAACTGCAGTAGAGTGCTGCATCGCCCTGATCCCTTCAACAAAAACCCAACTGGATTTCTTCCAGTGGCTTTTGGATTATTGCAGAAAATAAGCTCTGCGACCAACAAAAATACAATCAGTGAAAAGCTTAAGTTACAAACTACACTACAGTCACATGAGTTCAATGCCACATCACCGAACTTCTGACAACTCTTTCGGTCTTTATTAAAAAACATTATCCCTGAAAGTTGCAAGTTAGAATAGTTTACAAGAGCTTGATTATAAACACAACGAGGCTATAAAGCCACTAGTGAGTAGACTTGGCGTGATGAAGTTTAGTGTCCCTGACAGCCTCTGTAGTCCCATTTAGACACTTTTTGATGACTTTTATGTTGTAGAATAAAACTCGAAAACATTTTGCGCTTGTGATCACCACAGACCTTATTTCAGGCATTTAGCCAAAAACCTGTTAAAAAAAATGACTTGAAGATGAAAGTAGAATAACTAAAAGATTTGGCCTACAGGAATATGTCATCTCTGCAGCAATTTACTGGACTAAAATCCTTGTCCTCGTGCTTAGTAAAAATGAACACAGTTAGGATGACCATATAGTACATCCTTTTTTCCTGGACAATATCTGTCCCGGGAATTCTAAACTGCCTAAAATGTCCCGTTTTTTTTATAGTTTTTATACTTGCTGAAGGTAATGACTGAAAAGTAGTTTGACCAATAGCCTACAGGCCTTGCATATGCAGGTACATCTAAAAAAATTTGAATATCATGAAAAAGTACATTTTTTCTTGTAACTTATTTCAAAAAGTGAAACTTTCATTTATTTTAGATTCATTACATGTAAAGTAAAATATTTCAAAAGTTTTTTTTGTTTTAATTTTGATGATTAGAGCTTACAGCTCATGAAAGTCAAAAATCAGTATCTCAAAATATTAGAATATTTACATTTGAGTTTCATTAAATGACCATCCCTACAGTATAAATTCTGGGTATCTCTTGTTCTTTGAAACCACAATAATGGAGAAGACTGCTGACTTGGCAATGATCCAGAAGACGAACATTGATGCCCTCCACAAAGAGGGTAAGTGACAGAGGCTCATTACTGAAAGGGGTGGCTGTTCATAGAGTGCTGTATCAAAGCATATTAAATGCAAAGTTGACTGGAAGGAAGGATTTGGGTAGGAAAAGGTGCACAAGCAACAGGGATGACCGCAAGCTTGAGAATACTGTCCAGCAAAGCTGATTCAAACACTTGTGAGAGCTTCACAAGGAGTGGACTGAAGCTGGAGTCAGTGCATCAAGAGTCACCACGCTCAGACGTCTTCAGGAAAAGAGCTACCAAGCCACTTCTGAACCAGAGACAACGTCAGAAGCGTCTTACCTGGGCTGTGGAGAAAAAGAACTGGACTGTTGCTCAGTGCTCCAAAGTCCTCTTTTCAGATGAAAGTAAATTTTGCATTTCATTTGGAAATCAAGGTCTACCAGGAAATTTTAGAGCACTTCATGCTTCCTTCTGCTGACAAGCTCTATGGAGATGCTGATTTCATTTTCCAGCAGGACTTGGCACCTGTCCACACTGCCAAAGGTACCAAAAGCTGGTTCAATGATCATGGTGTTACTGTGCTTGATTGACCAGCAAACTCGCCTGACCTGAACCCCGTAGAGAATCTATGAGATATTGTCAAGAGGAAGATGAGAGACACCAGACCCAACAACGCAGATGACCTGAAGGCCACTATCAAAGCAACCTGGGCTTCCATTACACCTGAGCAGTGCCACAGGCTGATTGCCTTCATGCCACGCCGCATTGATGCAGTAATTCATGCAAAAGGAGGCCCAACCAAGTATTGAGTGCATAGAAATGAACATACTTTTCAGAAGCCTGACATTTCTGTTTAAAATATCCTTTTTTTATTGATCTTATGTAATATTCTATATGTAATTATATGTATATGTTATATGTAAGCCATAATCATCAAAATTTCAAGAAATAAAGGCTTGAAATATTTCACTCTATGTGTAATGAATCTATATAATATATGGGTTTCACTTTCTGAAATGAGTGACAAAAAATATTGACCATTTTCACGATATTCTAATTTTTTGAGATGTACCTGTAATCAACCAATCGTGGTGTTGAAGAAGGCGGGATCTAGAAAACAATGCAGCAACCCGGACATATTAGGCAATTTAGAAATCCCAGCAAGGACATGTACGGAAAACAGAGGCCATATGATGAGCATGAACACAGTGTAAGATGCACAGGAGTACCTCCTGCAGTCCAGTGCTTTAGCGTACTGCACCGCCAGATCCAAACCCTGTCTGAACTCCTGCTCTCGTCCAGGAACAGCACCCAATCCCAGATCTCCTGCACTTAAATCCCCTGGAGGACAAAATCACACGTTCCTGAAGATATCGTGAAAGTTTGAAGGCCAAGCCTTTTACAAATTAACATAAATGGGGAATTCTACAGCATATAATTTAACAAAACATTTGACAAAAATTGGATTACTGGACAACATTAAATTGTTTGTGTATGTTACTTTGATTCTCAAAAGGCTGGATATAGATGTTTATGAAATTAAAACCCTGAAGACAGACAGCACAACTAAAAACTGAAATGATCCACAAACATTTTGAATGAGGTCTGCATATGAAGTGCTTCAAGCTGAACTAACTGCAGAACACTGTGGAGAAGAAAAAGACGTATTTCTGCCTTGCAAACACTGAAATGTGTTAAATGGTGATTTAGTGTGGTGCAACAAGTCTTACATCAGAGCAGAATTGCACCACATGGGTTCATGCTTCCCCCGTGAGTTGAGAAAGGTCGGATCTATTCCATTAAGCAGTTCTATCTGCATATGAAGCACCATTATATCTGTGACCAATGAACTCTGAGATACTCTATTCCTGTCTATGACAAACTCCTTTCAGAGACCTTTAACTGCGAGCTGACAGGTTACAGAACACGACTCATTATCCCGCTGCAGCTGCAGTTTCCCAATGGCTTTAATATCTATCTATCTATCTATCTATCTATCTATCTATGTTTGCGTCTGTCTGTCGCTCACTTGCAGTCAGTCTCTGTCTTACCCGGAGGGGTGTTTATGAGCACAAATTCGAGTCCGGTTTCATCTTTCACGGTTTTTAACTCTTTCAGGTCAGAGTTGTAGATCCACGCCGCCTCGACCGCCCGGAACCCCGCACGCGCCGCGTCGCGCATCCGCTGCGTGACCTCCGGTAACTCCGTGAAGAGCCAAGAAATATTGGCACAAAACTTTAACGGCACCATTGAAGCGTCTGCAGCAGGACAAACATATGCAGCTCAATGAAAGACAGACAGCAAAACTAATAACTAACTGAATGATCAAGGTCCAGCGCTTATTGATCAGCCGCTGTCTAAACACGTGCTCAGTGTTTACATCATCAGCGCTCAGCTGACTGAACACGTGACTCTCTGCGCCTGCGCACTGATGCTTGTCAGCTACTACACAGTATTACACACAGTTTTATCAACAGTAATGGATCTTTTAAGTGATTACTTACAATATTCATAATTATTACTGCCATTATAATATATTATCTGACTCTAATTATTTTCAAAAATGGAAACCCAACCATCCAGGTTTAAATCACTGTATCTCACAGAAATATATGCATACTGTACACATAACCACCTCTACCGCATCATGTGTGAGTCAGTGTGACACGTGTGTCTTTTAACCCTCTATGGTTCACTGTTCCCATTTGTTAACATATCATTTTCCTTCACTTTCATGCTATTAAAAAAAAACATATTGCATTGTTAAAATTAAACTGCTGTCTTAATGATACCAATAATATTTAGTTTTTAAGGCCACACAATATTATGTTTCCCATGGTTCACGTTTTCAGGAAAGATATGCAGAAAGACTCTTCAAACTGAGCTATTAAAGTTGATCTAGCATAGTTTTACAGTAAACTGAGAAAACATGAATGCCATATTGCGGTTCTTGATGGCAGCTCTTAAGAATTTTTTTTTTTAATTACCAGCAGTATCATTTATATTACTGCAGTTATACTTGTTTATTTGTGTGTGTGTGTGTGTGTGTGTGTATATTTATATACCGGTATAATCATCTAAAATATGATCTCAGAACTCAAACTTTATTCAGTTACACAGTATAGACTTTGTAGAAACTCAAATATTTATGAGTTATTGTATTACACCTACTGTATGTTTTGTAATGCTCTTTGGGACAGAAGGTGATGTAATCCTGTGTGAGTGTCTTGCGTATCATTCCATGTTAATGGTAAATATTCAATACAACACCTGCATGGAGGTCAGGAAAGGTTAATGAACCACCTGGGCTCAACAACACTCATGGAATATATAAACCGCAAGACAATCTGAGAAGAACAACGCATTATACATAAGCAGCAATGACTCAGAATAAAAGTCAACAGTAGTTGCATCTCTCAATCTTCAATAAGACAATCGCTGAATGCATGAAACAGCATTGTACCCCCCCCCCCCCTTAATGCAACCACATCAAACGTCCATTAGAAGTGAGAGAAGTACTACCTAAGGGAGTTCATTAGAATCCACTCTAAGAGCATTGCATGTCATTATGACTACAAATTGTAATAATTATTGACACAAATATGCGTGATTATGATTGTCAGTCGTTTGCTGTGTAGCATACTAACAGACAGATCTTACTACTTCTGCAGTATGTAGTAAGAACAGCAGAAATAATAATAGCCATCTCTTTTAGACATTTTATTTAACATCTTATTTAAAATATGACTTTTTTTTCCCCAAGGCAAAAATGGACACCATGTCATGTGACAACAACTCAGCTTTTTGGATCATTATCATAATATTGTCAACCCCATACACAAATGTAATACTGTATATGTACATATATTAAATTTCATATACATAATACATACATAACATTTTTAAAATTACATATATAAAATGAAATTTTAGTTTAGTTTATTTTGCACAAGGATAAAATAAACACAATTAAAAAATAAAACAATGTAATGTGGCCATATATTGTTGCTACATATATTACTAAACAAAAATCATCATAGATATTATTAAACATATCTTCATCTATACTGTATGTATGTGAAAAAAAATAATAAAAAAATAAAATAAAAAATGTATATATATATATATATATATATATGTATATATATATATATATATATATATATATATGGCCTTATAGGTAGCATATGGCAATATCACTCTTTATAGCACAATATATATCATATGCTACATTTCTGTTTGAGACATACCAAACAGAAGAACAGTGTGTATACTGTGCAGTGTTCAGTAAATAGTAAGGCTATATGTTGCAGTAAGAAGATGGTGGACGGTCTGATGCACATAAACCCCCCTAGAGAAGAAAGCCGGAACTGCCGTGAGAAAGCAGGGGTCACTGGAGCAGGAAATTGAAAGTGGGACCGTTTAGACCTCTCAGTTCTGAGCCCTAACAAGCCTGCTTTAGCTATGACAGCCAGACACCGCTGCACTTATCAGTCCAATCTTCAGGAAGCACTTTCCATCAGCCAATACTTCACCTTGGACAGATGTTTACCGCACCTCTGCAGGAGAACAGAAGCAGGAAATCTTCAGCTTTATATTCTGTACATTGCTTGAATGTCTTTCCTTAATGGGTCTTAATAAAAAAAAAAAACGCTCTTCTCTGCATTTTAAAAGAGTACGTTTAAAGGGATAGTTCACCCAGCTGTTTGGTTGGTTGCTAGGGCTTTGCCAATTAGTTGCTAGGGTGTTTCTTGATAGTTGTTAAGTTATTGCATTAGTAGTTGTTAGAGTGTTCTAGCTGGTTGCTAAGGTATTCTTGGACTCTTAAATCATTTAAAATCCTTTTTAGTTTAGGATGGCTTTACATTTACATTTGTATTGCTATTGTGTGTGTTTTTTGATGTTGATTTATTATTGGCTGTAGTTGTTTTTCCGTTAAGCACTTTGAGAACACTTTTAAAGCCACTATATAAAATAAAGTTGTTGCATCAACATCATCATCATCATTATTATTATTATTATTATGATTATTGACCTGACAAAATTGTTGTAGAATTTACTTTAAAACAGTTTTCACTCAGAAATTGCTAACTTTCACAAAAGTGAAAAGAAACAGCAAGTAACACATTGAATTAAAACAAAAAGACTGAAGTGGTCAATTATAGTAAATCATTTCTGAGTGATATTGTTTTTTACACTATGCGGTTTTTTAAAAAGTGTGTGTTGCTGCCAATTTTTAAAAACACCAAATTCACATTTGCACAATAAGAGTGCATTCAACCAACCTAATTATTTTACAAGCTGGTCATTCACTGAGCTCAAAATATAACGACAATCAAGACATGACGAGATTATCATGTAAATCCATGGGTGTTCACCTATAAGTGAATCAAAGTCATTATTTAGGAGAAATGGCTCATTCTTAATCAGTGTAAATGATGATTACCTGTGTGCTTTGGACTGTAATGTTCCAGGTTTGATACTTTCTAATTTTCCACCGTTGTAATTGTGCAATAATCCACTGTGACCCGCTATCTGGCAGGGCATTGTGTTGCCATAATAACCTGGCTTTGGAATGATGTTTTGGGTTCTGACAGGAGAATCGAGTGCCCGGAATCTTATTATCGTGTAGCCCTGGTGAGCATGTGCTTCCTAACAACAGCGAAACCCAAGCAGAATTACAAATCAAGCCCGAGCCCTGGACCCAGACTGAGCAGGAGAATAATAATATCTCCGGCAACAATGAAATTAATCATAGGAGGAAATGGATTTGCTCTGCAGGGGAGGCAGTGAATGAGGGCCCACATTTGATACATAGTAAATGTCACTACTGGAAAGAAAGTAATAGACCTATTTCTTCATTGGATATTGAGGACGGTTAAGAGCTTTGGGCTTGTGTCCTACTCAGTGAGCTTTTAGTTAACAATGCATGTCCTAATTTTTCTGATATTAGGATGTACTTTAAATATTTTGGGCCCGTTCAAGAGAAGCGTGCTGAAAATAACTGCTTTAAATGCAAATGTATCAGGAACAATAATGCGCTGCGTATGCAGACCATGAAGGCCTCGCAGTTTCGTGCAAATTTTTATAAGATGCAGATGAAAAACAGTTCACAACGGACACGATTAGCAAAAAGGTCACAAGATTGCATTCTTCCATACATAGGAGAATATTGGTCGCTATTGACCTCCCATATCTTAGTATTTTTTCCTTCATAGTGTTTTTAAAATCAATAAGCATTTTTTGCTGCACATTTTAGCTGCATGCGTCAAATGTTAGACTTGTGTCAGCTCTGAGGATTGTGGGCCGGCTATCATGTTTAACATCCTGTTAAGCCAGCTCTCTTTAAGTCTTGTGCATGCATTTTTCACCTTCTCACATGTACTGAGACTTCACTTAGTCAATTATTCATCAAGCCAACCATTGTTCTCAGACATACGGTAATCTTGGAAGAAAGCTGCTATGCACAGAGCAGTAAAAATGTTATATTTTTTGTTCTCTTCCATTTGATGCTCACCAAATGCATTGCATCATTTTGAAGTATTTTGTTCATTTGGAACAGAATTAGATTACATTGCTCTTTGCTGCATTTTGGCATGCAACAATATCAAATCTGCTGCATCAATGTATGCATCATTTTGGGAAGTTCAACACAAACACAAAAGAGATTTCAGATTCAGTTTTAATTATTGAATAATCAAGATGTTAATTGCCACAGATTATTTTCAGTACTATAAGGAGGCAGTTATTTCACCCAATAATGAATATTTGTTGAAAGTGTAGACCTATATGTTGATGAGTTTGTTTCTTCATGGGAACACATTGGGAAAAATTTTATTTCACATTACTTGCTACACCAATACTTGAATACACCAATGGATCCTCTGCAGTGAATGGGTGCCGTCAGAATGAGAGTCCAAACAGCTGATAAAAACATCACAATAATCCACAAGTAATCTACACCACTCCAGTCTATCAATTAACATCTTGTGAATTGAAAAGCCGAGTGTTTATAATAAATTCATCATTAAAATATAACCTATTGAAATACAATGTAATATATGAGTCCTCTATCCAAAATGCTTTCTCCAGTGAAAAAGTCTTCTGGTTTGAATCAGGAGAGAAATATGCACAGATTAAGCACCGTTTACAAGACAAAACAGCCCAAAACAATATATAAACAAATATATGGGTGGAATATATTCACTGGAGGAAGCGTTATTATGGATTATGGACTCATATTTGTCCAGAATCAATGGTTTAAAGTTAAAACTGCCTTAATGATGGATTTGTTTGTTGAGCTTTTGATTTCTCAAGACTGATGGACTGGAGTGGTGTGGATTATTTGTGGATTATTGTGATGTTTTTATCAACAGTTTGGACTCATTCTGACGGCACCCATTCACTGCAGAGGATCCATTGTTGAGCGAATGCTACATTTCTCCAAATCTGATAAAGAAACAAACTCCTCTACATCTTGGATGGCCCGAGGATGAGCTCATTTTCATTTCTGAGGTGAACCATTTAAGTATTTTATATAATTTCCTCACACAAACTATGACTTTACAAATCTTGGAAAACCAATTTATATGGTTTGACAGATGTGATCACTATGTATGTTTTTATGGAAAAGAATATCTGTTCTTTTGTGTTTCACAAAAAATAATAGCATTCAGGTTTGAAACAAAATGAGGGTGAGTAAAAAATGACAAATCTTACATTTTGGAGAGAACTAGGCCTATTCCTTTAATCAAAATCAGGAAACAGGCAGTCAAGCCATACGCCGTAGGAAACACATCTACAAGAAACAACCACCCAAGAATTCATTCAAATAGCCGAGTTAGAGAGGAACTCGAGCAGAAATCTGCACTTTCCAGCTGATAGGATACCATCCAGACATGGAAATGGTTACCTAGCGGGAGCAACTCAAAGAACTACATGTCAGAGATTTGCCTCTTTCATTGCCGACTAAGATTGCAGACAGTCGGATAAGCAAGCAGAACATGGCGTAGCGGCCCAGAAAAGTGAGTCTTCCTCAAGCTCTACAAGTGCTCTGTCTCCTAGCGTCAACTTCATTATCTCTCGTGCAACAGGCGGTCACACTTATTCTAATGTATGCTAAAGCTAAGAGCTGACACGGCCCGATAATGACGCTTTCACCGGATTCTGTCACTTCCGAGAACCTGGGTTCAACGTGCTTAACTGATCCAGATAGAAAATAATTAAAGTCATCCATTCATAATGTCTCACCAAATGGAAAAGCAAATTTGGTTACGCTTTCCGCGTGTGCCATAAAGGAACCGGCGAGTTGGATGGAAAACAATTACCGGGTACATGTGAATTTGAGCTTGTCATTTTGCTCGGTATTCATACAAGGAGGTCACGGCTGATCTGTCACCGGTGAGCGACAGAAGAAGACGGGAAAGGTGGGCGGATTGTGGGGTATGAGAGACAGGAACGGAGTTGCAAATGGAACAGACAGCTTGAAAAACCTTTTGCTCTCGCGTTCTTCCTACGATTGAAAAAATCACTGGGGAAAAGTGTGTAAGATCAGGGCCTGTCTCACCCACACAGAGCTCCGTATTCTCTCAGCACAGTGTGATGGCACAATCAAACCCTTTCACTGTCTCCCACAGAGATAAAAATCACAGATTTCACAGACCACACTGTCAGGGGCCCTTTTTGCAGAAGCGAGGCCAACAGATTGCTTTTAATGATTTAATTATTACACAAGAAATCTGTCTTTTCTTTTATCTGGTCGCTGTATTTTTCGGCACGCACTTGTCAGTGTGCTTTCCTTCCCTTAAGAAGTCTAGTATCCCATGGACAGCAATTAATCGATTTTCAGGATGTTGTGGCGAGCAGCTGAAAATCGGCATCATCCCTAGCAAGTGTGTCCACTAATTTATGTAAGCACATTCTCATCTCGCCTCTGCACTCAAAAAACCTGCACTGTAAAAAATAAATAGTTAAGAAAACTTAAGAAAATAAGGCACACCTCAAAACTAAACGGTGGCAAACAACAAATGTACATCACAGTACAACAAATAACTAACAACAATCACAAAACAACAACAAAAAAGTTTAAATGAAGGCAGAAAACAGCAAAACCATAATCCTATAACAGTAATTGCATAATTTATTCATGCTGCAATGCATGCTGGGAACTCACAAAGCCTTAACATTTCAACAATATGAAATTCTTTGTTCAGACAACTGAGTTTGACCAGTTGGGACAACAATTAGGGTAATTTTCTTGGTCTGACTTACAATAATGCAAATGAAGTAATTATTGTTGTTCAGCGTGACCAAAATTACGCTGTATTGATGTGAGCATGCCCAGTAGCCGAAGCTATATTCCTTAACCGGTCTTGCTTTTGTTGCTGCGGTAAAGCAATCCGCTATTTTCACAGAATTTTGTAACCGTGCACCAAACTTACATGCTCCCGTGAATAGACGTTTGCAAGGAGTGTGGGAAAGAAAAAGGCTGCAGTGTACCATCATCATGATTTTAAACTGATATTCAAAGTCAAACCTTACATACTTTTAATACAAACATTACATTTGCTTAATTGCAATTAATATTTGTCAGTCATACAGAAATGAAACAGGTAAGATTTCTGCACTCAATAATTTATATATATATATATATATATTCTCACCAACCACTTTATTAGGTACACCTGTTCAATTGCTTGGTAACACAAATTGCTAATCAGCCAATTGCATGGTAGCAACTCAATGCAATTGGCTGATTAGCAATTTGTGTTACCAAGCAATTGAACAGGTGTACCTAATAAAGTGGCTGAAGACGACTTGCTGAAGTTCAATCCGAGCATCAGAATGGGGAAGAAAGGGGATTTAAGTGACTTTGAACGTGGAATGGTTGTTGGTGCCAGACGGGCTGGTCTGAGTATTTCAAAAACTGCTGATCTACTGGGATTTTCACGCACAACCATCTCTAGGGTTTACAGAGAATGGCCCGAAAAAGAGAAAATATCCAGTGAGCAGCAGTTTGTGGACGAAAATGCCTTGTTGATGTCAGAGGTCAGAGGAGAATGGGCAGACTGGTTAGAGAAGATAGAAAGGCAACAGTAACTCAAATAACCACTCGTTACAACCAAGGTATGCAGAATACCATCTCTGAACGCACAACACGTCGAACCCTGAAGCAGATGGGCTACAGCAGCAGAAGACCACACCGGGTGCCGCTCCTGTCAGCTAAGAACAGGAAATGGAGGCTACAATTCGCACAGGCTCGCCAAAATTGGACAATAGAAGATTGGAAAAACGTTGCCTGGTCTGATGAGTCTTGATTTCTGCTGCGACATTCAGATGGCAGGGTCAGAATTTGGAGTAAAGAACATGAAAGCATGGATCCATCCTGCCTTGTCTCAATGGTTCTGGCTGGTGGTGGTGGTGTAATGGTGTGGGGGATATTTTCTTTGCACACTTTGGGCCCCTTAGTACCAATTGAGCATCATTTAAACGCCACAGCCTACCTGAGTATTGTTGCTGACCATGTCCATCCCTTTATGACTACAGTGTGCCCATCTTCTGATGGCTACTTCCAGCAGGATAATGCACCATGTCTCAAATCATCTCAGACTGGTTTCTTGAACATGACAATGAGTTCACTTTACTCAAATGGCCTCCACAGTCACCAGATCTCAATCCAATAGAGCACCTTTGGGATATGGTGGAATGGGAGATTCGCACAATTGCGCGGAACGCGATTTTTACCGATGGGAATTGAGAACCGGCATTTTTTTTTACCGGTGCGCAATTGGGTCACAATAAGCTTGAGGACAAACGATACTGTTATCGATACATGTGTTGTTTTATCTCTGTACTTCTGTATTAATGGCGAATTAGAAGCTGTTCTCATAAACCGATCTCAAGCTGTCTTCCGTCAGAGGTTTGGCACGATGCAGCGGCACAACTCTGTCCGGCGCGTGTAAAATAACTATAATGCTGAAGGTGAGGTACAGTTCATATTTCTTTATTAAATAACTTATAAAATAATTTGAAAACTTTCTGTGAGGCGTAATTTTACAAACAGCATGAGTTTTGAGTTGCCCTCTCAAAATGCGCTAATGGCTTCATATCACCACATCGCGTCTGCACTATAAACGAGCTGTACACTGCACGATCGACACAAGAATCGTCACAGTTTACATGCATCATCACTAAAGTTAATTTGCATTTCTTTTGTAAGTTTGCCAGTATTTAAACTATTCAGCACTCGTGCGCTCTCCAGTGCGCACTCTCAACAATTGCCCCATTGTAAAAACAAAAATACATAGCATGATCAAACATTTAATTACATATTTTTTATATAAAAAAGACTAACCCCCCCCCCCCCCCCCCCCCCCACCACCACCACTCAAATAAAAAAAAAAAAATCCTCCCTCCCACAAGAGTCATCTAAGAGGGGGATTCACCCCATTTTCAAAAATGAAACTCAGGACTTGAATGAATGTCTGTAAAAATCCTGATTGGAGAATCACTATAAATAAGTCTACATGTTAAAAAGAAGCCTTTTTTTATCATGTAGATAAAAACAGAGATAAGAAAGTCCCTCTAAAACATAGAGGGACACTCTCTGTTAGGAGAAATCCTGCCCGCTCCCTGAGAAAGTCAATATTTTAATTTTCTTTAATAAAAATAGCTAGAGATACCAGAATTCTCTATTACATTCTGTTGTGCTCCTATGTACACGATGTTCAAATATGTTGTGCTATGGTATGCTAAGGAAATCTCTCTCTCTCTCTCTCTTTGAAGGGCCTTTTTATTTGAAAAATGTGCTTTATGTGCCTTATTTTTGCACCAAATTAGTAGTATGGATAACTGTACTGATAAGTATCGTATCAGTATCGATAAAATGTAAACGATACCCATCCCTACCCCAGAATCGATCGCAAAATCCACAGAGGGGGGCCCCTCCGGGAACACTTGCTGAGGACCCCCAAAACACTAAACACGCCCCTGGATTCGCATCATAGATGTGTAGCCGACAAATCTGCAGCAACTGCATGATGCTATCATGTCAATATGGACCAAAATCTCTGAGGAATGTTTCCAACACCTTATTGAATCTATGCCACGAAGAATTAAGGCAGTTCTGAAGGCAAAAGGGGGTCTAACTCGGTACTAGCAAGGTGTACCTAATAAAGTGGCCAGTGAGTATATATATATATACATATACACACAGCGGGGCAAATAAGTATTTGATACACTGCCGATTTTTCAAGTTTTCCCACTTACAAACAATGGAGAGATTCTGTAATTTTCATCGTAGGTACACCTCAACTGTGAGAGACACATTGTATGATTTTTGAATAATTTCCATTTTATTGCATGAAATAAGTATTTGATACAATGGAAAAATAAAACTTAATATTTGTTTACAATTACAGAGGTCAGACGTTTCCTGTAGTTCTTGAGCAGGTTTGCACACACTGCAGCAGGGATTTTGGCCTATTCCTCCATACAGGTCTTCTCCAGATCTTTCAGGTTTTGGGGCTGTCGCTGGGCAACACAGAGTCTCAGCTCCCTCCATAGATTTTATATTGGGTTCAGGTCTAGAGACTGGCTAGGCCACTCCAGGACCTTGAAATGCTTCTTACAGAGCCACTCCTTAGTTGCCCTTGCTGTGTGTTTGGGGTCATTGTCATGCTGGAAGACCCAGCCACGACCCATCTTCAATGCTTTTACTGAGGGAAGGAGGTTGTTGCCCAAAATCTCACAATAAATGGCCCCATCCATCCTCCCCTCAATACGGTGCTGTCGTCCTGTCCCCTTTGCAGAAAAGCACCCCAAAGCATGATGTTTCCACCTCCATGCTTCACGGTTGGGATGGTGTTCTTGGGCTTGTACTCATCCTCCTTCTTCCTCCAAACACGGCGAGTGGAGTTTATACCAAAAAGTTCTATTTTGGTCTCATCTGACCACATGATCTTCTCCCATGCCTCCTCTAGATCATCCAGATGGTTTATGGCAAACTTCAGACAGGCCTGGACATGTGCTGGCTTGAGCAGGGGGACCTTGCGCGCGCTGTAGGATTTTAATCCATGACGGTGTAGTGTGTTACTAATGGTAACTGTTGAGACTGTGGTCCCAGCTCTCTTCAGGTCATTGACCAGGTCCTCTCGTGTAGTTCTAGGCTAATCCCTCACCTTTCTCAGGATTATTGATACTCCACGAGGCGAGATCTTGCATGGAGCCCCAGTCCGAGGGAGATTGACAGTCATCTTGAATTTCTTCCATTTTCTAATAATTGCGCCAACAGTTGTTGCCTTCTCACCAAGCTGTTTGCCTATTGTCCTGTAGCCCATCCCAGCCTTGTGCAGGTCTACAATTTTGTCCCATGTGTCCTTAGACAGCTCTTTGGTCTTGCTCATAGTGGAGAGGTTGGGGTCTGATTGATTGAGTGTGTGAACAGGTGTCTTTATTCAGGTAACTAGTTCAAACAGGTGCAATTAATACAGGTAATGAGTGGAGGATAGGAGGGCTTCTTAAAGACAAACTAACAGGTCTGTGAGAGCCAGAGTTCTTGCTGGTTGGTAGGTGATCAAATACTTATTTCATGCAATAAAATGGAAATTAATTATTCAAAAATCATACAATGTGATTTTCTGTTTAGTTTTTTTATATTCTGTCTCTCACAGTTAAGGTGTACCTACGATGAAAATTACAGAATCTCTCCATTCTTTGTAAGTGGGAAAACTTGAAAAATCAGCAGTGTATCAAATACTTATTTGCCCCACTGTATATATATATTATTAACTATTTGCATCTGTTAGATTTAATCATTCATATTTTCGAAATGCATTTTTATAGCTTAGTATCAGCATAAATCATTGTGAAAACAGTTACATTTATTAAGTTAAAAGGGAACATTGTTAAAATATTGGTAGTTGTACAAGTAATATTCAGTTAGTTAAAATGTGAGATTGAAACAAACTTTAGCTAATTTGAATTAATCATATTTAAAAAAAAATAAATATATATATATATATATATATATATATATATATATATATATATATATTTTTTTTTTTTTTTTAAATGGCTTAGAATCTGCATAAATGATTGTGAGAAAAAAAAAACTTAATTTATTCAGTTAAAAAGTATAAAAATTATTAAAATATAGGTAGCCATGGAACAAGTGAGATCTGTGAGATAGGAATAAATCGTGTTTATTTATGATAAGTATATTATGGTAACATTCAGTTTATTATAGGCTACTATTACAGAAATATTTCCTCTCTTATTTATTTGATATATAACTGAAAAATATACATCACATATTTTTTTTTTCTAAAAGAGAAGATGTGACCAAACTCAGATCAGAAAGGTGAACGTGATCTCCACACAATGGCCACTGTGTTCTTCCTGAACCCTGGAAAACTATTGTTTCCAAGGAAACGCTTTCCTCAGCTTCTCCCTCGGGTCACTACATCCCCTCGGACACCAAACTCGTAACTTTCTCTGACTCCAGGAGGGATCTTCAGTCCCAGAGGACACACAGTCACCCTCCAGCACTCCTAATACTTCTCACATTCTCCACTGCAGTTAAATTCCTAGAGTTAAACCCAATAATAGTTCCTTCTAGGTAACGTGTCCTTTTCACCTGCATTTTTGTGTCTGTGCCTCGTTCCTCCCAGCACAAAGTGTTATGTGCTTCTGCATATAGTATTCAAGATGTGCTGTGCTAAGGTTTGAATAATAAATAATAGTAATAAATAATACCTAGCTATCTCATATGTCTCAGAACCAATTGTGCTGCAACAAGTTCAGATGTTTGCAGGTACAAATTAGAGGAAGTATCAGTTCAATGGCAACTTTATTCCAATGAAGAAAGAATGTCATACAATCAGTAAATATACTGAACACAATTTTTATTTCTACTGACCACTCAAATCTGCTTGAAAAACTGCAATCATAGGCACGTGTTCTTTTTTGTCTTAGTTTTTTATCTGTCTTATTTTCTTTTTGAGAAAATGATGACAGGCAATTTTGGGTGTTGAACCATTCCTTTAATTAACCAACACGTAATTCTGAATATGTTAATGGTTTTTTATTAAAGTTATATTCTATTTTTCCTCCCAGAATATCACTTTTCCTGGTTTGGTTTGGTTAGGGTAGGTAGCATATTATTGATAGTATTTTATCCTGAACTCATTCTTCTATAAATGTAATTTCTTGAATTGCTGAATTTTCCCCAGAATATTAAATTCCTCATATATTTGGCAGCGAACTTTATAATGCCATTTATACGGTGGCCGTGAGAGCTCAACGCGCTGCAACTTCAGAAAACACATGCAAATAGACAAAACACCAGCAAATCAAGAAAACATCTTCATCATTTTGATAACACATGCGCTGCAAATGAGAAACGCTGCAAATCCTCACAACACATGCAAAATGAGAAACGCTGCAAATCCTCACAACACATGCAAATTGAGAAACGCTGCAAATCCTCACAACACATGCAAAATGAGAAACGCTGCAAATCCTCACAACACATGCAAATTGAGAAACGCTGCAAATCCTCACAACACATGCAAATTAATAAACGCTGCAAATGCTCACAACACATGCAAATTGAGAAACGCTGCAAATGCTCACAACACATGCAAATTAAGAAACGCTGCAAATCCTCACAAAAACGTGCTGCATGGACCACAATGGAAATGTTTCAAGGGGACCCAAAAAAAGTGACGGACCAGCTGGGATTTGCTTATTGTGCAGTGGCTATTGGTTGAGTTGTTGGTGAACTGAAAGGTGAGTGTTTTTTTGTTGTTGTTGTTTATTTTAACACCCTGATTGCATGATTTCTTTGTCTTTTGGATATTATTAGATTAATAATGACAAATAACACGATTAACGTTATTATGTAAGATGGCTAACTTATCCTCAACTAAATATAATTTCAAGGTTAATGAAAATAAATTTGCAATGCTTCATTAATTGTTAAAACCAGGTCAAAATAAAAATGTCAGTAAGAATAATATTTAAAAATTTATATCCAAAAAAAAATAAATAAAATAAAATAAATTTATTCAGGCTCTTTTAGTAGGCTAATGAAAGAAAGGACATTTGCATGTGTTGTGAGGATTTGCAGCGTTTCTCAATTTGCATGTGTTGTGAGGATTTGCAGCGTTTCTCAATTTGCATGTGTTGTGAGGATTTGCAGCGTTTCTCAATTTGCATGTGTTGTGAGCATTTGCAGCGTTTCTCAATTTGCATGTGTTGTGAGCATTTGCAGCGTTTCTCAATTTGCATGTGTTGTGAGCATTTGCAGCGTTTCTCAATTTGCATGTGTTGTGAGCATTTGCAGCGTTTCTCAATTTGCATGTGTTGTGAGCATTTGCAGCGTTTCTCAATTTGCATGTGTTGTGAGCATTTGCAGCGTTTATTAATTTGCATGTGTTGTGAGCATTTGCAGCGCATGTGTTGTCAAAATGATGATGTTTTCTTGATTTGCTGGTGTTTTGTCTATTTGCATGTGTTTTCTGAAGTTGCAGCGCGTTGAGCTCTCTCGGCCACCGTACATTTACAACTCTGAAAGCTGAAATTTTGTTAGGACTTTTCAGATTATAGTCATATTGTAGGTGAGCAATGAAAATGACAGAAGCAGTAGAACAGACACAAGATGCGAATAAATCATAAAAGTGCACGACTATTAATTATGCTGATATTGTTCCGCTGCCATTCTTGAGTGTCCAATCCCATTACAGCATTAATATTAATGAGCCATGCAGTTTAACCCTAAGAGTTCCCTGGTAGGATGATCTCAAAGGAGTTTCTCAGTCAACACATAGCAAAGCATCTGTATTTGAAAGCTGATATAAACAGCTCCTAAAGGCCTAGATGCACAATTTCCCTTGAGATACAGGTATGTGACCCCCATCTCACCCCTGGCTTTCTGATTCTGACAGTAAAGGAGTAAAGCAGGAGCGTGTGAAAGCATTAATGGTTACTGAAACAAGAAAAGATTCCTGAGAGGAATGACAGCATGAGGATTTGACTCAGCACATGTGAACTAATTTCTCCCTGTTCTCTATTTATTATGCAAATAGATGTGGAATGAATGAGCTTGGCCTGCAGTGTGAATTGAAACCAGTCTGGTTGCTTCTCATTAAGATAACAGATAGCGTGACTCTTTCTGTACCACGCTGAACTTGCTTTATAGGATTTTCTTACAGGAAAGCCACAGCAGGCTGTTAAGTGATGCCGTTCCACATATGTCTCTCCGGGGGACACTGCTGTAGAACAGCTCAGAGACGTGAAGGTGCCAGTGTGAGAGATGAGGAGAAGTGCATATAGCTCAAATCATTAAGTATGTCATTAAGCAAAACCATCCCCTTTGATTGCCACTGTGGGTTTTCAGATTACTAACAACCTCCCCACTGAGACATCATGTTTTGCTTTAGGAAGAGATATAAGTAAGCCATTTTTAACCCTGTAAAGCCTACTGTATCCTGTCTGATGATTGAATTTCTAAGGTCTCTAAATGATCAATATGATCAAAACTTTGTGGACAAAACTGTTGCACACAATCTACTACGTCCCTTCTGTCTTCTGATTGATATCGTCATTGTATTGCATTGCATTTTATTATTTGCTTCTTACAATAAATATTGCAGAGCTTTGTTCATAAAACTAAGTATTTAAATGTCATACATATTATTGGGAGATATAGGCCTACAGAGTGACATTTATATGCATTTTATGTAAGCAGACTGTTAACTGTAAAAAAAAAATGAAGTGAAACACAGACAAATGCATTTCGTCCATTCTTTCATCCCAAACCCCACCCTCCCGGACACAGTTTTGCGTAGGGCCCCCAGAAGTCTAGGATCGGCACTGCTTACTGTTAGCAAGATATTACATTGATTTATAGTTTGTCTTTAAGCAATTATCTCTGGAACCTCATGATGCTGTGATTGTGGTGATATGGTGTAAGCTACAGTACTGTCCCATACGAAAGCTCAGGCCAAAGAATCGCGTAAATTGTGAGAAGTCTATACAAGTGTAGCCTAGGTGTTTTGTGTTGGATTGGTGGTCTTTAAACCTCGTTTTGGTAAATTGGCAAGTTACGTCAACGTCACTGATTGTGTGCAGCTTCATTTATAGCTAAGAATTGGTTTGCAGGTTCTGTCAGAAAAAGCAGGTCACTCAGCTGACTGAACTCAGCATTGGTAGATAGAATATTAAAATATTTGCCTAAAATACTGAAATCTGAAATCTTTATGCTCATGTTGGCAATTAAACAAAATACTGTACATAGCTTACTGTTCTGCATCTAGAAACCATATTGCATGCTCATTTTACCTCCAGTAACTTGATATTTACTGGATGAGCCCTTGAATTAAGTACTTTTGAATCTGATTGTTTATCAGATTTATGATAATTATTCTTCTGCTTATGGTTTATTTAATCACTTTCCAACTTTCAACCAGATATAGGTCTATATTGAAGCTCAACTGGATAATTGTTCCATATGGGCCATTTTCATGAAGGCTTTTTATTTTGCTCAAGCTATGAGTCAGATTACTAATGGATTGTAAACAAGATACTGAAATGGCAAAACCTGGAGTCATAAAATAGACAAAATGACTAAATCTCCTCACCACGTATTTTAATTCAAAACATAGGCTGTATAAATGTCAATCTGAATCTGCAGATCAAAAATTCTGACTACACCAAAGAAACAAGCTCTTAATTTGATGGCAGATGTTTGTCAATTTTTATAAATCGTTTTTTTTTTTATTCATTTGAATAAGCATTCAAAGGCATCTGTTCTCACTTAATACAAAACCTATAGGCTTACAGTTATATATCCAATGTCATATTGTGTACACAGTAGCTAATCCAACCGCTAGTTATGATCAATTGTTATAATGATGTTTAGTTTGATCAAACATGACTAACAATGCTTGACAGTCTTCATAGATCCTTTTTATACCTTTGAGCATTCAAAAGGATCATTACATGCTTCAGATCTGCTGTTCTTAAACGAACATTCAGCTGAGCATCAACTGTTGTTCTGGTTTGACTGGAGGGTGTGTGTTTGTTTGTGTGTTTCTGCCTGCTCAAAGAGCTGTGTCACACAGCATTTACACGGCCTTTCATTCAGTTTGCATCTTTCAGGTGTGCGCCGTGGATCAATGGAGGCTTTTTTCTTAATGAGCAGCTGCGAGTGCCTCAGATGCCCGTTAAAACAGCACATCTGCACGGCTGAGTGAAGAAACCTCAGCTTATTTCTCTCAGCCTGTGTGCATAAACGGCTCTTTCAGCGGCATCCGAGAATCGGGGCCCTGCTGGACGCTGATGCCATAAAGTGAAGGGTAATTTGGGTAACGTTTGCCACAACAAAAGCCAGGCTGTCAGAAATGATTTCAAGCTGATTCCAATTTGAGGAGACACCATTACCTTCTGTATCCATTATCCACTTAAGTGTTAAACAAGATGTTACCTTGCCGAGTTCTGACGAAATTACATGGGAGATGTCAGCGTTACACTGGGTAAAATCACATAAGGATCCTCGTACTGTAGTGAGATGGCTTTTTTTCCTGCTGGAAGTTTCTTTGGGTGGGTAATTTCATGCAGTAAGATGCTATCACAGAAGAGGATTTTACACGCCAGCTTTCTTCTAGTACAGACGTTTTACAGTCTTATATTCAACTCCAATATGGCCTGTGTTTTGACATGCTGTATTACATTGGCCTGCAGTAGATTTTTAATGGTTGACCAAAATCATATATCACATATGAGTATTGGTGTATATCAGAATATAGATGTTTGGGAATGCAATGAGAAGAAAAAGGTCTATATACACTGTAAAAATATGTATTTATTTATTTATTTTTTAATTTGGGTTGAATTTGAAAAAAAAAAAAAAAAAAGATTACTGGAGTATGTCTTACCAGAAAATATGTGTCAAATCAACCAAATTTTAGAAACTTCCCCAGGCTCAAAGTTTTTCTAAATAAAAACAAACATAAATAGTGATGAAAGCCAGAATATTAAATGTCATGGATGAATATTTTGTAAAATGTAAAATTTTTACCTGAGATTTGGAGCCAAATTACGGGGGGTAAAACTGACTTTAGAGAGATGGCAGTATCATTATGTTATTTTTACATAGATTGGTAGGTCTGTTAGTAAAATCTGTCGACTTTAGCTATCTTTGTTGCATTATATGCCAGTGGTGACAGTTCAAAAATAAAGCACTTTTCAAGTTTTTTCCCCAAAGTTTGCATGGATGTTACTCGAGAAGTCTTAAAGGTGTCTTAATTAAACAAATAATTTACAGATTTACCAATCTCTGTGTTAAACTAAAATAACAATGTTGAAAGTCATTTTTACACAGCTGTAATTTGTTCAGAATCTCGGGTGAAAGTAGTCATTTTTAACCCCCCTTTACAAAATAGTGGATTAGTCAGTAAATATTTACCCATAACATTTAATATTTTGGCGTTTCTTTTCTTTATGGTCATAGTTATTAAAATTTTGTTTTTATTATTATTTATGAATTTACTGGTAATATATGTGTGAATTTTTCTACACCAGCTAAACGAATAAAAAAGCAATTTTTGGAACTGGATGTCCACATATTTTGATCATACAGTGTATATTGCAAAATCTGTGCCGTTTGATATTTTTCTGTTGTTGCACTATAGTCTATAATGTCTTATAGCGTCTTGTTTCCACTGGCAGTATAACCCTGAGGTCTCGTGTGCTGTGAGTGCATGTTGTTTGTTGTATTGGTGGTAAAGGCTTTTGGTATTGATTTCTGTGCTGAGACCTGAAAAGCCAATAATGCCGCCAGTCATAAATTATTTGTTTTAAACAATTAGAAGCACCATGATCGCTTGAGATGGGATGATGCAAGCGCCTGTAAGAGCTGCAGGGGGAGTTCAGTACCCGTATCTATGAGAAATCTCTTATCTGCAGAAGTGTAAAGTTTGATGTGAATCTTCACATGTCAGGAACACTTGTTAAGTGAAAATGGGATGTGTGTTGTTCTTTCTTCTTCAACCGTCCAATGAAACATGAGCACTTCAGGTAGGGAAAAACCTTCAGACAGACGATGTCACAGTGTGATTGATTTACAAATCAAACAGAATAACACCACAGTAAAACCTTTTTTTTTTTTTTTTAGTAATTGCAACTGAATTGTTGCCATATAGATTCCAAATGTTTAATGAAAGAAATCAAATTGTTCTTTTTAACAATTTTGTTAATGAATGAAATATAATTAAAATTCTTCTATTATTTCAGTTATGTAACAATACATACTAATATACAGCAATATTATTTAACTTTTTTACATTGTACACATCATTACACAAAATGTTTTGAAGTTGTAAATACAACAGATTGCTAAAAAGATTTTTAGAGTACATTTTACAACAAAATACTGTTTATGTGTTTTTCAAAATGATGTTTAATTCAACGTGTTGCTTGCTTTCTATGTATTTTTGGTGAAATTTATTAGCAGTTTGTAAGCACATTTTTCCCTAAATTGTGTTGCATGAACTGCACTGAAAATAAATTGATGTAGAAAAAAATTATTTCACTATATGAAATTTCTAGTAAATTTCACTAAAAACAATGACAAAGAAATGGAAAGTAACACATTGAATTAAACATTACATTTTGAAGTATAGTGATTAGTGTTTTCTTGTAAATTAAAAAATATATTCTTTACAGTCTATACTTCTATGAAAACACTTAGTACTGATTCATTAAATGAGCAGTTTGAAAAAAAACACAACTAAAAATTGATTATGTATATCAGTTATTGAACACCTAAACAAAACTAATCAGCATCGATAGATGTTGTGACAACAATATGCTTCCTTAAAGATAATAGATAATACACAATTTTCCATTGTGTCAGATGGAGTAAAGCAACACAAAGGAAATCTAATTAGGTACTAAGTTTTTTGCATATTATGCAAATGAGGTGTTGTTTTCTGATCCATCAGTATAACTCTCATCATGCAGCACCCAATCAATGTTCAGCCTCCGTTGATTTTTTCAGATGAGCAAAGAATGCATTAAAATACCATTTCCTCCTTTTGTTTGAAGCCACCTTCCTGCAGCACACATGCATTGTGTTTCAGTGGTCCTGTCATAGCCAGCATGCTGTGGGAATGACAGAGGAAGACGCTGGGAGAGCATTAATTGGGAGGTTTTCAGAGAGAGAGTCTCCTTCACATGCCATCAGCGGCTCATCAGCCCGGGGAGGGGGATCTGTCTGCAAGCTGTCAGCCAGCAAGATTTCGCTTTTTATTAAAGATTGTTGTGCCATATCTCAAGGTCTCATCGACAGCCAAGTGAAGAAATGAAAGGGATTGTGCTCTATTATAGAAGTTGTCAGGGATTTCTCTCTGTCTGTACAAAAAGGTTGTACGTTTATGGATGTATATTAATCTTCCACACCAGCTGGAGGAGCTGTGGAAAGCAGTGTTGAAGTAAACCAGTGGCACCGCTTTATTGATAATATGGTGATGCAAGCCAGTTATAATCATTCAATCAATCAATCGGTCAGTCAAACTTTATAAAGCTCCTTTCAGACAAATCCAATACAATTCAAAGTGTTTTATAAGAGTAAACAAGTGATTGGCAAAATGAAAATAACACAAAAATGTTTAGAATAGAATAAAATAAAAATGATTAATGATCAAGCTAAAGCAAAATAGAAAAGAAAGAAATAATTATGATAATACAAAAAATAAAAAATCAATACTAGAATGAAAAAATGAGACTATACAGTAAAAGCTAGACTAAATATGTGATTGGAAGCTTCTTTTCATCATGGGATTCAAAAATAAATAAATATATCAATTAAAAGGTAACTGCAACTTTTTCTCACAATTCTGAGAAGAAAAGTCTTAATTGTGAGATATAAACCCACAATAATGAGATTTAAATGGTCACAATAGTATTTTTTAATGCCAGAAACAAACTAATAAATACATAAAATACAAAATTGTTCGATATAAGCTCAGAATTGTTAGAAAAAAGTTTGTCTTTTAAATAGCTTACAAATTGTTCTAAGGGCATACACACGGGCATACACGACTTCGGGGAAGTCGTGGCCTAATGGTTAGAGAATTGGACTCGTAATCCAAAGGTTGTGGGTTCGAGTCCCCGGCCGGCAGGGATTGTAGGTGGGGGGAGTGAATGTCCAGCGCTCTCTCCACCCTCAATACCACGACAAGCGTGATTTTCCTTTCGCTAACAGACAGATATCACAGAATTATTACAGAGGAAACTGAAGTTAACGGTGGAATTTGCAGCTTTACTCAAACTACAATACCTGTTCATCAATAAGATGAGAACCAGACCCATTATAAATCTAAATGTTCTCGAAATTAAATTATTTGAAAAGTGTGATATCCAAGTAGTAATAAAGATTTTTGCTGTCATAATGATAACAATAGCACATACAAAAATAGTAAATTAACTGTTCCATGCTACATGTGTACCGCACCTGAGCCATCTCTTCAAGCGGGCCACGGCATGGTTAAACAAACCCCACTGGACACGGTACAGAGCAGTCACACTTGTGAAATAACCTGCACTTTGGGGGTCAATCGTGCTCAAGCACGGATCAGATCTCCTAGTGTGAGTACATCCTAAATCTAAGTGAATAGACAGCACACCACAACTATAACCATAACAGCACAAAAAAATGATGAATGATAAAAACATTGACAGCCAATCGGAATAATTTCTGCTTTAAAGAGCTTGAGCATTTAGTGACAGATGACACAACTGCACTGTATGCTAAGAATACACTAATATAGTTATCTTTATAATTATCGTTCTTGGTGTAAACAGGCCTTAATAGTGTTACTTCACTGGATGGCCAATTTCAAATGTATTTTGTGTATTTTCAAAATAGAAAATACTGTATTTAAATACATTTCCCCATACAGTATTTTGTATTTTTATTTTAAATACATTTTGATGTATTTGTGCCCATCTTTGCATGTAACTGCATTCACTAGGCTTCATCATGCAGTGAGTTGTTGCCCTGCATCATGTTCATCACCAACCAACTGTATGAAATATATAATTTGTACTTTTTAACTTCAAATGCTCACCTCTGTCCGGCTTGGTTTAGTTCATGACCTCTCATGTAATGTTGGGAAGGTCATTTAATGTAGGTGGCATCTTGGATGAACTATATGTTTAAAGGGGTCATACGACGTTGCTAAAAAGAACATTATTTTGTGTTATTGGTGTAATGCAAATGGTGTTTATGTGGTTTAAGGTTAAAAAAACACATTATAAACGAGACAAAAACAATAAAGCCCATTATAAAAGAGGCATTTGTTGCATCCAGTGGGGACATAATTACTGATTATAATGACTTATATTGTCTTTTTACACGTCGCGTAAACATTACCATGTCTGCATTTGTGATCGGAGATACGACAAACAATAAGCGCTACTCTACACTGCTCAAAACTCGCGTTTGAATAGTAAGTGGCAAATTCTTTAAAAATGAAAACATACTTACAGGCTGTGATTCAGAAGCGCCAGACTGTCCTTGCAAAGTTGGAATTGTCTCACTTTATAGAAACAGCCTTTGTGTGCAGCTATCATTGTAGGCTACTCTACCAGGTTCAGGAAACAGTCCTCCGTAAAATGCGCTGCACACACTCTAATATTTGGGTTGAACTGTTCTAGAACAGTGTTGTAAAAACAACTTAACCACTGATTTCTAGTTGTGTTTTGGAAACCCAATGTACTTTCGCTTTCACAACGAAACACAGTGTCTCCAGGACATGGCGCCGGCGGCAGCAACAATACTACAGCGAGAATAAAAATCATGCCCTCTTTCTTTGCGTATACATTTTGGCGGAACTTTAGAATAATCAATATACATGTTCATTTAGCATGAACATATTCATTGTAGTAGTTCAGCCATTAAAAACCAGTAGCAGTCCACTGCTTTATTAGGCAAAAGTTATTGGTTTTGAAACAATGATTTTCCCCATGCAGGTATCTCCATCTCATCTGTATGCTGCGTCCTCCACCTTTTCTTCTTCCCCTGTGTAGTCAATCATATAACATTCACATGTGTCTGGTAGTGCAGCAGAGAGCCGCGAGTCAGTCTTCAGTAGTGCTGGCTGCAGCACGTATCTGAAATAAGATCTCTGAATGTTTGTGCTGCTGTTGCCACCCGGCACCTGTCAATCCGCTGCAGCTCTTTCCTGTCAGGTGCTTCACTGGATAACGAACAATTGAAGATATTATTCAAGCTGCCATCCACCCAGTTTCAGGCTGGATGATGTTTAATATTCGTGACTTCTGCATATGTTGAGAATTCAGGTCTGGAGATGTGATGTTTGCTGTGGTGATGCTGAATCATTTCATTAATTGGTCATTTAGCTGTTTGTTCAAAGTCTGACTAGATTTTAGAACTCATTTAAAAAATCTAAATAATTAAATACAGCAGTCTAGCTTTTATTTATTATCCAGACATTATTTACATACATACCAATATGCATTCAATTATTTACACATATTTAACATATAAATCATATAAATTCATTTCAAGTATTTATTTGCAAGCCAGTTAATAAGCTGGATAGGTACATGCACGAGCAATGCAACTGCAATTTTTGTGTGTGTTTTAAGTTCATAATGTAGATGTATTGAAACCTGTGTTATCCTATATAATACTTCTTGATCTTGGTTTATTTGTTTTTATATTAGTATTATTTATATACTCTTATAGTATTTATTTAATGTTTTGTAAGATTTATATAAAATTAAAATATACATTTATTTGATATAAAATAGATATTTTATTTGTACAGGTTTACATTTTAATTTTAAGTTGTAGCTCTTATTTTAATATCAGTATTACTAATTTTAGTGCTTTTTAGAAAAATTTTGTTTCTAATATATTGTTTTATGTTTTTCATTTAACATTTGATTTTTTATTTGATTTTATTTATACAATTTCAGTTCTTTTTAATTTTAAGTTTCAGTATGTGCTTTTGTCATTTAATTGTGTGTATTTTTAATATTTGTATTTAGCTCTTATTTTAATTTCATCTGTGCTTGTTTTTTTTTTTAGTTAGTTTGCAACATTTCTAATTTTGTAAGGTTTATTTTATTTATTTTATTATTTAAGCTTTATTTCAACTAACAAAAGATTTTACATGGTCATTAGACTGGTTTTATACGACTATAAATGTGACTGATTGAAGTTGGTCCAGTTTTTTTCCCCAGTTAAAAGGCAGAGAACTGATGCGTCTGCTAAGCATCTCTGGTGAGTAAGGATGCTAATTTTCTGACATCTTTGTATCTGCTGTGGTTATTTGTCCACCTGCTGCTCTACAGAAATGCAGATGTAGTTCTGTGTTGTTGGGACGTTCACATCTGCTGTGCCTTTAAGACTAATAACCAACTGGGTGGAATTGAATTGCATCCACGGGCCTCTCTCTGGATCCGCGGCTGGTCTCCACCGGCCGCTCTCATTAGAATGGAAATGGAAGTCACAGTATCTGGAAGTCTTGAGAGAGAGGTCAGAGAGATGGGGCGGGCCGACACTAAAACCCAGAGACCAGCTTTCCGGGAGCCTGTTTACTGGCTTTGCATTGCGCTTTTGATTATGTTTAGTAAATGGAATGAGATTAATTCACCTTCACGTCGACCTTCTTTTAGGAAAAAATACACCGGCATTATTAGAAACTGAAAATCACAGCAATCAAGCAAAATCTTGCTGCCCTTATTTGATGAAATGAACGTAATATATTGCATCTTGACCTGAAATTGAATCAGGCTGTAGATATTTTTCAGTTGCTCTTTTCTAGCGTCTAGAGCTATTAACTGTGAGCAGAAGATTTCCAAGATCTCGCTCGATAAGTGGAGCATGTGTATGATTCATGGGCGTTTGGTAACTTATGTCTTCTCAGCATGAGGTAGACTTCAAATACACAAACTGGGAAAACAAATCTCACAGCGTTATGTAACCATGATAATTTTGTCTTCAAAATGAAATGCAATCATAGCTGCATGTCATGTTGTAGTTAATTAATTTTGTGTAAAACCACAAATTTTGTCATTAGGGTTAGAAAACTTTAACTGCTTGTTTTTGTATATTTTTGCTTTGTTCTTTTTTAAAGTATTGTAACCATTCTGCAAATTGAAACCGCTCTGTTTCAGACTCACACAGCCCATTACAAACTGGCTGTCATCATGGGGTTATCCAGAACTGGCTCCGTGTATTTATTTGTTTGTTTGTTTGTTTTACAGTGTTGTATGTAATTTCCCTTTCTATGTAGTTTTTAGTCAGCAAAATATTTAATAGTTTTATTAGTTTAATAATAAACCATAAATGTTGTCATTAAGGTTAGAAATATAGAACTGGTTCCATGTTTTTGTTCCTTTTGTTTTATTTATTTATTTATTTTTAAGTATTGTAACGTATGATTTTCCATTCTTATATAGTTTTTAGTCAAAATAAGTTAGTTTTATCCAAATTTTTTTTTGCTAGATATTTTGCAGTACTAGTTCTTAATGTAAAGACATTTATTTAATCAGTTTATTCATTCTTAGACCAACCTAAGACAGTTAATTAAATTATAAATTAAGAAATATTTTAATGAATCAATTAAATAGCACCAACAAAATAAAATGAAATATATAAACTTTAGTAAATTCATTAAATTAAGTTGTTCCACCTTAAGATTTAGTTTGACAAAGCTAATAAAGTTAAAGTGGTCATATTATGCGATTTCAAGTTTTCCTTTCTCTTTGGAGTGTTGCAAGCTGTTTGTGCATTGATGAGATCCCTAAAGATGCAAAGACTAAAGTCTCAAACCCAAAGAGATATTCTTTATTAAAGTTAAGACTCGTCCACGCCCTCCTAAAACGGCTCATCCAAATGTCTACGTCACGATGTGGAAATATTTGCGTAATGCCGCCCACACGTTCACGCAAAGAAAGAAGACGTGGGCTGTGTCCAAATTCAGGGTCTGCATCCTTCGGAGTACTCATTTGAAGGATGTTACGTCACAGCGCCGCGACGAAGGCTGTCCAAATTCGTAGGATCCTTCAAATGCGGCCCACAAATACGTCCTCCTTTTCCCCGAATTGGAAGGATGGGTGTGGTGGATCCTTTCCCGTCCTACCTATCCCATAATTCTTTTCGGCAGAGCGTAATGGCGGACGAAGCGAGCGGTAGCGGAGTGGGAGAGGAGTTTCTCTGACAAAACAAGCTAAAGTTTATGCTTCGGCTCAATGAATTTGTAGGAGAAATTAGTAGAATACTTAAAAACAAATAAAAATAGGCTATAATGGCTTACCTGGATGTGACTGTCTTGTAGTCTGATATAAAAAACTCTCCGACAACGAGCAAAGAAAGTATTTAATTTATTTAATTGCTTTATTTCTTCCAAAATAATTAAAATGAGGAGAATAACTCTTTGTTTGTCCATTTTCCCGCTTCTTGCTTGGCGCTGTCACGGTTGCTAGGCGACAGGATATGAGCAACGGGTAAGGGAGGGAACTGAAAGAAGGGTAGGCTGTCCAAATTCACAAACACCGACTTCCGGGTTTTGCGGACGTCGGAGGATCCCTCCTCCTTCAACCGGGTAGGAAGGATCCTAAGGAGGATGCAGACCCTGAATTTGGACACAGCCGTGGTTTCAGTTGCGGGAAGTCGTGGCCTAATGGTTAGAGAGTCGGACTCGTAATCGAAAGGTTGCGGGTTCGAGTCCCCGGCCGGCAGGGATTGTAGGTGGGGGGAGTGAATGTACAGCGCTCTCTCCACCCTCAATACCACGACTGAGGTGCCCTTGAGCAAGGCACCGAACCCCCAATTGCTCCCCGGGCGCTGCAGCATGGCTGCCCACTGCTCTGGGTGTGTGTTCACGGTGTGTGTGTGTGTGTGTGTGTGTGTGTGTGCATTTGTTCACTACTCACTGCTGTGTGTGTGCACTTGGATGGGTTAAACGCAGAACACCAATTTCGAGTATGGGTCACCATACTTGACAATACGTCACGACTTTACTTTAGTGTTGATGCAGCCATGTCAGGGAGACACTGTGTGTTTCTATGAGAAAGCAAAAGCACCTTATTTGGCCTTCCGAAAGTAGATGCTGTTAGGAATCATTGGTTAAGATTGGTTTATGACACAACAGCACGACCCAAATTTTAGAATTTGTGCAACACATTTTATGCATGACATTTTCGTGAACATAGTAGAGTACAAGGCTGGCTGTGCACTAAGGCTATTTCTAAAAAAAAAGGTAAATTCCGACTTTGCTATGTCAATCAGGCGCTTCTGAATCAGAATCGGAATCAAAATGAGCTTTATTGGCCAAGTATGTTTACACATACAAGGAATTTGTTGTAGTGACAGAAGCTCCACAGTGCAACAGAAAGACAGTAACAGGACAGGACACAGATAATAAAAGAATAATATCCAAATAGGCAATGTACGAAGCAGCAATAACACTATATATAATATAGACAACTATGTATGTACAGGTCAAGTATGTGCAAATTAGAAATGAGAAAATAAAATAAGTGAGTGTGGTGAATGGATAATGTATTATAGTTGTGTGTTCCACGCTTATTGTTGAGTGGAATTGCCTGAGGGAAGAAACTGTTTCTCTGTCTGGACGTCCTGGTGCTCAGAGCTCTGTAGCGTCAACCAGACAGTAACAGTTCAAAGAGGGAGTGTGCTGGATGTGAAGGGTCCAGAGTGATTTTACCAGCCCTTTTGCTCACTCTGGATAAGTACAGTTCTTGGAGAGTGGGGAGGGTTGTACCAATGATTCGCTCAGCAGTCCGGACTACCCTCCGTAGTCTTCTGAGGTCAGATTTGGTAGCTGAGCTGAACCAGACAGTTATTGAAGTGCAGAGGATGGATTCAATGATGGCAGAGTAGAACTGTTTCAGCAAGTCCTGTGGCAGATTGAACTTCCTCAGCTGGCGAAGGAAGTACAACCTCTGCTGGGCCTTTTTCACAATAGAGTCAATGTGAATGTCCCACTTCAGGTCCTGAGAGATGGTGGTGCCCAGGAATCTGAATGACTCCACTGCAGTCACAGTACTGTTCATGATGGTGAGTGGGGGGAGAGCAGGGGAGTTTCTCCTGAAGTCCACGATCATCTCCAGAGTTTTGAGCGTATTAAGCTCCAGGTTGTTAAGACTGCACCAGACAGCCAGCTCCTTAACCTCCTGTCTGTAAGCAGACTCGTCACTGTCCTGGATGAGGCCGATCAGTGTGGTGTCGTCTGCAAACTTTAGGAGCTTGACAGAGGGGACGTTAGAGGTGCAGTCATTGGTGTAGAGGGAGAAGAGCAGTGGGGAGAGTACGCAGCCCTGAGGAGCTCCAGGGCTGATGGTATGAGTGCTGGATGTGAATTACCCAACCTTACTAGCTGCTGTCTGTCTGTCAGGAAGTTGTTGATCCACTGACAGACGGAGGTGGGGACGGAGAGCTGGGTTAGTTTATTCTGAAGGGTGTCCGTGATGGTGTTAAAAGCGGAGCTGAAGTCCACAAACAGGATCCTCACATAAGTCCCTGGTCTGTCCAGATGCTGCAGGATGAAGTGCAGTCCCATGTTGACAGCATCATCCACAGACCTGTTTGCTCTGTAGGCAAACTGCAGGGGGTCCAGTAAGGGACCAGTGATGTCCTTCAGATAAGTCAAAACCAGCGACTGTAAGTATGTTTTGTTATTAGTTCAAGTGATGTCTTGCATGTGTCAGTAATGAGTCAGAATCGGCCTAATGACTCACTCACCGAATCGATCAAAAGTACTGTTTTGGCTTCCTTAAAAATCAAATAGAACCCATGACCTTGGCATCTAGCATTATGCTTTATTGCTGACCTTTAAAAACATACAACAGCCACTGCAAATAGCAATTTTTTCACTGTGAGAAGCAAAATGACAGAGTTTGAGACTTTTCTACCATCTTGTTGCCCAGCTCCATTACTTAGCAATTCATTCAGTGTCAAAGTCAGATTAGCACAAGGCTGCATTACATTTAATAGTGTTTTTTTTGTTTATGGGAAGCATGCACATGAGGAGGATGTCACAGACATGCAATTACTGCATCATTCGACTATAGAGATGTATACAAATAATCGCTCATTCTGCTTTTTCTATGTGTCTCCACTCAAACAGTAGTCACACCAATTACGCTGGTTTGTGAGGAAACAAAGACACACTCGCACGGCCTGTTTTTTCGCTTTGATGTCGTTAATATGTGCTTTTGTTTTGATCTGATTAAGGTTCTAATGAGATTAACATTTGAACTCCTTCAAAATAATAACCCAGTCTTCAGCTGAATAGATGTATTCAGTTCTGTGTGTGTCTGTCTGAGAGGAGAGGGTCAACAGTTCAGCGGCGTACTAACAGAATATCAATGTTTCTGGGACCCGGTGTTCGTTTCCGTAGAGAACGCTGAAGATGTCTCTAATTAGTGCCTTGCAGGAAACACCATACAACCATACACTTCCTAATACAGTTTTCTAATGACATCCCTTCTTGATAATTAGCGGTAAGTGGGAAGAATGTACTTTGAGATTTATGTCATCGTTGGAGGAGAACAGAGTTTCAGAGAAATGCAACAAATGCATTTCTGGGAAGTCAACAAGATGTTTTGCACAGAGACAAATGACTGATAAACACATGTCTTTGTGATCTTATTATGCTAGGCTGGGCTGAATGTAAATCTGACAGTTCTTCCTAGTTATGTTTTCAAAATTAAAATCTATGTTGCTGTGTAAACTGGGTGAATCTCCAGAGGTCAATGAGCTGTTTTAATTTCTGTTTGTTGCGAAAGGAGGTTTAAAATGTTTTGCAACAGTTTTTAATGAAGTCTCTTCTTATCACCAAGGCTGCATATATTTCTTTATCAAAAATACAGTAAAAACGGTAAAATTACAATTTGAAATGACTACTTTTTATTTGAATATATTGTAAAATGTAATTATTTATTCCTGAGATGCAAAGCTGAACTTTTATGCGTTCTCTTAAAAAAATAATTAATCCATAGCAGTCATCATTTATGAGCCGCTGAAGACGCAATGTTCACTATTACATCCAATAACAAAGCACGTCAATTGCTTGGGAGACATTCTCGTCTACTCCTGCTCCGGGGTCGAAGCGATGGCTGACTTTTGACAGCTCACTCAGGGCGGGTCTGTGATAAAACGCCAGTGTCAGTCAACAATCATGGGAGTGGCCTGGGTCTGTGTGACGTCACACAGCCAAGAATATGAGAAAGGGGTTATGATTTTCGGGGGTGAATTTGTTATATTATACTGTGGTTGTGTACACACACTGCCAACACACATTTCAGTTCAAACAACATGTAAAAGTGAATGTTGCTATGATTCAATTTAAGCTGTAACTATAGGAGCTAGTTAGTTGGGACAAACTATTGGTTTGTGGTTTTTGTTTTTAACTCACAATGTATTTGACATAAATCACAGGACAGATTTTTGGTTGACCATTTAACTTTGAGTAGTTAATAGGATACCATTTTTATTTCATTTGTGAAAAGCACCATTAAAGACTATTTCTGAAAAAAAAAATTAAGTTTGTGTTGTTCTGTCATATTTCTTGTTTCACTTCAGTATCCCTCATCATGATTTAACTTTAAAGACGTGTCCCAGCATAGAGCACTGATGCATTTTATTTGTATGGATTATCGATGCAGTTTCTGTTGTATATCAACACCAGCCACCTCTGTTTTACACCCAGCTGGAGTTCAGCCCTCACACGTTTAAGTCTCCAGAGCATGCAAACAGACAGAGGAAAAGCGCATCTTAAGATATATATTGCGGGCAGTCGTGGCCTGAATGGATAGAGATTCGGCCTTGTAACCTGAAGGTCGTGGGTTCGTGGGGTCATGCGTGTCATGTGACACACAGCAGCCACGATAACACTGTGTAACTGATATAGGCATATGTTTTTTTTTTTTTTTATTTATTCAAAATATTTCCAAACGTGTTAACTATGAAATATCTCAATTCTCAGAGAATAAAGAACATTACATTATCAAATAAGATTTTCATTCGGTCTAGCCAGAGTTTAGGCACTCTCAAAAACTCACATTAAAATCACTGAAGCTGTTTACACTGTGAAATGAATATCTTGCATTCGTAAGCGATCAAGTCAACAAAACGCCGCGTTTCAGTGATGATTCATCTGAACGTCTCCGATTGGCCATTGCATTCATAAGCTCAACAGAATCGTGTGATTGGTTATAATGCAGCGCTGTACAAACACGTCTGGCTCGGCGCCAACCAAAGCGCGAACACAGATTTGAATTTAGAAGCCTATGCTGTGCCGCACTGAACATCTAATCACACCTTTTGTGATTTTATCAAATATAAAAAAATAATATTTGTCTTTTGGAAGCTGCATTCAAAATCCACTTGGCTCAGAAATCTGAGGGGGCACGTGCCCCCTCACTTTGAATGGGCATGACGCCTCTGTATATAGAGAGAAACATTTAATTATCTACTCTACATTAATAAAACTAGGACTCGTAACATTTTCTGTAGATTGGAAATTCTTAATTATTGCCCTGATGGTGGAAATGGGAATTTTCACTGCTTTAGCTCTTTTCTTAAAGCCACTTCACTAATTTGTGAAGCTCAATGATCTTTTGCTGCACATCAGAAATATATTCTTTGGTTTTTCTCATTGTAATGGATGATTAAGGGAATTTGGGCTTTGTTTTCCCTACTATTTATATTTCTGTGAAACAGGAAGCCATGGCTGGATAATTTTATGTTCATAATCACCCTGGAGTGCTCAAAATTGTGAATATGAATGGGAATATACTTCAGAGATATTTTACTCATAAGAATTTCTAGGGGTGCCAATAATTGTGTCCAACGTGTATTTGAGAAAAACATTTATTTCATAATGATATTTCCCCCCCCATTTTAAAATCGTATTATCCAATGAAAGGTTAGATTTTTGTGAATTTTATAATAAAAGATCAAAAGGATTAACAAAGCAGATACATTTTCACAGCCTTCTTTGATCATATTTACCCAGGGTGCCGATATTTTTTGGCCATGACTGTATATATTTTTTCTTTGATTGGCTTGACACAGTTGTCATGCTAAGTGGCTGAGAGGCCCATAAAAGCATAAATCATGTACTTTGTGTGAGCCTTCGGAGAGCAAAATCCATTATAATGAAAAGATTCATGTATTCCCCTCCCCACTCCAGCAATATAGCACATTCACAGCTAAATTATTTAACTGCAGTGTCAGAAGGTGGCATCTGTACACTTCAAAACGATCACAAGACACTTTCATATGCACAGAACACGTTTCATATTGCTGGATCTCGGAGGTAAAGAATAATTACATGCTGTTGTGACGCAGCATATAGTGATTTTCAAATAACATGTTTGGATTAAACTAAATGTAATGGCCAAGGGCTGCACTGTGGCTCCAACATCCTCAAGGAAGATGTGATTGTGACAGAATAAATAGATACAGGAAATCATGATGATTCTAATGGAAATAAGCAACATTTTGAGGTACACACGTTAGGTAGTATGAACTGTAGAGCTTTTTCTAAGCTAAAATGCTTTTTCGTGTGATCGTGTCCCAGTTTAAATCCTGATAACTCAGTCATTTGTAGGTTAATTTACTTAAGATTGCATCTGAGGCCTTGTTTAGAGTATGACATCTGAAGAATAATGATTGATAACTTCACAAGAATTGGTAGATGCATAGACAAACTCCTTCAAGTCCAAATGTTTCTGAATCTCCTGGTACAAATGATTTTATAACTGGCCTCTTAATTTTGAACAATGTGAAAAATGTGTAGACGTGCGAGGTGTTGGTGCCTTAATATCACTTATTAAAAGATCAAGGATAATAATAAATGTGTTTTGATCTTAAAACACAAACTTTGAATGACTTGATTTTGGAGGTGTCTATCATGATTGATATTTTTAATTAGATATGGTACATTATTTTGCACATTCAGTGATTCATTTGACAATGTTCACTACCTAGGAGAATCTTGAAAAATAGCACGGATGTAGGTCTATATGTGCCCTGTTCCCAGGTAAGAAGACTTGATTTGTGTAGTTTTGTTTCAGTTCAATAGTTGATTTTGCATAGACCGAGCCATTATAAATCATACTGTGTGAGTTGTTGAGGTGAGGTGATCAGATATTTGATCAGAACATTTAGATGTTTTGGAACCTGTTGCGTTTTCTCTCTTAGTTTGGTTTGTTTAGGCATATACAAACACACCAATTGTGCTCATATATAATTGCTTTATATAATTTTGTTTACACCCATTTTCAACTAAAAGAAAACCTTGAGATAGGCTGTAACTTAACACTTTTAAGAGAACATTGTTGTGTATAACGCCTAACCATAAGATTGTTCAGAAATGGTGACAAAATGAGATAATTAAAAATAACATCTTTCTCGTTAAACATAATTTAAATAAATATTAGAATATTCATTTTTTATGAGCCCAAATATTCAAGTATATGGAACCCCTTTTAGAAATGTTGAGAATTACTTCTGCTTCACATGAATTGTAGTCTGACATATTTCCAAATGAAAGAACACATGAAACTGAGCTTGGGAAGCACACTTGTAGCCTCTGTCTCGTATCTTCTTTGTCAAGCCATCTCTGAAGGTCTCAGACACAGAACGCCCTTCGTTAGGAGTTCGCCGCTCCTTCATGGCCCCAAAATGAAAACGATAATTAACCACCCATTTGGTACCTGCCAGGCTCAACTGCTCACGCTTAGCTTTTCTGGGCAGGAGGAGTTTGCACTCGACGCTTTTCAGATGCACGTTTCCTCTGCGCTAATCCATTGTGGGAATAAGGCTGTGTTGTTGCGTTTGATGTTTTTAAGGCTGTGGCTCTCCTCCTCTGTGCCGAATGTCAGAGCGCTCCTCATTATCAGGGTTCCTGCGAACCGAGAAGATAACGTAAGAGAAGGCTAAACCCAAAGCTCTGATGGAAGACACATTAAAGGAGTCCTATCTTAAGGAATTAGACGCCAAATTCTCCCTCACCTGATTCTAGACCTGCGGCGTTTATGTGTTGATATTGTCACATATGGCTCTGGGTGGAGAACTCATTTTTGAAGTGTGTTAGTTGGGATGATAGCTTATAACTTACGCTGTGCATTAGCTGTATCGCAGTGTGTTTTGTCTTTGTTTGCAGAATATATTCCATTAAGATTTTTCACAGCTGTGTGGAGCTAAAGAAATAATTTCACTTAAACAGTTTTCCTATTTTGAATTATTTTCTGTTGAAACATTCAAGGTTATGCTTTAAAAAACAACAAGAACAAACAGTTTAGTTTATGTTAAACAGTGTTTTACTGCTCACTTTTGTCATTTGATAGTATACTATCTATAAATACAGTATATACTATATACCAGGCATCCTCAAATCTGGCCCACTCCTGTAGAGTTTAGCTCCAACCCTGATCAAACTCACCTACCTGTGATTTTCTAATGATCTTGAAGACTCTGATTAGCATGCTCAGGTGTGTTTGATTAGGGTTATCAAACACACCTGAGCATGCTAATCAGAGACTATGGCTGTGTCCAAATTCAGGGTCTGCATCCTTCGGAGTACTCATTTGAAGGATGTAACGTCACAGCGCCGCGACGAAGGCTGTCCAAATTCGTAGGATCCTTCAAATGCGCCCCACAAATACGTTTTAAAATCCTTTTCCCCGAATTGGAAGGATGGGTGTGGTGGATCCTTTCCCGTCCTACCTATCCCATAATTCTTTTCGGCAGAGCGTAATGGCGGACGAAGCGAGCGGTAGCGGAGTGGGAGAGGAGTTTCTCTGACAAAACAAGCTAAAGTTTATGCTTCGGCTCAGTGAATTTGTAGGAGAAATTAGTAGAATACTTAAAAACAAATAAAAATAGGCTATAATGGCTTACCTGGATGTGACTGTCTTGTAGTCTGATATAAAAAAAACTCTCCGACAACGAGCAAAGAAAGTATTTAATTTATTTAATTGCTTTATTTCTTCCAAAAGAATTAAAATGAGGAGAATAACTCTGTTTGTCCATTTTCCCGCTTCTTGCTTGGCGCTGTCACGGTTGCTAGGCGACAGGATATGAGCAACAGGTAAGGGAGGGAACTGAAAGAAGGGTAGGCTGTCCAAATTCACAAACACCGACTTCCGGGTTTTGCGGACATCGGAGGATCCCTCCTCCTTCAACCGGGTAGGAAGGATCCTAAGGAGGATGCAGACCCTGAATTTGGACACAGCCTACGTATCTTCTTGAAGTCAGGTATATATTGTATCCTTAAATTCATCTTTGAACAAGTGTTATGTATTTTCAAATGTTATGTATTTTCTTATTTCTAAATTGGCTTCTAATAATTTTCATTATGTAATTGGCATGATACAACTTTACATGACTAATAATAAATTGTTATATTTGATTTATTCTGGTCTCTTCTGAAATCATTTTTTTTCCTAGTATTAGAGTTGTAAGGTTATGAATACTTATGCAATGTACTTATTTCAGTTTTTTATTTTGTAATAAATTTAGGAAGTTGTGACAATTCTGTTTTTGCTTTGTCAATGTGGTGTATGGAGTGTAGATTGTAGGGGAAAAAAAGTAATTTAAAGCAGTGCTTAACATAAGGCAGCAGCAAAAAAAAGTGAAAAACATGAAGGGGTATGAATACTTTTGCAAGGCACTGTATTATTAGGAACACCATACTAATACTGTGTTTGACCCCCTTTCGCCTTCAGAACTGCCTTAATTCTACGTGGCATTGATTCAACAAGGTGCTGAAAGCATTCTTTAGAAATGTTGGCCCATATTGATAGGATAGCATCTTGCAGTTGATGGAGATTTGTGGGATGCACATCCAGGGCACGAAGCTCCCGTTCCACCACATCCCAAAGATGCTCTATTGGGTTGAGATCTGGTGACTGTGGGGGCCATTTTAGTACAGTGAACTCATTGTCATGTTCAAGAAACCAATTTGAAATGATTCGAGCTTTGTGACATGGTGCATTATCCTGCTGGAAGTAGCCATCAGAGGATGGGTACATGGTGGTCATAAAGGGATGGACATGGTCAGAAACAATGCTCAGGTAGGCCGTGGCATTTAAACGATGCCCAATTGGCACTAAGGGGGCTAAAGTGTGCCAAGAAAACATCCCCCACACCATTACACCACCACCACCAGCCTGCACAGTGGTAACAAGGCATGATGGATCCATGTTCTCATTCTGTTTACGCCAAATTCTGACTCTACCATCTGAATGTCTCAACAGAAATCGAGACTCATCAGACCAGGCAACGTTTTTCCAGTCTTCAACCGTCCAATTTTGGTGAGCTCGTGCAAATTGTAGCCTCTTTTTCCTATTTGTAGTGGACATGAGTGGTACCCGGTGGGGTCTTCTGCTGTTGTAGCCCATCCGCCTCAAGGTTGTGCGTGTTGTGGCTTCACAAATGCTTTGCTGCATACCTCGGTTGTAACGAGTGGTTATTTCAATCAAAGTTGCTCTTCTATCAGCTTGAATCAGTCGGCCCATTCTCCTCTGACCTCTAGCATCAACAAGGCATTTTCGCCCACAGGACTGCCGCATACTGGATGTTTTTCCCTTTTCGCACCATTCTTTGTAAACCCTAGAAATGGTTGTGCGTGAAAATCCCAGTAACTGAGCAGATTGTGAAATACTCAGACCGGCCCGTCTGGCACCAACAACCATGCCACGCTCAAAATTGCTTAAATCACCTTTCTTTCCCATTCTGACATTCAGTTTGGAGTTCAGGAGATTGTCTTGACCAGGACCACACCCCAAAATGCATTGAAGCAACTGCCATGTGATTGGTTGATTAGATAATTGCATTAATGAGAAATTGAACAGGTGTTCCTAATAATCCTTTAGGTGAGGGTATATACAATTAAAGTACAATTACAATAAAGTACAATAAAGTACAAGTACAATTATTTATTATTATTTTAATTGTTTTTATTAAATATTTATTTGTTTTTGAATAATTTTTTTTATTTATTTACACTGAGCATATCATTTTAAATTTACCAGTTGTTTTTACCATATATTAACTTATAGTTTACTTTATTTGCATATTTTTACTAAAGCATTTTAAACCATACTTTTTCTGTTAAAATTACTTATTTATGGACAAAAAGCTGCAGAGTTCTTATTTTGTTTTAATGGGGTCTGTGGAGGCCATCTGTTTACACATCAGGCAGCACTAGCACATGGACTTTTGTGAACTTTAACCTAATATTATTGGCCTCTCTGTTCAATGCTTGCTTCAGAAGCATGTTAACATGACAATCTTCCTCCCCTTTGTGAAACTGATAAAACTCTTGACCCTGGCCTTTGACCCTGTGTGTACCTGCAGTATGCAGAGAGTAAATAACACATGATCTTCAGCTTTACATATGCGTGAGCATGCAGACGAGTGTGTGTGTGTGTGTGTGTGTGTGTGAGGGAGAGGTGGCAGTGATTCTGAGTCAGGATGGAAATCTCCCTAACAGATGCTGAATGCTGATTCAGTTACACAGGCACATTTGACTTCCATTGTTACGTGATGAAATTCCTTTTGGCTCTAATTATGAATATGCTAATGATAAAAAAATGTGTTTTGCTTCTGCATTCATGAATGTGCAAAGCTTCAACAGTAGGAGGCAGGGAAGCAACAAGCTGTGCTCATCATGTGTGTGTTTGTGTGGTCCAGATCTAATTAGTTCACATTTAAGGTGCAGCGGCTGGATCAGGAGATTCAGTCACAAACCCATTAGAGGCAAACTTTTAATCTGAGCTCTGACCCAAGAGACAGAGAGATTAAACACCGGACAGCAGGCCACCAAACCTACACACACATTAATGAGAGAGGAAGAATAAGTGTGAAAAGACAACAAGACTAATCTCATCCAAAGGAAAAATTTAAATAATTGTAAAGAAAAATTAGCATACCCTCAATTTCTCAGTAATGCAACGATTCCCAATGCAGTGCTTTTTGTCTGCCATACTCATTTGATCTGAACATTTTTTTGAAGTACCCCCTGTGATTTATATTGATTATTGAAATTATGGATGTGAATATTTTAATTATTTAACAAAACATCAGCATCAGAATTTATTGAAGTTAATATTTCAGTAATTTAACAACACATGCATTTTTGTGATTCTGAATTTTGCATGGCATGCAAACAAACAAATACAATATTTTAAAAATGTTGGCCAGTAGGTGTGCTTAATTCTCATGAAAATAATATCACTATTTAAATAATAATAATAATAATAATTTTCTGTATACAATATAGAATTTCAGTTTTTATTCATTCATAGATTTTTTTTTATCTTGATATATACACTCACTGTAATGGCTAATTTTCAAAACTTTCTTAAGCCCCTTGAGGTTAGAGGAGGAGTCTCTCCCGATGCACATGATTATAAAGCACTCACAGAGATGTGGTTTCAACAACAAAACCCCATGGTTTATTAATCCAGATCTCCGGTTCCCCTTCCAAACAAAATTACAAAATAAAACTTCCAGAAAACGTAAAACACGGTACCATTGCAGGTGATTGCATGCGACTGAAGAAACTGTCGTTCTCCACCCTCTAACTCTATCTTTCTAAACAATGCTGCCTGGCTATTATGACCTGCAATTTCGCGCCACAGCGATGCGTAAAGAGGAGTTTCCCATGAAAATAAATGCACAATAATCCTATTTATATAGTCTTTTGCAATGTACACTACTGTGCAAAGTCTTAGACCACTAATATTTTCACCAACAAAAAATGGTTTTAAGTCAGTTATTTCTATCTTCCGCTGTAGTGAGTCAGTAAATATCAGTGTACATACAGTGTAATATCACTAGATTATTACAATTAATGGCAAAAGGAATGTTTGGAAATGTAAACTGATATTTCCTGCTGACACACTACAGAAAAACATAGAAATAACTGACTTAAAATCATTTTTTGTTGGTGAAAATACTAGTGGCAGATAAAGATCAAAGATGAATACACTAAAATAATACTTATTTTGACAGATAAATAGTTTTAGTCTTTCATATATATATATATATATATGAAGCTCTGAAATATTTTCACAAACTTTCATAGAAATATATTAAAGGAAAGTATAATTTATTTCGATTTGCATGTATTAATATAATATTTATCCAGCAATAAAACAAAGTTTACAACATCAGAGAAATGGAAATTTAAATCACAATTTAAAAAGAGGATATGTCTAGAATACCTGGGGAAGGAGATTCGTTAATATTGGGTGGCATCCAAGGCAGCAAACCTAATATCACTTAATATCTCTTTTTTTTTTTTGTCTTGGATAATGTTTAGGTCTGATATCTTCCATACTGCTGAAGCTAACTATCCAAACCATAGTCCTTTTCTCAGAGTAGTGGCTTTTATTAAACCTTGCAGTGTGCTGCTTTTTGCCTTTAGTTGGTCCTGGATGATTTGAGTCTGTACAGGTCCTCCAGTGAGGTGGTGCTCCAGCAGAAAGCATCTCCAGGTGCCCGACCCTTTCATCACCGGCCTGTTTTGTGGTCTAGTGGTAGATTAAGGGCGAGAGGTTCACACGCCTCCACCACAAGCACAATACCACACCCTCCATCAAGAACACGGCCGTAATCGCTTCTGAAGCCTCTCTTGCAGTCGAGTCCGATTCATTTCTGCTGTGATCAGTTGTGAGGGAGTTTCACTGAGGCCTCGTAATTGCTTTCCTCTTCCATCTCCTGGAGAGAGAACGGTGAACGATTAGAGCAGAAGTTCAAGGTCTGATCACAGCCAAAGGTTTGAGCACAACCCTTGTGATCAAATCTTTTACATACTATCTGTTGTGTGTAATGGCTTTGGGAGTCGGGGAGTAGTCATCTAAAACTGTCATTATTTACTCAAGTTCATGTCGCTTCAAAACCGTATGAAAACAAAAGGAGGAATTTCACATCTCTTCGGCTTTGTAGCAACTACATCTGTGATGCTTCAAAAGGAAACAAAAGCACCATCAAGTGCAGTATTTTCTAGAATACAAGTCATTGTATTTGGTTCCTCCAAAAGATCTTGTGGCTTAAAGTGTATGCATAATTGGTCAATATTCTGATCATATCAATCTTAATAACTACTATTAATAAATAATCATTTATAAGTGATAATATAATGGTTAATGAGGACTAAAAGTGCTTTAAATGCTTTATATTCAGATGTGCATAATTATTAAGCAGGTTTTCTTTTATAGGTAAAATGGGCCAAAAAGAGAGAGAGAGAGAGAGAGAGAGTGATGTGCTTAAAATAAACTTCATAATTGAATATTTAAGTCTCGGCTATTTTCCTTTTAAGGATTTTCTGGTATGAAAACACAGCTGTTAATATTTCCTCTTAACACAGTATGTAAAGGTTTAAGCAGTAAGAACTCTTCTGACTTCAGGCGTTGCTCTGCCAGGTCATGCTTTATAATAGTAATTCTGTATCAACAGTGAGTCATTGTTTAGCCTGGAATAATATGCTTCTGATGGGGTTGTAGAGGGGATTATCTACTGTATGATTTCGAGAGTCCATGCATCACCGCTTATGTTACTGTATGCTTCTGTATACATAAAGGGAAGGGGAAGTGGTGTGTGACCCATACTGGGAATTTGTGCTCTGCATTTATCCCATCCAAGTGTACACCCGGAACAGTGGGCAGCCAGGGTCTCACCCTAACCCCCAACTGGGTTTTTTTTCAAGGATCTCACCTCAGTCGTGGTATTGAGGGTGGAGAGAGTTTTGGTTATTCACTCCCCCCAACTACAATCCCTGCCGGACCTGAGACTCAAACCCACGACCTTCGGGTTACAAGTCCAACTCTCTATCCATTAGGCCACGACTGCCCCTTAGCAGTTTCTGTAGCTTTGCATGATTGGTGTCATTGCATTGCAAAGTGTTTCTAATTGGGGTCAGATGAACCTGAAACCGATTCAAATGCCTTCATTAAGATTATTTAGTCAGCTCTTTGTTTAGGCCACCAATCATAACCCAAAGAAAATCTATTTCCTTATATATTAATGTTTATTGAAAATATACAGAATAATATATTGTGCTAATGTATTGCAATATATTGAATACTAAATAAAGAATTGAACTTTTCCTATTTTGAGAAATATGACAATATATTTGCTTATTTACTAATACGTAATGTATGCAATTTTATATTAATAATACACCTCATAATATATAGATGTACATGTGAGAAAATATGGTAATATGTGTGCATATATATTTAAACTGCACTATAATACACACTATGTATTTTATGCATATATTTCTCCCAAAATCCTAAAATTGTAATATTTGTTTGTATGTTTGTTTTTGTTTTTTGGGTTTTTTTTTCTTATAGGCTACCATTACACATTTTCATATGTGAAATGTGTAACTGTGCAAACAATGAAGTTAATAAATGTTTATAATAAACATTTTTTATGAAAGTGTTCAGCTTACATGCAAACCCATGTATTACACAACAAATGATAAATTGAATGTGTCAAAAAAGCTTCATACACAAATGTAATGCAGTATGTAGTGCAGTTTGTCTTCATTGAGATATATATATAGCCATGGTACATGAATATATTGCAGTATAATATAAGCACTACTTTCCCATATATATTATTTAATATATTGCATTATATTTTCCAGTATTTTCTTTAGTAAGGGCACCTTCTAGTTGATATTGCACAATTGTGGATGCATATTGTGGCTGAACACCAGAGCAAGCAAAGGTAAGTCTCCTAGCAAACGTCCCAGCATCATTTAAGACAGATGGCGTGTATATGCAGTTAAATTAAATGGAATAAAAGCACAATCACTGTTTGAACACGAAAGGTTCAGGGCATGGCTTATATCAGTCACTCGTACACTGATTTAGAGCGAGTGACCAGCAATATATCTTCATCATAGCTGGAGGAATTAGGAGAATTTAGGAGAATTTCTGAGGAGCGTGTTTCTTAGTGGAGGGTCCCGATCGCAACAGATGGCCCTATTAGGCAAAAAAGAAGGATTTATTTGGGACTTCATCTTGAAGAAGGACGAAAGAGCCATGCATTGAGAGAGATTTCCCTTTCTTCATGCTTTCAAAGGCCTCTTTCAGTTAGTCCCTCGATTAGCTTCACACTCATTTTTTTTTTCTTTTATCAGGACTGCTGCTGGAACTGCATAATTCAGAGGAAAAGAGAAGAATGTGACATTTATTGGTGACGGGTTTGAATAGAAGAAAAAGAGCTTACTGTCACAGATTCTGAGGACTCACACTGACAAAAACGTTCAAAACTTTGAATAAAAATGTATTGGAATCTGAGAGGGAAACCACTGTCTTAATCTACGGCAGTAACCTGGATCATACTGGTTATAATCAAGAGCACAGCTGTCTTAAATGGAAAGGGAAGTGGTGTGTGGCCAAGTATGGTGACCCATACTCTGAATTTGTGCTCTGCATTTAACCCATCCAAGTGTACACACAGTAGTGAACATACACCCGGAGCAGTGGGCAGCCAATGCTGCAGCGCCCAGGGAGCAGTTGGGGGTTCGGTGCCTTGCTCAAGGGTCTCACCTCAGTCGTGGTATTGAGGGTGGAGAGAGGATTCATGAAATGGGAAATCAAATGTTCTGGAAGTTTACACATACAATATGAGAGGTTATAAAAATTATGAGAGGTTTCAAAACTCAAATGAAATTATTATTATTTTTTCTACAACTCAGAAATGCCAGGATTCAAAATTGGGAGAATGGTGACGTCACAATTTCTCCTCGACATGCTATTAACATGTGTCATCATTGTATGTAATCAAGGAGTGTGGTCTGAACAACTCATATCTGTCCATCTGTCACAGGAGCCATACTGCTGTTAGGTAATAACTTTTATTTATGCAAAAACAGTGAAAATACAAGAAAGTATTTTAAGGCTAATTCACACTGTGTAAACATCCAGCGGATCAGTGAATTAACCCTGTTAGCATTTGGATGGTGTCAGTTTATTGGTCTTAGTTTTAACCCTTGTGCATCATTAAAAAAAAGTTACACTTAGGTCCATAGTGGACAAAAATGTCCATGTCAAAAAACGGTCATACAAATTGGAAGCTTGGGAGCACAGACTTAAGTTTGGTCCCATTTTAAAGAAGACCCATGGCAGATTATTGTTGAAGTAAAAAAAAGTTTAAAAAGTGAAACTAAAAAAAGTTTTAAGTTTATGAAAATTATTTATGAACAATATTTTATATTTTATTTTATGAATATTTTATATATCAAACATGTTGAACTCTAAACCTGCTAGAAAATCAAAGCCATAAATCTAAACAAGTTGTGTTCCAAATTTGAGGTTGATATCTCAAAAAAGGAGCTTTCAGTAAAATTTTGTTTGGGCGCAGTACCACATTTTCCCCATTAGATGCCAGCAACTATTTTTTGTACCTAGTGTACTGACATATTCTGACATCATCACAAACCGTTGCCATGACAATGAGCTAAGCGTCCTCATAGAAATGGATGTTGGAGAGCAACAGGAAAAACAGGGCTGTCATTCACAGTTAATCACGTTGTTTTAATAGTGACCATGTTAATGCATTCATTTCCTTAGTTAAAGCTGCAGTCCGTAACTTTTTTTTTTGGTTAAAAATTATCCGAAATCAATATTTGCGCAAGTACATAACCAGCCAGGGAGCAGTTGGGGGTTCGGTGTCTTGCACAAGGGCACCTCAGTCGTGGTATTGAGGGTGGAGAGAGCGCTGGACATTCACTTCCCCCACCTACAATCCCTGCCAGCCCGAGACTCGAACCCGCAACCTTTGGATTACGAGTCCGACTCTCTAACCATTAGGCCACGACTTCCCTTAATGTTTAGTGAATCCGTCCCCAGGTGTTCAGGACTACAAGATCTTCTTCTCTTGTTTTTTTTCTAGTATGACTGTGTAGTTTATGATGTGTGTAAGAACCACAATGCAGTTCATTAACATCGGCTCTTAAAGGCTCGCACCTCTCTGTCAGCACAATGGGAACGTGGCTCATGTTGAATTTGAACCTTTTTCAGCAGAAATGTGGCAGCGTGACAGATAATGTGCGATTTGAAGTTTGCTGGTACAGTCAGCAGGACAACTGCGAATCATGCTGGGATTTCCAGAGCGTTGATAGTCTGCCCTCAGAGAAAACATCCCATCCCATTTCATTTAATGACAATTTGAGGGGAATCGTAAACACGGGAACAACATCACTTCCCTCATTGTCCGTTATCATTCCCAAGCGATCCGTCCAGCTACTGTTGTCCCATTTCCTCACGCCAGCCTACATATCAAAGCACTGATCCACACGGATCTAATGGAGGAACAGATTAACCTGTATGAAAGATTGGGGAAAAGTTTCCTTTGTTATTCTTGCTTTGTTTCTTGGCAGGAACTTCAGGAATATCTTGTTTTGAAGTGTAGGAGAAATAAATCAAAGACTGCTCACGCGTAACGGCGTTTGACGGGTGGCAGAGGATGTAAATGAATGATCAATCAGTTCTGTCAAACGTGATTGTGTGTCAGACGACCTGCGGGCTTGTTCGCATTTCATTACGGACTGCAGCTGTTCTCCTGCCAGATTTGTGGCCTGAATTTGCGGCGGGAAGAGGGAATGTGTCCGGTTCATAAGGATTCTGTTGGTCTGCACCATTTGCCATTTGATTCCTAGGTTTCCGTGTGGATGGATTGTACATTCTGTCTGAAACGCAATACTGTGATACATAAAATCAACTAATTAAATTAAACTTTTTGTAGAAAGTAGCACTCACTCATTTCAGTTTTACATTTATGTCACTTTCTTTCACAGACAGTTTTTTAAATATAAAATAATAAAATGTATGATTTTGGTGCAGGTGCTTTCAGGTGCACTTGATGGAAAAAAATAACATGCTGCAATATTTATTTATTAGAAGTATAAACATTTTTAGTGATAAATATAATTTTTAATATTAAGTTGTAATATTATACAAAATAATCTAAAATAATGTTTTTACTTTTTTATAAAATAAGTTAAAATAATAAAATAAAATAAAAAAAAGTTGCAGGAAGCCTTCAAGTAATGCTGCATTATTCACTTAAATATTTTATTTATTTTTCTTTCATGTTTAAATTTCACTTATTTTGCAAGTGTTATGCTTGTGTTTTGCAGTCTTTGTGTGTGTGTGTGTTTTCTGTAAATATAAAAGTGTACATTTTAATATAAAAGATAAATATTTAATATAAAATATTTTGGTTCAGGAAACCCTGAATTTCTTTTTGAAACATTTTGACATTTGTGATATTTGCTTTGTTTTTGTGTCTTTCAATTGTACTTTTTTTTGTACAGAGGATACGTTTGCACCGTCACGGGTGACCGGATAAAGTCCCAATAAAATGGAGAGTCTTTTTCTATCGTGTACAGCCAGCAGTGTGACTCTTGTAACATGAGTGGGTGGAATATAAAGTTATGTCAACCATTTAGAGCAGTGAGAACTATTATGGTACATCTCTAAGTTAAAAGCATCCAGCAGCATGTGTGTAAGTGTGAAATTATGAGGGCTACATGCTGAGAAATAAGAAATACATGATCGTTTTTTATTGGCTGCCATCTAAGAAAGTAATTTCAAGTATTTCTATTGAAAGTCAAAAAAAAAGAAGAAAGATTAAACATTAGAAGGAAAAATGGCAAGCTAACCTTGGGTCAGCAAACATTTTCTTTGCTTTGGATTTCAATATCAACATCAGCCTTAAACGTCTTTCATTTCTTTACAAACTGCTATGAATTTTATATTATTTTAATAATATAAAGGGCATCTGTCATCTAAATACGCGGTGCATGTGTGTCTGTGAGGTTTATGGTAAAGCTCAATCACCATCTTTGTGAAACTGACAGCTGTTGCAGCTTGACCAACTACATGGATCATTCAACACTTCATCAGTTCATCTAAACAGAAAGGTTTCCAGATTAAAGACATACCACCATTGTACTTTATCAACAAGAAACTAGTGCTTTCAACACACATACTGCATAGTATTTGTTTTATTTTTGTACTTCATGCATTGTAGATTGAGGAAAAAATACTCCTGCTCCATTGAAATGGCAAGGTTATTTTGCTTTTAGTCCCCAACTACTAATCATAAATAAAAAGTTACTTAGCCAAATAAAAAAGCAATTCTTACTAGTCAAAAATAAGTTATGACTGGACTGCAGTAGTTAAACTGAAATCCAGATATCTCCATTCTTACAAGCTGAAAGTGTTTTTACTAGTCATATTTTTACTAGCCTCGCTGGAGGATTAATAGCTAAATTGGCTTGTCAGTGTGCCTCTCGCTGAGCTGCATGAGTGTGTGAGAGTGTGACGGTGCCTGTGCAGATAAAAGTAATAATAATGATGTGTTATAACCGCCCACTGACTGATGGGAAGTATGTGTGGAGAGTGGCCAGTAAGGTCTGTCAGACAGAAACTGAAAGCGACAGACTAATAAACTGAACCCAATAGCAATTTCAGTAATATCACATGAGGAACTTTAAGATGAATCGTCTTTTTCTCGGTTCACCCTTCTCTCTGATCATCTTTTCTCTCTCTCTGGGCTGCATTGCGGCGGTTTCCCTCCAGACGCTCTCAGTATTGATGGGTATTATTTGAGGGGAGATATTGGTGTTGTGGCTGTCGGTGTTGGTTAACGGCAGCACAGCACTGACAGATGTCTGTTAGATGACTAAGGAACAAATTGGGATTCTATCATTCAGGAAGCACAGGGTGATTCATTTAATGGACAGCAACATAACAAGCACTGTATGATGCAGTGAACAGATGACTCAAATTGAAGACATGTAAAGTAATTGTGGTAATACAGGATTAATTATCTAATTTGTTTAAAGGCGTTTGTATGGTAGAGGCCTACCAGACTACATGACGTCAGATGATCAAATAAAACACTAATTTTTAGTGATGCACGGAAATACATATTTTACTGTAGTAAAACTGTTTTGTACTGTCTCTCAGCAGTTGCAGTGCACTACAAAACCTTCCATATTCCCCAGCTCCACATGTATAGATCTGCTACAGGTAATTTCATGTAGCAAGTCTCTGCACTTGCTCTGTAGCAGCAGTGTAGCAGATCTATTCCGCCAAGGCCAAACACATTAACTCTGCCATGTATATTACCATGCTAAACTCTCTCAGAGTTGTCATGGCAGAACTGTTTTTTTTTTAAGTTATTACCAGTCGTGACTAGTTTAAGGAGTTTATGCAACTGGCCACAGTCATGGTAAAATTCTATTTCTCAAAGATTCAGACGAACAAATTTGCCAAATATTTTCTGTTGCAGAAATTGTTGCATCCCTACTAATTTATCTATCAAGTTAAGCCTCATTTAAAGATATACTAGTTCACCCAAAAATGAAAATTGCCATCATTTACTTCTGCTGAAATTGTTCAAGAATGTTGGTAGCCAAACAGAGTTTGAAAAGTTTCCCAAACTGCAAGATGGCAAAAGACTACAGATGGAAATGGTCCAAGCTGTATTTTCATCTGCAATTGAGATGTTCAGCCACCAGCAGACACTTCATTACACTAATTCAGACTAGCTTGAGAAGGCTATTCATCACAAGGGTGTAGTTCGCTGATTTGACATGCATATTCTACTCCTTCGCTCATTAAAATCCTCCCATCTGTAACCAGAGGTAAAGAATTAATGAGCGGTACAACCCAAAAGTCTATAGCGTGAGGGGATGGAAGGGGATCTTCTGCGCTGTCTGACACACAACGATTTGAATCCCACTGTAGATGTCTAGCTCTTTTAAAAGGATTCATTTACTTATTTACTCACGCTCGTGTTGTAATGCAGGCTGTTCTTTTTTTCCCAGAGGAATGCAAAATAAGAATCATTACACTTCATTGCTGTCTTTATGACTCTTGCACTATATAAGAGAAACAGTTCTAATTCATGAGAAGTTTCCACAGACTAGCCATCTTCAATAAGCCTCCTTTCCATATGTCGATGATATTACTCACTGGGAAGACCGAGGCAGTTATAACGCCGCATGAAGTCATGCCAGAACTGTAATTAGATCTCTGCGGACGTGTTTAAGACTCTCCCCTTCCCCTCATTATGGCTGAAAAAATGAAAAACTCCCACAAAAATGCATCTACCTATAGCATATTCCATAAAACAGCATTATAAGCCACCTGTTTAAAGTACCCTGAGGCATTACTTTATATAAACGTGTTTGTTACATGTTATTGTTTTAACATGCCAAGAGGAGCCTGTAGGGATGGAGCTTTCTGGATGGATGACAGACAAAAGTCAATAAAGGGTTGCATCGCTGCTTGTGTTGGATCCACACAACCAGGTTTACTTATATTGTTAGCAAATTCCACCAAAACCGGTCATAATTTGTTTTTTCATAGTCATTTTTCACTGTCTTTCTGCACCTGAGGATATTTTTCTGCGTTATCTTCAATGGTGCATACAAACTAGCTACTTTTCCTTGTTTCCATCCAAATAGAGCATAGTAAGGTCATGGGTTCGATTCCTGGGGAATGCATGAACTGAACAGATGTAGGTTATACCTTGAGTGCAATAAGTCACTGTGGATAAGAGAGTGTGGCAAATGAGTAAAGGTCAAATTAAGTGATTTTTCTCTGACAGACTTCATATTGGCTGTTTATTAGTACTTATGCTAGTATGCTATGCTAGTAATGCTAGTTAATAGTGAAAATTGGTCCGTAAAATATACAATATTCTTTATTTAATACCACTTCAAACTAATATTTTTTACAGTGCATTCAAATCTTTGTTTTTGTTGACGTTTACATCCAGCTTTTTATGTTACAATTAAAATTCACATCCATGGAATATGCAGTTTGAGGTTGGAGAATAAGGTCTGAAGTGAAGATTATCTGTGAATAACAACTTAAATTGGGTTTTGTACTCAACATAGGGTGAATTGGGACAATATTTGTCTTTAAGATTGCCTTTAAGCGAAAAATGTCCTGATTATCCTGAATTAACCTCTATAGCCTCAGAAGACTTGGGATGTGAGTCATGGGGGTTTTATGGTCCATTTCTGTCTTTTTGGAGCTTGACAGGCCCACGTTACTCTGAACGGATGCTGGAAAAACTGAAAAAATTCTCTTTTTGTGTTCAGCTTAGAAACAACATCAGTGTGAGTAAATAAATGACAGGATTTTCCTTTCTGGGTTCATCGTCTAATGTGGCTTTAATCGTTCCGGCACACATAAAGGCACACTTTCTATCTCAGGCCTGGATGCTTGGATGGCCCAGTGGGTGAAATTGGATTTTGTGTCCAGTTGAGTGCGAGCGGCAGTGCTGCGGAACAGCAAAGCTCCTGTCGCCGCAGAATCTGGACGAAAATGTGTAGAACTAAAACGCAGCAGGCCAAGAAACAGCGGACTGACGCGTGCCAGACTGTAGCTGACCTGAGAGGCACACAGCTGTGAAGTCCATCTGCCAATTAGTGTGGCGACGGAGCGGGAAGCTGTCATGTGTGGCTTTTCGCTTCAACAGAGACGGGCGCCGTGAGACACAACGGGTGGAACGGCTTTGTCTTTGTTAGGACTCGCTGCTTTGGAGTCTATTTTGTGACTATGCAGTTTTTGTGTGTGTGATTAAGTGTGAACTGGCTGCTGGTGACCTTTAACCTTTATGCCCTGGCACCTGTAAGTGCGTTTAGAATACTAATGCACTGTGTACTAGCCCCTTTTGAAGGTAGTATCCACATGTGTCTGAGACATGAAACAAAAATTGTATAAAAAATTCCCAGACGACTTTTACATGGTTGCATTTATTTTTTTAAATTCAGCGAGTTGCATCCATTTACCATCTCAGATTTTTTAAAAGTACTATTTATTTTATATTTGATTTTTTTTTTTTTTTTTTTATATGTTTAAATAATTATTTCAATATTGTTTTTCTGTGAAATATTTTTGGCAATGTAGTTATTCATGTTCTCAAAAAGATGCTAATTTTTTTTTACTTTATTATCAACATTTATTTATTCGCAGTTGTGACTTGCTTATGAATGCTTGCTTCCACAACGGAATAAAGAATTTAGAAAGGTAATTGCAACTTTTTTTATCTGCACAATTCTGATTTTTTTTTTTTTATTGCAAGTTTACATCTTGCAATTTTGACTTTTTTTTCTTAGAACTTTGATCTGTGAATTGCGTGAGTTATAAAGTTAGAATTGTGAGATTAAACAACTGAATTGTAAGAAAATATCAGACACACACACACACACACAGACAGAGTTGTACTCAGAAATCATGTTTGTGTTTTCTAGTGCTTGTGCTCAGAACACATTGCACTGTGATGCTCATATGGCAGGTGTCAGTTTGATTCCAGTCGTCATCATGTGCATATAATATTTGCAAGTGAGAATAGTGAGATCAATAAAACAATATTGTGCACATTTTGCAATGTCTATTCAATAATTTAATGCTGCCACTGACTATTACATTGATAATATTAATCAAAAAACAATATTGACAAGTCAAAGAGAAAACAGCTTGCTGCTTGAAATTGATTTCTTTGTTCTTCATTACTGACAGTTTACTGGAATAATTACTTGAATAATTAAAGATGAAGCAGTGTTTACTTAAATGAAACATTTAAAGGTTAGACATAATTATATTAATTTGTTAATGTTTATATTTAACTTCAATAATGAAATAAAAAATGGCTTGTGAGTTGCTATGGAAGACCCTGCTAAAAACAGCTTTAATGACCCTGAAGTAGTTAGCATTGAATTTAGATTTTTTTCTATTTTCTGTTTTAGTTTTAATTAATGAGTTAAGTTAAATTATTTTGTTGTACGTTTGTCATTTTTATGAATTTATTTTAGATAAAAAAAATTAACAGCTGTACTGGCACAAAGACAGAAATAATCATTTTCACCATCAGGGCCATTCATGTATTAGTCAGGCTGAAGTTTTTCAATGACTTTTTATTACATCAACGGGTACAGCCGTTTCCCCTCCCTCCTCGTTACCTGTTATATATTTATTTCTCTGTGGTTTCCATGGCTTCTCTCTCCCCATTCTTCATCGGGTGTCAGTTCTGTCTTGTATTGTGCGAGTCTTTGATTATCCTGCTGTTCCTGTTCGCTTGCAGCTGCTGCTGTCCGAGTGATTGATGCTCCGGTGATGTCGACTTACATTTTTAGACAACACGTGCAGTGGCTTCAAGCCAGTCATTGTTAGAGGAAGGATCTTTTGACTGGAGCTTTTACATGCTGTGTCTGTAGGTGTTGCTCAGAGGTTAAAGCCGCTCCTCTGGACACCTATAGCCTATCCTCAGATTGACAGAGCCGCTAGTCTCCCATGTATCTGGAGTGTCTTTGGTCCTCCATCTGTTCCAGCTTCCAGCTCATGTGTTTAAAGGAATGTTCTGGATTCAATTCAAGAGAAGCTCAGTCAGTGGCATTTGTGGCTCAAGGGTCACATATCGCTGAATGTAATTTTAATTTGTTTCTTTTTAGTATCTCATGCTAAAGTTACTGCCTTGATTTTGTCATTAAAACTTGACAGATAAAGCTTAGCTTTTTAAACCTGGAATATTATATGCCCGCAATTATTAATGTTCTATTATTAAAATTCTATTTTATTGATTCTGTTTTAATGGTTAAATTAAAATTTTGAAATCAAAAATGTCTAAATAATTCAAATAATGAAATGTATACAGGCCTTATGAACACCTTTTCCCCCAAATAGTGTTTTATTTTCTCCAAAATACTTTTCAGTTTAAATTTGTATAGATTCATTTTTAATGCATTAATAGTTAATTTAATTTTAATAATTAGAACCATATCTAATCAATTGAATTTATAAGACTTCACCATATTAATTTACTACAATTTGTACAATAAAAGGGCCCTATGAAATTGCCCCCCCAAATTTTGTGTTTTCTGTTTTAATTAACCTGGATTATGTTTTAATTACATTTTACTAGTCAGAAAGCATGTCTAATCATTTGGATTCATTAAAAAAAAAAAAATTTTTTTTTTTTTTTTTTTGAAATTCTGTGTTTATATTTTTCTGATATAATATATATAATACAATGATATAATACAAACATGTTATAATGTATTAAAAATGCTGGTAATGAAATTATCAATCATTAATGTCTTTTTGGCAGTGTTTTATGTATTCATTTGAGTACCATCATTTTTGATAATAAATTCATATTTCATCATAAATCCAGAAAAAATTTAACTGTCAACACAGAATGTCTGAAAAAAAAAAAATATTTCATAGGGACCTATTATTGTAAACATTTTACGTAAAAACTGAAACAAAAATTGTGATGTCCCTTAAAAAAGTTTACTATTGTAATTTTAAATAAACTTAAATAATTGTATTATTATTATTATTGCTTTCAGAAGTACATTTCACTGTCCAATAGCAATGTATTTTTGTCACAATTTGTTCAAGTTAAACCAGACATTTGTTTTGAGGGGTTGTAGTGAAGACCTATGAGTTTCTGTGTGTATCTGACGATGGTTTATGAAATGAAATGGTGAAATGCTGGTGAAGTGACTCTCAGAAGCTGGAGACAAAGTTCAACAAAAAGCCCTACTTTCAAGTTATTCATCCAAAATTTGCCAAATTCTGTGACATTCAGTGTTATACGGAACCAGACGTCGTTTCTCATGTGCTTCTCGTGTGATTGTGTGTGAGTTGACTGTAGTATTTGTGAGAGAGCCGTGGGTTGATGGCCATTCAGAAGCTGGCGTTGCCTGTGGCAGATCTGTGGGTTGCTAAACGCGAACTGGCCTTGAACTCACAGCAGCTCAGCGCAAATCTGCTCTGTCTTCCTCTCCGATACGGAGCCAAAATGAGTAGCCAGTGATCTCCTCTCTGCACTGCCATAGAGAGACCACAGATATCCAGCTGAGCCACGATCAAACTCTCTCTCTCTCATCTCTCACACACACACACACACACACACACACACACACACACACACACACACACACACACACACACACACATCACTGAAGGTGACCCCCCTCCCACACTGCAAATTGAGTTTCACTGTGTCTAAGTCAGTATTTTCTGTCAGATGTTTAAGCAATTAGTGACCCAAAAACATCTTTGAGGTGCCGTTTTTGAATATGCATAAGCGTGAATGAGATTTGAGAGCTGCGACTGAGGGGAGGGGTTTCAATCTATTATGTTTAGCTTATTAATTGATTTTAGAGCACCTAGAATATACTGCACATATGTCACACACTATAGCTTTATGGTTTTTATTTGTATGCATTTGCACTACATAAGCTGGGGACAATAAGAGTTTGTCTTTTTTAAAGAAAAGTTATCATCATGGATGCATTAGATTGATCAAAAGTGACAGTAAATATAAATGCTGTTCTTTTGAACTTTCTATTCATCAAAGAATGACTTATGGTTTCCACAAAAGACATGAAGCAGCACAGCTGTTTTCAATATTGATAATAATCAGAAATGTTTCTTGAGCTGCAAATCGTCATACTAGAATGATTTCTGAAGAATCTGACACTGATGACTGGAAATTCAGCTTTCCATCACAGGAATAAATTACATGTTTCAATAGAAAACAGTTATTTTAAATTGTAATAATATTTCACAAATAAATGCAGGCCTAGTGAGCAGAAGATACTTTTTTATCTATTTAAAAATCTAACTTTTGAGTGGTGGTGTTTGTATGTATGTACAGTATATCCTTTTGAAGCTTGTCAGCTCATGATCATTGTATGCAAAAGTTGCGTGCACTTTGTTAAAAAAGCCTCTTTTTTTGTACTTTTTAAGAGAGGAAGTCATTTGGGTTTGGTTTGACATCGGGATGAATAAATGATGACAGAACTTGAATTTGTTTTGGCAAACATTCACTTTAACAGAGTGTAGCTGCAACAAAATAAAGACATTTTACAGAAATACGGTGTTGTGAAAAACATTTTTCTTTTTTTCTTTTTTCCCCACTCTTGTGATTTTTATTCTTTGTGTTTTCTTACGGACAATAAAACTTTATTTTCATGGAAATCATGGCAGATGTCCGACTGACAATTACTGCAGATCTGTTGATTGGATGTCTGGTCATGGTTAAGCCATGTCAAGTGACACCGCAATCTCATAAAAGAGAGCAGCAGTAATGACTTTTAATTTGAGAGGAAATTGCTGGAGCGATAAGGGTTGTGAGTGCATGTGATTTTCCATTACTTACCTCTATTAGAGCCCTAATTAAACATACTTTAATGAGAGACAGTGGCTGGTGAGATAACGTAAAAAATCTGTGTGGGAGGTCAGTAACAGACGGGCTCGTATTATGTCCTGTCAGAATAAAATGGTCAAACTGAGTTATAAAATGAGTGTGGAAAACAGCTCAGATTGTTTGAGTGTTTGAGTTCATAATGAGTTTTAGTTCTCATGAGAAAGCAGGTCTCCATTTGCTCTCAGTTTAATCTCATTATGGTTTAGTAGAAGCAACGTAGGTATTAAAAAGATCTTATGATTTTGTTGTCCTACCTCTTTTGCATGACTCTTCTTGAACTACTTTCATTAATAATAATAACAAACTATTGACATTTTCTCTCTCGTCTGTGCTGTGGTGGATGTAGAAGCGGTTTAAAGCAGGACTGCAGTGTCTGCTCAGAGGGCGGCTGTTTGTATTGTTAATCAATAGGATTTAAACACCGGCAGGACTTGAAGGAGGAACTCGATACTGGGAGTGACCATCAAATCATTCCAGCCCGCTGCCTTTAACTCGAAGAGCCGCTCCGCACAAACCGCATCTGACACGTTCACTCCAGCTATCTGACAGAGATGGGAAATATTTAGGCACATACTGCTGATGATCACATTTCTGTTGACTGTGGAGATGAGTGGGATGGTCATATTTATTTTTATGCTAGTCTCTACAGTAGATATGACTTTGGATTCTCAGTTTAAGGTTTTTCAGTTTTTTTTTTGCATGTCTAATTGCCGAGCAGGTGCACATTAAAGGTGGGGTAAGCAATTTCTGATAGCCAGTGTTGATATTTGAAATCACCAAAACAAACACGCCCTTACCCCAAAAGGGTCTCGCCCCTATTTTGACAGCTCTGCCCCACACATACGTAGCCTACGCAACCCAGGCAACGATTAGTTTTGTGAAACAAAGCAAAGCGGCGTGCCAAAATACTATAGAAGTCATTTTAATCAGTGATGCTGTCTACACTAGATGCTGCGCGGCACGACAAATCCACGACAGAAAACTGCTGACTCCTATATATGACATGCTGACACAAATTTCAAATGATTTTCAAAGGTCGCTTTATCGCGTCCAGTGTAGACACGGTGTTACTCACCTATCGAGAAGAAACAAAGCAACCTCGGCGTCCGATCGCAGGCGTTTCCGCTCCTTGAGTTCTCTCCAGCGCTGGAAAGCTGATTCGATATTTACAAGGGTCCTACTTCTTGCCTTATCATTCCGCAGATGTTTCCTCTTTTGTTTTTTATCCGCCATCTCTATCTTTCTGTCGTTGCTTGGCTCGGCTAATGTTCATCCTCTGCACTGAACGCTCTCTCCTCCACATCATGAGTAGACACGCCCCTTACTGCTGATTGGCTACAAGTTTGTTTTGGTACTTGGCCCCGACTCAGTTTTCTAAAGCGTTTTTGAAAAATTACATACCCCACCTTTAACAAACAATGTTTAATTTCACCATCTACAAAAGCTGTACCTGTTAAAAACTGTGAACTAGCACTGTGAACAGTAACAAACAAATAAAACAATTGTACCTAAACAATTATACCAAAGATTAATGACAGATTAATGAAATAAATACACCGTTTTGTCTGAATTCATTTAATCAAAAAATGCAGTAAAATCTGTAAAATTGTGAAATATTATTACAATTTAAAATAACTGTTTTCTAGGTGAATATATTATAAAATGTAATTTATTCCTGTGATCAAATCTGAATTTTCAGCATCATTACTCCAGTTTTCTGTGTCACATGATCCTTCAGAAATCAAGAAGTTTCCAATAATAATTTCCAATTATTATCAATGTTCAAAACAGTTGTGCTGCTTCATATTTTTGTGAAAACTATGATTGAAACGATGATATAATTTTTTTCCAGGATTCTGAAAAGTTCAAAAGAACAGTTTTTATTTGAAATCTACATATTTTGTGACATTATAAATGTCTTTACTGTTAATGTTGATCAATTGATTGCATCCTTGCTAAATTTAAGTATACATTTCTTTAAAAAAAGAGCTGCATTTATTTATTGCTCATTGTAAGTTAATCAATGGTAACAAATGCTTTTAACCAATGAGTAACCAATGAGACCTTATTGTGAGGTGTCACTGTTTAAATTACTAACTGTGTGAACCTCAGTATACGACTGATGCTTGAATGAATAAACAGCACTCATAACGTTTGTTCTCAATGAAAGTGCACAAGTATAAGCAGAACAAATTAACTGAGAAATAAGTTAATCCAGTTGTTATTTACAATACGTGTCCAGGCTGGAGTTGGAGTTGATGTCAGTTCAGCTGACTCATCCATTCTGTTTTTGGAGAGCTGGAGGGATATAAACATAGCAAGAAGGTATGAAGAACCTGCAGCCCGTGACCACCAGCCCCCATCTGCTAAACTGCATACCGCTATAGAGGCGCTGATAAAGCCAGCACATCCCCGGAGCTGTCACAGGTGGGCTGTTTACCGTGACATCGGTCCCTGTTTCCTCATTAGGAATTCTGAAGCTGTCACTTTAGCTGCGGTATGGTCCATATGGAATGACCGTAAAGTGTCATACTCCTCTCTTAACTATCTGCTGCATTGGCAGTTCTTAAAGCTACAGTTGTTTTTATCCCTCTAAGCAGGGCCACAGGTGGTGAAAATTGCTCTTCGTGAGGAAAGTCTGTGGCAGATGGTACAAGTTTGCCTAGTTAAGCCTGCAAATCAGGAGAATCAGTAGAGGAGCCATTAATAAGCTATAAATTGAGCATCATTTTGGGCAGATTGAATTGTCGATCCCTTTCCTCTTGTTATAATGAAGCTGTACATTATGCAGGTTTCAACATCTCCCTTGTTGAGTATCTGTTAGCATATGGCGTATCATAAAACATTTACAGACTTATCATGATTTAAAAATCGTGGTGTTGCCTTTACTGTAGTATCACTCTCGGGGCGTTCAGCTTTGATGTGTCATACAGTAACATACGTACAGAAAGCTCTGGGAAAGCGGCTGACTGACACACTAAATGAATGATATGACAGTTGTGGCCTACATTTCCTCATTAGAAGGAATTCATCAGGCGGTCTGTGCAGATTTTTTTTTTCCTCGTGACCCCTAACGTGTCAGGCCTCATCTTTGTCTTTGACCAGCTGGATGAACTGATTTCCGTCAGAGGCGATGCTTAGTATGATAGTGAAAAGACCTTGATGAGCCGATTGAAGGTCCTGTTTGATTGTGATACAAAAGCAAAATGAGGACAGATGGATAGTGATGCATTAGTCATTGCCATGAAATATGTCATTTTAGCCTAAGATATTGCAAGTAGACCAGAATTGGTGTTTAGAGTAGAAACCTGCTCTACAACACAACACAACACATAACATAACAGCGGTCCTTATATGTCATAATATTACTATTTTAACAGTACTTTTGACCAATTGATGAGCATAATACTTTGTGATAAAAGAAAACAAACCTGTTATGATTTCCATCTTTAAATATGGTCAGATTAATCAAAAGCACAGGAGAAATGACCCTTCACTCTTCTGTTCACTGAGTTTCTCCTCCTTTTTGTCTGTAAAGTGCTGTTTGTCTCTCATAACTTCAGTGCTCCTGATTGCTCTGCTGCATGTCAACAATGAGACCCAGTCAATTTTCTGTTCCTCTTCTGAGGTTGCTCTTCAAATCCTCATACAATTCATCACATGACTCTGTATTGAGACAACAGATCGATTCCTTTTTAAATGGAGGTTGGGCTGAACTTTAGATTTATCCACTGCTTCCCTGTGAAATGGGAGTTTGCTGTTATAGAAATGGATTAGCAGTCATAAGGTAGCAATCTCGAATCGGGAGAAAGGCTAACAGATTTGCTCCCTCATAAACCATAGATGAGAATGTTTAGAAAGTGTTAATCCATAACCTCACTTTGCTGATTAGCTCCTTTGCTGATTATTATGGATCTAGGGTGACCCAGTATAACCCGCCTCAGCCTGTACACCGTGTAGTCAAGCTGTTACTTACAGGAATATTTGGCTTTATTTTCACATCATTTTCAATAATTTGACAAGTGTGTCTATGGAGGGGAGTTGATGAAAATAAGTTTATAGTTAACTAAACCTGAAACTACATCCATAAAGAAATCATTTTGAAATACAAAAAAAAAAAAAAAAAAGTTAAATACATTTTTTCAGCCATTTTTTATTTTAATTTAGTTTTTAGTTTGCCATTTTTTATTTTATTTTATTATTTTTGAAATTTACTAGTATTACATTTCTGAGTGAAAATTGTTAAGTAAATCCTACACAATTGTTTTATATAGCAATGGTACTGTACAAGATTAGCACTTCTTAATCAGAACAGTATTTTTCTGGCACAACAAATGTGTTTGAATGAATGAATCTAAGGAGACAGCATTTGAAAATTTCATTTATAATAAATGCAACACAATATATAAAATATAATCATGTACCGCTGTGTTTTTATAACTTGCAAAAAGGCACCCAGGGACTTCTGTGAAGAATTCATCAATTCACCAAAAAGACGGTTTACAGAAGTGAACTGTTTGACCTTGTAACACAATATATTGACCTAACAGAATCAAGTATTTCAGTTTGCAGAACATAGTCAAGCTACTTCAAAAATCATTGCACATTATAAATGTTTACTGAACTTCTCATATACGTTTATATATGTTGCTTTAACTTTTCATTTACTTCAGTTTACTGACTGTGTAAACGACTGATGCAGTACACAGACAATAAGGTGAGAATAATCCAAGATATTCCTAAAGCTGAATGATGTCAAATCATTGTGTGGCCGTTCTCTCCTCCTTTACATTGGCTTTGCAGATTTCTCTTTCAAGTTTTAATGAGAGCAGCTCATTGCTGGTGAATTATGATTCTGGAAAGGGCTGCAAGAGAAGGGCTCCTCTTCTGTAATTTACCAGAGAAAATGTAATTGTCAGAAAATGTCACACATAATGGCAGTGAATACTCGATCAGTGGTGTAAGTGCCATGTCTGTCCTCCACCATTTAAATGCAAATCATACTCTACAATGAAGGAATGACTAGAAATATTCAAGCACTTACCGACTTCAGAAACAGGTTAATTCTGAACTGGGGATTGATCACGAAACTCAAGTTAGAACAATTTTAGAGTGCTCATCCACATTTCCCACAGCAGATGCTGATAGTTTGGCTGATAGATTAAGTAATATTGTAAATATTTCAATGGTTTTTATTTTGCCTGTTAATGTTTATAGAAAATTTTCATTAGATTAGTTTTACTGCCTACTTTAAAGTCAACTTGAAACAATCTTGACATCTCAATTTTCATATAATTTAATTTCAGATCTATCTATCTATCTTAAAGGCAAAATAAAATTAAGTTTTTTTGTAAAAATGGAATATAATATGTTTTAGCATTTGACAGATGTCTAAAAATGATTGTTTTAGTTAAATTATCCCTATTGGCAGCATATTCAACATGTAGAGAAATCATATACAGTAATTGCAGGATGAAGCATGTTAGTATCTGAACCATTTGAAAGCTCGAGCAACAGCTGGTAGAATATTCTCTCTTGAATGAAGGAGTGCTGTGAGACGTGCGGATGAATTCCCTTGTTTATATGTGTGTCGACATGGGAACCTCTTATTAAAGCTCTCTTCCTTTACAGCGCAGCCCATTATTTCACCGTCTACATCCGACAGCTCTACTCCAGTCCACACAATAACTGGCAACCCAGCCGATCACCGTTCAATTAAATGTTCTCGCTTCTCTTTGTGTTCCACACGAATTGTAAAATTGAACGGCACAAACAAATAGTTATTGTTCTGGACGAGCTGACCAAATTTAATTACACCTCATGGCATCTTCGGCCAAATAAAGACATGGTTCAATAAATATAAAGCCAAGTGCCTGTAATGCTGCCGTGAATGGCTTCATAATGGAACACCACCAGATGGAATTGCGTTTCCTTGTGTTAAACTGGAATACCGTCCTTTGTTTTAACGTTTTAGTTTGAGACATCTGTGTGCAGAGAGAAAGAAACACCGACAACAAAGAAATGCACAGCAATAGAGGAGACTCTGCCGGGGCCGCAGATCAAACGCTAGTGGGATCAAACCGCTGCATTGTGTGCTGAAATGGAGTCAAATCATTTCATCTCTCAGCCTCTCCTGATCCCCACGCTTGTTTTACGACACCTCCCTCTGAATAAGGCAGAATTACGGACGGATTTGGCGTTTACACATGGGTCCCTGCAGAGCAAAGGACACGTGTCTCTTATTTGTGTTCAGTTTAGAGAATATGCTCAGTCTTTAAGACTGGAAGCTGTCAGTCACTCAGGTGATAGCTGGGCAGATTATATATTGTAATCCATTACTGACTCCAAGTTACATGACAAAAATTGTAGTTAGTAACGTAATCCATTACACTACGCATTTTAAGTAATATAATCGAATACTTTCTGATTACTTTTGCCCTAACTTGTTTATCACATTGATTTAAATATATTCTTGTACCAAATTCATATAAAAATGCAAAGAGAAAGAAAATATATTCCATTGGGACGCAGCATCTGGAAGCCTTTCAAAGCACATTCAAATGACTAATGGCTTGTCCAGTTTTGTAGTTTTACGTGTATCTGCTACTGTAGCTAGAGCAGCGTTTCCCAGAGTTACATTATAGGATAAATTTGTCTTTGATATTCCGAGAAAGATTTTTTGTTTAATTTTGTGAGAAATTAATTATTGAGCCAGTACACACTGTAATAAATCCCAATGTTATTACACCATTTTATAAATGGTTTAAAATCAGGTCCCTTGGTGGTGATTTGCTGGAAAATTCCAAGATACCTTGGTTTCAGTGAATGCTTTGTTTGTTCAGATTGTGTTCACTGTTGGAAGAATAGAAAATACTCATTTAGCTGGTTTATGAAGAGGCAGACTAGTGTGGCTAAATTACATTTCCAGCATAAGAGTGATAAAGCAGACAGATTAAACATTAGTTACACGCATGATGTGCATCCTTTGCTCTACATTGTTATATTAGTGCCAGGAAAGCGAGTCTGTTTTACTCCAACCAGAACGCACTTCATATTGTAATTATGGCTTCTTGTAAATATGAACTTCCCACCAAGACTTAAACAAACCATAAGTTGAACGATTAAGTAAGAAGTCAAGGTGTTGACAGTATGTTTTTGGCTGCATTTATTTAAACAAACATACAGAAATAAATCAGTAAATCTAATATGCTGATTTGCTGCTCAAAAAACATTTCTGATTATTAATGTTGAAAACAGTTGTGATACTTCATATTTCTGTGGAACCCATGATACATTTTATTTGTCAGCATTCTTTGATGCATAGAAAGTTCAAGAGAACAGCATTTATTTGAGTTTGAAAATTTCTGTAACATTATAAATGTCTTACTGTCTCTTTCTCTCAGCAAACCTCATTGCCCACCAAAAAAAGCCTGTCAGATCAATCATAATCAGCAATATTTTCAATAAGTTTTAATAAAACAATAGAGTTGAAAAACTATTAAATTACACTTATGTAGAGACTGAAATGATGACTTTATAGGTGGTCAGTAAGTACAGCGGAGGTACTCCGGTGTAGTACGTGCATTAGCTCAGTTCACAAACGTTTGCGGGATACCCTGGGAAAATGGATTTCACAAACAGCCTCTTTCCTCCTTTTTAAAAGTGCTCTCTGAGGAGGAGGAATAAGAAACACTTTGGTAGATTTAGTTGGCATCACATAAATTCAAGACGGCAGGACGCCTCCAGCTCTGCAGTTTTACATGTGCATTGAAAGATTCATTCATCGCCTGGCATCCGGTGAGAAGCCCCACCATTTGGTGCAGAGAAACATTAAAGAGAAGATCTGTTGGATAATGGTGTTGTACTGTTGCACAGTCGGTGAGAGAGTTGTTGAAGTCGGTCGTGGCAGAGGTCCATGACTGTTTGAGCGTCAGGTTGGCGTTGGGTTGCATCAGTACTGCTCTGTGACTTGGCCTGAAGAGTGTTTAACACTCTAGCTCATTAGCTCTGAGATACATGGTGGAAACTGAGAGCAAAGTGATGAGTTGAAGTGCTGAGTTTTATTCCAAAATAAAATTGAAAAGACTTTAAATCTTCAGCTACCACGTCCCACAGGCTGTCAGATTTACTTCATTAGCAAACACTTTCCTCATCTGTTCATGCATAATGTACTGTGATGAGTTTTTTTGATTAGAAACATAAAACTTATCAGTCTTATACAGGATAAATGCCTTTTTATTAGAATTTTTTACTATTTATTTTATTACTTGTTTATTTTTTGTTTTGTTTCACATTAATTGGACTGTAAAGTGTCTTTGAGCTTGGAAAAGGTGCTATATTGCAATTATGATCATTAATAATAAATAATAATATAGCACTTCATATACAATTTAATATTTCTAATACTACTAATAATAATAATATTAATACATTTATTAACTTACAACATTATTTTTCATGTTTTGAATAGTGTTGTTAATATTAATAATAATTTTATTGTTATTCTTATTAATAATACTTAATGTATTTATTTTATTAATTGTTTTGCATTTTATTTATTTTTTGTTTTCGATTTGCATTTATTTGTTTTATTTGTATTATTATTATTATTAAATAATAATAATAATAATAATAATAATAATAATAATAATAATATAGCACATTCCTGAACTCAAAGTTGTTTTGATAATAGTAATAATAATAATAATAATAATAATAATTATTATTATTATTAGTTTAACACGCACAACAATTTGAAAATGCGTCTTTTAAAAATAAATAAATAAATATGTTCATGGATAAACAAGGTAACTGACATGACAGTACAGCTTACTGAATTGACTGCATGTCTGTCTTTCACAGGGTTTTTTATTTTTTATTTTGTGCAAATGAAATGTGCGGTCTATGCAGGTGAAGGTCCACTGCTGCGATTCAAGCAACGCTGTTTCAAGTTCAAACCTCTCAGCATATCAGCACCTATTCGGTGCTCAACAACCTGTAACTGATGAATGCAAGCATGAACTACACTGTGATTGATTATTCAGTCATAACCCAAGTCACACGTACAGAAGTCTTAAAGATACAGTAGCTGCCTGTTTAATTCCAAACTAAAATGCTGAAGAAAAAGCTACATTTTTAGAGCAAGAAACTCTAGCGAACATTATAAGTGGACTTCAGGCAGAAACTGCTGCGGATGCGTATAAAATGAACCCTTTAATGCTCTTTCGCTTGGGTTGTAGAAGCTCTAGTATTCAGTGTACTTACAAATGACATATGAACCTCTTGTTTGAGTTTCTCTCAGTATAATGGCGTTTTTTGACACAGCATATAAATCTAGTCCGCCTCCTCTAACATTTGCACTGCTGCAGATATCTGATATGCGGATTAGTCTTATAAGAGATCGCAGATGGAGACCTCTGCTGCTGCGCTTGTTTTTCTCAGGATTCAGAAAGCAATCTTCTACGTCTCTGCTTTAAATAACATCTCTGCTCCGAGCTTTTAGAGATGGCCCACGTTTTTGTTTTTTTCCCCCCTCAAAACAGATTTTCAGTGGTATCTTGGAGCGCAGTCATGAAAGATTCATGAGCTTACATTCCCACGGATGAATTATGGATGGCTTCTAATTATTTTTTACAGCGTTTAATTAATTCATCTGCTCCACAGTGAACGGTCCAAATCAGATGCTGGTGCTGTAATAGAGAGCATTTGTTCTGAGGGGATTGGGTTGGTTCAGATGTTCTTATCCGGGACCCATGAGAGATGAGAGTCCTGGTCTGTTCATGGATACGAGTGTGAGTCAAGAGCTTCTCATAATGAGTGTGACTGAAACTTGGCTCAGATGGGTCATTTCAATGGCCTATTCTCAAACTGGGCTGTCTAAAATAGCCATGAGTGTGTTTAAAATAGCGAGACCAACAATTCTGAACTTAAATATTACTGAAAACCAATGTAAATCATAAAAAAACTAAATTAGCAATTGCCATACGCAGCAAAACTGTTGACTTTGCTGGTTCTTACATTAGAGATACTGTCATTAAGAGGTTGGAGGTCAGTCATTTTATTTGATTTGATTTTACTTAAGTTTTTTATTCAGTAAAGATGCATTAAATTGATTAAAAAGACAATTATAATAGTAAAAAAAAATAGTGAAAAATAAAATTATGGATTCCACAAAAACATGAAGCAGCACAACTGTTTTTAACATTGACAAAAATAAGAAATGTTTCTTCAGAAACTGAGAAACAAACAAAAAATGCTGTAGAAATATTTTTTCTTGAAATAAATTGCTTGTAAATTTCACACTTAATTGCCAAGAAATGGTTGAAGAAGAATTGGCAAGAATTTTGAAGACTGAATTAGTATTTTCTTGTAAAATGTATTCTAATAATATTTACAACTTATTTCAATGCAGCAAATCAGAATGATTTCATGTGACAATGAAGACAAGTAATGATGCTGAAAATTCAGTTGTATCTGTTAGGGGTGTCTGGTGTGTAAAAACAGAGCACAACGAAGGAATACAAAAGGAGTTCTTTTAATTAACCACTGACTGAGAAGGGCACAACCAAACGTAAATCCAAAATAATAGCAGACAGAGGAACAGAGGAGAACACAGGCTTTAAATACTAAACGTAATCATGGGGAAACAGAAACAGGTGAGGAGCTAATTAACTAATCAGGGCAACTAAGGAAAACTAGGTCAACGGAAGACATGGCAAAACACAACTAAAACAGAACAACATGTAACAGTATCACAGGAATAAATAATATTTTTATTAAATGCAAACAATTATTTAAATTGTAATAATATTTCACAATATTATTGTTTTTACTGTATTTTTTATCAAATATTTTTTGAAGCTACTTGTATTTTAAGTGTTGTTGAGGACATTGAGGAAAACCAAGGATTATTACAAAAATGGCATCCTTTTTAGATGTGCAGGTATTTTTCTTCATGATTTGTGTTTGCTCATTTTGTGTGTGTGTGAGCGTTCAGTAATCCGTCATGTACAGTTTATGCAGTCTGTGGTCTATTTCTGTCTTCTGTATGTAGATAAATTGCACTAAGCTCTCTGTAGTACCTCTGTATTACATTTTTGTCCTCTGGTTAAAAACACAGGTGGTCTGTAAACAGTTTGCGGATTTGACTGGGTCCTAGATATGAAAAACATTTAATTAGAATAAATAAAGTGCACACACAAGTGCTGTATTTAAAGAGACACTTATTTTATACTGTACACCATTGACAGTATGTGTAGTAGATATGAAGTATGAAATGTACTGGTGACGAATTGCACTCCATGTAAATTGTAATGAACCTAATCTAATGATAGTATAGGTTGATTAACTGTGTGATTTGGCCATTTTGAGATTATTTACTGATAATTGTGTCAGGTAAACTCAAAATGGACAAAAAACAGACAATTAATCTGTATGTATATATATATATATATAAACTTCTAAAAAGAACTGCAAGATTGTGGTTACTGGAAGATTATAAATGTATTTTGTTGCACTGAAATACATTTTGGTATATGAAAGTTGAAACTAAATATATTTTAAATTTCAAAAATGTGTTTCATTGAGCTTTACTTTTTACAGCATACATTTAGCCTATATTCAAAATATATTTTGTCCATAAAATAATATATTTTTTGCCATATGGGATATGGGTAGTGAACAACTTTCTGATTCAAATAAAGTTGTTAAAATGCAGCTGACATGATGTATATTCAGGGTGAAGCAGCGTTGACAGAAGCATAACCGATGTATGAATTAATAAATAAGATGACTGGAGTCGAGCCACCTCATGCTTCATCTGTGTGGTTTCACTAATCAAATTAAGATCCAGGCCAATATACTGAATGACACTGTAGCTGAGCTTATTACAGCTGCAGCACTGAAGTCAATTACTCTGACAACAAATCACTGACATTCACACAACCTGTGGCCGCTGTTATGTAGTCTGATAAATATTGAGTTTGTAGTTTCTCATCAGCTGAATATGAAATGAACTGAGAGATAAATGCTGCAAATGATATACCAGCTGTTATTGGATTCAGTCCGTATGGACGTCACAATACTCTCAGAAACTGCCCACATCATGATGAACAGCAGCTCCAGAAGATCTAGTGTTTTCATTGAGAGAATATGTCATTTTATTGCTCACAGGTTTCTCTTTCATATCTCAAGAGCTTTTGGTGCAGATCAGTTTTATTTGAAGTGCTTGAAAAGTCGTTGTGGGATTCATTCAAATCAAGTGGAATAAAGTTGAGTTTCTTTTGTGCAATGTGTCTTTTATAGAAAAGAGATCATATATGCAGTTGAATAATTACACTGGAACAATAGAATGCAATGCTTTCATGTTATAATCACTTTATTTATGACCTGTGAAAATCCCTCCAGGTGTCTGACTTTTAATACTGTAAGTGTAGATGAGATGAATGCAATTTTTAATTGAATTGAATTTTTATTTTGTGCTCTGTAGCCTCCAGTTTTGCTAATTAATATTTTTTAATAATAACAACAACATGTAATGTAAAAGGAAATTATTTATAATACTGTAATTATTTATTAAATTAATAACAACTGCTGATTTTATTTAGTTTTATTTTATTATTTTATTTTATGTTCTGTAGTTTAAAATTTTGATAATAATTGATTAATAAATTAAATATATTAATTAAAAATGCATATATGACAATGTAATGATATAAATGTATTTTATTTTATGCTGTTTAGTCATCCGTTCTGACCAAAAATATGCTTCCATGAAATGTCATCTAACAGGAATATGATAGCATAGAGTGCCTGGTAATTAACGTCCTTAACACATCCTCATACTCGCACACTCCATAATTACTCTTTATTATTTCTCAGCAATTAAAGGTATTGTCGGGGAGCGAGAGGATGTTTCATCAAGCTGCATCACTGGTCTGTTAAATCACACTGGTGTCACGGGGACTAATGGGAGCAGCGCTGTATTATCTGAGAGTTGTTACCGCTCGTCTCTGCCATTAACACAAACTCATTTACAGCACTTACAGAGCTCTGATGTTTTAGGGTCACTTCTGCTTCCGTTGTGCCGTGTTGCCTTGGCATGTCTGATAGCAAACAGAGAGACAGGCATGATACAAGTTTGACGATGGATGCTTTGTCTTTCCTGATCTGGCAAACTCAAATCTGATTGGCTGGCTTTATGCCGATAAACACACACAGGGATTTGTAGTCAGTCCTGAAAACCAAGACGTGTTTATAAGGTTGCATTAGATGTTGTCAGATGGCCTGTTCCTGTCTAATGGCCAGAATATGTTGCTCATCACAGACTTAATCACAAGTCTGGCTGCATGGAAAATTGTTTTAATTACAGGCTTTGGTGCAAGAAGACTTCAGCAACATTTGCTTTATTTGTTATATTAGTAGTAGTAGTGATAGTAGTTGTTGTTGTAGTATTACTTCTTATTCTTTGTCCTAGCATTAATCCCACGCAATGGCAGCATCTGGCACACTTGTTGGCACGCTCGTCTCCATTTGGCTGTCTTCTGGGGCAACGTTCACTTAATGCATGTCTTCGGTAATCTGGTCCATCCATCTCTTCTTTGGTCGTCCATGTGGCCTCCGGCCTTCAATATCGAGACACAAGGCAGTCCACACTATCGAATTTTCACCACTGCGCATAACGTGTCCGTACCATCGGAGCCATCTCTAAATCATCTTGGCCATGATTGGCGCAACACCCAGCCGTCGTACGTCTTCATTCATGGCGTGTTAGCCGACGGCTCCAACTAAGCATTCACATTTCCATGACGTGGAGAGCTTGCTCGTGCTTTGGCATCGTCGGCCAGCTTTCGGATCCATACAGGGCAACTGGGCAGACCACGGTCTTGTAGATTTTCGACTTGAGGCACAAAGGCATACGGTGGTCGCACATGACACCAGTTACCTGGCACCACTTTGTCCAGGCTGCGTTGACACTGGCAGGGGCGGCGAGAAGAGACTCGCCGTTGCTGCAGATGATGGAGCGGAGGCACTTGAATTGTTGCACTTTCTTCAGGTCCACTCCGCCAAAGGAGATGGTTCCGTCGGTTTGCAAGCTGCATTCCATGCACTCCATCTTCTCGGTGCTCAAGTGCAAGATCGAGTACTCGCAGAGGTCTGTTATTCTTTCTCTCGTGTTACATATGTATGTATCCAGAGCTCCTGACAGCCACAACAAATTCCTTGTGTGTTTGTGCACACTTGGCGATTAACGCTCAAAACTGTTATTAATACTTTTCATTTATTAAGTATTTAGGTTTAATTTGGTTTATTTACAATAATACTAATACTGATCTGTGACACTGTAGTGGTTTTGCTGGTTTGTGGTTGTTCAGTTTGTGTGTTTGCCGTCTGAGCGGTTCTCTCTGTAGTTTCCAGGTGCAGAGCCATCTTTGACCTCTCAGAACAGTCCATTAATCCTGATCTCTGCGTGTCTCTCTCTCTTTCTTTATCTTTCACTCTCTCGCTGAATCTCAAATGCTCTCTCTTTGTATCTCAGTGCTTCTATTTCTCTCGGTGTTCAGTAGTCCATCACGGGTCATCGCTTCTTCCTAATGGCTGTTGCCTTATGGGTCACACAAACAGTTCTGGTCCAAAAGCCCCAAAAATACAACAAAACTCCATCAGTTCTCTCCACTTCTCACTTCAGACCCCTTCACCCTCTCCCAATGAAATGCTGCTTGTGCTTGTATTGGAGCTAAACCGGTCAATTTACAATACGCTGTTTCTGAAACCGTTCGCAAAGGTTCATTCATTCATGAAACCATGAAATCTGACTTCCAAAAATTAATTTGATTTGCATTTAATTAGCTTTTTTAATGTTTTTGTCGTTGCTCAGACAACAAATGTCTAAACAGATTTCATTTAATTTGCAGATTTTTACTGTCTGAAAGCTTGTTTGAAATTGAAATTTACTTTATAATCACCGATGGGGAAATTGAGTGGGTTTGATATTACAGAATCATAAAGTACTAATCAAAATTGCATTATTGCAACATTAAGATTAGATAGATAGATAGATAGATAGATAGATAGATAGATAGATAGATAGATAGATAGATAGATAGATAGATAGATAGATAGATAGATAGATAGATAGATAGATAGATAGATAGATAGATAGATAGAAGAACAGTAAAGACAAAATTGCTCTGTTGGCTGTGGAGTCAAGACATTTACAAATATGATTAAAAGATGAATATGAGACAAAACTACAGAATGTCACATTTTATTATTAGCTGTTTCAACAACTGTTCCAATACATATGCTCACATCAGAAACTCTAAAAGTGCTGTTCTTTTTATTTGGTAAAACATGTATGTGTTGAATCACCCAATAATAAAATGTGACATTCTGTAGTTTTGTCTCATTTTCATCTTAATCATATTTGTAAATGTCTTGAATCCACAGCCAACAGAGCAATTTTGTCTTTACTGTTCCAATACTTTTGGAGGGCACTGCATATAACTATATATACATGACTTTAATTTTGATTGATTGATTGATTGATTGATTGATTGATTTTTTGTACGAAAAAAAGTCTGCCATGATATTATCCACTAATTTTCTGGACATTTCTGTTAACGCTAACATACAAGTGCAAATTTCTAAATATACGTAAAACACCTGTAAGAAAAAAAAAAAAAGAAAACTTTACATATTGCCCTATTTTTATGTTGTTGTTGATTGTTTGCTTGTTTTTTTTGTTTGTTTTTTTGACAGTGTATTGCATTTTAAGCAAGCTGAACAGTTCCAAATTGGGCACCTGCACCCTGTTGGCAGGAAAGGGCTTGTTTTTCCATATAAACCCTAAAACTCCCATTGGACTTCCCGATCTTGTGAGATTTCTTCTCACATTTCTGCTGAGCACATATTGGCTAAAACGGATCGACATAGAGAGACCATTTGTCAATATAAGTTTTACACAATGAGTCCATCACGTGCTTCTAAACAGACATTTGTTAATGTCACGCGAGTTATCCAAATGCATTTGATTATAAGGTATACTGTGGTTGGTCGCAGACAGACAGACAGACAGTGCCAGTGTGTTTAATTGATCCCAGAGGGAGGATTCAGGTGCAAAATAGCAGCAACATCAAGTGAAAAGTGCACAAATACACAGGTTTACACACACATAGTGCAAACACAACAAGTTGTGGAGAATTAATGCCTACATTTGAATTCCTCAACTGCTGTTGCCACAGGGTTCATAAGGAAAGACTGTCGATGTGCCGTTATTACTGCCAGACTGTGAGTGCACAAACATCAGGACGAGCAGTAGGTGTTTACTGGCAAAAACAATTCCCATTAGTGCTTCAGAGAACATCCCGCTGGAATAAAAGAGTGATTTTAAAGCAATAGTTTACTGAGATATTAAAATCGTCATTAGATGCTTCACCTTATGTGACTTTCTTCTGTGGAGCTAAAAATGAGATGAAAAGAGCATGATTTTGGAGCAGCTTTTTTCTGAACGTCTCGATTTTGGCTCTAGAAGAAAGAACATCGTACAGGTTTGGCACGACATGAGGGTGAGTAAATGTTGACAGTTTTTTTTTTTTTTTGGATGAATTATTTCTTTAAGGTGTTCCAACATTACTTGAAAGACTAAAAATCTCTTCACCTCAATGGAGCAAACAATTAGAGGTATACCAGAGTTTTTATAGCTTACTAAAAATAAAACCATGAAACATTTTCATAATTTCGTACACTTTTGTATTGCAATAAAACAAATAGTTGAGTTGAGTTGAGTTGAGCTTTATTGTCATTCCGCTACATGTGGGGACATACAGTGGAACGAAATGTCGTGTCTCGTAGGACCACTGTGCTACATAAATACAGACATACAACAATGAAGTAAAAAACACTATAAACCTATACACAACTAACCTACTGACAGATTTAACTATAAGTATACTATATATAAGTATTTACCCTATACAAACTAAAAGAATAAAGGATAAAAAATACAACTATACGAATGCTTCACATAAATATTACCCTATACAAACTATAAAATAGAAGATAAAAAATACAGACTATACGAATGCTTCACAAATACTGTACATGTGCAAAGAGAGACATTTGAGTCAGCAGCTGGTTGGGGAACAGTGCAGGATGATTTGTAGTGCATGAGCATGTAAACATACATATATTGCTGAGTCTTTTGTGAGATTGTGCACACGCAGCAGTGTGTGTAAGTGTCCATAGTGCACATAGAGTAAAGTGTAAGTGTCCATAGTGTAAAGTGTCCATAGTGCACATAGAGGAGAGTGTGTTACTACAGGTGGTTTGTACAGGCCCACTCACCTGTGTGTAGCACACTTTGAATTGCACAAAAAAATTAAAAATTAAAAAAATTAAAGTTCCATACAGTTTTTCTTTGGTGTGGGGGGTGGTCCATGTTTCAGGAGGTAGGGCTTTGCATGGGGTTTCAGAGGGGGGCGGGGTGGTTTGAGTTCAGGGCTCTCACAGCCTGGGGGAAAAAGCTGTTGAGCAGTCTGGCGGAGCGGGCTCTGATGCTCCGGTACCGTCTTCCTGATGGTAGGAGCTGGAAGAGACTGTGGGAGGGATGGGTGGAGTCCTTCACGATGCTGTTGGTTTTGCTGGTGCATCGTGTAAGGAAAATATCCATGATGGAGGGGAGAGGGGCACCGATGATCTTTGCAGCTGTGTTCACTGTCCGCTGGAGGGTCTTGCGATCAGCAGCACTGCAGTTCCCGTACCAGACAGTGATGCAGCTGGTCAGCACACTCTCAATGGTGCCTCTGTAGAATGTGGTGAGGATGGGTGGAGGGAGACTTGCTCTTTTCAGCCGGCGGAGAAAGTGTAGGCGCTGTTGTGCCTTTTTGGAGAGTGACATGGTGTTGGTGGTCCAGGTGAGATCCTCTGTGATGTGCACCCCCAGGAATTTAGTGCTGCTGACTCTCTCCACAGTCGAGCTGTCGATGGACAGTGGGGGGTGGTCAACGGAGTTTCTTCTGAAGTCCATCACAACCTCCTTTGTCTTCTCCACATTGAGGGACAGATTGTTTGTGCCACACCATTCAGCCAGCTGTGCCACTTCCTCTCTGTAGTGCGTTTCATCGTTGTTGCTGATGAGACCTACCACTGTTGTGTCATCAGCAAACTTGATGATGTGGTTGGAGCTGAACTTGGCAGTGCAGTCGTGGGTCAGCAGTGTGAAGAGCAGCGGGCTAAGCACACAGCCTTGTGGGGCACCTGTGCTCAGTGTTGTAGTGCTCGAGGTGTTGTTGCCGACACGGACTGACTGAGGTCTTCCAGTTAGAAAGTCCAGGATCCAGTTACAAAGGGAATTGTTAAGGCCCAGCAGGTTTATCTTATTTATGAGCTGTTGTGGGATTATTGTGTTGAATGCCGAGCTGAAGTCAATGAACAGCATTCTAACATAGGAGTCTTTATTTTCTAGGTGGGTAAGAGCCAGGTGGAGGGTGGAGGAAATTGCATCGTCCGTAGAGCGGTTTGGACGGTATGCAAACTGGAGCGGGTCGAGTGTGTTGGGGAGGCTGGTTTTGATGTTATGCATGACTAGCCTCTCAAAGCACTTCATCATGATTGGAGTCAGTGCTATGGGACGGTAGTCATTGAGACAGGACACTGTCTTGATTTCTTTGGTACCGGTATGATTGTTGTGGATTTGAGACATGTGGGGACGACTGCCTGGCTCAGCGAGGTGTTGAAGATATCTGTTAGGACATCTGTCAGCTGTGCAGCACAGTATGTTGTCAGGACCCGCAGCCTTGCGTGGGTTAATCCTAGATAGGGTCTTCCTTACGTTGGCTGGAGACAGACAGAGCGCCTGGTCGTTGGGAGGTGTGGGCAGTTTTTGTGCAGGTGTGTCATTCTGCATTTCAAACCGTGAATAAAAGTGGTTGAGTGCATCGGGGAGGGGTGTGCCATCATCACAGGCCTGTGGCGGGGGCTTGTAGTCAGTGATGGTCTGAATGGCTTGCCACAGGCTCCGTGTGTCTCTGCTGTCTGTGAAGTGGTTGTTGATTTTTTGGGCATATGACCGTTTTGCTTTTTTGATGCCACAGGACAGATTGGCTCTTGCTGTTTTGAGGGCTGCTTTATCTCCTGATCTGAATGCTTCATCTCTGGTCTTTAGCAGCCCACGAACCTCTGCTGTCATCCATGGCTTCTGGTTTGCACGTGTGGTGATGGTCTTGGTGACTGTCACATCATCAAGTGTGACAGTCAATAATAACTGAAATAAAAATAAAAAAATATTACAAATTTAATTTCAACTAGTTGTCAAGGTAAAAAACTTTACATAGTAAAATAACTAAAAACTCTATAGACATTAAATAAATAAATAAATAGTAAAAATTTAAAAAAACTAAACAAAATTACTGAAACTTTATCTAAAATTAACATGAAAACATAAAATACACAAATAAAATCTAATTCAAAATATTAACAAAACTATAATAGTATCTCAATGATAACACTATATACAGATCTGAGGCGTTGTATCTAAGTATAAAGCCTGCCCTCTGAGAAATACTGAGAATATTGCTATAAATTGTAGCAACACCTACCCCTTTACCTTTTGGATGTGGCTCATTTTTATAGCAGTAATCTTGGGGGATAGACTCATTTAAAGTAATGTATTTATCTGGTTTTAGCCATGTTTCTGTCAAACAGAGCAACTCTAGATTATTATCATTGATCAAATCATTTACAAAAAGTGCTTTTGTAGAAAGGGACCTGATATTCAGTTAGCCAAGTTTTATAAATTGTTTCTCTGTATTGTAAGCATTTTTTATTTGTTGAACATCAATTAGATTGTTACTCTTAATTTGGTTTGGATGTTTTCTGTATTTTCTAGTTCGGGGAACAGACACAATCTCTGTAGTGTGATATCTAGGTGAAAGAGTCTCTATGTGCTGAGAATTAACTGATTTGTGTGAAGTGAGGCGGCTAGCAGACGGTCGGTTTAGTCAGTCTGTCTGCTTCCTGACCTAGGCCACAGTTAGTCAAGTACGAACTCTAAGACTATGTGCCATATTTCTAGAGAGAAGAGCGGCATCACCCCAGGAGGGATGAACACCATCTCTTTTCAACAGGTCCGGTCTGCCCCAAAAACTTGTCCAATTGTCTATAAAACCTATGTTATTCTGCGGGCACCACTTAGACATCCAGCCATTGAGTGACGACAGTCTGCCATGAATCTCATAACCCCGGTAAGCAGGGAGCGGCCCAGAGGATATTACAGTGTCTGACATCATACTTGCAAGTTCACACACCTCTTCAACATTATTTTTAGTGATCGCCGACTGGCGAAGTCGAACATCATTAGCGCCGACATGATTAACAATCTTACTGAATTTACGTTTATCATTAGTCAGCACTTTTAAATTTGCCAAGATGTCAGGCGCTCTGGCTCCCAGTACACTCATGGCATAGGTTAAGCTGTATTTGCATCTGATTAAGCATTTGATTTCATTTAAATAATCATATTATCCTAAATGTATTTTTTTAAATAAATCCTTTGCATAAATCTGCATAAATCTGATAATTGTGCAAACAATTAAATTTTAATCAGTTAAAAATATGAACATGGTTCAAATACGGCTAGCTGTGGAGAACACAAGATTCAGTCTTTAAAATGTATGAGATTGCTTTAGCAAATAAATTAGATGTATTGATGACAAATATAGAATTCTGATTACTGCACATTTAATAAACATTTGATTACTATTACACGAAACAAGAAAACTAAGATTTATTTAGGTATGACTGACAAATATGTATCATATTTAGATTTATTAGTTTGTTTGACAATGATAATAAAAACAAATTAACCCTCTGGGGTCTGAGGTGATTTTGGGGCCCTTGAGATATTTTAAGAAGAATTTAATATAAAATAAAAAACAATTACAAAAAAAATAAACATAAATGCTACTCTAGAAAGTGACTTTTAAGAGAAGATTTAAAAACACTAAAAGCACTAAAAGAACCCTAACCCAAACCTTATAGTAAAGTATATGTTGTTAATTAGGTAATTGATATTGCTCAGTAGTTAAATGTACAATTGCACTGTAGCAATGACTTCATCAAATAAAATGTAAGCTAATTATCAATAGCATTGAATGCACGTTCAGTTTCCATATGCAGTGATTTGATGAGTTTAAACTCAAAGTGTCATGTTGCTTCAGAGTCTGTCTGTTTTGCCGTTGCTCTACATGCAGCTAAAATGAGACACTCTGTTTCCAGCTATGTTATTCTTATCTGTCAGCACAGATCATTCACTTTGAATTGTTAATTTTTATTTTATTTTTTTCAGAGCAGCAGAAGATTAAAATTGCCATGATAATCCTGTATAATTATGCATTTACATAAACCCACTTTAAGCTGTAAAAATAGCAGCCATCAGGCCCACTGCGCTGACACGCTGACAATGAGAGCGCAACCTGCAGCCAACACAGTTTACAGCTTCAGCACTGCGATGCCAGTAAACACACAACTGCTGGAGTGTGTGTGTGTGTGGGTGTTAATTGTGATTGGGAGTCGCGGCTGAAATCAACACACAGCGGGCTTTGCTGTCTCTTTTTGGTGACACACACAAGCGTACGCTGAGACAAAGGCATTTGAGCTGCCATCTACTTCTCTGAAGCACATGAGCAATGGCAGCTGAGTCGCTCAGTACAGACACAAATAACCTGCGCTTGCTGTCTCACCCAAAGATTGCTCAGCACCGCTGTGAACCAAAGGTCAGAGGTCATGCTGGATACGTACACACGGCATTTACACGCACGTCCGGGCGTCAGTCACTATAACTTAAGATGAATAACGTAGGAAGAAATTGGCATCTCATAGCTGTAAAAAACACATATGACAAGTATTGCCCTCTATCAAGAGTGATATTACCATATACAGTGCCATGAAAAAGTTTTTGCTCCTTCCTGTTTTGTTTTTTCAATACCTGGCTCTACGTGAAAAATGTATTGCCCTCTCCTGTTAAATCATGAAAAAACTGTGATTAACCACATTATTTTAGAAATCGGAGTTAAATTTCACAAGCCACACTCAGGCCTGATTACTGTCAGATCTGTTGAATCAATAAATCACTTAAATAGAAGCAATCTTAAAGAGCAACACATCATGCCACGATCTAAAGAAATTCAAGAACAGATGAGAAACAAAATAGTTGACATGCATCAGTCTGGAAAGGGTTATAAAGCCATTTCTAAAGGCTTTGGGGCTCCAGCAAACCACGGTCAGAGCCATTATCTACAAATGGAGAAATCTTCCCAGGAGTGGCCGCCTACCAAAATTACTCCAAGAGCGCAATGACGACTCATCCAGGAGGTCATAAAAGAACCCAGAACATCATCTAAAGAACTTCACTTTCCTCAATTTAGGTCAGTGTTCATGATTCAACAATAAGAAAGAGACTGGGCAAAAACGGCATCCATGGGAGAGTTCCAAGGCAAAAGCTACTGCTGACCAAAAAGAACACAAAGGCTCGTCTCACATTTGACAAAAAAATATCTTGATTATCCCCAAGACTTTTGGGCAAATATTCTGTGGACTGATGCAACAAAAAAACGTTTTGGAAGGTGTGTGTCCCGTTACAACTGGCATAAAACCAACACAGCATTTCATAAAAAGAACATCACACCAAAGACTATAGAATACCCAAGACGTGTCACTCGTATAGTTTTGAACAGGGAAAAATGCAACGCTCAATATGGCCGCTCAACCGCAGGAAGCCCCACCTTCTGAATGAAAGAGCCAATCGCTAATCGGTAAAGTCAGCGTGTTAGAAGCTGCAGCTGCAGTTAGAAGTCCCAGTTACTATAGAAACAGTCAGCGTTCTGAGACGTGCACTCAGGACTGTGCGTGCGCACTGGCTGATCTAGCCTGAAAAATAAGCTTTCTGTAACACTATTTGCCCGAGAAGCATTTCAAAGATGGCCGCCGAGTTTGTATGTATGCATAATGTATACAAATGTTTAGCCTACGTAGCATACAAGCATGCATATTTGTATTTGCTATTTATATTATATATTTATATTTTTGTTGCTGTTTTTGAAATAATTATTTTCTGATCACCAATGCTGGTCAAAAATACAATAAAAACAGTAATATTATGCAATCATTTTAAAATGTACACACAAACCTTTATAAATCATTCCAATATGCTGATTTGGTGCTGTGATGAAATGTATTTTCAGTATTTATTTGAAATCGAAATCAGATAAATATCTTTACTGTCCCAATTTAATATTTCCTTGCTAAATGAAAGTATCACTTTATTTACTTACTGACCCCAAACTTTTGAATGGTACTTTATATAACTACAAATATCTGTAAATGGATCATAATTGTATTGCTTCAGGCTCCATGGTGGATCATTTTGTTCTGTACACACTGTAATTTTAATATCAATGTGGTTGTTACTGCTGTTTTACAGCAGTGAAATTGGCCATGTAATCAAAATATGTTGTACAGAATGGGAGCATTGCGGCTTCAGAACTATGGGTAAGAAAAAAGACAAAATAGTTGCTGAAAATGATAGAGAACTTTGATACTACATGAGCTCTATATATTCTTATTTTAGCATCTTATATTACTTTCTAATAAAAAGTGTAGGCTTCATATATATGTTTAATGCTATCTACTCTACTCATGCTTAGAGTTTGTGGTCTGGATGAACTTGCCAGGTGTCATTTCATCCCAACTTAATGAGTCTGTTTGCGTTTTCATCATGCGGCTGCAGCGATAAGCTGCGAATCCCTGTCGTTCCACACACTCTCTCTCATCTCTGAACTCTCAGATTTCTGCCTCTTATCACGGCTTCGCTCAAGTGTACCGATTCGCCTCACAGATGAAGATTTCGCACGCAGGTTAGGACTCATCTCCAAATCCTCAGAGATTCAGCTGCAGATATGGTCGTACAGCAAATCCTGATGCTGGAAATGATGCACTGTGGAGAGGAATGTCAGTTTTTAGTTCAGTCCAAACATCTGCATTGTTATCATCAGCAGGTGGACAACAGGGATGGGCACTGAATTGTTCTTTGTATAGGAACTTATAGAAATTCTGTTGTTATACAGTGCACTAAAAAAAGGGTGTAGAAACAGTTTTCACTGAGAAATTGCTAGTACATTTCACAAATAATTACAAAGAAATTGACAAGCAACATTGGAATAAACATGAAATTTTGAAGTGGAAAAACTGAAATTTTTGTAAACTATATTCCAATAATCTTTTTTATTTACAAAATACCTTTGAACAATCATTTTATTTTCAATATCTGTATTTTTATTCTATGCATGCTTTATTTATTTATTTAACATTGTATTAGATCTGTTACCATGTCAATAGCTTTGAAATTTTGTGTAGTTTAATCAGATTTTATTTTATTTTGCCAGAGCAAATAATATATTTTCTGTAATATATTATTAATTCAAGATAACGCAACATCAAAAGCTATAAATTCAAAGTAACATTAAAAATCAGATACTTTAAAGAGCAAATGCGCACACATCAACCGAATGCATTACGTTTAGTCATTTGGGCTGAAGCTTTTATCCAAAGTGATTTACAAATGAGGAACATCACAAGCAGTTTATTATAAGAGGCAACGATATTTGCAGTTTGCAGTCTCTTACTCTACTTTTCTATCTGCTCCGGTAGACGTTAGAGAAGCTCACAAGCTAGAAGAAAAAACAGTAAAGAAAAAGAGAAGAAGATATACGCAGCCATACTAAGTGTGTAACTGTCAATGCGTTTTATTATGCATGTTTGATTTGGCTGTATATAAGCTGGAACTTTTCTGCAATAATTAAAAACATACATAGTAATAGACACTACATCAGCCAGTTATTAATTGTATGATATTGCAATTTATCTGAATACTTTGGAAATCCATCAGGCTTATAGGGCGTAAGTTGTGAATGCTGTTTAAATTAGACTTTAAATTAGTGTATATAGTTAAGGCACAAAAAAACGTTCACTCCAGACCGCCACTGAGCAAATGTTGACAGTTTGCATTAAAAATGAAGTGGACTCATGGGGAAGGAAATTAACCAGTGTAAACGACATTGTGACACCGGTGTGCAAACTTTGCTTTTGTGCATGTGTTTGTGTGTGTGAGAGTGCAGTTTGTGTGCTTGTGTAGCTGGATTTGTTGGCTGTTTTTCTGCAGAGCATCCATGCATCTTTCCATAGAGTATAATATGATGTTTGGTGTAAGTGTGATGGGATTTATCATTAGTGGTCTAGATGAAGCATAATCAACATAAGTGTAATTGGTTTACTTCACAGATCAATTTCATTTGTTGATATTTTTCAGATGATTTCACTCATTTATTGACAGATTTATTCACTATACTTCTCAGTTAGTAGTACTAAGATTTTTTTTTTTTTTAAATGTGTGAAAAATATTGCGGCAACTGGGCTGTGCTCTTCAGAATTGAGCTGAGAATGCCTTTTTAAATGACAAATCAGTACATTTTCAATTTGAATTAACTTAAAAAATCTGATAATGAATTGTAATTCGAGTTTGTACTTAACTTTATGCTATGAATTGAAAGGGAGCCAATTCATAAATTCTAAAGGGAAAATATGTGGCTACTCTATTTTATTATCTTCTCTCACACAGACTTCCTTGGGCTTCCTAATCTGAGTCTGTGATTAGATAAACAGCTTTCAGTGAGTCTCTCTGTAGCCTACAGGAGGCCTGATGTGACCTGATGTGAGTGAGTGGATGTGAAGTCTCTTTGGAGAGGGACAGAGAGCCACGGCCTCCTACTCGCTGTATGCGCACATTTACAGGTCTGGTATTTCTAGTGGGGGCCACGTTGTTACAAATATCCTCACAGATATAGTGAACCCGAATTGTGAAGACATTTAAAGTGGTCTGGAATATTCGAAAGGCGCACAATCAGCCAAATCCTACTTTTGCTTTAAATCGAATCATGTCAGCAGGTTTGTGTGAGCAGGTAAATATTGTTCTTATATGAAAAGTATATTATCAATATTATCACATCCACAAGGTGAAATTTTGAAGAATATCTCTTCCATGTTATGGAAACAGGGGCTGTCAAGCTGAAGAAAGGACAGAACAAGCACAACGAATAAGAGTAATCAGTATGACTCATATACTTTATTCACTGAAAATGTTGCACTCTGTTGTAGCTCTCAAATCAGATTTGGCACTTTTGGACGTGTCAGATCAGGTTTCACTGAAATGTGTAGGTATTTTGTAAAAATGTGCTATTTTGTTCAGTTTTCTGTTGCATTGGTGCCCATCTTACACTAGTAGTCTCAGTCTGTGTGTTTCAGTTACTGTCATTCTCCTCACTAACTGGAGCTGTAATTTGTTTTCACATAAAAATAAATGTATTTCACAATCAGCAATGCTTTTAAGAAATGTAGCAAATGATTGAAAATTGGTTTCTTTTATCATATTGTTACTGATGGTGTTGTTGCGTGTGAAAGCACTCTATATTAACCATGGTAAAATCACAGTAATGCACAGCCTCTTGTGAAATATTGTTTTGTTAGGTTGGTTTTGGCTGTTTGTTGTCTTGTTCTGATTTGTTAAATCTTAAACTTTTTATAGCATTATTACAAAATATCAGTAATATTTGCCTAAAAAAATAATAATAAAAGAAGAAGAAGTAGAAGAAAATTTTTGAGGCTGCCATCTTATCAATTTGGGTTGCACTTCATTTTACAGTACATGTACTTACAGTGTACTTAAGTAAGTAAGTCGTGACGTATTGTCAAGTATGGTGACCCATACTCGAAATTGGTGCTCTGCGTTTAACCCATCCATGTGCACACACACAGCAGTGAGTAGTGAACAAATGCACACACACACACACACACACACACACACACCGTGAACATACACCCGGAGCAGTGGGCAGCCATTTATGCTGCAGCGCCCGGGGAGCAGTTGTGGGTTCGGTGCCTTGCTCAAGGGCACTTCAGTCGTGGTATTGAGGGTGGAGAGAGCGCTGTATATACACTCCCCCCACCTACAATTCCTGCCGGCCCGAGACTCGAACCCATTAGGGTTGCATTGGTTTAAGAGGTAACTAATACTGAGTTTATAGTCTTGTGATCAGATCAATTTTTACAGAATACTGCTGCCATTATGGAGTGAAATGAAAAATGTTCATTAAGAAAATGTTTCGCTGAGGTCCAATTTTTGTCCATCTGTTCTGGGTGCTTGTTTAATTGGTTCAGGGATTACTTCACTGTTGAACTGGCTAATTATTTCTGAAGGATTTCATGTACTGCCCCACATGATTATGTCAATAATTAAACACTCTGTTCTGTTTAAATATATATGATTCATATTCCCCAAACTTTTTTTTCTCCACAAATTTCTGCAATTAATTCAGTCCTTACCTATTCTAAGAAACTTAAAGAGTTAGTTCACCCAAAAATGAAAGTTCTGTGATGATTTACTAACCCTCAAGTTGTTCCAAACCTGTATGAGTTTCTTTCTTCTGCTGAACACAAAAGAAGATGTTTTGAAGAATGTCGCTAACCAAACATTTGACGGTAGCCATTGACTTTTATATTCCATACTATGGAAGTCGTTGGCTACCTTTAACTGTTTTTCTACCCCCATTCTTGAAAATATTTGATTTGTCATTTTTGGGTGAACTATGCCTTTACCTGGAAAACATTCAGAATTTAAATGTATTTGTTTAACGTTATAGAATTCGAAATGTAACAGTAATGACATCATTGGAATATTTGCATGTTGAGTTAGCCTCTTCTGCCTTGCATCACATAATTGCATTTTATCATATAATGCACAGTGACAAGAAGAAGGTGAGGGTCAAAGGTCAAGTCACTCATGGTTGATTTGAGTATGACATCATATACGCTGAAAGGTTGAACAGTGGCTTTTAAATGTCTGGCCACTGTAGCTGTTATGCTTCAGAGGATCTTCTCTCCATGACGATCAGATCTGAAGTGATGTTTCTGCTCTCCACCATCACCTCTTCACAGATGGGTCGGTTGTAGTTTGAGTAACTGGGTGACCTGATTATCTTGCAGAAGTGTTGTGTGCTGCTGTAAGGAACATATGGGTGTGTGAAAGAAAGAACAGCTGTGTGCAGCAAACATTTCTCACCATGACCTCTACAAGAACCTCTGCTGGACGATTTCCAATCCACGATCACTGTGCATGTGCACACAATCAATACTTTTCAGTAATAAATGTCGTGTGTAGTTTTGTTCATTCATCATCTTGAATGATTTTTTTCCCCACTGGATTATTACATTGCTTTTTTAAACGCATGCATTCAATTCATATTATCTTGTGTAGTACACAGTGAAAGTGACATGTAGGCAAAAACTCCTGCTTGGCTCCGTTTAGCCCAATTAATTACATTCAGCATCTAATTTTGAGTGGCTATATAAATAAATGAGTGTTCAGCATGTCCTACTATTAGACTTCTACCGTCCGATGAGAACTCTGAGACTGACACGTGCTGAAACGAATGACAGCGGTGCTGATTCTGCATGTGTGTTTATCTATGGACGCGTGCTGCAGATCTCTGTTGGCATTTGCCTGTTATTTCTGACCTTCTGCTAAAAGATTAATTAGCTCTGTCATACCCCATCTCTATGTGAAAGGTAAATGTCAGCATATTCCTTTCAGACTTAAATGTTCTAAACAAATGTCAGTGTCACGATATCTGCATCCCAATGATTATCTGCTGTGCTCATTCATTTGTTTAATTCGACAGAACTTCAAATGTTACTTCATTCATTATATAAAATGTGTGTATTATCTATTAAAACTTTGTATCTTCAGAGGAAAATGGTAACCTTTTAATGTTACATTACTGTTCACTACAAAGTTTGGGGTCGTGAGAGTAGTAATGTTTTTAAAAGAAGCCTCTTTTGCTTGCCAAGTCTGCATTATTTGATCACAAATAAAGTAATATAATACCAGAGTTGGATTCCCATCTCGAGGTCTTTTGCCGATCCTGCCCCCCTCTCTCCACCCAATGCTTTCCTGTCTAATCTCGACTATCCTATCCAATAAATATAACTTAAAAAAAAAAGAATTCTCATGCATACGTGTATGTATATATATTTTTTGGGGTTTACTTTATTTTGATGGTCCCTTTAACACATTCTGTTAACTATAAGTAACGTTGCACCTACATATCTACCGACTCTCATTAGAGTGTTAGCAGAGTATTAGTAGACTGGTAGGGTTAGGGTTAGAATTTGACATGTACTTGCAAAGTTACTTATAGTCTGTAGAATGTCTGTTGAAATGCAAATCCAATAAAGAGTTAACAGACATTAATCAAACAGTCTACTGATATTCTAATGAGAGTTTGTTGACATGTAGTTGCAAAGTTACTTGTAGACCGAATGATCAAAAGGGACCATCAAAATAAAGTGTTATCTTTTTTTTTTTAGCCAACTGTTGCATATTTTGTCTATTTGCATAGGCAAGAAATTGCCCTCTCACTATCATCTAAAGGGAACAATCACAGGTAATTCACAAACTTTGGCAAATCCAGCTACTAGTTATTTCTCAAAACTAGTGCCTGGAAACTATACACATCATGTTTGTCTCTTCAGTGAGAAAAAATCTGCCAGAAATAGAGTTTTTCTCTGCTGAGTTCTGTTGTGCTCTCCAGGGACGGATCATGACGCAGAGGTGCCCTGGGCACGGACTGATTATAGGCCCCCTCAGTTGAAATCGCGGTCATTTTCAAAGTTCAAATAGCAATGGATTCTATTTACACCAAGTGAAAATAGCAGTATTTTAGCGATGTGTTATTTACACTGTGCAAATAGCTATAGATTATATTTACATGTTAAAATAGCAGGATTTTCTGCTATTTATACTACTTGTTGCAAAATAATGGCAATTGCACTTCAGTATTGTATTACATTATAAACCAGTATGCAATAATAACGTATTGAGTGTAAATTATAATTTTAATTCAGATTATTAAATGGATGCCACCTTATTGATACAATAAAGCTCTCTCTACACTATACTTTTTTACCCGATACTTTATTTTCAACTTTTTGGTTATTTCTTTAATTTTTAATAAAAAATATATGCCTTTACGATGTGATATGAGATTTGAAAAGGGAGAAATAAAGTTCGGCAAAAGGCCAATTTTCACGTCATAGTTCAGACGGGGGCCGGGCCTCAGGACTGTTTTAGGTTTCTCTTATTTTTATATTTTAGACATCCATCAATAAGTGATGAAAAAAATTCCCGCGCTGGTGGAAACAACATGAGACCGTGCCGTGACTGAGAGCAGCTCGATGGTGTTTAGTGTCCCGCAGCAGCGTGACTTCAGCGCAGCTGAAGAGATCTGCGTTCAAATGCACGCAATAGACTAAAGCTTGCTGCAAAGCCCCAGCAAACATAACCATGAATGTGTCTGCGGGAAATATTAAGGGGATATTTGAATTATTTACTAATATACTAGGTTTTCTGAGTCCGTGCCGCAAGGATGAAGTTGTGTCTCCTCATTAGACGCGCCTTTAGAGAGAAATGCATCTTGATCAATGATGTTCATTTTTGGGTGAACTATCCCTTTGAGGCAGACTCACCTCCGACTTGCAGAACTTGCGTTTCACCAGCCAATCAGATTGAACCTGCAGATTTCAGGCCACACATGAAGGCAGCAACAAATGAAAACAAAAACAAGAACATTTGTAAAAGAGGGTGTGAGCTGCAGGTTATTGGTTACCTGTGCAGATGATAAGCTCAGTATCTCCCAAGCACCAGATGAAAAGGCCTGACCTCCTTCTGAGCGGAGTGATTGGATTCCCTTCAAACCAAGAAAATGTCCTCCGAAACTCCACTGGCTCTGTCAGGCTCCAGACACCAACCACAGCCCAGAGATTAGAGAGCTACAAAGGGATAGCCAGCTGAGAGAGGACCTAAATCCATGTGAGGAGAAGAGCCTGGCCTGGAGAGGGATGAGGGAGCTCCATTTTGGATAAGAGTGAAGAGAGAGAGCAAAGCTGAGTGATCTTCCACCCCGCAGCGCTCAGAGATACGCTGCACTCGCTCGCTCACTCTAAGCTCTACAACCTGTGGTGTGTCCTGAGATGTCCGTACACCCGCTATCAATGAGATTCCAGCCGCTGATCACCAGACTCTATTCAGACAGAATGGGAGAAGTTTCTGCACACACAACCGTCCGCTCACCGGGCGGTTTTATGGTGCTTCAGTCTCATTGGCTAGCTTTATGCTTTATTCTGCGTTCTGGTGTTCACTATTTAATTCATTAAACACAGCAGTAACTGAAAGGCATTTTCTTAGTTCAATCTGCTTCTATGTCTCAGAGTTGGAACATCTAATGACTTAACTTCATTCATTCATTCATCCTTTTTTAAATCCTTTTTTCATTTATTTAAATAAACTTGTCACACTACAATTCAAACGTTTGGTGTTTTATTAGTTATTTATTAAAGTTTATTTTTGATGTATTTATATTTAAATTTTTTATATATTTAAAAAAAAATAACAATAATAAAATAAAATCATGTAAAATAATTTAAATAAAAATAAAATAAATAAATATTTTGCCTACTCTTTCAGAGTTACTTCACTGTCTACAATCAACAGGGCAAATACAACAGGAAAATAAATAAATAAAATAAACAATTTTGCCAATAATAGCCTATTATACAGAAACTGATCAAAGTAATCAAATGTTAAAATAAAGCACTAGACTTCACCATATGAGAACCACAAAACCACGTAGCATGGGTATATTTGTAGCACTAGCCAAAAATACATTGTATGGGTCAAAATGATTGATTTTTCTTTTATGCCAAAAATTATTAGCAGATGATGTGTTAATCTCAGTTTCAAAAATGTAACCCTTATGACTGGTTTTGTTCATAAAGTTATGAACAATAATTTTTGAAGAGCAGTGAATAATTCTCTCCTTTTCTTTTGTTGTTTGATTAACAGATGATGACAGACATCAGCAGGTTTATACAGTAGCATGCTCTCACAGAATGCACAGATCTAATTTGATTACTTTTCAAACCGTTTATGTTCATAAGTGACTGTGTTTAGTGAAAACTTACCAAGACGGACATTTTGACAAATACAAAGCACAATGTAGGCTATATTTATCCGTGTTTCACTCCATCTTGAATCGCACTCACGGAAAGCGCGTAAGAAACAGTGTTTGTTCCACAGCTCAGTCTGCTTTTAACTCGTTTCTGAGTATCGAGCAAGAACGGCAGGAGACTGTACGAGTCACGTTACTTGACTGATTTGGATGTAACATAGAAAGGGCAACAGCACACCGAATTAAAGGAAAGGAACATTCATGTTTTCATAACCACTGGCCAAAATCAACAACTAAACTAAAATTAAATCATCTTTGAGAGCAAAGGTGTTTCGGGGGCCCAACGCAGCATGCGTACTTTGTGTATAGGGAGGATCAGCTCTGCATTGACATGTTTATTGATTTATTATGATTTTTCCATTATATTCAGCTGTTTTTCTCTCTTTTGCATATAAATATGAATACACTCAGTGTCACTTCAGTGTAAATAATGTCTTCATATTGTTCATATTGATCTTGGTGACACTTTACAATATAAGGTTAAATTTGTTGACATTGTTTAATGTATTAGATATCACAAACTTGAACAAGTGTTTATTAATCTGGGTTAATGTTACGTTCTGCATATACTAACATATGTTTAGCCTTTCAAATTGAATAAATGAACACTGGATGTATTCTGACAAAAATTTAATTAATAGTTAATTATGTATGTATGTATGCATAAATTGACATATACCTAGATTAATAAATACTGTAAAAATGCCCATTGTTAGTTCATGATACTTAATGCAGTAACTAATGTTAACATTAACAACCTGTGACAACAAAAACTAGAAAATACACCAGCTTTAAGCACACTGTATGTACCAAACTATTTTGGATTAAACACTATGGGGGGAAAAAAGCTATGGAAAAAAACAACAGAAAACTGTGGTTGGTCGATTCATGGCCAGAATAACCTGCAGTGTGGACCAGATTTTATACTGATTTGCAAAAGTCTGGCTGCACAACATTAGACACTGCAAAGCATTAGTGGTTTATTTCTGGCAGGTTCAGATGAAAATGTGTAACGTGTAGGACATGATGAAGACTGTACAGGCATGACGCACACTTCTAAGCAGCAGACAGTCAGCTGTGTATCTTTGTCACTGTTGTAGAGCTAATATGATGCAGTCCAACGGTGAAAACTCTGCCGCGTCGCATGCCAGCGAGACACATCAATATATGATTTATGGTCTCATTACTGGCAGCAAATGGGACTTGGAGATGACACACTCTGAAAAGCTGCTGCTCAAATAAACACACGTTAGGAGGGAGATGCAGAAGACAGGTGGCTCTGTTCTCCAGCGCTCTGAGAGAGGAAGCAAGGTCATTTGCAAAAGAGCCTTTGATTTCAGGTTACTTTGAAAACCTGGACACTTTGAGGAAAAATAGGTAGAGAAATTAGGTGGGGAATTGTTATTTGTGTGGACACAGCATGAGCGGATCATCTGAATAATTAAACACAAGTTTGATTACAGAGCCTGAAAGGCTGGAAGTTAACGCTTTATTCTTTTCCGACATTATGTTCTATAACCTGGATCCAATATTAACATTCGACAGGCACCAAATGCACTTAAATTGGAATTGGAGTAAACAAATGTATTATTAAATTGTATAATTATTAAAATTCTTATTCAAGAAATTAGTTTATTATTAGTTTATTCAGTTTATTATTAAATATATAAAAATCTCATATTGTTACTGAAATTTTTGTTGGTATTTTTACTTAAAAATAATGGAAAATAGACTTGAGATAAACAAATACTACGTAATTTTATTAAACTTTAAAAACGTAAATGAAAATATTTTATTAATTATTACATTTTCTATGTAATAATCACAAAATTAAATCATTATATATATATAATACTGCAAAAGCATGTTTTTTTTTATAATTTTATCATGTTTTTATTGTGTTTCATTTTGTTAGTTAGCTGTAGGCCTATTTTTTTTGTAATTTTTTTTTGTAATGTTTTACCTAAACAAAATAACCAAACTGCTGTTTGACTGAGATTAATTGGAATGCACAATGAAAAAACATGATTTTTGAAAATGGTTAAAAAAACTGTGCTATAAGAAAATAATAATGTAATAAAAACAGTGTACTTAAAGCTGTAGTACTTAACTTTTTTGGTTAAAAATAATCCGAAATCAATATTGGAGCAAGTACATAACCACCCAGTGTTCAAAACTATCGCCTTACTTTAGTCCGATTCACAAAGGTTATCTTATAATAATGTTTTCTAATTTGAGTGGTACAGGTAGGTTTTTGTGGGAAATTCAAGCATGGCACTGAGTCATTACGTCAAGTCTGTAAACATAAAGAAGTTGTCCCGGCTAGTAGGCTATCGCATGTGAGGATCCTGCAGGTGGCGGATCATTTATAGCCTTTTCTGACAGCAGCTAGAATAATTAAATGTATCATTTTGATGGTGGATTGTAATCCAGAAAGGATTATGTGTTTATGAAACACATGTGAATTAAATTATATAGCCTGAGTTTACACAAGATTTGAATTTTAAATATAACCAGTTCTAAGGGAGCATAGTTTGCTTTTTGGGTTACTGACTTGTAATTTATTTGTTCAGATGACAATATCCGGTGAAAATTCTTATTTGGGTCATATATTCCAAGACATAGACTAATCTGTGAAGTACAGTAAATATCCACACATTCACCTCAAAACATTAGATTCATCCACGCTGGAGCTGTGCCAACTCACAACCCCACGCAAGCAAGATAATTCCGCAAGTAACTGCAATTCCAGGTTGTCAAACAGAGATGGCGACAAAGAGGCAAAACTTACGGACTTCAACTTTAACTGTAGTAAATCTGTCATCTTACACCGAGGGAACCAAAACCACAGGATCTGTCGTCCTTACATGAACTTGTAAGCTGTTTGTCAGAAAACAGACCGAGTCTCTCTTTGTTCTTCCAAAGCCAAGCTTTTTGAGTTGAATAATAGCTGATGCGTTTCTCCCCGACTGTGTCAGTCCTGCTATGAAGCGCCGTCAGCCACGATTACTCATTTGACGGTTACATCAGTCTTGGTTTGTTAAAGTGGAATGTGCCTCGGGAATCATCAAATTGAATGTAATTAATTGCTACATTAATTGCGCAACACTTTTGGAAAGTACTTTGCCAATTATTTTCAGTTTATAGCAGTCTCCGTTGCTGCAGAGGTGCTGTAAAGTGTTATATATAACTAGCTGACAGACAGATAGATAGGTTTAAGAGTTTTCTAATTTCATCTCAAAATAGGCGGTTCTTGAGACAAAAATGAGGTGGAAAATTATGATCTCAGCCACCCCCTATGTGAAATACAGTTAGAATATAGTTAAATCCTCCCCATTGCCGATGTAGAAGTCAGAACAGAAGTACACATCATTAAAATGTAATAATCAGAGAAAATAAAAGTGTAGAGGGAACAATCAATCAATGATTCATTCAGGTTGTTTAAAATTCAGAACACTGAATCAATGATGGGGCATCCTTTATTTAAGACTCATTCTAAACTAGTATAACTTTGCTTTAAGGGCAGCAGATGTTAAGTTTGGACAGTAAAAAAGGCCCATTAAAGTATCTATACAACCTCTGAAATCATATGATGGCTTTGTGAGATAGAGAAAAAGCTGTGAACGTTCCCTTAAACAGGTGAGTAACTCGAGGGTGAGTAAATGATGAGAGAATGTAAATGTTGTGGTAAATCATTCTTTCAAATACAAGAGAGAGAAAGATGTTCAAACTCTGGCGTGAGACAGAGAGGCGTTTGAGATCACTGAGAAAGACAAGACACTTTTATGTACGCTGACACACTCAAACACACTGCCCTGTTTGTCTCTCATCGCTGCCATAGCAACGGTGTCAAAAACACGCTGTCTGTGCAACGGACCACAGAGTCCAGAGAGCGAGAGGGACGATTCAAAGGGTTTCTTACGCAAACTTCTCACCAAACTGTGTACTGTGATCATTGTTTTAGCACTACAAGGTTTGACCTCACAGGATTTTCTACCATGAAGCAGCAAATTAGACTTGCTCTTTCTACAGAATTAACTAAAGTATAAGCAAGTGAAAGAAATATTATTATAACTGAACTGAAAAAGCAGCTGTTACATTAAAACATTTAAATCAGCCACACTTATTGGGTGATTTGAAACTTGTGCATCCACACACAATGAGATAATAAATATAAGCTTTGATATTATTATGCTTGTGTGCTGTTATCAAGGACATGAATGTCAATTAATGAGTTACTAAAGCAGAATTGCAAAATAAAATAAATACATCCCACCTAAACCTAACCTATAGTGTTATCAAAAGCAAATGTCAGGTTAAAACACTTTTTCTGAAGCAACCGTGTGATTTTAGGTTGCTTATAAGTCTTAAGGTTCTTTTTCTTGGCTCATGTTTCATAGGTAACACTTTAGTTTGGGGAACAATTTTCACTATTAACTCATGCATATTACTGTTGGCTGTTTATTAGTAGGCTACTTATAAAGCCTTATTTAAGTTCCCCTAATCCATCCCATACCTAAGATTAACAACTACCTTACTATTAATTAGCAGCAATTAGGACTTCATTTGGGCAAAAACTCTAGTTAATAGTGAGAACTGATCCCCAAACTAAAGTGTGACCAAAATAAGTCTATATTAATCAGTTAACCATGTATAAAAGTTGGTATAAAAGTTGTTGGTGTTTTACTGCCAACAGTGTTCATTTCAGCTGAAAAATGCTGGAAATTGTGTGTATAGTAGCTGTGCAGCATGTGTTTTTTTTTATTATTAAAATAGACCGAATTTGGTCTATGAATAAATATTCTGGGTTTACCACAGGTTGGGTTCAGTCTATAATGTTGAATTCTGTGAATAATTATAATTTTTCCACCTCCCTCCAAAGCAAAATTCAAGGTTATGGTGAGGCTCTCGCAGTGGAACTGAATGTGCCAATTTTGGAAGATTTAACAGCAGAAATGTGAAGCTTATAATTTTATCAAAAACTTTTTTTTTTTTTTTTTTTAAAGTAAAAACCTGTGTTATTCTGAAAAGTCATTATGGTCATTTTTAGGGTTTTAGATGTTATGTTGTAATGGCAACAAAGTTGTAAAATATAACTTCACAGAGAAAAGGATATGTTAGCTTTTAAAAATATTTTTGAATTACTTTCAGTTGGGCTTTGCTTGTATTGACACTAAAATATTTGTTATATCTGAATAATGTGCATGCAAATATGTATTTATATCTGAATAATGTGCATGCAAACATGACATGGGTTGTGTTGTTCTGTGTAGCTCTGTATCTTTAGCCTGCATAGTTAGTGATGGAGGATCTTCCATTGAGATCCAGAGCTGGTGTCATCTTGGCGCTCCAGCAGTCAGATTGTGGCAGCTCCCAGATTCAAAGTGACTGGTGATGGAGATGGCCCAGAATCCCATTGGGCAGAGCAGATACACATTAATTAACTGGGCTGCCCAGTCTAATGCAGTCGGTCGCCAGACCCTGCCAATCTGGCTCATTCCTGCTTCATTCGATTCCAAAAATAAATCCCTGCTCTCGTTCCCATCGAAATAAGCCATTTTGCGTTGATGAGTGCAGCTGATTGTGCACTGTGTGAACACAGGTTGTTCTCAGCAGGTTTATTCCTTTTCATACTTGTTGGTAGATGTTCAGAGTGATCCGAGCCATTGGACTAGAAGTAGTTTATGTCACACTGAAGGTCATATTCCCTTTCTGCTCTTCTGGTCCAATGCCTGATCATTCTCAACATCCAAACTCTAACCTGTCAGGAAACACTCCAAACCTTTCTCCAAATGACTTTCCTTCTTCAGAGAATATAAAAGGTGAATATCCTACTTTTTGATTTTTATATAATGAAAGTGATTGAAGACTGGAGCTGTCAATCAAACACGCATGTAGTGCTGAATAGATCACTAACAAACTGTAATCTGTTACTGATTACAAATTACATGATGGAAATTGCAGTTTGGAACATTATATATTGGATTACACATCATAATCAAAATCAGAATCAGAATCAAAATCAGCTTTACTGCCAGGTAAATTAAAAAAATTACGAGGAATTTGTTTTAGTGACAGTAACTCCACAGTGCGTCGGAATGACAGCGACAGGACAGGACACAGATAGTAAAAAAAATTATACAAAAAAAATAATAATAAAAAAATAAAAAATACATATATAAATAAATAATGTACAAATATACAAAAATGGACAATGTGCTAAATAGCACAAACACAATATACAAAATAGACAATTCAGTATGTACAGGTATGTTAGGTGCAAATTTTAAATGTAGTAAGTATGTGTGTAAAATAAACATAAAAAGTATGATAGTGTTGTGTGTTTCATGTTTATTGTTAAGAGTTCAAGTGTTCATGAGATGGATTGCCTGAGGGAAGAAACTGTTCCTGTGTCTGGTCGTTCTGGTGCTCAGAGCTCTGTAGCGTCGACCAGACGGTAACAGTTCAAAGAGGGAGTGTGCTGGATGTGAGGGGTCCAGAGTGATTTTACCAGCCCTTTAGCTCCCTCTGGATAAGTACAGTTCTTGGAGAGTGGGGAGGGTTGTACCAATGATTCTCTCAGCAGTCCGGACTACCTTCTGTAGTCTTCTGAGGTCAGATTTGGTAGCTGAGCTGAACCAGACAGTTATTGAAGTGCAGAGGATGGATTCAATGATTGTGGAGTAGAACTGTTTCAGCAGCTCCTGTGGCAGATTGAACTTCCTCAGCTGGCGAAGAAAGTGCAACCTCTGCTGGGCCTTTTTCACAATAGAGTCAATGTGAATGTCCCACTTCAGGTCCTGAGAGATAGTGGTGCCCAGGAATCTGAATGACTCCACTGCAGTCACAGTGCTGTTCATGATGGTGAGTGGGGGGAGTGCAGGGGGGTTTCTCCTGAAGTCCACGATCATCTCCACAGTTTTGAGCGTGTTGAGCTCTAGGTTGTTAAGACTGCACCAGACAGCCAGCTCCTTAACCTCCTGTCTGTAAGCAGACTTGTCACCGTCCTGGATGAGGCCGATCAGTGTGGTGTCATCTGCAAACTTCAGGAGCTTGACAGAGGGGTCTTTAGAGGTGCAGTCGTTGGTGTAGAGAGAGAAGAGCAGTGGGGAGAGAACGCAGCCCTGAGGAGCTCCAGTGCTGATGGTGCGGGTGCTGCATGAGAATTTTCCCAGCCTCACTAGCTGCTGCCTGTCTGTCAGGAAGCTGTTGATCCACTGACAGACGGAGCTGGGGACGGAGAGCTGTGTCAGTTTGGGCAGGAGGAGGTTTGGAATGATCGTGTTAAAGGCCGAGCTAAAGTCTGCAACTAGTCTGTGTTTGGGAAAAACTCTAATAGCTGACTCTAGAAACTGTCATCTTCAAGTAATTCATCTGAAAACATTATCTCTGTGGAGATATCATGGGTTGCATCTGCAAGCTAAGGCAAGCTTTGCATCTCAGTTGCGGTTACGTTTATGGTGTCAGACAGCACACGAGGATTCGTATATAGCTCTTAAAATGCACATATCATGAAGTGTTTGATCTTTTGAGAGTTTGTGCTCGTGTATGAAAACATACCAGAACTTCCACAACTTGAAACTTTCTGCAGATTCCTCTGAAGAATCCTGACGTTAGATACCAGTGACTCAAGTTTATTTTCATGATCGTTTCAATCTGATCTGAACTGTTTGAGCAGCACATTTCAATGCAAAACCCTGGAATAACAACTTTTATTGCGTGTAAACATAGAAGTCTTAAAGCAGCAGAAAAATGGTCATATGTATATATATATATTGGCTTTTTGCAAAGATAAATTACTAATATCAAAATAAAGAAAATAAATAATAAAAAATTAGATGACCCTTTTAAAATGTAATTATGATATTACTGCCATATTATTGCTGGAGAGGAACGAGTGGTGCTTTGGCCTCTTTATATGCAAAGGAAATACATACAACTAATAATTTTCTTTCTTTTTTTGCTTTTCTTTTTTTATCTAAAACAGACACTTTCACATCTAAGTGATTATTTGAATGGCTGGAGCGCTGAGAAAAGGAAATAGCACAGTTTAGACTTTAAAAATATAGTGTTTTCGAATGAAATAAAGTAGATCATTTTGGTTTAGTTAATGGAAGACTGTGATGATTTTTTTGCTCTCCTAGAGTGGCAATTTTTGGTCACAAGGGGCTTCAAATTACAGCCCTCGATTATGTATGTAGTATGTATAAGGAAATGTACAAAAATCTAACTATTTCTGTTTGATTAGATGAATGAGGGGTTTGGAAACCTGATTGCAATGCTGTGTTTTTAGTTAATGATGTCAGCATGGACATGAGTGGAATTGAGTGATGACCACAGCAGTGAGCAAGTGCAAATTTCTGTTTTACAATAACTGATAACTAACTCAATTTTATAAAATTATTTGTTCTGCAATAAATAAATAATAATAATAATAATAATAATAAATTAAAGCAAAAATAGCAAAAAAGTGAGTAATGAACAAAAAAAAAAAGATTTTTGCCTGCTCAATTTACGTAATAATAAAAAAGTCGTGACGTATTGTCAAGTATGGTGACCCATACTCGAAATTGGTGCTCTGCCTTTAACCCATCCAAGTGCACACACACAGCAGTGAGTAGTGAACAAATCCACACACACACACACACACACACACCGTGAACACACACCCGGAGCAGTGGGCAGCCATGCTGCGGCGCCCGGGGAGCAGTTGGGGGTTCGGTGCCTTGCTCAAGGGCACCTCAGTCGTGGTATTGAGGGTGGAGAGAGCGCTGGACGTTCCCTCCCCCCACCTACAATTCCTGCCGGCCGGGGGCTCGAACTCGCAACCTTTCGATTACGAGTCCGACTCTCTAACCATTAGGCCACGACTTCCCCTAAATGAGTATGTGTGTGTGTATATATATATACGAATATATATATATATACACATATATATGTGTGTGTGTATATATATATATATATATATATATACACACACATATATATGTGTATATATATATATATTCGTATATATATATACACACACACATACTCATTTAGGGGAAGTCGTGGCCTAATGGTTAGAGAGTATATATATAATTTTTTTGTTTTTTTTTTTTGACATACTATAAATAGCTTAATGCTGGAAACTGCTGGAAACCATGTTGGAAACTGCATAGGAATAGTGCAATATATAAATGTACAGCCTTTTACAATGCTTTTTTTTATTCAGTGCACAGAGCTTTTGTTTGGCTTTAGAAATCTTAGATTAGAATTCTTGAGTCTGCAGTTATGATACTTTTTGGGTACTTTTTGTCAATTTGGACCTTGACAGCTGAAGTCTTCATTCACTTTCATTATGTGAGAAAAAAAGGCAATATATTCTTCAGAAATTTGCCTTTTAAATTCCACAGAAGAAAGAAAGTCATACAGGTTTAGAATAACATGACAAAATGATGACTGAGTTATGATTTTTTTAGTGGTCTATCCGATGCACCTTGAGTTGCTTTTATACTCAGACACATCTTGACATTGGTGGATTGCAGCATGTCTCAAGTACCTGCTCAAAGAGTAAATGCTCTCTTTTGTCCTGGAGCTTTAGATGGTGTTCAGTGTTTCTGTGTCCAGATATGTGCCTCGCTGGCAGGCGGTTATGGAGAGAGAGAGAGAGAGAGAGGCCACTCGACAGAGAGGGGCTTCAAAGCACCGTGCCATGCTGCACAGGCTTCTATGGGAATTTCTACCTGAGAGAGGACATTGTAAACATAAGAGGCCTTTAGAAAGATGAGACGCATTGTTTTGCTTCGAGATGAAAGCGCTGCTTTAGACAAGAAGGAAACACAATGCCTTGAGACCACAATTTGGCAGACAAAAGGAAATAAAGTCAACTTGGGTGAGGAGGCCACTTTGAGGTGGGCATTGTATTGACCTGGATGCTTTATTATGTTTACAAGAAAAGAAGATTTGATACATTTGTTGTGTCATTTTGGACAAAAGTGTCAGAATACAATGACTCATGAGTTCATGTTATTCCATAACGTTTGTTTCACATTCGTCTCATTCATACTGGATGTTTTGGTACTTTTATATTCATGCTTTATTTCTCTTATTTATGTGATTTGTCGAAAAGGAATAGTAGTGTCATTAATGTTAAACAGTCTATAAATATTTATGGTAATGTTTTATGTAAATGTATGCATCTTGACAATTTGATTATAGAATATAGACTAGAATAAAAAACAACAAATCAAATAACAGAACACCAGTGAGAGAGAGAGATATATCTGAATAACTCTATATGATTGGATGAATAATTAACACCACAGTTCACCAGTTTAGGGTTGGCAAGATTTGTTTTACGGTTTTAGAAAAAAAAAAGGTCTCTAATGGTCACCAAGGCTGTAACTGTATGAGCAAAAATACAATAAACCAGTAATATTGTGAAATATTATTACAATTTTGTAGAACTTTTCTATTTTTTCTATTTTAATATATTATAAAATGTAATTTGTTCCTGTGATCAAAGCTGTATTTTCAGCATCATTACTCCAGTCTTCAGTGTCACATGATTCTTCAGAAATCATTATAATATGCTGATTATCATCATATATTTGTGGAAACCATGAAATAATTTTTATTTTACTTTTTTGCGATAGTTTTTGATGAATAGAAAGTTCAAAAGCACAGCAATTTGAAACAGAAATATTTTGTAGCATTAAAAATGTCTTTTTTATATCACTTTTGATCAATTTAATGAACCCTTGCAGAAAAATATCACTTTTGATTAATTTAATGAATGCTTGCAGAAAAATGTCACTTTTGATCAATTTAATGAATCTTTGCAGAATAAAAAGTATTAATTTCCTCAAAAATGATATATATTATTTCATTGAGGTTCTATTTTTAATTGAAGACACATCATATCAGCCATAACTATGAATCCAGGCTGAATGATTTCACTCAATTTATCATGCATGATGAATAACAGATGTTTAAAAATGTATGTCTAACTTGTGGAATTATGACTTGACTTGACATGTAAACATCTACATCTATTTTAAATAAAAGCATTTACTGCCTACTTCCTGTGGGGAAATAATAATGCAGTGCTAATTGCTCCAGGAAAATAGTGCTAGTTTTCTGAATGTGGCCATTTATATTTTTATACAGTTCTGTGCAGGTGTTGCTTGTTGCACAAAATGGAACTCTTGCCCCAAAGTGAAAAAAAGCAGTTTTTGATCTCCCGAATCAACATGTTTTATGAACATCATCTATTACAGAGGCTACATACTGTGCTCGACTTCAATTTACATGGTGTAAACTACGAGTGCTGTAAAACAAAGAAAGCTCAACATGAACTCTACTAATAGTGAATAAAGGATTACTCTTGGTTCCATCTCCTCCTAAAAGCTCAAAGCCGTCATTAAACACTGACTGCAACCCCAATTATCCTCCAGCCGGACCTCCGTCACCAGGCTGTTGCCATGTTTAATTTTCCTCTTCCCAGCATTGTTTCCATAACAGCTCTGGGCAGCAAGGCCGAGATATTGATGGTGTATTATAAAGACGGTGGCACTCAATTAATTTCTTGAAATGCCACGGTTTCCTCCGCCAGTCACTGATTGAGTCCAGCGTCTCCTTCCGTGGATTCTGATTGGTCAAAGGTGATGTTGCTACAGGAGCCCGTCTAGAGAGACAAAGAGTGTTTGGAAGAAAATATCAGCTTACTAAACAACGCACATAATGCACTACTGTATACCTGCTCTTTTAATATAGCAAGCGAGCGTGTGAGTGGCGTCCAGTTATCATCTTGTTTTGAATTTACAATTTATGTTTTGTGCAAAAATGCTTTTGGCAGTCTGAGAATAAAATAATGAATCAAGGAAAAAAAAACTAGTTCAGTCGTCCCCAGTTCATTCACAATGCTGGAATTGAAAGGTCAAGTCATGCATGTTTTATTAACAGCATTTCATGTTTTATGTTCTGTTATACACATGCATATACACATTTTTCTTGAATGCAGTCAGTCAACTGTGTGTTCCATGCATACGGCAACTTTGTATACTGTGCAAAGTATACATATGATAAAATTGTAATACTTGATACTAGGGACCAATTAACTAGTTGCTTAGCGTACATATTTGGCTGTTTATCAGAATCAGAATCAGAATGAGCTTTATTGGCCAAGTATGTTTACACATACAAGGAATTTATTTATTAGTACAAGAAAGTAGTACTTGTAATTTATTACAAGTAATTATTAGTACTTATAAAGCACATATTAATGCCTCAATGACCATATTTTAGATCCCTTATTCCAACCCCATACCTGAACTTAATATAATAACTACCTCACTAACTATTAATAAGCAGCAAATAAGGAATCTATTGAGACAATAGTCATAGCACAAAATCAATGAGGATCTTTATTAGGGTGACAGTATCAAACTTAAATGGGTTCATTTTACTTGAAATATAATTAATAACACTGTAACTTACATTTAAACTAATCAGTAGATACATTGCACTTACTGTGTACATACGTGTTTTATATTATACTAATATGTAGTTACATCTCTGTAGTTACATCTATAATTACACTGTCAACCCGACCTCTACCTCTTAACCCACCCTAAACCTAACCAAACCACCAAACCTGTCCTTATACTATACCCACATACCACCTCAATAGTATTAAAAGTGTTTTTTGGGTTGTTTTCTTGTTTGTTTTGTTTTTGTTCATATAGATTTCAAATCTAAATGAACATAATTAGTACACTGTACCTATAAATAATGGCATACATAGATAGTAGTTAAAGAAACTTAACATAAAATGGGACCGGTGAGAAAATAATTACAGAATTTTCAGGTGAACTATAATAGTTACTTTAGGACTGTAATTATTAACCCTGAATTGTTAACCCAGGTCTGAAAAGCTTATCAGGGTAAACGGTGTCCTGCATTTTCATAGGCTAAATGAACACACACTTACAGACTGCAAATATACTGTATATCAGCATACAGTACATATATTAGGGGCAGTTACAGTTTTATTTATTTATTTATTTTGAATAAAATTATGCTTTTATTCTGTTAAAACGCATTCCGTTAATTTAAAGTGTCATTCAAGATGTTTACAAAAAATCTTTTTGCAAATAAATACTGTCCTTTTGAATTTTCTATTCATCAAAGAATCCAGAAAAAAAATGGTTCCAACCAAATTAATGAATGAATGAACGAACTGTCTTTAACATGCATTTAAAATTTTTCCTGAGCAGAAAATCAGTATATTAGAGTGATTTCTGAAGGATCATGTGACACTGAAAACTGGAGTGATGATGCTGAAAATACAGCTTTGATCACAGAAATAAATTACATCTTAATATATATTCAAATAGAATATTTTAAAAATACAGTAGGTTTTTACTGTATTTTTGATTAAATAAATGCAGCCTTGGTGATAAAAAGAGACTCCTTTCAAAAGCATTTATTTAGAATATTAATATATGTAACATTTATTTATTGGGAATTGGTGTCATGTTGATGTCATATTGACCATAATATAATATAATAGTATCTGCTCTATTGTAAATAAAAATATAGGAGAAGTGTGGTGAGCAGATAGCAAATGTTTGTTTTTCTGGATGAAGTTTAAGCTTTTGCTCTGAATGCATATTAGATGCCAATAAGACTGGGAATCTATTTTTTGCTGGTCGCTCTTTTCATAAGCATTAACGCTGTGTCATTTTTTGGGCCAGTGCACTCAATTATTCAATTTGTATGTCTTACCATGGAGAATATTCATGGTTCTCGTGTAATGGCTCTCATTTAGAAATGATCAGTTAGTCATGCTAGCGTAGCTTCCCTGGAGCTCTGGGTCTAATGATCACCGCACGCGTTCTCATGGGCAACATCATCCATTAAACGGCCAATCGCACTGCGCTTGTGATGCTGCGACTGTAATGCCATGATTGTCACTTTAAAGGCATCTGAGTACAAAGTCAATCAGTCTCTCAGTGGACTGTTTTATTATAGCCTTCAGATTGCCTAATGTAAATATATGCTGCTTCAGATTGTCAGTTTTACATATAACACTACTACTACAAAATAAATAAATAAATAAAAATAGGTGATTTCAGGATTTATTAGAAAAACATGTAACCACTCATCTACATTAGTTTGATGTATAACTAGCTGCTTTCTCTACAGGCTAACTTTCAGATTAGAAAATGAAATGAAATTAAAATATAAATTAATATTTAACTGTTGTTGTACCCATAAGAACCCACGGTGACGCGGGTGTCACAAGCACTGGTGATTATCTGGAAAGGTCTTTTTAAAGCATTATCCCACACTTTTAACTCAGGAAGTCCCTAAGTGACATATAATGATCACCCAGGTTCAGTCATGTGACAATGTGTGCATTTTTTGTTGCCATGGCAACATTTCCAAAATTATGTCCTGTCTGGTTAGCACATGTTGCTGTGTCAGCAATTTTTAAAACGCTTGTTTTTGTTACTAAAGGAATGTTTCAACCAATGCAACAATTCTAATATTTTAATAACATATCGTAGATTACTCTTAACCTGATTTTAATACATTTCTTGAACAAATTATATAATTTTTTACCTTTGATCTGCCACACGGATATCATCAGGAGCCACAGGGTTTAATTTGGTTTTGTCTGTGTATGTTTTTTATTTCTCTCAAAGCCGTGAGTCCCATTGACTGCAATTATTCTATTACATACTGCCAAGTATGGTGACCCATACTCGGAATTCATGCTCTGCATTTAACCCATCCAACGTGCACACACACAGCAGTGAACACACACACACAGCAGTGAACACACACACACCGTGAACACAATGTTGGGGGTTCGGTGCCTTGCTCAAGGGCACCTCAGTCGTGGTATTGAGGGTGGAGAGAGTGCTGGACATTCACTCCCCCCACCTACAATCCCTGCCGGCCCGAGACTCGAACCCGCAACCTTTACGAGTCCGACTCTCTAACCATTAGGCCACGACTTCCCCTATATGACTGACAGTATCATAGAGTATATGACTGACAGACTGCAACGGTTTGAGTTAAAAATCTTGGTTTCTGTTCTACTGAAGAAACAAAGTCACCTACATCTTGGATGCCCTGAGGGTAAGCAGATAACCATCAAATTTTCATTTTTGGGTGAACTATCCCTTTAAGAAAAATGGTAATGAGCTGCTCAATTAATTTAATGTGTGTGTCTTATTTTTCTCTTCAATTTAATTTTTTATTACAGACTTTATTCTTAATTTTCATTATTTTGTGAAGATGTTGTTGTTTTTGTGCTTGATTTGCCTTGCCTTGATTTTTTTGTTTCATTTACAATGTGTGTAAAAGCAGCAGCAGAAATGATCCCTAAGTGTGCACATATGAATTTATACGTAATCATAGTTCATAAACAGAGAAACCGTCACAACATGTTAAATACTCTTAAGATATTACATTGTTTAGTCATATTCATTTATAGGCTATACATTTTCTTTCTGCCTGCAATACAATGATTCATCAGGACTATGTAATGTCATTGTGTTTGCTGGTTTGTTCATTTGTATTTATTTTTAACACCTTAACTAGCATCCCTGTTGTTTCCTCTACTTACACCAAAAAAGGGAATAGTACAGGTATGTTTAAAAATACTGTGTACTTGCATGAGGCGAATATTTCCAAAGTTCGCTTAGCTTCTGAGATCAGACGAGATACAGTAAGCCTGTGATTGTAATGCCTGAGGTTTTGTTTTGCATAAAAAGATTCAGTAACAAAGAGTAATGTAGAAATTCATTTTTGCTCACTATTTGGCTCTTTTTCTAAAGCTACTGGCATCACATTATGTGCATTTGACGTTATATGCCCTTGAATGTCAAACATAACTTCTGGTTAGTAAAAAAAATTAACCTTAAAAACGTGTGCTATTTGAGACAATACTACTTTTCTGAAAATCATATAATGCTAGACAATAGACCATGTAGTGTAAGTGTGTAGGCCTAGTGTGTCATTTGGGAAACAACTATTTTGTATTGTGTGTGATTTTTTGTAATGAGGGAAATCATGCAGTAACCTGGTTGCACACAAAATACTAAAGCTAAAAGTGTTTTGCTCTTTAAAATTAGTAAATTGTGTAGTTATACGACTATAGTTGGTTTGTTAACACAGCTAGAGAGGTCAAGACCGAATTTAAGAGATTAACTTATTAAACTTTTTTTTTTAAGCTATAATAGTATAAGTGATACTGAAATAACACTAGTAGTCTAACATATCTAGAAGTTGTCTAAGCAAACATGGGAATTGTGTCCTGATGCTTTAGTAATGGCACACTGTATTCGTGGGAAGTGCCAGTAATGTTTCAAGCAATAAAGTGAAGTTCTACCCAACTCTGCTCTTCCCTCTCCAGTGAAGCAGGGCAGATTGTGACGTTCTGTAATGTAAGGCAATTACCTGTCGCTCTGGCTGTGCTCTACTGTTCGGAGGCAGCACTTCGATGATGAAGTGGGAGGATATCACAGCAAAGCCTTTTGATGTCTCATTCATTTAGATCACTTATCCTGGATAGTCCTACAATCCTAAAGATTCAGCACGAAACATACAAACCCATGTTTCTTCTATAATCGGATGTTTCATTGTGAAACAGGATAATCAATGAGAAAACTCTGGGAGAAATGTTTTTTGGAATTTTTATCCCCAAACTAACCTCTGGATAATTGACACATTTATGAAGGCAAAAACCATATATTCATCATGATGGAAGACCATATTTGATCCAGCAACAGTACAATTCCTAAAAATAAAAGAAATAAAATTTTGATGACTGTCAGAAAGGATCCATGAGAATCTGTCCCTGACAATGTGGAAGCAGAGTTGCGGTCATGTTTGAGATGACCCTTCGACGCCTGCGTGTTTTAGAGCGATATAAGGTGTAATTATTTATGCATTCATATTCTGATCTTCATGTCCCTCGATTGCCCATATTTATGCACAACTACAGCTTCTACTCGGATATATTTTTTAAAAAATGTATGGAGTGTGTTAGAGGAAAAAATGTAAAGCCTGTTTCACACTGCAAGTATAAAAATCAAGTTTGTGCAACGACAGACTAAGTGCAGTATCAAACCTGCATGGTGTTTCACAATGACAGTCTGCAGTGTGACATACGTGATGTTTGGAGGGGAAAATCCTGTAAGCCACAGTGTTTATAATCTTTGGTGAGCTCTTCTTGCTTTCTGCTAAATTACAATAATCCTTATATGGTCAATTTTAACAAAAAAAAATTAATATATAACATATTGTGATATGTTTAGTCTTAATGATATTTTTATGATTTGTCATCTTTAGTGTTATTTTTTTGTGATGATCTTATTTTTTTACATACTTTGTGTATAATATTTTGTTGTAACTGCACCATCAGCACACAAAAAACATATTCCTTTATTGAAACGTTTTTTGATTAGATTAATTTGTTTGTATTTTTTGCAAGCAACATGCAGCCCTAGTGTAATCAGTCACATGACATTTACAGTATTCATAGTCCTATAGTATTTACAGTTTCATATGTACAGTTAACGATCTCATTACTAACCCAGGGTAAAGTATGACCTGTAATAATATTCCCTTCAGCAGCTCAGGTTGAAGTGCATTACAGCGGGTGAATGATGGAGCGGGTTAGTTCAGAGTGAACGTGATCGGTGTGTTATCGTGTGTGTTTGTCTGTGTGGGAATGGAGAGGTTTAAAGGCAACGGGGATCAAAGCACTGAATCAGAGAGGGTTTGCTCATGATAAGAAATTATTTGAAGTATGCTGAAATGAATTATGGGAATTGAATTAGTAATACATGCAAATGCACCACCAACCACCCACCATCAGTTAAAGCTTTCACTGCATCTATCTATCTATCTATCTATCTATCTATCTATCTATCTATCTATCTATCTATCTATCTATCTATCTATCTATCTATCTATCTATCTATCTATCTATCTATCTATCTATCTATCTATCTATCTATCATTTGTTCTATTGTTCTGTCCATCTGTTATTCGTTCTATCATTATATCTAGAATATCTCTCTATCTAGGATGCTCTTCTCAGATCTCGTGGACATTCGATACATTCTCTATATGTTTGTTTATTCAGCCAGTATGTCTATGGTGAACTGTTATTCTCTGTAGAGCTGTATTTCAACACAGCTCTGCTCTGCTGGATATTAGATGGTCACCTGGTCTGTGCAGTCCATATTTTCCAAAAAATGCATGATGGCGTGTCTGCAATTCTGCAAAATCGTATGATTTTAAGCAGATTTTCACCTGCTCACCTGAGCTGTGAGTGGCCGATGAAAGCGTTTGGGACAGAGTTTATGTGTGAGATGCCCTCACCTTAGCAGAATACATTCGCTCATCTGTCCATCTCTCGCCGCACCAGGTAGTGACCCTCAGCTCTGACCTGGACACTCAATTACAGCCCTACTACAAATAGCCTTAACGCTGTATTGGGAACACTCAGGGCCGATTGGCCCACAATTTCTTCCAATCTTGTGTGATTGGAGCCCATTTCAGCAGAATCAGCATGCCGCTGTGTAAAATTCCCAGCAATTTTGTCCCCTACGAATGGTCTGCAGTGCCCTGGGTGAACGTGTATATTAATGTTGAAGGCCAACAGTGGGTCCTGGTGGGTGTTTAAATGGTGAAAATCTGCTGTATTTGACTGAATGAGAGTTGAAATAATCATTTTGGACTAAAAGGAATAGTTTCTCTCATGCCTTGGAAATGTATTATTTATTTTGTGGAAAACAAAGAGAGTTTTGTGCTCATCTTGATGCAGCTCTTTTCTCTTTCAAGGCTTATAGAGACTGTCATGCCAAAAAAAAAAAACTCAAAAGTACCAAGAAGGCCCTGGCAAAAAGTAATATATTTAAACATTTAAAGTCAAGTTTAACATATTACTGACATATTGCTTGAGACTAATATAAAAATTATAATTAAACTTTATTTAGAGTGCTACTTTTGCACAATGCACGTTTCTTAATATGCAGCCTAAAATGTGTTTTACAGTTTTTCTCGATTGGTTTGGCTCATTTCTTGAAACCGAGATGACATTCTCAAAATAACATGGACAAATCTCCAAACCACCTTGCAATTGTTCACAACAGAATGTCATTTTTCATTGGTTTTATCAAATTGCAAATGCTTTAGTACATGTCTCAAGTGACTCTGTGCTTTTTTTCAAATGATTATGTACAAGTAGCTACAGTTAGCACAATGAGCCCACATTTAGCACATTTTCCAAATAAATAGATCTTGCTGATCTAAACTGATTAGTTGATTTTTCAGTGAAATGGTTACTCTCTCCAAAACATATCAGCATGGTTTCATTGTGTAAGTCATCATATGCACAATTGTCTGTTCAACTGTCAAAATTAGTCAAAGATATAATACCATGAAAGAATTTCTTGGAACATTTGATAAATTTATGACAGTACTTGACAATCAATCAGGTCAAATTAGAACTAACGAAGGAGCAGTTTCCCACATCTCAGATGACTAATCAAACAGTTTGTTTAGTTACCTGACAGGTGTTGTCTATGATTATGACTGCTGCCAAAAGTATATAGACAGAGCTTGGCCCGGGGCCAGTTTCATTTGCAGTGTGAACATGGAAGCACCTCGCCAAGTACAACAGCAACTTCCTGCTCGAGGAAGAGGAGGAAGAAGAAGAGGAAGAGGAGGAGTGAGAATGCGTGGAGGAATAGGGGGAAGAGGCCGAGGAGCACGGAGGCACCATGATGTCCCAGATGAAATCCGGGCCACCCTTATTGACCACGTTATAAACCATCGCCTCACAATGGCAGAGGCAGGTCGCCGAGTGCAGCCTAATGTGCCTCGGTCTACAGTCTCCTCCATCATCCAAACCTTTCGCAGGGAAAACAGGTACAGAACTATTCTATTGAACTATTCAGTGTTGGTGTGTGTGTAGGCCTAGAGTACTGTAATATCTTCATGTGATGTTATATGATACTATAAAAATGACAAAGAAAAAAAAATGGAGAAAATACTGTGAATAGTATTCCAGTCACTGTGCAGTGCATCACACTTTTAGTACCATAAAACAGCAGTACAATTACATTGGTAACTCATTTTGTAACAAATTTACAGTGTTGACCTTTGACTTGTATGTCTAGGATTGGACGACAGCCTCAAGTGGGTGGCAGAAGAAAACTTCTAAATGAACAACAAGAACGAGAAATATGCAACATGGTCATTGCAAATAATGCCATCACACTGAGACAGATTCGTAATGCAATCCTTCTAGACAATGTAATGTTCCAAAATATAAACTCTATCAGCATCTCCACAATAGACCGGGTATTGAAGAAACATCAGATGACCATGAAACAGATTTACAGGGTACCATTTGAGAGAAACTCTGACAGAGTGAAAGAGCTGCGGTACCAGTATGTGCATGTAAGTCAACTACTGGTTGTCTATCATTGTAACACTATTACAGTAAGACATGGTTACCACTTTTTTTTGTTTTGCTTTATCCTTTTTACCTTCAGAATCCAGCTTTGTGTGACTAGAGCATTTTGCCTAGAAATTGTCTTCAGTTTTTCACTCCCTCTTTTTACAGTACTTTAGATCCTCCCTGCAGTATCTGTCTCTACTTGACTGATTAGATTTATTTTTATTCTATTGTAGAGAACAATGGCATTAGAAGGCAACGAAACCCCTCACATCCTAGTGTTCGTTGATGAAGCTGGCTTCAACCTGGCCAAAGGTCGAAGGCGTGGCCGTAACATCATTGGCCACCGAGCCACTGTGGATGTCCCAGGCCAGCGAGGAGCAAATATAACAATGTGTGCCGCTATATCAGAAAGAGGTGTGGCCACACACATTCCCAGTTTAGGGCCCTACAATACACAAAAGCTCCTAAATTTTTTGGACCACCTTTATACTGATCTGATCCCGGAAAATGAGAGAGGTGAAGAAGGACCTCAGCTACCACATTATGTCATTGTGTGGGATAATGTGAACTTCCACCGTGGCCCACGCATCAGAACCTGGTTCACCACCCATCCCCGGATGCTAATGGAGTTTCTTCCACCTTACTCTCCTTTCCTAAATCCAATTGAGGAGTTTTTTTCAGCTTGGAGGTGGAGGGTGTATGAGCATCAGGCTCAAGACCAGAGGGCCCTGCTGCATGCAATGGATGCTGCATGTGAGGACATCACAGGGGATCAATGTAGGGGATGGTTGAGACATTCACGCCGTTTCTTCCCTCGCTGCATCGCAAGAGAAAATATCCGTTGCGATGTGGATGAGAATTTATGGCCTAACAGAGAGCAGCGCGTCGATGGCCAGGAGGATGAGGATGGTGGCCAGGAAAGAGAGGGTGACAATGGCGACCACTGAAAATATTACTGTACTATAGTTCTGAAACTTTATTTACAGTATGGAAGGCTAGAGTTTTTTTGTGTTTTTTTTTGTTTTTTGTTTGTGTTTATAACTGTTCACATTTACAGAATCCTGTATATGTTTTCTTTTCACAGTATGTTCTCTAATGTTAACATTTCTTTGTACGAATAAAAATGTTTACAGTTTCCTTGAGTATGAGTGGTTTATTGGAGGCTGATTTTACTGTAAAATCTTTTAGTTTTATTCATAGTGGTATTCTGTTGCTAGACCTGTGCCTCAGTGACAAAACGTCTAAGCATTTTGACTTGCAGTGCTTAAACAATGCCAAAGGTATAATGCATTTTGGGGGCATTGACTATTTATATGAGAATGATATTTAGTTTTGACACATGGATAAACTGTTTTGGGAGAGAGATGAGCTTTTGCAGGGGATCCATGGTGTTGTGCTAAACCATCCAGGTTATTTTGACAAAAGCACTAAATGAATGCACATGTGCCAAGGCAATTGAGAAGGATCTGTGCTATTTTGACTGTACTGACCTTTTATATGGGAAAGGAATCTGCTTTTGAAGCATGGAAGAAGAGTTTGGGGAAAGATATTTGATTTTGCTAGTGAGCTATAATGTTGAGCAGAACTGTAAGACTGTTTGGCCAAATGACCTTATGGTTTTGAGAATGTCATCTCGGTTTCAAGAAATGAGCCAAACCAATCGAGAAAAACTGTAATGTCACTACTGATGAGGATTGTATGATTTTTTTATAATATTTGTTTTTAAATGCAAGATATTTAAAGTGTACCTGAAGTAATGTTGAAGTGACTTGAATTTAAATCATTATTCAGAGTTCATCTTTTAAATCGCATTGACTTTCTCATTAAGTTTCAAAAACTATCCGTTAAATCTTAACACCAGGTTTGACATCATTTACTGGATCTGTGCTGTTCCCAAATGCTGTGCGTCATGTCAAATATGTGAAACTGAAAATGAAATGTGAGAGATATCATAGGGTGAAAACATGTAATGATTGAATTATAACTTAAATTTGACTCTGTTCATCACATAAAGCTTTTATATGACTTCAGAAGACTTGGAATATAGTACACACATTATATAAGCTATTTTTATGGTGTGCTTTTTGGAGCTTAAAGATTGTGATCATACTGAAATGAGCTGTGTGAGGATTCTTCTGTTCTGCATTTCTTTTAACCAGATTATAAATCTGCGTGTCCTGCAAGTATCAGACAGGACGTTTAACCATTGTAAATGTTTCAGGACCATGCGGCCACCCATGATGAAAAATCCTGGATATGTAAACCTGTTCGATTAACTCTGTGCATTAGGCACAGTTATGTGTTACATCAATATCTAAATCAAGCAGTAGACTCTGCTGATCCTTACACAAGCAGATCTCAGTACAGACGCTCTGGAGTGCCAGTGTTCGTCAAAGCGACTGCTAATTCTCCGCAGAACAATACGCATTTGACATCTTCTGATGCTTAGTCAACCCTGGTAATGTAACATGGCTTATTTGTTGACCCAGCATCAGCTGAATTTAAAACGCTGGGCTTCACTTCAGGAATGAAGACTTTGTAGCCATAGAAACAGACGTGTCACATGATTGCAGTTCCTGCGCTGTCAGTAAGGATCGTGTAGCCGGAGAAAGCTTCTCCACTGACAGCTGCAAAATAACAATCCACATTCAACTTCAGTCACTGGCATTCATCCAGATGACTCACGAGTTTTCTTATTCCTGCAACTGATAATTATGAATGAATGCTTCAGTATAGCAACTATTCCCTCTTAATTGTAGAAATTAAATAGAAATGCATGTATTGTGAATATTTAGGCTAACCGTGCAGGATGGTTATTGAAAATGATTATTTTAAGTGAAAAGTGACAAAGGAAATTTAGTATTAGTAAAAACTTTAGTATTAGTAAGCAGTTTTTGATTTTGACTTTGCCTATGATAATAATCATTCTAAGTAGTTTAAAAGTCAGATACAAGCAAACAGAAAGATTTAAATGTTTAAAGGTGGTCTTAAATTGATTAATCACTTTTATTTATTGATTCCTGCCTAAAAAATTAACTGAATTTAACTAATAATATGAGATGAGAGAAAGGAAAGTTGAGGAGTGCATCAGTTTGCTCATTTGTATTGCATATACAGTATACAACAATGAAATCAGAAATACAGCATTTTGTCACGACACACTGCTACTTTCTGGAAAAGCTACTTTAAGTGCATTATTTTCTTTTTTATGCTTAAATGTCTTGACTTTAAAAGAAAAAACTATTTTGTCAAAATAATGAATGCAAGACAAAAATAATAATGCATGGCCTCTGTGGGCTTCCATATGTTCTCTGCTATGAACTCCAGATTTCATTGTTTTTCACGGTTCCAGTTCCACACTGAATAGATGGACTTAATCTCAAATGCTGCCTGTTCATTTAGTTTAAACTTCAGAAATCTTCAGGTTGTTATCATCACTCTGGTCTACAGATCTCACCAAGGACAATTCAGTTTAAAGGCTTATTGTCATTGCATTATTTCCACAGTTTTATTTTTTATTTTTATTTTATCATTATTCTTAGTTTGTTTTCATGAAAGTTGTTTTCGCAACCTAAACTGCCATGTCATTAACAGGCGAAAGTATTACATTTATTTTTTTCATACATTTTATAAGGAAGAGTAATTAAATATTTAGCTTTAGATTTTCCTCCTATTTAATTAATTAGTTAAATAAATAAATACATATTTTTAAACAAATATATTTTCATTTTACTTATTTATTTATTTAATACATCTTCCTGGCTGATGACACCTTTTTTACTTTGTGAATCTAATGAATTTTTAATTATTTGACATGTTTAAACATACATCAGATGTATTCAAGTAATTGTAATAATGCATTTTTTATGTATTTTGAATGAATAATATATATGGAAAAAGAGTCATTGACCTTCATAAAAAAAGTCAGTCCTAGTTAAAAACATGATATACATTATAGACATACAGTATGATATATCTTTAATTACACAAAAATGTAGAGCCAGTTACATAAACATAGACAAAATGTTTAAGAACTAGTTTGACCAACTAGCAGCAGACAAGGGGTATTCACTCTTACTTTCAAATAACCAATTTACCTTTTTATTTTATGCAACCAGCGTCAGGTTCAGTTTTACTTGGTCACTTCAAAAAAACATCTCAGACCTTCCTTTGCATTAGAAATATCTCTTTTTCTGAACTTCGCTATGAGGAATACCTGACTGTCTTCACATTTTCGAGTTGTGTCGACTTGAACCGCTGGGAGAAACACAAAGCTGCTCACTTTTAAGAGTGAAGAAGAGAGAAGGAGAGAGAGAATGAATTACTGTCTTCCTCATTGGAGCTCTAATGTCTTATACCGAAATCACAGCAAACAAACAAAGACTGAATGAATCCACATCAAACAAATAATGCCTTCAAACCAGCCCGTTTAATATGAGGGGCTTCCCTCAGAGACCTTGCGGCCTCGCTCAATAAAAGCACAAGAATCCTTCCTCCTCCTCCGGACTGTGCGGTTATGAGATAACTAACGCCACAAACAGCCGCAGCGGTTTAGCCGCGGGTCAGGAAGAAGCCGTCGTTCATTTTGGCAGGATGTTAAAAGCCGCTCTTCCTGCTCTCTGCAGCTAAATGGCCTTTGAATGTTTGCTGAGCGGAGCCTCGCAGCAGCCCGGGGAATCTGGTTGGTAATCCTGTGATTTTGGACTGGCGTAGCAGCCAATCGGATTTGGAGCATATTGTTTTGTTTAATGACGGGTGACGCGTCCGGTCTAAGCCAAGAGGTCAGCCCGACAGGTGGCTGAACGAAGACAATAAGCCGTGCTCTTATCCGCCGCTAAGACCTGGCGTGTCTCTCTGCTCTCATTGGCATTCAGGGAAAACCTTTGTCCACAGGGCGGCTCGCTAACAGACAGCTCAGCCCATGTCAACAAATCCCAGTCCACCCGGGCCAAAAGAGCAGCGTGTTGATCTGTGTAAGGCGCTAAAGCTGGACATGCTGTGCTATTGTTTTGACCGGCAGAGGCAAAGAGGATCAGATACGTACGATAAGAGAATAGGATCAAACCTCAGTGACTCTCCAAGACACCGCTGATCTTTTCAGTCTGTCATTGAGCAAAGACAGCAGATCGAGCCACACACTTGTACTGTGAATTTGTGTTTCCAGTTGGGCTGTCATTTAATTAAAACTTTAACTGAATTAGCTGCAGATTCATTCATCAAATTAATTGCATATATCAATATGTGAAAATTAAGATAATTCAAAGACTGAATAAAGCATTTGCTGAAAAAAGTCATTAGTTAATAAGTGACGAAAAATTAGGTAAATAATCTTCACTCTAAATTAGAAAAACTAAATCTAACTAAATCCAAATCAACATTAAAGAGAATAGACAATAAAGTAAAAAAAACTAAACAAAACAAAAAACTATATGGTAATAAAAATGTAGCGAAAGGGTTCAGGGATTACTATTTTGTTTGCAAACTGTTTGTTGCTTGTCAGCACTCTTGATGTTTGTCTGTGCCTGGTAATAAGCAAATGGTTATGTGAAATTGTGAATAAATCAGCTGGATGTTATGGCTCTGTTCTTGATTATAATTGGTTAGTAAATAAAATATTTATTTAGTGTCGTTATACAAAATTCAAACTATAATGTTATTGTGTGGTATAATGAAGCTAAACTGTATAATTGACCCAAGAAATTATTTCATGTATACAGTAACTGTGTCAGTGTCATGTCTCTCCAATCCCTCACACAATATAATCATTTCAGCTCAAAACCATATTTCATTAACATTTTGAAAGAATTATTTATTTATTTGATTAGTACCCATGGAAGCATACAGTCAGACGGTCATTATGGCAAAACAGTGGGTTTATTGTGCGTTAATTAGCAGCTGACTGCAAATGATTCCTTATTATGGCCTCCCATGAACTAGAAATGACTCAGCCGTGATTCTGGCCTTGATCCGCGATTCATTTCTACCTGTTAATGATGCTGTGTGTGTTTTGTGAGGCTCACGTGTGCGTGTGCTGTTAGTAATTCTCTGAAGTTAGTAGATCTGCTTTAAACTCAGCTCTTTTCAGACTTCACCAATCAAACGTGTCTCCTCCATTAACGCACGCTTCAACGCGGCTTGTCAGGCTCTTTGATCCCAGATGTAAACAGACTGCATGATAGGACTTCTAATTAGAGTTTCACTCGAGTTTGCAAACCGACGAGACTGTTAGACAACCAGCACCAAAACACAGAGAGGCACACATGGACGCTTGTGACATATACAGTGAAGATATCCCATGATCCTCATTCCTTCAGTCACTTTGTACTGATGTTTAACCAAACGTCAACCTAAAAGCACTTCGTTAATCTTGAAGATTGTTCATTGAATGTTTCTCTGTTAATTAATTAATTACTTAAAGATTTTAAGTCTTTTAAGTTCAAATTAATTTAATATTTTTTGTTTATTTCTAATTTATTTTATTTTAATTAGTAATAATATATATATTTTTTCATTTTATCCCATATTTGCTTTATACAATATTAGGAAGATCAGGCTCTTGTTCTGTCCAGACTTGACTATTGCAATGCTCTATTGGCAGGTCTTCCAGCCAATTCCATCAAACCTCTACAATTAATCCAAAATGCCACTGCATGATTAATCTTTAATGACCCGAAAAGAACGCACGTCACACCTCTGTTCATCAATTTGCACTGGCTATACCAATAGCTGCTCGCATAAAATTCAAGGCATTAATGTTTGCCTACAAAACCACCTCTGGCTCTGCACCCCTTTACCTAAATTCATTACTTCAGACTTATGTGCCCTCTAAAAACTTGCATTCTGCAAGTGAACGTCGCTTTATTGTGCCATCCCAAAGAGGCACAAAATCACATTCACAGACTTTTTCATTAACTGTTCCCATCTGGTGGAATGACCTGTCCAACTCAATCCCAGCAGCTGAATCCTTAGCCATCTTCAAAAAACAGCTAAAAACAAATCTCTTCCATCTTTATTTGACCATCTAACTCTAGCACTCTCTATTCTAATTCTTTTATCTATCTGTCTTCTTTTTATTAAAAACAAAAAAAACAAACTAGATATGGACACAAGAGGCGGGAACACATGACACACATGACAGAGGACTGACAGTTAAGCTAACTGAGACTTGTCATAGCACTTGCATGTTGTTGCCCTTTAGTTGGTTTTGATTGCTTCTATATTGTCCTCATTTGTAAGTCGCTTTGGATAAAAGCGTCTGCTAAATGACTAAATGTAAATGTTCATTTAAATCAATTGCGAAAGCAAGAAATTTTCACTTAGATTTTTTAACACTGAGCCATGCACAGCCATATTAACATTGTGGATAGCAGAGTTACTCAATGTCAATGCCTTATGACAAAAACTGAAACCAAACAACCAAGAAAAGTCTTCACACATGATGCTGTTAATGTCTTTTACACGTTTAAAGCATAAATGTCAATCACGTGGCATGACTGATGGGAATTTGGCTCTTCAAGACCAAAACTTTGCACTTTTGAAAGTCAATTTTTAGATTTACTTTTAGACTTATTTTTTGTGATATGGCTCATGTCCTGCTGTCTTATCTTGACTACACCTTTAGCTTCTGCAATTTTGGAGATCTTTCAGAGCTGTTGTGCTTCAGAAACATGTCCGTTACCTTTCCCAAACTAATCAGCAACAGCAGATCTTATGAGGTTTTCTCTTTGATGGACAGTTGTATGGTACGGCTCAGAGTCAGAGAGGTTTATGTGGGTCAGTCTGTTGACTCTAACCATCCCTTTAATTAAGTTGATTTAACTTGGGCGAATCACATTGATATAGGTTTGCTCATTAAATAAATGGAATCAGTAAAGTCCTTCTAGTTTCAGATGGAAAGTTGGAAATGCTTAATTATTCAGTATATCCGGTATTGTGTGTGTCTTTTCCTGGATGCCGGGGACTGAAAGCATGCTTTGTGAGTGGAGGAGAGGGTAAGTGATCTGTGCACACAGAGCAGGTCTCCAGTCTTTCTCTGCAGTCCCCTAAGTGAGCAGGAGGAGGGGGACCATGTAACTCAGAAGCACATTTTGACAGATCATTTTTCAGGCATATGAAAGGCAGAACCCCAAGCGCAGAGGATGAGTCGGATATCGAACGGACCTGTGTCGCTAGAGAGAGTCTAATTCTGACCACCAGACGCAGCTCAGATGAGCTGTGGTTCCAGCGACACACACACACACACACACACACACACACACACACACACAGCTTTTATGACAGCTCTGAACGCTTCACTAGCAGTGTCTGTGTGCTGCTGGTTCCACTCACTGACTGCATGCATCGTCTTGGACAGTTTTTTAAAAGGCAATTCTTCTGTACTACTTGATTCAAAAGTTAACATTTTAAAATAAAGCAGTATGCCATGAGAGGTCACGTGTTCTTAGAAATAGTATAGTTAATTCACTATATAAACAAATGGGGTGTATATAAACACAAACATTCATTAATAATAATAACAATGTATTATTATCCTAATATTTATATTATCGTATAGATAATATTCTTCAAACTCTAAACTAAAACTTAAACCATAAAAAAAAAATGTTGCTCAAAATGAAATAAGCGTTAACTGAAATAAAATGAAATAAATAAATAAATGAAACAGTTGTTTCAGGTAACTTTTCTGCTTTCTATTTAGTTTAACTTATAAAAAAAAATATTAATATTGATTAATGATTAAATTAATAAAAATACTATAATAAATGCAATAAAAAAAATCTATATAGACATTTTAAAAATATAAAAATGTCAAAAACACGCAGCAAAATTACTGAAACATTAAAAGGAAAATGGAAAATATAAAAACTAATTTAAAATAGTAATAAAAACTATAATAGTATCTCAATAATACTAAAATAACACTGATAATATTTCACCTTAAAATCAATATACCAACAATAATAATTATAATAATAATAATGCAATTTTTTGTTAGTAGAACAGTCTTTAAATTGTGGACAGTTTAAATTTCATGAAAATTATGGCATAGTATATGTATAATGTATGTTATAATGATTGTATGTATGTACGAACCTAGATAATTAGATTTTGATAGAATTTCATGAGACATATCCATATTTAGTAGAGATATCTGACTCGTGATTGCAGACTTTGTGATTTTGGCAAACCTGAATGCCGTTTGACACATTAAGTTCTCTTCTGAAACTCATGTGAGATTACTGGCGTCTCCACATCTGCAGCAGAATTGGAGATGTTGAAATGTAGAAGAAACATTTGAAATCTCATTGGTGATGTTTCCTGTGGGTGGTGATTGCCAGAACTGTTGTCATTTCTTTCCCATAATAGTGGCTCTTTTCCACCACGACCCCTGTGGCTGAATTATTAATCGAGCTCCACCAGCCGGCATCCAAAATCGATCAATCATTCCATCTGCCCAGAAATTCTCCCACTCTAAATGTGTTATCATAATACACCACAAAACATGCTGTGCCCTTCGTAAAGCCATACTTGAAGGTCGTAGGTTTACATTGTGACAGATTGGCTAGTGTTTTAAGGTGAAGTCATCAATTTAAGTTGTTGAATACTCGTATGCAGTATTTGTGCAAAAGCACATGAGCATCAAGGGCAGCTGACAGACTCGTACGCAGATAGATGTATGGAAGGATGCAATGCTCAGACAGGGTGCTGAGCCAGACGTGTGTGTGTGTGTGTGTACGTTTGCCCACCTGCGTTGGTGTGTGTATGTGTGTGAGCTGATCAACTGGCGGCTGTAGCTTTGTAACTCCGCACAGCAGAGTCGTGGATGACAAATAACTCCCCGGGAAGTCTTGGCAGCGTCTGGCCATATTTTTCTGCGGGGTCACCTTGCTACACTCGCACAGTTTGCTCCTAACAAAGTGATAAATACAACAATTCATACATCGTATCATAAAAGCGCTGAAAAGCTGCAGCTGCAAGTTCATTTATTTGGAAACTGGATCAGTTGAGAAGAGTGTTCCAAGAGTTGTGTGTTTTACTGCTGTTTTCAGTATACTTTGAATTACAGTTTTGTTTTAGTTTCAGCAAAGTTTTGTTAATTTCACTGGAATTTTATTACTGGGACACTCTTTTGTTTTTATATATTTATATTTTACGGATTTGTGAGTATAGAAATAAAATAAGGCCTGAAATGCTTGAATGTAGTAAAAAAAAAAAAGGGGGTCAGTGAGAGGAGGTGATCGATTTTCTGAAAATAAATTTTAAGAAAAAGTTTTTTTTGTTTGTTTGTTTTTTTTACTTGAAGGTTTGTATTTTTATTTTTTCAAACCTTTACTTAAATATTTGTAAGTTGTTTTCTAGAACAAGTAAAAAAATATGTAGAAGAAAAATTAAAAACAAGCAGTGGAGCAAATTTGAGTCCGGACAGGAAAAATACCCCTGACATTTAAGTTTTAAAACTAGGTTGCTCACAGTTCTCATAACAATGAACAGTACCATTATTTATTTATTCATTTATTTTGGAACATGTGCCTTAGTGATTCATGTCTTTAAAAAAAAAAAAACACACAAAGTGTAATTACAGCTGACTAAACTTAAATATAATTAGCACTTTTGTTCCATATTCAGGCCAATTAAGTCAGCTATAGTTGTTGTTAATCACTTAAGGACTTAAAAGAATAATAATACGTGAAAATGTGCTCACTCTCAGGCCATCCAAGATCTAGATGAGTTTGTTTCTTCATCTGAACTCCAAACCGTTACTTCCGGCTAAAGTACGAGTCCTCTATCCACAATATTGGGTTCTCCAATGGAAAAGTCATCTGGTCTGAATCAGGAGAGAAATCTGCACAGATCACGCACCGTTTACAAGCGTAAACAGTCCAAAACAGCTCAGATTTTGATGTGAGAAACTATTTAAGATGGACTTTTTCACCCGAAGAAGTGTTATTATGGATTATGGACATTATTGTTTTGGCCAGAGGCAACAGTTTGACGTTAACATGCCTTAATAATGAATGTTTTTAACACACACACACACACAGCTTTTGTCTTCACTAGACATTAATTGATGAACTGGAGTGGTGTGCATTACATGTGGATTACTGTGATGTTTTTATCAGCTGTTTGGACTCATTCTGACGGCACCCATTCACTGCAGTGGATCCATTGGTGAGCAAGTGATGCAATGCTACATTTCTTCAAATCTGATGAAGAAACAAACTCATCTACATATTAGATGGTCCGAGGGTGGATACATTTACAGCAAATTTTTATTTTTGGCTGAACTATGTTTTAGATTAAACTGCGTCACGGATTATAATGCCATCTGTATTTGTGACACACACACACAAACACACACGTACACACACAGGTCACATGACACAACCATATGTAAAGATACTGTAAATACAAAAACAGCTTTTTCTCATTTATTCAAGCACTTTTTTAGTTTAGAATTTTATTGACATGATTTAGGTTTATCAAAATGTTAAATCAACAGTCTTCATTTCAGTTTTAGAAACTAATTATAATGCTAATAGCGGTCTCTGTGTGTTTTTTGTATTTAGTTACAGACTGTAGGTTTTTAAAAGCTATTATATGTAAATGATGTTTGCGGTGAAGTAATTCTCTCATCTCCTCCTCTCTGGGTGTCCTGATATTAGCACTCAGCAGTCGTCTCATGTTCTCTGATGGCTTGTGTTCGTGTTGTGTGTGTTTTATTGGTGTGTGACTTTGTGTCTGTCTTTATCTATTGTAATAATATTACTTGAGTTAAATGTTCCAAGTAAATAAATCTAAATAGGATCACTAAACAAATCAGTTATATGTGAAAATCGTAACAAACACATTCACCGTTTCCCACTGAGAGGGAAGACAATCTTTATTACGTTATTTAGGATTTTAATAAGATGGCAAGGTCACAGCAGTTCAGGCAGATGAAGATGGTGCTTTTAGTCTTTCCCAGTGGGAATCTGGATAATTCGCTGCTTCTAAACAAACCAGGACAAAACATGGGAATCAGTTAGCAGGATTATCAGTCAGAGAGCAGGTGTTTTTGTGCGAGTCTGCTATTATATATTCTCTGCTTGTTAATTAGTTTTTATATTAAATGAATTAGAATTTTCAGTTTTCATTTAAATTTTAGTAGTTTATCGGTATAGTTTTAATGATTTTTTTTTTCAGTTTTAATTATTTTAGTACATCGCAGCAACTGTTTATTTATTGATTGATTTTTTTTATTTATTTATTGATATCAGTTAACATTGTATTTCAAGGAACACTATAATAACCTTGGTGTGAGTTATATTTCAGATATTTCCAGTCATGTAAGTACGGATTCTGCTTGTGTGATTGGGGAAACCTCTCCAAAACTGTCAAGTTTACATTACAGTAACATAAGTGAAATCACCTCTAAAACATTGGATTAAAATGCTATCATACATTTTGTTTCAGCTCAAATATTGAATTGACATGGAAACATCCTGATGTCTTTTGATTGAACGGAGGCACCACGTGTTGTGATTTCATCAATTTCCTTTTCTCCGTCTGGCCTCTCTTCTTCTCATCTGATACAGAAGTCATGTTGAGTCGGAAGATGAGTTCATGCTCTTGTGTAAAGCACTTTCCTATCATCCTGATGATCTCAAACCAGTAGGCAAGCCTTGTTTACTTGTGTCTCTGTGTATTTACAGTAAAATTACTTTAAATGGTATAGCCTGTCAAGCTGAAAGCTATACTCACAGTAGAATGTAGCCATATGAATGTAGTGTTTTGCACTACGCTACAAGTTACTCTGCCAACACTGGCAATTCAGGGTGATGATACGTTTGCAATCAAATTTTTTTTTTTAAAAATGGATTCAATGAGCTGAAAGCAATTTGGTCAAATAAATTTGACTTATCTAAGCTAACGGAGAGAGATATAATAAAATAGCATTGTTGAAAATTTTTTTTTTTTTTTTTGTTAAATGTCATGTGAAAAAAGTGATGCGTTATTGGTCATATTAAAATACCAGTGCTGAGAAACTGCCAAATTCATTAACACCTCACTAATTCAATAAGTGATTGTTTTTTTGTTTTCCGTTTATTCGTCTGCATTCGGATTCATCACTTTGTGTTTCTTTTTAATATAATCCTTTGGTCTGTAGCTGCTCATTTGCAGAAAGTTCAGCAGATTTCTTCAAAATTTCATTATTTGTTTGTTCAACATTTTGGACAATTTTGGATTTTGCTTTACAGGCAGGTTAAACCACAGATCAGCACAGAAAATACCAAATTTTACACTTCTGCCACAGGGAAAAAGTGTATTATTACAAAACAATATTTGAGAACAGCTGAGCTACTGTCACACCAATAAAAAATTTGAGTTAAACAGATCCTCAAAATGAACATTTGGTTGTTGTTTACTAACCTTCATGTCCTGTACGACTTTTTCTTCTACAGAGCACAGAAAATAAAAAGATTTTCTGAAACTACATTGGACAAAGATGTATAATATGATTCAGATGATTTTAAATGTTTGTTTTAATTATTTAGGTCCTGGTGTTTTCTACTCCACCAAGTTTAATATAATTAACATGATCTACGCTTTGCTGAAAAACCTGTTGCACAGTCAATATGTTGTCTGATTGATAGTTCATAATTTTGTAGCAAGTAAAAGGCCTTTTAATTCAATTTTACAAACATCCGCCTTCTGCTTGTGGTTCGCGTGTCTTTTTGCTGTCAAATATTTACTATGTAAATGTAACTAATGCAACTAATGTAATGTAAATAACTTTGATATTGTTAGTAATATTTCAAAACGAGCACTTACTGGACTGAAGCAATTTAGTTTTACTTGATAATCCAAACAATTTTTAAGAAAAATCATGTTCCAATGTGACTCTCAAATTTGATTTTCATGATGTTTATCTGTTCATGTCTCAATTGTCATTGAATTGCATTGCATTAAATGTTTTGATCATAAAACTAAGCATTCAAATATCATCTTACTAAGATATATTATTGGAGATATGGGATGACTGATACTATATGCTTGTTATGTAAGTATACTGTTATAAAATTTACATTGCATGTGATTAGAATTTCATCTTACTTTTCATCCATATAAATATCAGCATCTGCAACAAATTTCATATTTTTCTCCAATTTGGAACTCTGAAATAAAACGTGTTTTCTCAAGCGTGAGCTCCATATACTCATTATATCACACTATACAAGCTATAAAAGCCTGATGTATTGGATATGATGCTCAACAAAAAACACATATGCAAAGCTTTTTCTATATATATATATTTTTTTTTTTTTTCTTTTAGATTTCATATTATTACAGGGTTAAAGCATGACAGACATTTTTTTTCTCAATGTTTAAATGAATCCCCTCCCAGCCAGATCGGCCGTCGTCATCATCACACACTCTCCCATCATCACTAAATATTCATGAACCTGCAGCGTGTCTTCGCCTCGTTTGAAAGGTCTCATCTTTGCTGTTTAAAAATCTTAATTCCCTCATTCAAATCATACTCGGAAAAACAGCAGAGTGCAAAGTCCAAGTGCAGAGAATCAGAGTTCTGTAATAGTGTTTGACCTCCGCGTCTGACCTCTGACAGCAGTGTGCGTCTCATTATGCCTCTGTCTGTCCAGCTCTAATGGGCGCCCTCGACCTCGTCTCCTCACGATAAACCGTCCATTGGACGGAGACGCCACCTGCTCTCTCCGTGAGGAGATTTGGATGTGTTTTAGCTGCTGCTGCACGTTAGGTGTGACAGGCAGATGGAATAACTCATCAGTGTGTGTTTGTGCCGCTCCCTGACTTAATGCACCATATGCGGCTTATTTATTTAAGGGTTTTCTTGGCCAAGCAAGATGTCTCTCAATATTTTTATCACGTAAATATATTACATTAACAGACTTTACGCATCACCATGGCGATGTGAATAATGAGTTCACTGATAAATGGTATGGTTCATTTTTCGTGTTTTTACAAATGTGAGGGCGATATTATAGTGCGCTTGCTGCCAGTGCTGAGAAACTGCCAAAGTCATTAACACCTCGCTATTTCACTAAGTGAAAAGACACTTTATTTGTTTTGTTTTGTTTTTGGCCTGCACTCTGATTAATTGCTTTGTCTTATAGCTTTTTAAGATAATTCTTTGTTATATCAGTTTTGAGTGCTATCTGCTCCTCTGCAAAATTTCAATGTTTGTTTAGTCTGTATTTTGGACTAATCTGATCTTGCTTTACAGGCACAGGCAGGTTACAGCACAGAAAATGCCAAATTATGACAGAGTTATATCTAAATAGTTTCTAGCAATATACAACAAATCGTTATATTCCATATATTTTAACAGAATTTTTTTGTGTGTGTGTGGATGACTTTACAGTATTTATAAAATGTTTCAAAAATTATATAAATTATTTTAATAATAATAATAATAATACCACCACAGGTGGTTTATGGCATAGAAAAAGCCAAATTTGTAAGAGAAATTATTAGTATTATTAGGATATAATTATTAGTATTTATTCATTTTCTTTTTGTCTTATACTGAATCATTCACCAGTGCATGTTATTCCAAAGAAAAAAATTAAGGTTTGTAGTTTTCATCTAAACGCAACAACTTGTCATCCTTTCCTCTTATTTTTCAACCACCTGTCAAACAGAGACACTTTTCACCATCAGTTCAGTTCCTGATGGATAAAATCTATCCCACCCTTAATTTTCTCTCTCACTAAATATCCCATTTCTATTGTAAGTACGTCACACTGAAAGCAGAATAAGCCGCGTGCTGATCAATGCCATCTCTGTCTGTTGACTTGTGAATCCAGCGAGTCACTGAGCAATCAACTCACACTTCTCTCCCTCTTTCCCTCTTTCAACTTCACTCTTTCACTCTCTCTGACGGTACATTTAATTGCCTGATATGTAATTAAAACTCAGGATCAAGGCTGTTGGTGCAGCAAGAACTCGCAGAACTCATTGCCACAATTGAGGCTAAAAAAGTTCCTATTGCTTACTGGTCAATTCAAAATGTGGTTTAATAAGAACAATGTAGATTAATAATGCACACCAACGTTGATTATTTGATGCATGTGATAGACGATAAATTGATCAAGTGACAGGAAAAAACATTTATACCCCTGGTTGCACAGACAAGGCTTAAGCCTAGTCCTAGACTAAGATGTAAATCTGAGCTGTTTCGACTGAAAGAAACTTTCACTGACTGATCTTAAAACATGTTAGTGACTTTGTTTTGTCTTAAGATGCACACCAGTAATTTTTTCAAAAAAATACTAAAAATGTCCTAATTGAACTATGGCCTAATCTTGGTTTAGGCTAAGCCCTGTCTATGAAACCAGGCCCTATTTGTTTTGAAAGAATTGTTTTTCAAATAATGCTGTACTTTTGAACAGGAGCTTGAAATTAAAAATGTATCATGAATTAAAAAAATATGAGGCAGCACTGTTTTAAACATTAATTAAAATCAGAAACCTTTCTTGAGCAGCAAATCAGAATATTAGGATTATTTCTGAAGAATCATTTGACACTGGAGTAATGATGCTGAAAATTCAACTTTGCATCACTGGAATATATTACATTTTAAAATATATTCACATAGACAACAGCTATTTGAAATTGTAATAATATTTCACATTTTTAATGTTTTTTTGATCAAATAAATGCAGCCTTGGTGAGCAGAAGAGACTTCTTTTAAAACAAAACTCTTATGAACCCTAAATTTTTGAATGGTACACATAAAATCAGAATATAAAAAGAAGCATGGTATGTCTGCTTATAATTTTAATATAAAATAAGACATGCTGAAAAACATTTCAGTGAAGTCAGGAAATTTGCCTCATGGTAGCAGTTTGCACTCAAATTGATTTACATCCTACTGAATGTGAGAGAAAAACAAAGACAGACAGCCTGGATGACAGATACAGTTGTACTTTTGTTGGTTCTGAGTGACCCATGGTCGTTGAATAAACACAGTGAGATTCATTAGAAAAAACTAAATCACATCAAGACACTTCAGCCCACATGAACACCCTGAGTACTTAAACATAACCTGTAGTCTTGCATAATATTCTCAGCCTTTAACAAACAATGGCATATTAAATATGAATCTTAAGGTTAAGAATTTCATTTTATTTTATTGCAAATGCACTTGGTAATATGCTGCCTCCTTCACACACCGGGTTTGGCTGCTGGTGAGAGTATATACGGTTGCGGTCAGAGGTGCAGTACATTAGTGTGATCATAATCACATGCTTGGGCTGCAACTCTATTACCTGTCTGAGTAGATTACTAATGTCTTTTGAGAAACTTTGCGAGTGCCCTTGGCCAGAGCTCTCCCACATGTGTGTTTTTGCATTTCCTCAGCGGATTCAGAGCAGAGCGGCCGTATGCTGATTAACACTGTGTGAGAGAGAGTTTGTTAGAAATTATATTTTTACATTTTCTTATTTTCTGAGGGAAATATGAGTGTTGCTTGACTGATTCTAAGGTGTTGTGGGTGGTTGCCCGGATGCTTTTTGATCGCTAAGGTGTTTTAAGTGTATTTTTATACGAAATGGTTGCTAGGGCTTTGCTATGCGGTTGCTTATTAGCCGAAGCAAAAATATCCAACCCTGCAATTTGATCTACTGTATATGCATATGGTTTTGAGGTTCTTCTGTACCAGTTTTACTGTCCTGGTGAAAAAAGATAAGTCTAAGAACTTTGAATATTTAAGTGAATTTTATTTTGTTTTATCATTTCATTTTTTGTTTATTTACTAAATTTTTATTTGGCAGATTTGGTCCTCTGTATAATATGTGCAATAGCAATAATAATAATAAAAAAGTTTAACTTTTATTTATCTCTCCTGTAAAGATGCTTTCCTTAAGGCACTATTAAAAATTGCTTAAATACCAGTGCCATGAATAAATATAGTAATAAAGTCATCATTTTCTTTACTTAGACATACCACATTTGATGGCGTTATGGGAAGAATTCTCAGTGTGCCCAGATAAGACTCAGAGTAAATATTGTGTGTGGATCTGTTGTATCTGTGTTCTCTTTATCAGAAGACACAGACAAGAGCAAAACCTTGAAATGTCATTGCCCACAGCTCCAGCAACAATGTTATGAATTTAAGATATCTGGACATTATTCAGTTGTTGTCCTGTGCATGTCACGGTCAAAGTAGAACTAGAGAACGAGTGCATGTGTTTTTGTAGATGCAGTAAAGCAGCATGTCTTTGTCTAATAGACATACTGGGAGACGGCTGTGATTCTTCAGAGACTGACATGTTCCAATATTCCTTTTGTCATTTTGATAATGTCGGCCAGTAGACAAAGCTTTTTATGATGATTGTCCAATTATTCTATGGAAATGGGATCAGCTAGCAATGCAGATATAATTGGGCTAAAATCCATTTAAATAATGTGAACATTTATGTGAACATCAAATATGAATACATCCTCTTGACATGGAGACCATTATTATCAATGGCAGCAGTCCAACATGCAGTAAGACTTCAGTTGTTCACATTTATAAGACTTCCAGAGAAAGTGTGGTGCTTGCTGAACTAAAAAAAAAAAAAACCTCAGTAACCTGCAATTAGCAAATGCACAATGGTAAAGAGTTTTGCACAAGTAAGAACACATCTTGTGAAAACATAAAAATATTGAGCAACACTTACAATAATGCATCATAAAGGTATTTATAATGTATGTTGTAATGCATTATATAATTTTGTTTAAAAAAAATGAAACCACAGTTAAAATGCATTATATTTGCAGATTTGTTACATCTGAAATTGGTTGTTTGTCATGTCTTTTAAAGGAATAGTTAATCCAAAAATTGTTCATCATCAGAACAGATTTAGAGAAATGTAGCATTCCATCACTTGCTCAGCAATGGATCCTCTGCAGTGAATGGGTGCCGTCAGAATGAGAGTCCAAACAGCTGATAAAAACATCACAATAATCCACAAGTAATCCACAACAATCCAGTCCATTAATTAATGTCTTGTGAAGCCAAAAGCTGTGTGTTTGTGAGAAACAAATTCATCATTAAGATGTTGTTAACTTCAAACCATTGCTTCCAACTAAAATATGAGTTCTCTATCCATAATACTGCTTTCTCCAGTGAAAAGTCATCTTACCTGAATCGAGAGAAATATGCACAGATCAAGCACCGTTTACAAGCCAAAACAGCTCTAAACAAATATGTGGCTGGATTTTGATGTGAGAGACAACAGGAGATGGACTTCTTCACTTGAGGAAGCTTTATTTTGGATTATGGACTGCTATTTTAGACAGAAGTGTAAAACATCTTGATGGATTTGTTTCTTACAAGCACACAGCTTTTCGCTTCACAAGATATTAATTGATGGACTGGAGTCAAGTGGACTTGCAATGCATTTTATAAAAAAGCTTCAATTAAAGTATTCCGTGTTATTTGAAATGAAATGGATTAATCAGAGCCATATCATATGCAGATCTTGGTATAGTGATATGAACAATGTGAATAGTTTATTTGGTAGAAGATGTTTAGGAGGGATTTCTGGAGGATTTTGAGCATGCTGTAGGGACGCTTTTGAACATGAGGAGAGGGAAATGTCGCTCTCTGGACATGCTCCATTGAGAGATCTCGCCCCGTTCCCGCTCACGGCTCCAGCTCTCTCGCTCTCGCAGGGCGTATCATCTTAGAGAGACTTGCGCCATCGTTCTGTGTTCATGCCGTGAGTCAGAGCTCTGTTGCCATCTGTTAATGCTGGTACCTTCAGAAACGCTCAAGTATGTCTAATATTAGCATTTTTTTTCCTCCTCTCGCCCAGCGCACATCCCATTGGAGGCAATGTCCTGGGGGAGGCCATCTGTCCGTGTGACTCTGGGTTTGGCCGGACGTCGTAGGGGATGCTTGTCCAGCTCCTGTCTCAGCATTGCAACTGTGGAGCTTGTGAAAGAAGTGATACGAATAAATGACTGTGGGCCTGTGACCTTGCTTGCATCATTTTGATAATTACAATATATGTTACATCATCTCAATTCTAATATAGATAAAACTATAATTTAGAAAGATCTACATAAGCCACTCTGTGCATTATGTGAATTACACGTTACAAAAAAATACATTTATACTATGCATTTATTTTTGTTTGTGCAGGTATATGATAAGTTTAACATTTAATAAATATATTTATGTGTATAAAATTGTGTGTGTGTGTATATATATATATATATAAAATGTATTTGCTGTATTTGATTTCATTATAATTATAAACTTTCAAATAACTTGATTCAATATTCTTATTTTAATCTCTTAACAATTGTAACAAATTTTAGCTCAAAGGGGAATTGTATATAAATAATTACAATTAATTATGATTAATTACAATTATTTATATCAGCTGACAGTAATAACTGTAGCAGAATTAAATTGCCATCAACTGATCTGTCCCGTCCAGCGAACATTCAGTGCAAGTTCATATCAACTCTAAGAAAGGATATTTCCTTGGCTACAGAAAATACTTTCCTATTAATGCATTAGAGCATGTAGTGAGGGTCAAAATCATAAAGAGGCATTTAATTTGCAAGGCAGAACCAGAAACTCATGTAATTTGTGGACACAACTTTTATTAACTAAACACTAACGCAAACTAGTCTAACAAATAAACATACAATCACTCATACATGGGGAAAGGGCTAATGAGAGTTGATGGATGAAACCATCAGGAAACCAGAGAATGAAGCTATGAAAAGAGTCAGTTAGCCACCTGAATAAAACCATCAGCACAGTTTATAACGGGATCTATAGCTTATACTAAACCTCTGTTTCGTTTAGTTAAATGTACGATACTTGCAATGCCTTTGGTCGGTGAACGAGTGTCCAGATGCAGTCTTGGATGAAAGGTCTGATGGTTTGGTGGTGTTGGAGTTCTTCAACTTTTTCTGGGTTTGAAGGGTGATGAACTCCAAAAGATGTTATTCCTGCTCGGTGGTAATTGGGAGTTTCTTCCCAGGTAGAAAGGGAAAAAGAGCAAAGAAAGAGATCTGCTGAGATCCGAGGATCCTTGGTTGAATGGAAAGTCAAGGCCGCAAGGCCTGGCATAAAAACTTAAGGGTCCAGAAGAGTTCTAGCTCACATCCTCCTCATCCTCTTAGGATCTAACAGAACCGCAGACCGCAGGGGCGTCATTGATGTGAGAGCTTTATCTGCTATAGAGGTCACACCTCTGGGTTGTCAAATAGCCAATGGAGTCCTGAATTTTAGGAGGGAAAGTTTTACGACTCTTTGTCTCTGAACATGGTAATTTGCATAGGTAATTCACCTGGGTTAACGCACAAACTACTAAAGATTCTTAGGACACTAATATATTGCATAGGTATCAACATGTAATGTTCACTCTCAGCTAAAGTGATATTAACTAGTGATCTATTGTAAGCGTGCATAAAACAGTATACAATACACAAAAACATATACAAGAACAGTAATAATGACCTGAAGATATGTGTGTTCATTCAAAGAAAGGTTTTTCTTTGAATTAATTAGAAAAGAGTCCATTTTTATGGCATAATGTCTTTTTCCTAAGGGGAAATTAAGTGAGTTGCTCTGCCCGCATTCCTTTGAGCAATAAAATAAGTGTTATCAGCTGGGTTGCCATGGAACCAGAGGCCTGTTCTGCCTTTCTTAGGTGTTAGATGCATTTCGGGGGACCCTCATAGTTGGCCCTTTGGTTAGATGAGGGGGCATAAGAGATTATTTGTTAAATAAAACAAATAGTTGTGTGTATGATTGGTCCAAATGCTACACAATTGTGATAAGAACAAACTCTGAGTTGATCTGAGCTCATACTGAGCTGTTTACTACTGATAAAGACGTTTACGCAGTAGGGAGTCTTTGCCGCCGGTGGCCTTATTGATATATTGTTATTCAACAAGCCAGATTTGTTTGTGAGGAGAGAGGTGAAATCTTGCAAATAAGTGTAATGTGAGACGCGCTGAGATTTGCCTGCCATGCTGGCAACCGTGTGTCGCTGATCTCTGTGCATGAGTAAGTGGACGCGGAGCTGCATGTGCTTATTAATGTGTGTGAGCCGTTCAGTCCAGAACCAACATAAATAGCTGGCTGTTACTCACCGCACTGGCTTTCAATCTTACAAGAATTGTAACATTACAAAAACAATCATCTCTCTCCTTCTCTCTCTCTGTTGAATAGGCTACACCTGTCTGATTCAGATAGCGGGAGGTTTTATCATCCTAGCTATTTTTCCAGTGCAGAAATGAAATGATAAAAGTCAGCAATTTGGAGAGCACGGTATGTGTGTTGTATTCACATACAGATTGAGGACGGGAGAAATATGTACTTCTCTCTCTCACTTGCTCTTTTTATCGCTCTCAATTCGAACCATTTGCATATTGAAAAGGTGAAAGTTTCATTGTTTATGTGTGAAAATATTGCTGCACAAGTACATTTTCTTAACCTCATGGAAGTAACATGAAGTGCATGGATCTGAATTAAAGATGAACAAAGTCATTGTGAAATTCTGTTTGCAATCCACTTTATTTCTTTCATTTGATTCATGTCGAAGTGAAACAGGATATTCGATAAGAAAAAAAAGGATAGAAATTAAATAAAAATTAATACTGTCCATTTTGATTTAATTTACTTGAAATCATTCTTTAAATCTAAATCTTGTTTTAGATAAGTGAGTGTTTTTTACCTTACTCTTAATGCATCCCTATGAACCATATAACAATATTCATAATATACAGAGTTGAATGTGTATTAAATTACTGTATTTTTTTCCTAAATTAACTTCTTAGACTATTCCTGCTGGAACTTTAGAATGAAAGTTGTAATTTGATGTGCTATTTATAATTTATGAAATTTGGAGTGTAATTTATAAAAAAATGCATGCTGTTTTGCATATTTATTATTTTTGAATCTGTTCAAACAGAAGTATCTTGTAAAACATACCTTAAAGACATGTATCGTTCATCTTTTTAGCCTTATGTCATATTTATTATATGATGCTTTGTATTTATTGTTAATGACAAGTCATGTTTTTTTTATACACCTGGCCTGTCATGAAAAGAATAACAATAAACCTGCAATGAACTGAATAAATTGTTAGTTTCATTGAAAGTTTGGCAGTTGATGGGAAAGAGCTACAGACATTATGATTTATTACTAACATCTTTACACGTACTTTATTTTCCTGTAAATTTACTGAATAGGTGTTAATTGTTAATGTTATTTATGTTAATGAAAAGTTGAGACCAAAATCTTTAAAGGATGAAATATTTGATGGTTTAAAAGATTACAAAACTATTTTGTATTAGTTGCTTGAGTTAAAAACGAAAGCAGTCATTTTTAAGAGTGAGAACTGCAGCGTTTGAAAGAAGACACTTAGACTTCTTTATTTTTGTCCTGATATTTTGCTATGGTTTCTTTTCTGGTTTGTGCTGGGAAACAGAAATACAGACAGCTGTCATATGTCAGCTCAGACAGCATGTTCTCCAGCATGAAGCAGCCAGTGAAGCATTCTGACTGCAGACAGACAGTATGTGCAGCTGTGGTGCTTTGACAGAAGCTTGTTTTCTTTTGACCTGTAATCATACCCTTCATCCAGGATCTCTGTTATCTCCAGAGCCTTGCACGAGTTATCCAATCTGGGGCCATTAGTGCAGAGTCCTGTGCTACATGGCTTTGCATTCAAGAGATTAAAAATTAACCAGTTTGATATCTTTTTTCTATCATGCACAGGTTTGGATAGAGGGTGAAAGAGAAACTCCCAGTGCTCAGCCACACAACATGACGTCAGAAACCCGATCGGCTGAGGGAACGCTGAGAGAGAGAGAGAGAGAGAAAGGATAAACGAGACGTGCAGATAATTATGATTATTAACGAAGTCAGTGAGACAGAACCCATTTCTGAGCTGCTAAGGGCAAACAGAAAATAGCTCAGGAAGAAAACTCTAGTGTGAAATGATGGCTGGTGCATTAGTGAGAGTCTGACAGGAGAGAAAATGGCCAAAGTTTGATGTTATCATCAACAATAAGCTACAAATGACTCATGAGCCAAATGTACAGACACAAATGTTCATTGTCCTTTATTACACTATCAAAGGTAACAACATGGAGCTACTTCTACTTGATCTGACCTATAAAAATGACTTTTTGTGTAACACGGTGTACATTTAGTCATATTAAATAACATATTTGACTTGATTAAAACCAGTTAATGTATTTTCAGGTTGTCATGCAGAAGATTTTTACAGTGAAAAGTACAACAAAGCCTTCTGAATATTGGTATTAAGTTAATCATTTGAATTAATTTCAAACCCTTTCCACAATGTTTCATCACATCACATATTTGTTGTTTAATGACAGAATGTTGCATAGCTTGTTTCACAAGACTATAACCGTAAAAGTGTACTTCTATTCCTATGAGGTCAGTGCATATGTAATTGTGCTAATAATAGTGTGACTTTAGGGTGGGTTATGTGTTTGTCTAAATAAATTTAGATTTAAATTTCTGTATTGTCATTGTAACAAAGTTGCACCAAAATTCTGTGTGACTCGGTCCATTCAAAACACATACAAATAAAAGCAACCCAATTCAAAAATTTCAATAATAATTATTTTAAAAATGTCAGGTTGGAGGAGTGTTTGGAAAACCTCTTTGGACATTATTTATTCATTATGGTTGCAAATCCATTTGGTGCTGCTAGTAGTGCAAAATGACACACTGCAGCTTTAAGTACATAAAACAGCATTGTGAGGACAGTCATTTTTCAATGACAAAGAAGACCCGAGGAGACTAACCGCTTTGGGACTCCTACTGTCGTGAAGGAACAGTGATTCCCAAGACATCAGCTATAAAATAATCAGAGAGTTGGATTTAGAGCGTGAGTAATTAGTTTATGCTCTCCAATGGCATGTTTCATGTGAGGTGAGAGAGTTGATTTCATTTATGGGTCGATGTGAGGTCTCGGGCACCGAGGGATCTTATGTGGTGGTGTGGCACACACCACTTTGTCTATATTTAATCTGCATCATAATTCCTTGTGAAAAGAGACACAGCATGTCATTCTCACATCCCGAAATCCAGCTGTCAAATCCCCAGAGCTGTTTGAGTGAAGAGTTCAGAGAGACTGATCCACAGGAGCCGTCATTTCATGAGCTGATGCGAAGCTTCACACTCAATCATAAGTGTAATTACTGTCCGTCTTATTCCTCTTACGTTCCCGCTCTGGGTATCTAACAGGTACAGCAGCCCAAAAAGTATTTAAGCCACTTTTAAATCTGTTTAAGCCACACTTAAAACATGACATGAAATAAAAATGCCACTTTAATAGGCCATTTCTTTGATCCAAACTTTATGTAGTACTGAAAAAGTGTGCGATTGCTTATAGTCGTGTGTAACTGCTGTTCACTTCCAATGAAGTCATATATTAATGTATACTTTGCATAGTCAGTGTTATCTACTACTTGCAATTTTGGGTCTTACTTTCTTAGTTAAGATGGCCAAATATTTGGTGATTGGAACGTACCCCCAAAAACACTGCAACACTTTAGGTGCGTCTGTGTGCTACATTTAAATTTGAACTTAATTCTCAATCATTTAAAGTTGCTGTATGTAATTTTAACAGTATTAATGCATAAAAACACTGTAATATGTTTGAAGAAACATGCTAAGTTCACATACTTGTTTCTTTGCAAAACTGTGCTACAGCCATTTATTCTACTTGTAAAATGTGCAATGATTTACCCAATAGTATTTCGACACCCCAGGTTGCCAGTTTTGCAGCGATGGAATCCAGTAAACAAACAGAGTCAGAGATTGCAGATTTTACTGATCTAAAAAGCCCCAGCATCAGTCTCAAAAGCTCTATGACCAGAACCATATTAAAACAAGGATAAATCAATTAGTCATTAAATAACTCATCAACTTGTAGTATAATGCACATTGCCTTCCATTGTCAATTGCGCTCGTTCCTGTTGTGTGACCCAAATCTGGCAACCTGTGTGAGCATGAGTCTGAGGAGGAGGGGAAGGAGAAACAACTCTTTGAAATGTTAAGATTTTGCATTGCAGTACCCATTTCAGCCTCTAGCTGCCAATATTACATACTGCACCTTTAAAAGAAGTATGTTCTATATAGTGTGAATACGAGTATTATGAATTAAAATTCAGATGTACTGTACTACATCTGACCTACAGTGTCAGTTTTGTTGTTTCACTGCCAATCCTCTTCTGTGGCCCGTTGGGATAGAAAAGTGTCCATCGAATGCGCACTTCAGAATCCAGATGGAGGTCATCCTGGTACCTTTTGCCTACTGTTTTTCCAGTACTATAAATTCGGACATACTACATGCTCCACATACTGTTTTCTGCATACTATATAGTTTTGGACACAGAGTTTGTGTTTGTGGTTAGTGAAACATCTGTAGATAATGCAATTCTCTACACCTGTGGTTTCTCTGCTAGGACACCTGTGTGAACTTAAGGAGTTTATATATCCATTAAAAACCACAAAAAACACCAGGTGGTGAAGTTAGTTCCACTTTCTTTGATATTTTGTCTAATGTAAACTGCATTATGTACATTTTAATTGTGGCTTCAATGACTAAATTCTTATTTGGTCCAATGTGTGTGATACCTTTTTTTTATAAGATGTGTTGTGGCTATACACTCTTAAAAATAAAGGTGCTTAAAAGGTTCTACACAGCGATGCCAGAATAACCATTTTTGGTTCCACAAAGAACCATTCAGTCAACCAGAAAGAACCATCTCTTTCTTACCTTTTTATAATCTGAAGAATCTTCTTTCGCCACAAAGAACCTTTTGTGAAACAGAAAGGTTCTTCAGATGTAAAAGGTTCTTTATGGAACCATTTAGACAAAAGGGTTCTTTTATGGCATCATGAAGCACCTTTAGTTTTAAGAGTGTATATATATATATGAATGTATGTGATGTTTCAGTGAATAAAAGCTATGTTACTTTATTTAGAGCTCTGTTTCTTGAGTCAAAGAGATAAACTAGTATGATCAAATGCTTGTTTGGTGCCTCACACCCGTATCACTTTGAGAAGAGTGCAGGCAGCCTGCAGAGTATTTTCCCCATCAGTGACTTCTCAGTCTACAGCTGCCGTTCTTTATCCACTCTGATTATTTGAATTTCAATTTAGCCTGAGCTCATTTGAAATTTGCAAAGGTTCAAGAAGTTTGTTTGCCTTGAAGCTCTGCCTCCTCACGTCCTCTCTTCCTCTTTCTGTCACTCTGTAATCAACACAGACTCCCCCAAGATTTTTTTCTTTGAGTGAATCTCACAAAAACATGTCCCAGTCATGTTAATAATAATAACAATGATGATGACAGTGACAACAAAAGTATTAATAATGATAATATCATTGTTATTATTATAAAATAATAATAATAATAAATATAATAATACATATTTTTATATAATTTTGTTATTGTTATAATAATGGACCTTAATAATAATTGCATAATTAATAAATACTTCTCAGTTGAAATAATATTTCATTATTTTATGTATTAATGAGAATTTTGGGAAATATATTTCAATAAATCTCACAGAAGTCACATTTATAATACTACTAATAATAATAATAATTGTTGTTGTTATTAAAATATATATATTTTTAAATACACTAATACATTATAATAAATAATTATAATAATGGTGGTTCCTATAAATTTTTTACTGTATATCCTTAGAAAATATAATGAATTAAGTCACGTTAACATAAAGACAATGTAACATATTTTACCATGATAAATATTACATAATTTAAAGAATTTGTCATTATTGTCTGTATTACTAAGAATTTTTCTTAATCAACCTGAAATCCTTTGTAAAGCAACATATAAATCAACATATCATTTCCTATTTCTTTCTTTTGATTTTTGAAATATGACAAGGATATCCATCTCTTGCGCTTCTCAGTGTCTATGCTTTATGCTATTTGCATATTAACTAAACATGCTCCATTGGAAATCATTTTGGTTTTTATATAACATTCATCAACCTCAGAACCATAATACTGAGCCTGCCTTTTTAGCCAACGAGACTTCAAATTTAATTAACGCATGAAAGAGCGGGTGGCCAATCCCCTTACTGACACAGAGGCAAGGCTTTGAAGACTCTTGAGCGCTAATGAAACTCTGGCAGTCCTGATGTGATTAGTGGGTGTGTTGCTGGCTTTTATTAAATGGTTGACCCCACCCATCCTCGTGTGCAGGTATAAAGTAATTGAGTAGCTTGATCTGGAGGTCAAAGGGCGCAGTAAGCTCTAAGAGTCAGACGCTGTCCCAGAGGGCTCGTGAAGGATGACGCCGAGCTGTTGTTGCATTGTTTGCTGTCTTTTTACGGTGCGGTGAGCTCACCGTAGACCCTGACTAATCAGCCAGATTAGAAAGAGGCCCTGACCGGTGTGCTTTCAATCAGTGATGATATGACTGTCTCCGTAGACAACATGACAACCAATGCAATTCATTAGTGTACGCAAACCCAATTGACATGGTACTAAGAGTACAGGGAAATGCTTTCATACTGCAAGGCGTAATAACAAAATGCTATGAAGATTAATTCAGTCAATTCAATTTGCACAAAAACTCAGTTTTATAGTCCATAATGCTAAATACAATGTCTCAGAGACCTTTATCTAGTCATTGTCATAAAATTAAAAGACATGCATATGCACAGTCAATCCAATCACATCTTGATTTGCACTGCGATCTTACTGTTTGTGTCGTTTGGCTTTTGTTTTCCAGGTTACGCATGACATGCATTTTCTCCAACACCTATATTTCCTTTCTCCAATTTTCACTCAATGTTTGTTTAGGGGTTTCTTGGTACTCATGTTGTTGACAGTGATAACATTGAGGATCATCCAAATATAAATATAAATCCAAACTACGAGGAATGTTGTTGTTTTGGTGACAGAAGCTCCACAGTGCGACAGAATGACAGCGACAGGACAGGACACAGATAATAAAAAAAATATTTACAAATATACAAAATAGACAATTTAGTATGTACAGGTATGTTAGGTGCAGATTTGAAATGTAAAAAGTATGTGTTAAATACAAAATAAATAAATAATGAATGATAGTGTGGTGTGTTTCATGTTTATTAAGAGTTCAAATGTTCATGAGAGGGAAGAAACTGTTCCTGTGCCTGGCCATTCTAGTGCTCAGTGCTCTGTAGCGTCGACCAGATGGCAATAGTTCAAAGAGCCCTTTTTCTCGCTCTGGATAAGTACAGTTCTGTCAGGACCACTATCGTCAATATAACTGTAACGTGGTGAACAAACTTTTAATTATAAACACAAAAGTACACAGGCAGGGTCAAACACAAATGGCACGGGCAAGACACAAGAGAGATCAAAACACAGAATGGCTCGGTAGGGCAGCTAACACTTGGAGAGTGTTATACACAGGACCAGACTCAGAGCTAGACATACACACAGAAAGGCTCGGTAAGGCAGCTAACACTTGGAGAGTGTTATACGCAGGACCAGACTCAGAGCTAGACATACACACAGAAAGGTTAACAGAAAACACAGGACAATACTAGGCAGAGAGGAAGAGGAAGTCCATGGTTTAAGTAGAGTGTGTGATTGTGTGATAGTTCTCAGGTGTGAGCGTGATTAGTGCAATCAGCTGTATATGTGTCATCAGTGCAATGGATGATGGGAATTGTAGTTCAGTGTGCTGTGTGGTGTTAGAGTCAATATGATGGAGAGGCGACCTCTGGTGGCTATTGGGCGGAAGGCCACAGACCGAATTCGTGACAATAACCTACGATTAGCATACATTTTAGGTTGGGGGAATGGTTCTGTTCTGGGCAAACCCTCCCTGCCCATCCACACAGTCTAGCATGGATAGGAGCAGGGAGAGCAGAAAATCCCCCCTCCCCCCAGGGTAACAGAAGAGAACCAACATCAATAATTCATTACATTTATATAGCACTTTTCTGGGTCCTCAAAGCGCTTGAGAATCCCTGCCAGCCCAAAACTCGAACCCACAACCTTTGTATTACGACTCCGACTCTCTAACCATTAGGCCACGACTTCCCCAGTGCTGTCGCAGTAGTCAGACCTAAAGAAACAGCATTACCAATAACCAGATGACCCATAGCAGCAAGTATATCTCAAGATAATTAAATGGCCTTAAACAATAGCTTAACATCAGTTTCTTGCTGTCGCAAGTTTACCCGGATACCAGCACTGCAGAACCCCCCCGATAGCCTAAGCAACGGCAGGTCTAGCAACGATATGATACTGGACACTAGATAAGCCTTAACAAGCAAGCAATCCCAATACCCTCATAGCTTTAAACAAAGACCTTCTGAAATGCATAGTGTGGGGCAGCATGCCCTTACAGAAGAATAGAAGCAGCGAAGGGGTGCTCTTTTATAAACAGCTAAAAAGAGCAGCATGCCCCTTTAAAGCAGTACGGCATATGGTCAACTCGAATTTAGGCAACAGCATTTGCCCTTGTCCAGATAGCGTTTAGTATTGATGCCGCTTTAGAAACAAATATACGATCTGCGCATTAAGTATCAAGCACATTACCGGTACATTAGTTAGCTTGAGCAACAGCATATCACTGACTTAAACACAGCATGTTGGAAATAGTTGGATAAGTTTAATGAAAGCATCCCCAATAGATGAGCCTGAAGCAGCAAGCCTGTTTCATATTGACAGCCTCGACAACAGATTAAAACAAGGTTCGCTCTTAAATTTAACTGGTAATGTTACCAGTGTGACAATACGATAGCAGACCTAGCAAACATAACTGAACAACTAGCTTAAACAATAAGCAATATCCGAAGCATGTTCGCCAACATAGCAATAGGCAATAAAATGAAAGAAACTTTGCTTAGCTTTGTGAAGACATCCAAAGATGAATAAAGGGTAAAATGGCCAGTTGTTACACGGATGCTTTAACCCTTCTTGAATATCTTGCTTCTTCCAGCGGGTAAGCAGATCGTGTAAAGTTGTTGGTGCAGTTGTATTAGCACTGCTTCGGCGATGAATTGTGGGCAAAATGTCTATATCAATTGCGAGGAGCCGTGCTCGCTCAGATCACTTTCATTCTATCGGCTTGACAAACAATGCGGCGAATTCGCTTTAAGTTCACAACTTGAATCTGGTGAGATACTCTGTGGGAATACTGTAGAAAATCCTGATTGAACGCTTCCTATGGAGATGGAATTTGCTGTCTGATTAGTTCCTAAGCGAAGCGATAGCTGCTGAATATGAAGGGAATTATAATTGTTAGCTCCATTGACCTGTTGAAGATCTGTGTGGGGCCAGCTGGTCAGTACAGGATTTCAGACAGGCTGGTGTCACACCATCTGGGCCTGGGGCCTTCCTTCTCTTGTTCTTTCTGAAGACCGGGCGCACTTCATCTTCACTGTTCTGCAGTGCACGAGTGGGGGAGAGGGGGTTGCAGGAGGTGTGAATGGTGTTTTTTCAAACCTGCAATATAACTCATTCAGATCGTCTGCCAGTTTCACAAGAACATCCACAATAACGACATTCTTCTCGTGTCCCATTATCTGAACACTGTTACTGGCATTTACTTGACCGAGTTTTAGTGTGCTTTCTGTTCTTTATATTGTTGTGGCATTTACATATTTAGATATTCGCTTATTTTTGAGCAAAGCAGTGAGGATGTTTATTTCATTATTTTGAGCTGGCATATTTGTCTGTGCATCAGCCCACTCAGGGGAACTGAGCTGCTGGGAGATTCAGATGAGCCTTTCAGTGTTTCGCTTTCCTGCGCCTTATCTCTTTCCCATGCGGAAGCCATGGATAAAAGATTTATGTCCTATAGGGCCCGAGCCATCTGCCCCCCTTCTTTATTTTGGTTGTTTTTCCCTTGAAACCTAAGGAAGGAAATCATTTTTATTGGATGAAGTATTAAAAATCAATCTGTAATATCACAGCTCACTGCCAAAAATATTATCTATTGTACCGATCTGAAATGCTTGAGAGGTTGTAAATTTCTGCCTATTTTGAAATGCTTGAGAGGCTGTTAATTTAAGAGGCAGTGCAGAAAAGAAATGTTTCCTCGATGGCTGAGAGTGGAGAGCAGGTGTGTGCTTGGTAAACCGGATTGCAGCACTGATCACATAGTACATGCTAAAAGAGAATATGAGAAAATCCTATTTAAGGGTGCATGAATGCACATAAATCTATATACGTAAAATTAATTATGTGATTGTAAATTAAATAAAGCCATTTGTCTTTAATGAACTTAAATAGGATTATGGGTTGGTCTGTACATTTTAATGAGCAGCTGAATAACATATTCTGGTTTGAGTTCTATGCAGGGCATGTTATAAAAATCAATACAATGTCTTCTGGCACTCTGCGCAAGGTCAAGAAATGGCATGTGTTTGTAATATTCCACCTCCATTTGTAAGGATTCCAGTAATAAGTACTGTTGCAGCACAAGTGCCAAATTACCAACTACTGCAAAATAACTGGGTTGATAGTGAATCCATTCTATACACATATTTAACTATAACATTTGTTTTCTTTTTTGTGTGCCTATAGGCTACATGCTGATGTATCAATTTACAGTATTTGGTCTTAAGCAGAAAAAGCCACGGACACTTTGTGATTACTTTCACTGATGACATCAACACGCATTACCTAAATAATTATTTATTATTAGCTATCTTAATACTTTAATTAATTATTTCTGTATTTGAGCAGCCTAAGTGAAAAGTAGTTCTGGTCCTTAAATCTGATCGATTTGATTTGATCTGGTCGAGTAACGTTCAAAGAGTGCTGATATAACAGTTCAAAAGCACTGGGTCTTTTAACTGTTTGTATCACTCTGCTTGTGGGTATTTGTTGTAGCTTCATTAGTGATGATGGGGATTTTACAGATATTGTTTTTACAGGTTAAATCCTTACGCCAGTAGGTGGCGACAAGTGATGTGTTTTTAAGTGAGTCACTGACTCATTCAAAACACTGATTCATTCAGAAGGGGTTAATTCTGCTTTGGTATTTTTTGATATTTTTGTTGTCAGAGCAAACACAGAAATTAAAATATGTACATTTTAGTGTTCATTTAGCATGTCTGTAGGGGGAGACCGTGTATGGTTGTAACATGGGGAGAGTTATAACAGCACCATTTCCACCTATCAGGGATAAGCTAGGAGTCCTATGATAATTTCATTATTTACTCACTTCCTCGCCGATCTTATATGAATGATTGTCAAGGCTGTAAATAGATATATGCAGATTTTATAAAGAAAAAAATTATTTTGGTGTAATAATTTTTTTAACAAAACTATATTTTGCTTAGTACTTAAACCGCTGCAGATTAAATCATATAAATCAAATAAATTGAAATTAGAATAGATTCTCAGGCAAAATGTGATGCATTTTTAAACTGCTAATTTCAAACTGTTATGGTAATACAGCTAACTAAACATTGGATGACAGGGGTGATGGGGTAAGTTGTAACAATTTAATATTCCCTTACATAGACCTGAGAACTGCAGGTAAAATGTGCCCAATGCAGTTTCTGGATCCACCAATCCTGCACTCTAGGGTTAAAAACATTGGTTTGACACCATTGTGAATCTGTTTGAGAAAATTCACACACAAACTCACACAAATTTACACGTTTTTTTGTTAGATCTACATATTCTTGACCTCTGTACACTGGAGTTGAGTGTTCAGTAAGCATAAATACTGTTAAGGAGGTTTGTTCTAGCAGTCTAATTTACACACTCCTGCATCAAACAGAAAGTGGATTGGAGATGTGGTCATTCGTAGAAAGTACGACATTGTTTTGTATTGTTCTTTTAGATTGTTTCAATAAACCTGTTTTTGAAGCAAACTTTATGAGGTGGCTGCTGTTTTTGCTTCTTTTGTCTAACTGTTACAACTTACCCCAGTGTGTGACAACCTACCCGGCAGTGGGGTAGATTGTTAGGCACTCCATGTATTTGACATCAACATATAAGGGCTGTGATATTCTTGCAAAAGTTTGAATTGGTGTCTTTTGTAGTGAACAAATGTGGGTGCTTTGTATAAAAGTTTGAGCACTCTAGCACAAAAATTCAGATGCTGAAACAAAAAGTTACATCCATACCCGGTCTCTCCCTACTGTTTTTCCACATTTGCAGGAAAATAGTCTGTGTCAACTAAAATAGAAGCCAAAACACAAATCGTTATATTCAGAAATCAACACTGCAGTGACCAAAAGCAGAATATAGTTAGCAAACACTGGGGATCTTGTGAGAGGTCGATGTTTGTTTCTTAAAATGAGGACGTACCAGCAAATAAAGCGCACAGAGCAGTTTGTCTCGACATGGCTTTTTTTTCTAGGTGGCAATGATGACACATTTTCTCGGGATGCCCTAGAAAACAGTGTAGGATAACAAGAAATACACCCACTCACGTATACAGGACGCTTCCGGTGTCCGGTGTGGAGAATGAAGCGCATCCGTGCGTGCGCGCGCGCGTGCGTTTGTGAGCGCGAGACAGACTGAGCGCACATCATCCGGAGCTCGCGGGGGAAGCGCGAAACCTGTCCGCACAGCGCGCGCGGAGGAGAGAGCTCCACTATGAAAGCCGGTCCCGAAAATACTCTTATTATTCCATGAAAACGGACCTTTTACAGGCAGAACACGTTCTTGAAGGATATATCATACTTGAATGTTCTTCTCTGTGCACGCGGAAGGTGTCTGTGGACAAGAAATATCGGGATTTGAGTCAGGAGCTGCTGAACTGAGGAGGATTTTATCCTGTTTCACTTCTGAGGAGAAAATAGTCTCAGCTGATGCCAACGACGAGAGAAAATACAGAAACGACACAAACCGATGAAGAGTAAGCTGAGTTTTTAACATTTCTGTATGTTGTGATGCTATTTTATTTTATTCGGAAAGCTTGTTCTTCGACCTGTCACTTGACATTCAATGGACGATAATTTGGCAATTATTTTAATTCTATGAGTCTCTGTTTTATTTAGAGATGTCTTTCGATTATATTTGATCTAATAATGTATAGTTTCTTAGTTTGTCAGTTGCTTGTTCTAGCTATATAAATGAGCTCGTCTCACGGTCGCACATCAGCACTTGGTGGCACTTGACAGATGTTTAACTCAAGATTTCGATGTATTTGTTATTAAATTTTTTTAAATCAGTTCGGGTTGAGGTGTGACCTATTATAAGACGAGAATCTGATTAATGCTGTGGTAAGCAAGTAATAGAAATGAAGTGCGTGTGATTATTGCACACATACTTATTCGTATAGCTGTTGTAGGTAATTATATGAAAGTGCAAAATGTGGGACATGGTAATGTGTTGCCGTGGCTTGCTGGTTCTGTGATGAGCTGTCAGTTTGTGAGTCTGGATGAGAGAAACTGGAGGAAATCCGAAGGCTGCAGCACTGAGTCATGGGCAGGTCCGCGCGCTCCTTCTCTCCGTTTCAAACCGCAATCTTCTCTTCAGTTCGCTAAAGACAATTTCATGTTAAATAAATCGGAGTATGATCGTTATGTAACTACTAGTTTCAGTGGACTAGTATTTGGGAGCAAATGCATATGCACAACCCCAATCTGCTCCGAGATATTACCTGCTATAAAACAACCCTGTGTAAGTACACACTGGAGACGCCACCACATCAAAATAAGACTCGATGACTAATTATTTGCATGCACTAAACTAGTTTAAACCCAAGTTTAGGCTGAAAAGAAATGATTAGGTTGTAGGGGTTAGATTGCATTTATTATTTTCTCTTATTTAGAGATTTTTAGTAGTGTAATTCAGAGAAGTGTAATGTCCCTCCTTATTCTAAATACACAGCAGTTGTAAGCTTTTGGTGTCATGCATCTTATTGGCAAACGTATGTATTCATATCTATAATGGATAGTCACAGCTATATATAGAAAGATGTAGGTTTATTCTTGTAAATGCTTGAGAGCGAGAGAGAGAGAGCGAGAGAGAGACATAATTTTTTCCAGTGTTCATGGCGTTTCTCTAACATCATAATACTGTACGCATAATAGCATTAAAAAGACGAGTTGTCCCATCCATTTCAAATCTGCCATTAATTGCTAAATTAAATGCATTTCTGTAATCATGGTTCCAATTTGAAAGATAAAATTGTGCAGTTGTTACAAGCTATTTCTTCCAGATTTAACCCCTAAAACGGTCTTTTGTTGATGTATCCTGATGCAGTCATAGTAATTGAGTCATATTAAACCAGTGCATTTAAATGTCACCACATGAATCACATTTATAAGTTAAGTGTTTGCATTTTGCTTCACAAAATGTAGACTTGATCTCCCAATCCAACCTCGATTTTCTTTATTTGTATTTTTTTTTTTTTTTGGGGGGGGGGGGGGGGGGGGGGGGGGGGGTTACATGTCTCCTAAATGAATTTCTAAAATATGTACAGTTGACTCTTAAATGTAGGATTCCCTTTCAGTATCAGAGTTTGTTGCTGATGTGCACAAGGTATGGATATTAGGGCTGTGTATCACCAGCAAAGTCATGATACGTATCCCGATACAGAGGCCACGATACAATACGTATCACGATACACGACTGCACTGAGTTTCACCTCAGAAGAATTTAGTAAAACAGCTGTTTATTAAACACTGCATACTATTGGCAGGACCATTGCTAACTATTGGCAGAGCAAGCAGTTGACCTCTGCATTATGAAGGGCCTCCATAACAGTACCACAGTACAATATACTGTAGGTAATGGCATATGTTTAATGTTTACATTGTGCACTCCCCACCAGGTACAATATTCTGATTGTTTGCATCTTGTTTTTAAGGCCATAAATAATAATGTACTCGTTCTAATAAATTTATATTGTTATGTACTCATATTAATATATTTAAAAAATCATCATAACATTGCTGGTAGGTTATCATTGCACAAATTAACGCACTCTCTACATTTAAAAATTTAAATAAAAAATTAGAAGAGTTCTAAACTAATGCGCTGTCTTCACTGTATCTAAAACACACGTAAGAAAAACGGTGGTAATTCATATATACACAGCCTCTCTCTCTCTCTCATAAATGAACACTTGATGAATTATACTTTCCTGAGAATAGAATATTAAAGTGGAGATCGCTAAACTGCACGCTAACCGGTGTTTCGGAAAGCAAGCGCGTTTCCACAGTGGAGAGAGCATGCGTACACATGGATGCCAGGTTGACAAAGATAAGTAAAGGCTAGTTCACACTACAGGATTTTAAGCCAAGTTAACGAGCTCGCCGATAGGTTGGGCTGTAATCGGGGGAAAATCTGCGGGTGATCGGCGCTCCGCGATCTTTATGTGTGAACTACACAACGATGCATCAAAGACGCTCGCTGACGCGTCGCCAACACCTCGCCGACACCAAACAAATATCTAGCATGCCAAATATTTGGACCGGTCGGCTGACTCAACATCACGTGGTGTCAGGTGTGGTGACGAGCTACAGCCAATGAAAGAGCAAGGCATGGGTTGAGGTCACCGGAAGAAAAACAGCAGCAACTTCGCTTAAAGAAAAGGCTTATTTTTTTGCACATAAGCGTCTTTCACAGGCTTTTGGCTGCTATATTTTTTATTAACCACCAATAGTTACTGTTGCCATGACCGACAAACACTCACACTACATCTCACGCAGTGAAAAACACATCGCAGAGCAGAGAGGAAACTGACCACACACCGACAGAGAAGACAGAGCAGGTTACTGCTGATATGAAACAAGGTCTCAGGACTCTCAGCTTTTAAATCGAGTCATTTTTAAAGAAATTCAAACAATACCTTTTTGTGGCTCTTCAATGTGTCGTGACAGATCACTGTATTGCCTCAGTTCAAACACGTGAACCGATCATCTTTTCATATTTACTTAATGCACGAAATGAACATGAATAAACATCAGAAGGTGTTTAATTTCAACCGCGGAACACACCATTTTAAGTCCACCGAAGTTAATCTATTCCTGTCTGATTTGTGGTTAAGATTAGAAGGGATACAGCTGCGGCTACTGGGCATGCGCATTTACACAAGCCGACAATATAACGTGAAACCTATGAAAATGGTTTAAAAAAGCACATAGCACCATAGTTTCATCACTTTGCGAGTGTCGCAGTGACCGTCTTTTTGCAGTAAAGGACCTGTCATAGTTTAATGAGTAGGAAGATGACATGAAGCTCGCGGTTATCCTGCATTGAAAACAGATGAGCGCACATGTGCATATACAGCTCCCATTCGGGGCGAAGTTCACGGGATTTTGTCCACAGAATGATAAGAGCACACTTTTTAACATATTATGTTATTATTTAACACTCAGCATTTAACTTTAGCGCTGCAAGCCATGCATACAGTGCATGACCAGATTTTCTGGTAAGCAAAACAAGCACTTTTAAATACCTCAGCTTATTACCGTTACCGTGGCAGCCAACAACAGCACAGCTTAACCTTCCTTACATATTTATATTTAGTTATATTGAAAAAGTTTCAGTTCAGTCGATTTTTTTCACCCCGTTTTAACATATATTTCTATGAAGACTGGCCAGCTGTCAGGCAAGATGGCGGATAGCAGCGGCGGCACATAATATACCTGTTCTAATTGGTCAGATGACCTTTTAATCAAGCTCTTTGCGAACGTTCAATTCTCGCATGTTTTCAAGACAAAACGTGGTTTAGGGACCGAATCGAGTAGTTGGGTGACAGAGTTGTTGTCAGCTCGTGTAGTGTGTAACCCCTGGTTGCGGATCATTTACATAAAGTCATGTAGTGTGAACGCCACAACGACTAAAAGACAGACAATCAAGTCATGTAGTCTGAACGGCACAGCGATCTGCCGACGTGTAAAGTCGTGTAGTGTGAACTTGGCTTAACACACTTTAGCAGATATTTCCGTATTGCGCAAGTGGGAAGCTCTGTTTCGGGGATTATGTCTCTTTATATCAGGCAAGCCCAGTTGTGTTCCTCTGCGGCCAGATTAAACCTTGTTGTAGCCTATGTATTATGCTCTATTCATTATTTTTTATAAAACTCGCACTTTTCTACTCCATTTTAAACAGTGTTTTTCTATTCAAATTAAATAGAAATTCTATTCAAAATGTCTATTTTTGAATAGAAAATATTAATATTTAAACTCCATTTCTATTCAAATTAAGTCCACTGCTGCACACATGCCACAATATCGATACTGGGCCAGCTGTATCGATAAAATCGTCAAATCTCTGTGACGATACATCGTCGTATAGATGGATCAACCACAGCACTAATGGACATCTGTATCCGTTTTGAACCTCTGGCCTAAGCTCATGATTTCCAACTCTGGGTGGAGATGTGGAGGCCGCAGCAAATGCAGAGAAAACACAGCTTTAGCTAATTAGATGTTGGAGAGCTGCTCTTCTACTCTATCCAAACAGCATCTCTCTCTTGCTCTCTCTCTTTTAGCAGCTCTGCCCATGCTCATTTAGGCTCTCCATGCTGATAAATTATGTGTAATTTCAGTAATGAGTGGGAGTGTAAACATATGTGAAGAGAGGTAGTTTTCCCCCACCTTTATTTTATGATGTACCACAGTTTCTCCACGCCATGACAGGGTGATGCAGCAGGTAAACCACCTCACAGTAATGGCAAGTGCAGCTACGCATTGAACATCTATCTCTCTAGTAACGAAGGTGTCTGAAATACGACTTGGATGACATATCGTGAGGTCAGTGTTTGTGCAGATTGAAAACGTGAGTGATGCAGTCGCTGGCTTACACATCTCACATTCTGTTTTTCCTGAGAACCGGTTTGCGGTTAATATGTTGTATGCATGTAAACTGCATCATATGGAATAACAGTTCATGGGGATAGGGCTAGAAGACCTTAGCACATTGTATAGCGTAGGGATTGACCAATCTGCCGACCAGTCGTGGTGCTCACATTTCATTCCAAGCCAGTGCACTATAACAGAGCGGCCAGGGTTTTCAATTACCCTTGCTTTTGTTTGTTGTTCGACCAGAGTCTGGAAGGCAGTCCTTTTGTTTCATCCCAGCATAGATCAAGGGCCAGACTCAATCAGCAGGACTTATAGACAGGGACAATTGTCACAAGCTGCTACAAAACAAGCAGAGGACAGCAATCTGTAACAAGTAAATTGGTCTATAATATATGGGCCATTCATATCTTAGGTCTGTTTTACAATGACCACACAAATGTATTAATGAAGCAGTAACGTTACTGTAATCGATTCATTATTTATGTTTACATGCCCTAATTTTCATCTGAAATTGATGCTGAAATTTTTGTTAATACGAACCCTAAATGTTGCAGTCCGATTCACAGTTTATATGTCAAGTCACCTTTATTTATATAGTGCTTTTAACAATACAATTTGTGTCAAAGCAACTGCACAATATCAAAATAGGAAATAGTGTGTCAATAATGTAAAATGACAAGATTAAACACTCAATTTTCAGTTAAAGGCATTTCATTATTGAATTCAGTGATGTCGTCGTCCAGCTCAGTTCAGTTTAAATAGTGTCTTTGCAATCAGGTCGACGATAGCGCAGGAAATGAAGTGTCCCCAACTAAGCAAGCCAGAGGCGACACCGGCAAGGAACCAAAACTCCATCTGTGACTGAATGGAGAACAAAACCTTGGGAGAAACCAGGCTCAGTTGGGGGCCAGTTCTCCTCTGGCCAAACGAACCAGCAGTTTGTTCCAACTGCAGCAAAGTCAGATTGTAAGGGCTCAACTGGTTCCAGTGGTCTTTTCCCGATGGCTGTCTAGGTGGCGGGGTCCTCACTGGGGATCTGTCTCTGGGGCTCATCTAGGTGTCCTGGTCTCCTCTGACGTTCAGGGCTGTAGAGGTCGTCTCTGGGCGCTGATCCACCATCTGATCTGGATACGAACTGGATCTGGTGAGTTCAGTGACCATCTGGGCTGGATACGGACCTGATCGGGTGGCTACGGTGATCTCGGAATAAGAAAGAAACAGACTAATATTAGCGTAGATGTCAATCTTCTTACGATGTAACAAATACATCGTGTGTTATGGGAAGTAGGGCTGTGCGATTAATCGAAATCGAATCGCAATCGCAAAGCCTGCGATGTGGATGCGATATTACTCTGTTCCAGAGCATATGCATGACTGCCAGCCTTGAGTGAGAGCACCACCGTTCTCCCCGATCAGCACTGCTCTAGCCAACTGCGTAAATGCCCACCATTTAAAAAGGAGATCGAAAGTTAGGCAAATTAAAACTAAAGAAAAACATAGATGATGACATACTTTAAACAAAGTTAGAAAAATGCCATTACGAAGGCTAAGTTTTGATCAGAATGTTTGATTATTGATCAAAAGGTGCTGCTAATTTTTGTTTTTTTTTGTTTGTTTTTTTTAATTAGGAGGACAAGAGCTCCTAAAAAGAACCCTGTGTAACAGTATTTTAAATCCCTCCATGAGGTCTTAAAGAGACAGCAGCCTAAATAAACCTGCTGCTGTCTGTCATTACTGTCTATTCATACAGTGAATACTATCCAGTGTTATTTTAGTTGAATAGATTATTCAGTTTCTGTAGTAATTCAGTACCTTTATATTATATTTAGACCTAACTGAAAAAAAGTACTGTTAATTTAATTTGTATCTTGTTATTGTTTTTGTTTGTGCTAATGATTGTTATTAATTCATTTGTTCTTATTTTATTATTTACTTGTCTTTTTTTTGTTAAAATAAATTCAATTCTGAGTGCGCGTGATTCTTGGGTGGGGCGTGGTTCATTGGAAATAGTCCTGCCACCACAGCTGGAAAAAATCCTAGAGGAAACACTGGTTTTAGCCTTGATGACATATCTAAAAATTAAGCACAACATTTAACCTGACATTTACATTAGAAGAGCTGTTTAGCAAATATTTATTAAATATTCAGTTTCATCTGACTGTTTTGAAACACGAGATGCACATGTTAGTGTGACATATCGTGTGAAGTATATGTAAACATACGCATCAAGGCACTACACATGTACGCAAGATATTTTAGAAAATAGAAAATAGTCAGATTCAATGAGGGTGGTGTCACATTTACATGCAAATCTAATCCAAACTCCAAAGAACGTAAATCATTTGCATTCAGAGGCAATGCACCAGCCTCATTTGACCAGTCATCTTAGAATTTCTCTGAAGGTCTTGAACACATTCCATCACATTAACCAGAACTGTTTTGTCTTTGTTAAAGTTCTGGGTTTGAAATTTCCGACACATGTATTGCTGCATTGACAGTATTACAACACCATTCAGTGTTTCCTCCTGGATTTTTTCCAGCTGTGGCAGCAGGCTGTATTTCCACCTGGGGAGTGGGGGGGGTTGTCACAATGCCACAATGATTTGGACATGCCCCTTTTCTTCTGTCATATATAACAGCATGTGTTTATAGGCAGCTGTCCCTTTAAGACCGAATGCACAGATCCAATATAATGATACACATGCTATTTCTTTCTAACTTGTTTTCGTTCACTGAAGATGAGTGACTGCGTTATCAAGAATGATTGTTGAGACGTCCATTTTCACATAATTCTGTATGTATGCATCTGTTCAAACACAAGGAAATGCGAATGAAGAATGAACTCGGTGTTCGCGCGCGCTTATAAACCTGTGCGCGGGCGCGGTGTCCTGCAGCTGTGGCCACAGAAATCAGCGCACGGACAGTGAAATAAGTTCTATTCGCCTCGTCTTGCGCTGGAATGGCTTAAAATCACTCGAATGTGTAAACTGGCAAGATAAAACACATACAAATGATAAACGTTCACTCTATGATGGTTAATTTTTGCAATTAGTCTGTTAACCCTTTAAAACCTAAGGGTAAAATAGGTCATTTTTACATATTTTGTTTATTTGACTGTAATATTTTCAAGTGCAAGGTGTCATTTTTTTCAGAAAACATATGGCTTTCAAGAAAGTGCAGTTTTTGACCATTAATGTTGTGTGGTGAGTTTGTAAACAGAATTTAAATACACAAAAATAAAAAAAAAAGTAATAAATTTTCTGTTTTTTATTTATAAAAAAGAGAAAAATCGTGATCGAAATAATCCAACACTTCTTACTTCAAAATTCAACTGTATTACATATATACAAGTATTTTTGGGACACTGGGTTGCACAGTTTTCATTCAGGAGGCTTTTTTGTTCATACACGCACACATTTTCACATGCATGCACATGCATAAACCCATTCATTTACACGCACTGACTCATTATAGCGATGCACACACTACATGTGAAAAAGTCTCTCTCAGACTGCTCCCAAAGTCTCATCAAAAATCATCCCAATCGACTCTTGTGCTGTTTACTCCTCTTTCACCATGTTTTTGTTTGTTTCGTTTATTATTTTATGCAATCCAAAACGCCGCGCTCCTTATCTCTCCATTCAAATTCTCCCTCCCCGCTCTCCCGGAAATCAGCCGTCATTTGTCGACGGAGCGCAAGAAATTACCGTAATAAGCCATATATTGCTGAAATGCGCATGTTGTCTGCTGTCTGGAGCAATTTGAATTATTGTGATGGTGCAAACGGTTGAAGATTTACGGTAACATGAATACAGCTTGGTTTAATGTGTCGTCGACGACACAGCCGGTTTTAAAGGGTTAATCACATGCGAACCGAACCTTGAGGTCTGGTCCGTACGGACCACGGATCAACTGCGATCAGTTTCACAACTACTGTGTAATGTTGGAGGTTGAATCGAATCGTTACACATAACGTACACCACTACTATGATTACGCTTAAGTTTGCGCTATATTATACTCACCTTTTAATAATTAGTGTGTGACTAACGTCTCCTCCACTATAAATTACCAGACTGTAAATGAATCGAGTGACGTCACTGAAAAGCTGCAGCCGTGGCGGGGATGATTTTTGGTGTGGCGGGCCGCCACGGCAGAATGAATGTAGCGGAAATACTGCCATTACTGTGGCAGCTAGGACAACTCATTATATTTTCTGAAGATCCACATGCAAGGCTTAAGATTTAAGGCACAGTTCATATGTAGAAAAGGAATTTCTAGTTGTTTACTTAGTTGAAAGGAATAACAATGATAGATTGCTTGCAGTTCTAACAATAATACAAAACATACAGACATTTTGGCAAGCTGCATAGAGGCCAGTGCTACAGTACATCAGAACATAAAATATACAGTAAACAAACTGGTTTTGACATAACACAGCTCAATAACTTTGGACACTAGTGAGCTGTGAGCAATACTGTAAGCTTTTGCACTGGAATCTGGGATAAAACATTTGATCAGTTTTGTTTCGTATCATTTTTACTGGCAAAAATTTAACAAGACATGAAATGTGTTTTGCTTTAATCCTCATGCCTGCAGTGGTTGTAATTGTGACTTTAGTAGGTCTGTGTAGACAAATAGACTTAATTTAAATTTGAATTTAAATGTTTCATTAAAGCTCTGTAATTATTTAGCAAATTCCACCCAAAATATATAGCACATAATATCTTTTTAGGTATTGTTAAAGACTACTGATTCATTTTGATTGGCTTTTAAGAGTAAAGTGTGTCTTGTGTACCCAGTTAGTATTTATTAGGTTATCGCAAGACATATACTATTTGCATAATGTTCCTAAGAACTGCGTACATGCAATCTGTGTACATGCAAATAATCAAGTTCAATACATTAAAATGAGGTCAAATGGAAATACAGTTTGCAATAACGGTTTTGTTCAGTATTTATGCTTTTTTTATATATATATATATAAATGACTTCATATTCAGCTGTTTATCAAAACAGACAGGTGTAAATTACTTGCAAAAAAGGTAAATGAGCAATCTGAACTAACAGACAGGAAAGCAATGAGCCAAACGACACAAACACTTTTTACATTTATCACCTTCATGCAGACCAGACTTATTTATTAGCTATTAGGGCTGTCTGTGATGAAGTTGTCTCTTTCTCACCCTTGTCTGTGCATCTATTAAAGACTGTGAAGGAGCTAAATATGCATCTATGTGAGCAGCATTAAGAAGTCTGTTAGAAGAAAAACAGCTGTTTATCACACTGAGTCACAATATACTACTTGCTGTTATATTGATTTACAGTTCTATTCAATGCAGCCATAGTAACATTTCAGTATAAATAACAGTCAAATATGTTATTTGAATGCTTTGTCTGAGGTAATGTGTTGCAATAAAAAGTAATCATTCTTGACTGACAGCTGTAAGCTGCAAGCTAAAGTTGTTCCCAACCAAAGTTTTTCTGCGACTTTTTCAAATGCTTTTCAAAACTTTTATCATCTTATGGACAAAACTTCTATAAATTTTTCTCATTAAATAACCATTAAGACGGTATACTGTAGGGGTATTTTTGCTAATAAAATATTCATTTTGTTTCCAACCTCAGTTGAAGGTGAACATTTTGATGTGGCTCTTTTAACATAACATATGATTTTGGTTCTAAACAGAATGTTAAAACATATAGCAGGAAACATCTAGTTTTTGACATGCATGAAGTATGTGCAGTACTTCAGTTGTATGATTTGTTTAACGATTAAGCCTTCTGAAGTCAGTACTCTTATCTCATGTTGGGGGCGGGAAACTTTGTTCTTTCTTTCGTGACATATATGTCAAAACAGCAACTCTCTATTGAGATAAAACCTACAAATCCTGTCCTAAGGGGCTTATTTAAATGCAGACTGAAGATGACGAAATAACGTTAATGCAGTTTTATTTTATCTTTCTATTTTCAGACTTGTATAATTCTTTGTAGAAGAAGTATAGACAGGGAAATATGTATTTTTCTGCCTACATTGTGAGATCTGCTCACGCTCTGCATATCATTTGTTGTCATGTGAAAGACTGACTGGTGAAAAACCCTGTTCTGTCAGGCCCTATCTCCCAGAATGCCTCAACAGACATATATCCCCTCTGCTGTTCCCTTTAATGAAGAACACTTTGCCTACGTTCTCTCTCACTTTTTCACAACTTTTCAGTGCAAGTGCGGTGAGAGAAACCGGTAAAATCTTTTAGACTAATGGCAGGTGTGCTAACAAGGCTGTTGTGCAATAGTGCAGGCATCTTTTTGTTCTAGTTCAGTGAGGGTTAGAAAAAACTTGTAGGAGTTACAAAACATCAGCAAGTTGCTAAAAAATGATGTCGCTGCTTGATAAATTTTTCCTTTCCTAATTTGATTGTTTACACATATAGCCTAGATCCTCTGCAGCAGTTTTTACTTATTCGTGCCACGATTTTTGATTTTTGGCATTTAATTAGACAATTTACGTGTATATCCCTAAGACAATTAGACAGTAGTATCACTTTAACAGGCCTGTAAATGTACAAAAACAAAGTACAAATTTGAAATTGTGCATATTCTTTGAACACATGATGAATGAATGAATGCTTAATTTATTCATTCATTGATTCATTGATAAAAATGCAGTCTGATCAATTAATGGATGAATTCAGTAACATATTCCAAACAAACAAATAAATAAATATTCTCTTGTCATATTGACAGTACAGCTAATTTAGCTTTTCTAGCAGATGTTCTCCAGAGATTTAACCCATTGCATCCTTAGCATTGGCTTCTAGTTGATTGTAATCCTGGTTCAACAGGAAAAATAATTTCACTTTGGTCACTGGATGTTGAGAGCTACTATTACACTGACATGTGCTGATTAAAGCTTTCTGGCGACACATAATGGGAGTCAACATTTGTAAAAGCAGAGTGGATATGTGGGCTTTTGGTAAAACAAGACATCTTTAACATCCTGTTGTACATATCAGATTCAAATTGTATTACGAATATTTACAGTAATAACCTATAATTATAGGAGATGCTGGTTTGTTCTGATTTGTGGTTGTGAATAGCAGGAAAATATAGTCCTAGATGCATACAATAAAATGCAACTAAACAAATAATGCATAGCTTGGATAACAAAATAAATAGACTTGTGAACTTTTTGTTTACGTCAGAAAAGGGTTATTACAATTAACTAAAACTAAAATGAAACTAAAACCATAAAAACATTTTTGCTACTTGAAATAAAATAAATGTTAACTATATAAAAATAAAATATTAAACATGTTTTATAGGGATGCACGATATTGGATTTTTGCCAATGCCGATACCGATATATTTCCTTTTGTTTGGAAACAACACCAAGTCTCCCCTGTGCAGAAATTATAAGTAAAATATTTTTAATTTTGGTTAGTTTTTAACAAGAACTTATTTGTTAGAATTAAATAAACAATAATGAAGGTTTTTTGACAGTACATTGAAGCTTTGAAAATAAATATAAATAAACTATATATCAATTACTGCATTTTTTCCCCAGAAAGATGCAGTGTTAACCCTAACATTTTGTTTTAAGATTTAACATTTGTAGATGGTCGAAAGAGTTGTAAAAATTCAGAAAATCTTTTAGAACTTATGATTTGTTTAAAAAATAAAACATATTACACATTAATGAATAAATCGGTTTATAAAATTATTTAATTTACAAGTGACATGTTTGTGTTTGTGTTTTTAAAAAACAAAACACAAACATACGCGCATCCCGTGCGCAGAATGATGCGCTTGAAGCGACACAGAGTCACAGCGCGCAGGCTGCGCAGCCCTCCGAGTCCGCGCAGAAAAGTTCAAAGTACTAAGGGAAAAGATATTTATGCATAGTATATAAAGTCTGTGCGTTAGTTTATTGATCCTTTTCTTTTAACAGTTTTAAACCTCAGTAACTGTGCGCTCTTGAAGAGAGTTTGATTGTAGTAACCGAATGCGACACGCAGTTTGATTGCTGAATAAAGTATGACAGACAGCCGCGGCAGAGAGAAGAGTTTACCTGAACTTGAATTTAACGACTTAAACCTCAGATTAAACTATGGAACAGCTTCAGAACACTTGAAATATAGTGCACGAAACCTTCATGGTGCTTTATAATGTTTTGTGCCTTTCGTGTGGTTCAACAATAACACAGAAAATTAGAGCCTACGCACAATATCGGATTCGGATCGATCTCTTCTGACCGATACCCGATCCGCAGAAAATGACCGTATCGGAGCCGATACCGATCCTGAGTATTGGATCAATGCATCCCTAATTCAGACAAAACTTTGCTTCAGGAATGAGCCACACTGATGACGTGATCTAATCACTTGCACACCCTGAGCACGTGAGTTAACATATTCCTCTTATCGGCAAGACATATCGGCATATTTTTTCATATCGGGCCGATGCCGATATTTACATTTAAAGCCATTCTCGGCCGATTCCGATATCAGTCTGATAATATCGTGCATCCCTAATGTTTTATTTCAACTAGTTGCTAAGGCCACATTTTAATTTAGTTTAACTTGATGAACTAAAACAACTAAAACTATAATTGAAATAATAATTTAAAAAAACAACTAAAAATGACAATGAAAACAAAATATAAAAATATTTAATATAAAAACTAATAATAGAATAAAATACACTGCGGGCTGCGTAGCTGTACTGCATTTTTGCACATACAGAGCAATCACTAATGCATTTGCTGATGCTTGAATGGATCCTATAAATGTGAACATACAGATGACACATAACATGGCCACTTACAGTGAAAATGCTGCTTCCCCTGTAGTATCCATTGAATAAACAGAGCTGCATCACAAGTATTCCGTTCAACTGAATATCTTTAGGCATATTGAACACACCAATGTCATGTATCTGTGTTGACATTTCCCTAACAGTATTTCCCTTTGAGTGAATGAAGCGTAGAGTGACTGTCTTTTTATCCCATATCCCAGGCTTGTTGATTAGATTGTTTGAGGCCAAATGAGTGTCGGATGACTTTCATTTCAGTCAATAATACATCAGTTGAGTTTCAAAGGCTCTGACATGTTTCAAATTAGGATGGACTGCAATACAATTCAGGCTTCTGACTGTTAATATTTGTAGGTGCTCCAACCGATTCGTGAATACACGCGTGTATGAGCGTGTGTGTTTTATGAGCCGTGTCCTTTGAAGGCGATCTGCAAGTGACCAGCCACTCTGTCTTTTTATGGGAGTTTTATGGAGCCTCTCCCAGATGGTGGATAGATAGGTGTTAGATTGTGACTGCTATAATAGGCCACAGGATAAAGTGGTCCATCTCTGGCCTTGACACGCTCTGGGGATTGAAACTCAAGAGTGTATATATATCAAGCCACCGCTGGTTAATAAAATTTTCCGTCATATCTGTCAGCAGGAAAGCTTTTTGTGCTTGATTCTGAAGTCCCCAAGGCTATCTGTAAAGCATGGGGACTGATGAAGTCATTGTTTTTTTAGATGTGATCATTTTAAATCATCAATTTACAGTGCTTACAGTAGCTTTATATCCTTTCCAATAAACGTGAACTGTGAAGTAAACAACCATTAAGCACACATTTTCAGAAAGCTTTAAAAATATATTATATACTATAGTGTTGTCAAAAGTACCGACCGCGATACCATTCGATACTGAAACTTTAAAAACGTCCATTTTCCGCCAAGATTTGAGCACTGTTGAGCAGATTCTTAAACAGCGCTAATTGGTCGTTGTGTTCACATGCTCAACAGATATGTCTGTGATTGGCTACAATGATCATGATAATATAAAACATTTATACATTTGGCTTTCAACTGTTTAATTTAATTTAATTTAGCTATACTCCCCTTCTGTAAGTTAAATTGATGTAAGTACTTTTGAGTACAAATACAGTATAATATTGTATATAATTAATTATATTGTATAATATACAATATAATATAATTATTTGTAATAGTATAACTAATAATAGATAATTGTACTATTTGTTTGTTTGTAGTTGTTGTCATATATGAACCTATACAAATAAAAGGCTTTCAAGGGCAATTACATTTTATTTTTAATTTAATTTAATTTAAAAGTAGACAACCATTAACCACAGATTTTCTGACAGACTTTATTATTTTATATATTTTATTTAGGTTAGTTCGGTTCTTCCATAAAATGGAATATTTCTGGGTAAAGAGATTTGTAGTGTATAAATAGATGCATTAAACTGTCAAAAGTAGATCCTTATGTCAAAATGATGTCGTGCGTGCATGAATCGTGTGTGAGTCTTTATGTTTTATGTTTGAAATGAAATAGAAATTGATCTTTTCAAGTATAATACAAACATTTGTTATTGCATTTTCTGATTGCATTTATTGAACTGGTATTTTTGTGTATGCAAACACACTTATTATGAACAGATAGAAACAGGGTATGTTCAGGAAGAAATTTGTGCAATTTAATGAGCAAATCCCACGATGCACAGCCTGGTTATGTTTTAATTAATGCGAGAGTGTTGGCACTGAGCAATGAGAAATCGCCCCCTCTTCAACCCCTTTATCCTCTCATGTTCTGCAGAACCCTAAACCTGCCCCGCAGGTGAGCATTGATGAACGAAGCGAATGATTCATGAGCTCACCTGCCTGCCTCCCTATCAGTAGTAAATGGGTCTGAAAACACTTTGGCCAGGACAGGTCGTACACCGTGTGATTTAGTGGCCATGATGCTGCAAATAGTTAGTCGTGTTACCAGAGGGATATAAGCATTTTCATGGCCACAGTTCAAGTTTATTTCAGACATAAATTCTGGGTGACGTGGAAAGGAAAAAAGGCGCAGTAAATTTATGACAAGAGAGATGTTGCTTGCAAGCAGCCAGCAGGAAGCATTGTTTTAACAAACCAAGGACAAGGATAAATGACTGTTTTGTTCTCTTATCTTACGTTTTGTCAAGAGCTTCGTTAAAGATGTTTTCCTTGTGCAGAAAAACAAGAACATTTGCTAGAGGACCTTAAAAATAACATGGGATGGAGCTAAAAATCCTCAAAGTTGAACTTTGAAGTGAAAACCAAAAGAATTAAGCTTTCTAGAAAATAAATGGCATGCACCTGCTGTTTTGATGGCGTTTTAGTGCTTTTAATATTTTTTGGGACCTGTGATAATTTTTCAGGATTCTTTGATAAATAAAAAGTAAAAAAGAACAGTGTTTATTCAAAATAGAAATTTGGTGTTACATTATGCACTATTATTCAAAGGTTTGGGATCAGTAAATTGTTTCTTTTTTTTTCTTTTTCTTTAAAGAAATTAATACTTTTATTTAGCAATGTTAAATGGATAAAAGGTGATAGTAAAGACTTATATTGTTAGAAGATTTTTATTTTGAATAAATGCTGTTGTTTTTAACTTTGTATTCATCAAAGAATCAAAGAAAAAAGTATCACAGGTTCCAAAAGCGATTAAGCAGCACAACGGTTTCAACACTGATAATAAATCAGCATATTAGAATGATTTCTGAAGGATCATGTGACACTGAAGACTGGAGTAATGATGCTGAAAATTCAGCTTTCATCACAGGAATAAATTGTATTTTAAAGTATATTAAAATAGGAAACCATTATTAGAAATTGCAATAATATTTCACAATATTCTTGTTTTTTTTTCTGTATTTTGATCAAATAAATACAGCTTTGATGAGCATAAGAGACTTCATTAAAAAACAAAGTCAATTATTTATTAGGTTTATAATATAGGCCTAACATAACATAATTTAATATAATATCAAAACAAACTGAAGCATTTAAACTGATGGCTTTCCCAACTAATTTTTGCGTGAGGAAACATTGCTTGTAACCACTGTTGTATCCATGTAGACCTTGAAATGCCTATGTTTTTGAATTTGAATTCTTATAATGTTTATCTTTTGCATTTGCAGATAGTAACCCATTTTCCATAGTTCTCTGGATTTTTATATTTAATTTTTTCAACCTAAAGCAACTTTCAGCCAGTTTCAGCTGTTTCCATGATCTAAATCAGATCTGAGCTTTATGCAAAACTCATTTTTAAATCTCTCACCGCAGTTTTGAATTCTGATCTCTCTGTATCACAGTGTTACCAAGGGTTATTATTCACTGACCATACATACAAACACACCACAGGATAAATACTTAAAGGAACAGAGCATCTTCGTTGTAGTCTTATTGAAAGTGTCACGTTTAGTACAGTTCCTTCAACTAGACTTACAGAAATTAAGTACTTTGTAGACTCAGTCCTGCACATGGTGATTAAAGTTAAGGGCCTGTGTGCAAATGGATCCTTTTGGGCCATCTCTGTAAGTACTGTCTTTAGCTCAAAGCAATTTGTAGTTTGACACCATCATTGTCATCAGAGAAACACCACAGACAGCTCCAATGAACAGTAACTTCGATAAACTGTAGTTTCTCTTGGTCCTTGACAGTCTAAACTGCATCCTATATAGATTGAGAATAAACATATTTGCAGCTAGGGATGTGCGATATGACGATTTTTGATTGTGGACGATAAAATATTATTGTCAAATACAGTTCTGGCGCCTCCGTCTCTATATACTGTACAACACGACATACAGCAGTAGAGTTACTCTGACAGGACACTGCACTTATTCGCGATCGCAAAAGTACATTATTTGCATACAAGCCTTGCTGGTTAAATGTTTAATTCGCGCGCTGGTCTGACGTGCGCTTTTTCTGAGCGCATACACCTGAAGCACGCGCACTTATAAGCCTGTCTAACAGCACCTGATTACTCAACTAAGTTATCTTTTGCACTAATACTGTCAAAACATTTTTTTTGTTTTGTTTTAGCTAATGAAACAGTGTTCTAATTTGAAATTAATTTATTGCAGCCACAAAACACAAGCTCAGGCAATGCCAAGGTCATAGGTTCGATCCCCAGGGAATGCATAAACTGATAAACATATACTTTGAATGCAGTGTAAATTGTTTAGCATGAAAACATCTGCCAAATGCATAAATACAACGGTAAGTGCATTATAAGTGTGGTTATGTTTGTAGCAAAAGCAGTGTCATAGGTTCAATTCCCAGGAAATTCAGAAACTGATAAAATATATACTTTGAGTTCAATGTAAGTCGCTTAGGATGAAAGCATAAATCTAAGTGCATTTAAATGTGTGTTTAAGTTCCTAGGAATGGCTAGGTCGTAGGTTTGATTCCCATGTAGCAAATTAGCTCAAAAGGGAAATATTTATAATTAATAATAACTGGTTATAATTAATTATGAATATTTAGATCAGATCTTAGAATTAACAGTTACATTATCAATATTACAATGATTTAATCTGTTTGTCCACCGACAGTATAATCATTTATCAATTCTAGGAAAGATTATTTTCCTGGCCAAGAAAGAATAACTTTCCTACTTCATACAGTACTAGCATTAACTTAGCATGTAGCAAGATCAACATTCAGTGACTCCTAATTGTGAGCAGCACACAGAGGCAATCAATTGTGAATATAATGAATTTAATAACTGAAACTACAGCTAACATACAACCAGAAGACAGTCATTTTAATACCTAACATGCAAGGGTTTGGAAAGCATTAAAGCAGTGATACATTCATATGTCTAGATCCAAGTAATTGGAGCTTAACTACAGTACTACAGAGTTGTAACTAAGCTACTATAACCTAGGAGCATGCATACAACACAGGAATACACTATATACATTTTGGAACAGTTTGATTGTGGATAAATGGAGCCAATGTTTCGTTCCTTCCCCACGCGGAATCTCTTTGAAGCTCAAAGAGAAAGTTGACGACTGTCCCTTCTACCGTTGGAGAAGATAGCAGATGTGAAAATGCCCTTTGAACCAGAGGTGGACGTTAGACATGCATCTGTAATTGCATCTGTAACTTCGTTACAACAAGGGAGGAGGGAAAGTTTACGATGCCTAAAACCTGATCGAACATCTTGATTGCATTCAAATGCTACACCCACATTCAGATGCATAAATAAAATTGTATGCACTATAAGTCAATTTGGATTAAAGCGTTGTCAAATGTGCAGCTGTATAGCTATAAAGCTTTAGGTTGTTTGCCAAACTGTGAAACACTATTGGTTTTGTTTCTTGGAAATCATTTTATTGTAAGCAAAAGATGTTGTTCAGTTGACATGCCAATTGATTTTACATTTCCCATTTCTATTCAGATGACAACCCATAGACTTTCATCAGTTTTTGACCAATAAGAGACTGAACGATTTAATCACAAACTCACACAAGCAATATACTGTATACCAAGCGCCATTCTGTTGATATTTGTTACTTGTTTTTGTTGCTTCTGCTTTGCATGGACTATAAGCCAATTTGTCTCTTCTCCCTGAGATTTACTGCCTAAATTCTTTCATTCTTTATCAAAAGTAGTGATACTTGAGAAAAATGTAAGAGCATTCATAATAGATTGGCTGATGGCAACGTGGTAGGAAAGCCTTGACAATATTGTGATCCTATTTCATTTCTGATCTGTTTAGTCACTGAGGAGAGAAGAGAGATGTCATATTTCATCTCTGATTGGACAGGCATGATTCTGAGTCACCTGTATAACATGACGCCCTCTGGCTCTCTTCACCAAAAAACATCAGTTGTACACTGTCACCTCTGTAAAGATGTCATTATCTATTCACAGGTCATAATTTCAAGCATCCGGAGTGTTGATGTTAAACCACATCCTGTCAGTGTTTAAGTGTTGTACCAATCACAGACCTGCTTTAGGCTGAGTTTTCCACTCCTTGCCCGTGAGGGGAAGTGGCTTGCTGGGTCTGGCCCCACTCAGTTTCAATGCAATCTGCTACCACTGTGGGCGGTGTGCCCGTACGCTGACGGAACTGCTTCTGTTATCAAAAGGAGGCTCCGGTTTAGTGAGGAGAGTGGTTTTGCACTTTGCAGTGTTTCTCATTTAGGTCCTCTTGTCATGCATTACGTACTAAATGTTATACTGTCATGTAAAATATTTTGTTGAAATATTAGTGCAACCAAACTTACAGGAAAAAATGGATGGGATTTGTTACCAAATGTATGTTGTATCATGTCAGTCCATGTGCTGCTGCCCCCCACTGGCTCATATCCTGAGTGACTGTGAGTGTGTGTAATCCTTTTACTCAATGTGCAATACAACATGAGAGAAGAAAACGAGAGACAAGAAGAGAAGCTCCATAACAGCATAACATTCATGAGTTCATGCATGAGTGCTTCAGTGATTTCTTGATTTCTTCAGCGAGTGCTTGGTTGTTTGAATCAGTTGACAGGTTAAAAGAAACCCCTCAGGTGTTCATGGTAATTGAACCTAGCATTAGCCCATGCCAGGATAATTTTTTATGGCAGCGCCATTAAACATATTGTGCCTTTTTCTTTCTTTTGAGGGCTGGAAAAGGCATTGAAAGAAGTAAAATGTTAAGTTGTGTGACTATATTAGGTTTGTGATGATAGATGATAATATCATATATCGGCGATATCTCACAGGCTGAAAATTGAGCATATCGCCCAACACTAGAATATATAGTATGTTTCTCTAGGTTTTCTGTCATTTAAATTATTTTATTGGCTATACTGCTTTTTGTGAGTTTGTGTGGAGTAAAACTTGCTTGCAAGTCATTGTGATAAAAGTCAGCTGATGGTCTTTTTGGATATACAGTATAGCAGGGCTTGGTAATGTCAAAGATTTCTTGATTCAATCAGTTCAATTCAGATTCACAAGCTCTAAATTTGATTTGATTCTCGATGTGTTTCAGGATGTGGACAAATATCAGGTACAGTTTTTATGTCCCTTTTTTCATGATATAATTATATTTTATACCTCAATTATGAAATGGTGGCTGTCGTAAAAACATGCATAAATAAACATCACTATCACTCTTATATAATGAATATATTTATATATTCATTATATAATTATATAATGATATATAATTATTATATAATATTATATTATTATATTTATTAAACAAAGTAATCATCTCGAGAGTAGGCAGCTAACAAGAATGGCTTTCCTTAGGTAAAGGTAATGTTAAGTGACATGTTGTTCTAAAGCTGTTTTATTGATGTCTGGGGTGGTGATGGCGCAGTGGATAAGACACATGCCTTTGGTGTGAGAGACCCGGGTTCGAATCCACTGTGAGACACCAATGTGTCCCTGAGCAAGACACTTAACCCCTAGTTGCTCCAGAGGCGTGCGACCTCTGACATATATAGCTATTGTAAGTCGCTTTGGATAAAAGCGTCAGCTAAATGAATAAATGTAAATGTAATGTCTCTCTGGTAGGGGTGTGCGATATGACGATTTTTGATCGTGGACGATAAAAATGTCTCCACGATCTGCTTTTTAAGAAATATCGTAGTATCGCGCTACCGTGCACATTGTCAAATACAGTTCTGGCGCCGCCGTCTCTATATACTGTACAACACGACATACAGCAGTAGAGTTACTCTGACAGGACACTGCACTTATTCGAGATCGCAAAAGTACATTATTTGCATACAAGCCTTGCTGGTTAAATGTTTAATTCGCGCGCTGGTCTGACGTGCGCTTGTTCTGAGCGCATACACCTGAAGCACGCGCACTAAAACGCCTGTCTAACAGCGCCTGATTACTCAACTAAGTTATATTTTGCGCTAATACTGTCAAAACACACAAGGTTTACATACAGACTGAGTTGGTTATCTCTAAAATGAAAGTAAATAAGAGAGAAACGGATGCGTGCCTGTACTGTATATTAGATGCGTGCAGCTCTTAAAGGGACAGGACACTAAACGTGCTGTCGACTGTCATTAAAGGGATAGTTCACCCTAAAATTTAATTTCTGTCATTATTTACTCAGTGGAAAACCAAACAGTTGCTGGCCTACATTGACTTTGATAGTAGGAAAGAAAAATCCTATGGAAGTCACTGAGGACCAGCAACTGTTTGGTTTTCCACCTTCTTCAAAATAGCATTTATGTTCAGCACAAGAAAGAAACTCAGTCCGGTTTAAAACAACTTTTGAGTAAATGATGATATAAAAATACAACATTATGACAGAATTGACAGACAGATGACAGAATATTAATTTGTGGGGGAACTATTCATTTAACGTTAACAAAAAAACAAAACGCAAAAGAGAAAAATCACTCACTATTCTTGACTGAAAAACTTTAATACAGTTGCTTTAGGAATCAGTCTATGTAGTGTTTTATTTTGATATTTGTTCATTCAATTTCATTGAATACTCTGCTAAATACACCTATTGTACCTGGAAATAAAGCACTGTTTGTTTTATTTGTATATTATGTGTATTTGTAATGTGTATCTTTGTTCTTATTTTTTAATAAGAAAAATTAAATAATGACAAAGATTTTTATCTTCGCCCACTTTGGCCTAAATATCTGCCGTGCATCTTTGTCTTTCTAGTTTGGCTGTAATGCTCAGACAACTTGTAAAACCAAAATAGTAAAACTAACAAAGAATCGTGATAAAAATCGTGAATCGTGATATTTCTATAAAAAATCGTGATATGATATTTTTCCCATATCGCCCACCCCTACTCTCTGAAACCCTGATTGAGCGATTACATGAGAAATGATAAATTTCAATAAGTTACAGTTTCTTTCAACATACCTGCCGATGTTCATTCATGTTAATTTTGTGCTAAAAGCAAAGGAAGAGATTAATATTTTATTCATAAAACTGGGATCTGACAGCTAGTACCGATCCAGCAGTACTATAAAATAATTCATTAAAAATCCTTATTCAAAATCAATGAAAATGTCATGGAAAAGGCATGAAGATTCATTATGTGCTAAAGGGTGTTGATGTAAAACGTTGTTAGCCTTTATGACATTTGTCTTTGAGATAGAGAGAGATTCAGGCACCAGTGCCAGCATCGTGACCACAGGGCAGTCCATATTCTCTCATGACTTCATTTTCAACACATCAGTGCACATTGAACACAGTTTCCTCTTGGCCTGTGAACAGAACGAAGGACGGCTGAATGTTATATATTTAATCTGCTCTTGAGATGCTCTTCATCGAGTCTCTGAAGCCACTGGGCTTCAGCGTTCTCCTTCACTCACTGTTTGCAATGCCTGAAAGTGATTCTTTTTCATTAATTAAGCATTCTGGTAAACAAAACCATAAAGTAGCCATTAGACATTTCCAAGAGAGCATCTGTTGACTACTTAGACTTAACCTTAGAGGCTGTAAATGCCTCTTTGCTGAGTAGCCACGCACAGTAGTGCTTTAACTAAAAGAGATTGCCGCACACACGCTTGGATGAAAGTGCTGAAATGTCCGCTTGAACTCCTGCCGTTAATGAGTTAGCGTGAAGCTTGGCAACCTCTGGCCATGAACTCTCCGGAGGCTGATTTGGTGCAATTAGAAAATTGTTGTTTTATTAAGCATAAGATAAGAAATCATAAACAACCAGCGGCTTTCGCCTCTATGTGCCACTAGGTGCTTTGACTAGGTTAATTCTCTCTCTTTCTCACGCTCACAGCAATGTGTTTACGTTTCCAGGAATTCTCTGAAGCCGATGACTGTGTTCTTCCACACTTTCATTGCATGTGCACACTGGCTGATGTGTTGAGAAATGAGAGGGTAATGCCGTGCGCCACATGTGCAGTCATATTTTATTTCTCACCAGAGTTTCCTCGTGCCTTCCTGAATTTCATCACCTCTCAGACTCGCACCTGCTGATGATAGCCCGCATAAAAGCAACAGCAGGACATGGAAAGCATACAAACATCCTCACAAGTCAAACAGCACTCCAGTCTTTTAACACTGCATTTACTTTTCCAAAACTAAGGAGTTTAATGAACATGTTTATAGTAGTGGCGATGTTATAAGTGTGGACAAGTCACTTGTCCTTAATGAGGAGTGGGTCACTGCATGTAATCCTTTCATGTTTGTCAGCTAAAGATTATTCGGTAGAAAAATCAACTGATAGCACACCATTTTCTTAAGGCTAAATGAAATGGCTTGACAACTCAATTTTCTTTTCCTTAATTTATTTCCTCTTGAAACAAAATTTCCTCAGAATGGCATACTACCATTCTCCTTTGTGCAGTATATATATATATATATATATATATATATATTGTAACGAGTTGGCTGCCTCCCCCCTTATTATCATCACCACCCCGTCCCGTATTCGCCGCTCTTCACCAGGCTCCTGACGGAAGTGGGTGTATGAGAGAGGAGGGGCGCTGAAACAGCCAGGGCTGGCGGCGTGTGATGAGATGCACCTGATCAGAATAGATCAGAATAGGGTCTCTTCCCCGTGCATCATGCTGGTGTCCTCGTGGGTCCAGGAAGGGAGCGTCGAGAATGGACAGTGTTCCGCACCCATGTGACGGCTGACGGGCCAGGATGCCGGGCCATACTATCCCCCGGAAGCGTCGCGGGCCGAAGAAGGACGAAGCCGCTAGAAGAAGCCGACGCCACTCGCGCCCCAGCCCCGAGAGGGGAGAGCGTGCGACCGCCGGATTCTGCCCCTTACCTGGACTCTTCCTTCCAGAACACTGCCTTCCTTCACAAACCCCGTAGCACGACGAGGACACCAGACCCCCCTGTTTATTTTTGGACACTTTTACCCCCTTTGGACACTTTATTTTGTTGAATAAAAGCCTCTCCGAGGCCTGATGCCACACCCACTGTGTCTATTGTTTGCTCCTCCCGCCACAATATATATATCCAAGTTATTTGACTTTTTTCAAATGTTCAAATCTAAGTAACAATAGTTACTTTCCCTGGTTATTAGTTTCTTTTATAATGATGTAACTTAGTTACTGTTTGTGAGAAGTAACTAGTAATATAACTAATTACTTTTTTAAAGTAACGTGTCCAACACTTCATACTATACAATGATTTATTACTTGTCTTTGTTGAATAATACAGAATATAAAAAGCTTTAAAAAATAATCGCATATTAAATCGCAATCGCAATATTGGTAAAAAAAAAATCGGGGGTAAGACGGGCTCGGGTCGGTAATTCTGATAAGCTGTCGGACACGGGCCGGGCCGGGCTAGGGCCTCAGCGTCTCGGGCTAGGGCCTAAATTTGAGGCCCGTGCAGGGCTCTTGTCATTTTAGAATGTTAAGTTCTACTTCTGTAGTTATTTTGGTGAAAGTAACTCAAAAGTAATACAGGAGTCATGTAACGCATTACAATTCTGAGACAGTAATATTGGAAGGTAAGGCATTACTTTTAAATAACAGTAAAAAGTAATCTATAATGTATTACAGTTTGGAAGTTACTTGCACAACACTGCTCTCCTCACATCAGGACATTATTAATGTGAGAGATGGATCTGCACTGAGCCGCGCCCAAGATAAACCGGAGGAGAAAAGCTCCTACTAGCAGAGAGCAAAGTCCTCCTCCAACACACAGACACAAACAAATAGTTTTTATGAAGTTAATTTTTACAATAAATGCACTTAAATCACTTATTCATGGATAGATGGAACTGGCAGTTGTGCTGATAAACTACGGACTCACACAACGATGCTAATTTACAGTACAATAGCAGTCTATTAGAAAAGTAGTCCAGATTACATCTCAAGAAACAAGGGTAAATGCTTTATCAAAATATATAAGATTCACCTTTCTATTTATGAATTCGCTGATTCACACTCCTGCTTCAAAAAGTGCATTTGTGATACTTATTTGTTTTAACAAACTGATTTTGTTTTTCAGTGGTAATCAAAACCATGTTGTAGATGCATAATCATTAGTCCTACTAGTAACAATTTATTTGAAGCTTTTCTGTATAATGCATTATTAAGGTATTCATAATGTGCATTATATTGCATCTTCATAAATAATTGCACCCAAAGTTAAAATGTATTACAATATGTGCAGATCCCTTGTTACAACTGAAATTGATTTGTCATTGGTTTGTCATAATATTTTTCAGTGCATTATACGGTCTAAAGGTGAAACAATGAATAGACAAGTATAGTAATGAACTATAAATGTGGTTATAATTATTACTGAGATCATGCCATGTATTATAAGGTGCATTACAAGGCATAATTAATGCATTAAAATACTTTTATAATGCATATAAAATCTATCTATCTATCTGTCTATTTGTCTGTCTGTCTGTCGGTCGGTCTGTATGTCGGTCGGTCTATCTAAATCTAAAAAACTCTATATCTCTATTGGATGATATTTCTACAATATTTCTGGGATTTCAAACAAACTCTGCCCATATTTGCCAAGAACCCAAAGTCTGCAATAAAAAATAAGAAACTTCAATAAGGACCAGAGTTTCCGCTAGAAAAAAATGGTGCCGGTCAAAGTGACCGGCAGAGGTTTCGTTTTCCGGACATTTTGGTGATGTGCCGGTCAAATATCGCCTGTTAATTAGTCAAGTTGAGGAAAACTGGAGGAAGGCTATGTAACTTAAAAAAATGACATAGTCAGGCCGTATAGAATGCAACGTTTATTAGCCTAACTTTCAAATAGACGGAAAAAAACATGAACGTCCGATTGGCATCAATCAACGCCAATTGTTTTTACTATGGTTTCACATTCATAGTTTAACAAACCAATCCCCCTTCCCCACATAAAATATCTGAATAGTAGCCTATTGTTTTTACTCAAGCGAACTTAATTATACACTCTCAATATGTCTCATTTAACTGGTAACATTTAAATTGGCCACCGTGAAATGACTCCTTGTCAAATTAACTGGAACAAACAAATCACTAGGCCTATAACACTGTCATTTTAGGCTACTTTTTACGCTGTTTTGCAGTGCTGAATTGTGCAGCTGCCGACTTAAAATCAAAACTTCCCAGAGTCTCTCCACAACTTGCAATGCGCATAAGGCGCGTAACCTTGTTCTCCGCAAGGCGACTTCGCTGCTTCGTCTTGATCCGATTCTGCAGCGAGAACCCCCTCTCTGCAGGAACACTCGAGACAGGGATTACACAGGCTATCTTGGCGAGCTTGGTCCACTCTGGATACATTTAGTTGAAATCACATATGAGGACTTCGCAGGCTGTGGAGAAATGCAATCCTCCATAGCCACGGAGCTCTGTCAGGACAGCGAGGGCATCACGTCGCAGGCTTATGGCATCGATAAGAGGAGCGGTGTCCGCGGACTCAATGCTTGTAAAATGGCAAATAATCCTTCTGATCGCTGGTTCTGCATATTATTGAAGAGCTATAAGATAATATAATAGGTGAGAACGATATTAGAATTCTAGGCCTACAAAAGAATGCTGCGCTTATTATAAATAGACGTCTCAGGGGCCATTCACATATCGCGCCTAAAAACGCGTGGAAAACGCTAGGCGCGCCGCTTTCTCTTTTTTTCCAAAGCGCTCGGGCGGTTGCGCTCCGGAGGTGTCTGTCGTTGCTAAACAACCATCAGCTGCGCTCTCCGTTACAACAAGGAAATTTCAGCAATGGATTTCCAACACCGAAAAACACTTGCTGTAACTCTGTTACAAGATTTATTTACTAAGAAAAGTAAAAAACGCCGCAGTGTTTGGGTGCACCCCATACTTCAAAAACGCTGCTGAGGTTTCAAAGTAACGGAAAAGGTGAGGAAGCTGATTGGTTGGTTCTTGTCACATGACCTGCGGTGCGCTTGCGGCATTCTGAAAAGTTGAGATGTTTTTATCTCGATGCGGCGCGGACGCGCCTGGAAAAAACGAGCGCGTCGCACCGCGACCGCGTCGCTTCCATTATGAGCGTCTCCATTTGAAATAACGAACTTGAGCGCGCAAAAGACGCGATATGTGAGCGGCCCCCTTAGGCGTGCGCTTTATTTTAAATGCAGCATGCGATGTTGTTTAATAACTTTCAAACGGTAGAGCCTGTTCCTTTATAACATAGCCAAAGGTCGGTGTATTTTTGCTTTATACATTTTAGTCTTATTCTCAAATTCAGATTGTGTTAGTGGGGCGAGATTATTAGGCCATTTTAATCTGACAATTTGACCGGAGAGATTTAATTTTGTCGGACATTTCATTTTTTTTCCGGCCAATGTCCGGCAATTACCGGACAACGGAAACCCTGATAAGGACTCTCATATTTTTCCAAAACCAAATGATCTGAGCATTCATTTTATAACCAGTAATATCACTTGTATCTGCAATGAAGTCACGATCCATGAAAGACAAACCTAAGAGCGATAAAATTGTCTTCTGGAATGTTACAGAGAGTGAAAGCAGCATGCGTATTAGTGTGTGTGTGTGTGTGTAAATGTGGCTCAGAAGTGAAATGCATTGCTTCGGTGATGGACTGGGCAGTGTGGGCAAGGCTTGTGAGGCCTGTTATTTAGGCTAATTGGCCATGCTGTTTGCTGGAGGGCTCGCCACAGTTTGACACGTTATATGATAGGTTTCCCGCATGTCCTCCACTAGACTGAAGGAAGACAGACCGGAGTCTGTCCCTGTCCCATTTCCCTCAATCCTGTCCACACCCTGTCCTCGTTCTCTTATTCACTGGCTTCTTGTCTGCTCCGGGTCTGTTATAATGACAGCTCTTGTGTTATTGTTGGAGAGACGTGTTATTTGATCGCAGTGAGAGTGTTGACAGGCCATTAGTACGGGAGGCTCGAGGTGTAAAGTTCATTTCCCACCCTAGAGGAACATGTAGGTAAGGGACGATTGGTGAGATGTGTGTGATATCACTATGTCACACATTTATAAGAATATGGGAGGAGAGATGGAGAATAGGGGTCGACTGATATGTGTTTTTCAGGGCCGATGCCGATACCGATTATTACAGACCAAGTAGACTGATAACCGATATATATGTCTGGTGTACAAATTAAAATGAATGTCATAATTAAGAATAACAAGGGATCTGACAAAAACTGCCTTCCCTAGTGTTGGGTGCACTTCTTACTCTTGTCTTCCTCCATGCATCCATCTACAATAAAGGTAATATAAAGAGAGAGTTAAAAGTGGGGCCACTGTATGCTTCATGATTAAGCCTATGAATACTAAATACTAAAGCTAAACAGCTTGAGGAAATGTAAGTATTTGGCTTTAATAATTTACATGTTAGAAATGTATGTGTAATAGCATAACCTCTTATTCCTTATTCATTAATTATTTTCTGTTGACTAAATCATAACCTACAAAAGGTGACTATTCAATTCATCATCTAATGCACATCAATTGATTAACTTAAAAAGCGCAATGTAATTAATAAGTGTAAATAATTTAATTGTCTTCATAGCTCCATTGTAGATGTTGCGAAGAAGACTGCAACTATTTTAATGAAACTATAGCACTAATAGCCTGTTATAGGCACACTTGGTTCAATAGCCTATTGAAATGTCACAATTTCTGTCATCCTAATCTTGGCCTATGTGACAGTTTCTTAGTCTTGGCCTATGTGACAGTAATTTCCATTAGTTTTAATTTACAGTGCAGTGCAAATGAAGGCATAAAACATTCATTTCATTTATCTTTTAATCATATGAGAGTTAAAAAAAATTTTGGCAAACAAATGGGTTTACAATTAAAATTAAAACATGGAAGAAATAGCATATTGTGTGATTATTCTTTTAAACAAAAGTTGTAACAATTGTTGTAGTAGTATTAGTAGATAAACCAAACTTTTATTTTGATGGGTTGCCATGAGGACCTCTTAAGTTTCTGTAGCCTATGTATGATTTGACGATCGTTTTACTCAATTGAAACTGTCAAATGCTCCTGAAGTAACTTTCAGAGCAGTTCTGAGGATGTTGTTCATGTATTTATGTCCTTATTAAGTGAGACGGCAGATGCAGAAAACACCGCAAGCGTCGCGCACTTAAGTGTGTGTGTGTGTGTCAAAACCACGCGTCTGTGCCAATCACATATACAGAGACACGCAGAACATGCAGAATTCATATTTAAATAGTGTTTTTGCGGCTTAATGTTTACAGATAGTCCATGTCGACCCCCCCCCCCCCCCCCCCCCCCCCCGCCGCATTTCCCCCATCGCGGAAACCATAAATAGATAATATTGAGGTGTTTTGCATCTTCAGTGTAGTGGATTGTAATTTATTGCAACTTGAGCAACGTCTGCTGCTGCCTTTGAGAGACAACTCAAAAATCAAGATGCAAAAAAATGCAAAAATTGCAAAAATCTGTGAGCAAAAGAGGTAAAAAACAAACAAAAACAAAATACGAACAAATTGCAAACTTTTGAATGGTAGTGTAGGTCGTAAAGGCCTTTTTTAGATATCAACATTGGCCAATAAAACACCCACATAAGTCAATAACAAATTGCTAGGGTATTCTGGGTATTTGCCAAGAGGTTGCTTGCTTGTAAATAAAAGAGTAATTTTTTTTATTCTGGACTCTTCAATACAATTTTGTGGGATTTTTTGCACATATTACTTTCTGCCTGGTGAACATTATGCATTCAGTAGCTTAGAAATGCTGGCTGCACAATTTAAGGTATCAGTCATGTCTGTGGCACAAAAGGCATAGTTTAAACCTTAGGGCTAGTGGTTTGTTTAAATATCTCTAATGAGCCTCTTAACCTGCAAAACGATTAAATAAACCAACACAATGACACCCACAATGTCAAAAACATCATCACCCGAGCCACTAACACACAGCGCAGTCCTTGACAGCCCAAGGTCAGCATTTATGAGGCCACACAACGAAGATTAGACAAATACATGAGATCAACTGCATATTAATGATTTGCTCACTGTGTATGATGGATGTAGTAATCCATACAAATTACAGTTTAAAGATTATCTATAATTGCCTGGGCCTGATACATATTATATAATTGGAAAGATGCATATTGAATATGTAATTCCATTTATCTGAACAGTAAATGGCAAATGGATATGAGGAAAATATGTGTTTCCTGTTCCTGCGCGATTGAAATCTCACCCCAGTCAATTCTGAGCAAATCCTTGCAGCTTGCAGCAAGTAATAAAGCCCAGACCGTCCACAAAGAAGAAACTTTATCTCACCACAGAGAAAATAATCACAGTTTTCTCTGTGTATATAATTGAGGGCAGCCCTTGAAAGACAATAGAAGAGATTGAAGTGGCCTGGTTAATTGTCTGTGGGTTTGTGCACCGTGTCTTAACTTTAGAGCGTCCTGGGGACGAGAGCTGAATTAGCTGGCAGAATATGACTCTAAGATTATTCACATTATAAGCTACAGTAAGTAGTTCATGGCAACTGAGGGTGAATATTTCATGTGGAGGTGCACAGGAAAATGATATTGGTTGCTCATTTACAGCCCTCGTTTCATTTAAGCATCATCCTCCTTAGAAGAAACACAGGAACAAATGATAATTATTTGACATGCATACACAAAAATATTTGATCTACTGGGATTTTCACGCACAATCATCTCTAGGGTTTACAGAGAATGGTCCAAAAAAGAGAAAATATCCAGTGAGCGGCAGTTGTGTGGATGAAAATGCCTTGTTGATGTCAGAGGTCAGAGGAGAATGGGCAGACTGGTTAGAGAAGATAGAAAGGCAACAGTAACTCAAATAACCACTAGTTATTAGAACCCTGAAGCAGATGGGCTACAGCAGCAGAAGACCACACCGGGTGCCTCTCCTGTCAGCTAAGAACAGGAAACGGTGGCTACAATTGGCACAGGCTCACCACAATTGGGCAATAGAAGATTGGAAAAATGTTGCCTGGTCTGATGAGTCTTGATTTCTGCTGCGACATTCAGATGGTAGGGTCAGAATTTGGAGTAAAGAACATGAAAGCATGGATCCATCCTGCCTTGTCTCAACGGTTCAGGCTGGTGGTGGTGGTGTAATCGTGTGGGGGATAATTTCTTGACACACTTTGGGCCCCTTAGTACCAATTGAGCATTGTTTAAACGCCACAGCCTACCTGAGTATAGTTGCTGACCATGTCCATCCCTTTATGACTACAGTGTACCCATCTTCTGATGGCTACTTCCAGCAGGATAATGCACCATGTCACAAAGCTCAAATCATCTCAGACTGGTTTCTTGAACATGACAATGAGTTCACTTTACTCAAATGGCCTCCGCAGTCACCAGATCTCAATCCAATAGAGCACCTTTGGGATGTGGTGGAACGGGAGATTCGCATCATGGATGTGCAGCTGACAAATCTGCAGCAACTGCGTGATGCTATCATGTCAATATGGACCAAAATCTCTGAGGAATGTTTCCAACACCTTGTTGAATCTATGCAATGAAGAATTAAGGCAGTTCTGAAGGCAAAAGGGGGTCCAACTCGGTACTAGAAAGGTGTACCTAATAAAGTGGCCAGTGAGTGTATGTATATATATTCTTCATTTTCTCCCAATTAAATATCATTGTTGTCTAAAAGATACAGTTGAGATTTTAAAGAGATATCATCTGTGAGTACAGATGTTTGGTACGTGTTGATTTAAAAAAAAAAAAAATGGAACTATGATTATATCCATTCAAAAGAGATCTACACTCTGGAAATGTATTACAAAAATACATTTTCCCTCTTGGGTTGTCATTATGTATTAAAATTAAGTATTTTTGTAAGTCATTTCAAGCATGTAGGTCTCTTTTCTGGACTTTATTAGTTTGAAGCACCTGAACTTGCTGGAAGAGCGTGGGGATAAGTCTATTTTGTTTTACTATGATTGTAATACTGTCTCTGCTATCTGTGATCAACAGAAAAATCTCAGTTGTTTGAACTGAATTGAACTGAAAACATTTTATCCTTTCAAATCTCTAGCGTCTGTAGCCAACAAACATGTTAATCTGGAAACAAACTTGACTTGAGACGGTGCACATTGAAAAATATTATATACATACACAAACACCCACATAGCTTGTCTGTTCTGTCAGGTGCTTTGAGTTACAGTTCAAATTTCATCTGAAATCCATTTACTCCATAGAGATGATTGTTCTGTTTTTTTAGTTATACGATTAATTCCACAGATCTTTACCAAATGCAGAATGTGTTTAATTGAGATATTCATTAAAAATTCTGAATCATGCGTTAACATGGTCTCTCTGTCAGTCTCGCTCTGGTGGCCGTCATGCTAGACCGACCTGTCGACAGCTCCAACTGTGTCAACATTACACGATCAAAAACCCGGTCGACCTTTCAAACTAGACAGGTGTGCGAGTCTGTGTAAACTCTGACATTGTTATGTGAATAGCAAATACTGAAATGAGAGTCTGATTGAGTTGCAGAGCATTAGAGATTCTGATAGCAGGCATCAATGTCTATGAGTTTGTGAATGGGAAAAGGACAGAAGATGAAACTGACAATATTTCTTTGTGTCAAACTCCAGTTAATGCAGTGGTTCTCAAACTTTTTTGGTCATTCCCCACTTTAGACAAGGGGGGATTTTAAAGCCCCACCTGCCCCCATCGCCCCAACACAATGCTAATGAAATGCACAACAAGCTTAACATGTTTCAATTTATTGAACTAACAAGTAGTATCAGAGTAACAAGTTGTATCTAAAATACAAACTATATACATAAAATAAAAGAAAGTTCAAAAATAAAGAAAATAAAAGTGCAGCTGTGTCATCATAACTTGCATGAAATAAAAAAAAATAGAGAAAATAAAAGTGCAGCTGTCAAATTTTTTACTAATTTCAAAAATAGAAAAGATATAAAAGTGCCACTTTGCAATCTGTAAAAAGAAAAGAAGAGAAATCAATTCAGCAGGTTATCCCTGCATTACTGGCTGCAATTGTTTTTTTCAAGGCGACTGTTATTTTATAACATTCCCGCTTAATGTTTCCATGGCGACGCGTCATTTGTCACGTGACACACCGCAGCCACAATAACACTGTATGATCAGATCGCCTTAATTTCCTTTTTCCTTTTTTATTTCAAAATATTCACAAACTTGCTTACCATGTCATCAACTATCTGATATTCCGATTCTCAAAAATGTGTAAGTGAGTGTGTTTGGTCGTTTAAAAACCTTTATAAATAATCTTGATCTATAACGTGAGATGGGCGCCACCATGTTTCTTTGCGACTCAGTTCAGAGAGTCCTGTCTGTCATCAGTTTCTCCCGAAATACATGCAAGAAAGTGGCCGGTGAACTCCGAGAAGAATAGAGTAAACTTTATAGTTACTTCCACTATGTTTGTCTGATGTGAATAACACACGTCGTCAAATTATATTTGAATAGATTGTTATTGCTGCTTCCACAGACATCAGTGTGTATTTTACAAACTCCAAATGTATTGTTTTACAAGTGCTTATGTGTATTTAAATGTCTGAAACCTAAAATAAACATTATTAGGTTGAAAACAATGCATAGTTGTGATATATGACAGCGCTGAGCGCGTCCCTCTCTGGTTCAGCGCCAACCAACGCGCGAAAGCACAATTTGAATCTGGCAGTTATGTCACGTCACTGAACATTCTAAATCCCATATCTGGGACCGTACTCTCAGGAGCACAGAAATAAAAATCCCATATATGGGACCAAACCGGATACCGCTCAAAAGGTTAAACATTTCATTTGAAACCATGAATACAAAAATGAAACTGAAATGACGTGTTGAAAACACACACACACCGCGCAGTCACTCTCTAGTCTAGTGCGTGGTCTTGCTCCAGATTCCGGAAGATTTGATCTCACGTTACCATATAAGGCATAAAAAGGAAAATTTCCTCCCGTTTGGCGCGCCCCACCTGTCACGTCTATATTCCCCACCAGTGGGGCGCGCCCCACAGTTTGAGAAACGCTGAGTTAATGAGTGTTAATAATATGTTTTGCAAATATGGATTTTCAATGTGAGTCTGGGAGATGAAAATTGTAAGTCTGGTCACTTAGAAAAGTAAGTGCACACCTCTCCTCAACCAGCTGTAAAATAGCCAATTTTGCACACACCTTGGAGGGCCTGACCTCACATAATTGAAGTTCTGTATTAATTCACTAAGTTGCAAAACTACCTTCTGACTAGACACATAGAAATCTAAGGGCCTGTTTACATCTGGTTATTTCATGCATTTTCGCTGATCGGATATCTATCTGATTTGTTTAAAAGTTTCCATTTACATTTGGCCACATAAATGTGTCTTCGCAAAACAGATATAAATCCGATCTTCAATTCCCGCGCTATATTTAAATTTAACGAAGTTCACGCCAATGAAATCAAAAGATAAGCGCTGCATTTTTATTATTTATCAGCTCATTTCAAGATCAAAAAATTATCAAGGTTAATAATAGTTGTTAATAATCTGAAATGTTTCTTGAGCAATGAATCAGCATATTAGAATGATTTCTGAAATAAAAATAAATAAATTACTTTAAAGTAATTGTTTAATAAATTATTTAAAGGAATAAATTACATTTTACTATATATTCAATTAGAAAAAAAATAAGTTATTTTAAATGGTAAAAATATTTCTTAATATTACAGTTTTTACTCTATTTTTGTTCAAATAAATGCAGCCTTGATGAGAATAAGAGACAAAACTATTAAAAAATCCACAAAGAATTTTTGAACATTAGTTTCTCACTCCACACTTTACCATCATCCTAACTGTAGTCTGTTCACAGTATACAATACAAGCAACTTTTCATGTAAATATGTATATTGGCTATTTTGCAATAGCTTTTAATCTGGATTATCCCATCTGATTCAGTTTATTTTACAGTGATTTTGTTGTTAAAAGTGTTTTCAGAGTGTTCTGTATCTATTAATTTCTAAATGTTGGAATATTTGTCTTCCAGGTATCATTTTTTTGGTTGCTTGTCATTTAGCTTTTATCTAAAACAACTTGCGGTGCACGCCGTGCTGCTTCAGTCCTGCTGGAGCGATCTTGATTAAGTGTCTTGCTCAAGGGCACAATGCTGATAGGGAAGCTTTGTATCTTTCCACGTTTTATGGGTCTGCCTACCTGGGCTCTATTGTGTTGGCAATGCGAAATGTTAATCACGATCAGCACCACCAATTCTGTGTTATGACAGCACACATCCTCACTGTAATGCCTTTCTCTTTACTCACCCTCCTGAGGTGGCCCCCTTTACAAATATAGCTGTGTTTTTCAGTTCCTTTCACTTGAAATATAAAACAAGAGGCGGACATGACTCTTCACTACCCTGATGAGTGGTATCTGTGTAAGATGACATCAATAGACCCTCATTCCTGGCAGTGGTGTTCATAAGGAGAGCTTTAAGGACAGGCCTGTGCATGCAGGCTGGGAATGAGTGGGCCTGAAACCCGAGCCTCGGGATGCTCACGGGCCACCTATAGTGTGGAGTCTGGATGCTGCGGGGTTCTTCTCCCCTATCAGAGCTCATAATCTTCCTCCGCACTGCCTGGGAGTGAAGAATGTGTGAATTAGCATGAATTATTGAGGTTGAGAAGAAAAAGGCTCTTTAATCGCCAGCGAAGCCAGTGCTGCAAATTATGCAGTTAAATTACGTAACCCTGCATGTCTGCTGATTTGCAAAAAACGTCTAATTTAATGATGCTGAGTTCAAAAATATCAATAAAAACTGCAGTTTTTTTTTTTACAAAGTAAGAATGACGATTTTGCAAATTATAGAGTAGGTGTGTCAGTCAATGATGGGGAAAGTTACTTTTAAAAGTAATGCATTACAATTGCGTTACTCACTAAAAAAGTAACTAATTGCTAGGGCTGTCGCGGTGACAGAATTTCCCTTGCGGTAATTTTGAGTGGCTCAAAACCGCGATATGTGGTATTATCACCATAGATTTATAATCTGTGTTTGTGTGTGTTACGATGTAAGGAGGTCATATTCAGAAAACAATGAAACCGAAACTAAATTGCATTGAAACAGGAAGTCAAGTAAACAGAAGAGAATGACAAAATAACGGTCCACATAACAGAGCATAAACCTTACAATAAAATCGTTAGGCTATATATGTATAACAGTTAGTGCTGATCCTTGAATCTGAATGGACAAGACTTTTTTTCTTTCTTTTCTTTTTTCATTTAGCTGATGCTTTTATCCAAAGCGACTTACAATTGCTATATATGTCAGAGGTTGCACGCCTCTGGAGCAACTAGGGGTTAAGTGTCTTGCTCAGGGACACATTGGTGTCTCACAGTGGATTCGAACCCGGGTCTCTCACACCAAAGGCATGTGTCTTATCCACTGCGCCATCACCACCCCGCAGTTCTGTTGATATTTCACCTGTTCTAGACGGGCTGTCAGTCAGTGCAGTTTCATTGTTGCTGTTGCAAGTGTAAAACGAGAAGGGCATAACCTTATACGAAAAAAGAAAACACGCAAATATCGCAGTTGCTGCGGTTGTTGCATTCCTCAGCGGTTATTCTCGTCAATAGCACGGTATTGCGATATTACGGTTATCGCGACAGCCCTACTAATTGCATTTCTTATTTACTTATGGAAAGTAATGTATTGTTACTTTTGCATTACTTTTAGTGACCTGGGCTTGTTTTTTTTATTAAGACCCCCAAAAATTATATTGGCCCTTGCATTACTTATGTGTTTGAAGAAGTAACTCAGATATTTTGTTGTAAATTTAAAAGTAATGCATTATTTTACTAGTTACTTGAAAAATGTCATCTGATTATGTAACTTGTGTTACTTGTAACTAGGGATGTGCGCTACGACTAATTTGACTGTCGTTTAAACAGAAGTTTTGTATCCGACTAGTCAACCTTTCTAAAAGCTAGAAACCCCCCAAAAATGGCAAAATAAAAAAAAACTGTGTTATTGTTTTCAGTGTCGACTATCAGGAGTTGTACTTCTAGTTGACTAGACCCGCACATCCCTACTTGTAACGCATAACCCCCAACACTGGTGTCAGCTTTAATTCACTTTTTAAAATAACAAGCAGGAAAATGTCAAAAGTTTAAATGTATCATTTAATTTATAATCTGCAAAGGAGTGGGATTAGGCATAAAATAATGATCAAGGGATAATACAACACTTATTTACCTTACAAATGGTTGTCAAAGGCAGAAATGCTACAAAATGCATCTCACTTTGTGAGAAAGTGATATGCTCGAGCAAAACAGACACTATATTTAGAAATAGCAGCCCAAAATTTGTAAGCAACATGTAGGCTATTGCATTTAATTCAGCAAATATGATGCAGGGCGGTGTTATTATTAATGAGTAGCCGTCACAGCTGGTTTAGGCAGACTAGTTTATAGTTCATTAAATTAGAATACGTTTTTCATGTGTTCTCCAAGATGTGGCTTTTCTTACTTGAGGAAACAAAAACAATGCTATTAAGCCAATTCAACATATTTATCACAGTCAGTAACAGTTTACAGATATCAAAGAAAGTAATGGGTAATGTTGTAAATGAATTCTCTGTGTTGCCAGATTTCCTGTGTCTGCATTAATACATCAGCTATTGCTTTCATAGCAAACTCAATCTCCACTCCAAACTCCTACATATGCAAGTAGCTCACTGCTTGTGCATTTTTCAAGCTAAAAAGCAAACATCTCTGTGGCTGTTTTAGCCTTGTTTTGAAGGATTCTGGAAGATCTCTGTGTGTCTTTGAGGACCGTGGCTTGTCGTTGTGATTGATTTTAAATGAGACTCTGGCTTTTAGTGTAATTATTAGATTAATCTTACAGTCGGTCTGGCTGTTTATTTTTATGAGTTGTCACATTTCATACAGGGAACTTTCTGTCATGTCAACCAATGATGGATGAATTATGAATATTTACCAGCCTTAAACAGCTATTTTGCTCTAGCCATGAAACCGTATTAGCATTACTTTTTATTAAAAGTATATTTGTGTATCTGTTGCAATTAAATTGTAGCTCTCCTAGGTGACATAACATCAGTTATTGCTTCACTTGATGCCCCATATGACATGAGCTAGATTAGGGACCTGTTATAAGCAATTGGGAAGATTTTGTGTCATAAAAATATAATATTTTTTACTTTGAATTTTGGCATTCTCACATGGACCTCTTGGAAGAAAAACTGTAAGCATCTTAAATAAACAGAAGGTCAAAGTTGCTAGAGGATTTGACATGTTTTCAGTGACATTTGTTTTCTTTAGCATCAACATTTAAGCATGGCATATAAACAGCAATCAAACATGCATTTTGCATTTAAGCGTGGTGACATTCAAAGGTTCTTAGACTTTATCCCAAACCAGTTATCACAACACTTCCACTGATGTACACTCTCATAAATGAAGAATGCATTGTTATTTTGTCAAGCACAGATGCCAGATGTGGGCAGGCTGGGATCGCTCATCCTAAGACAAGTTTCATGTGACTGAATGTGCGACAGAGCACAGACAGCACACCGGATGACCAGCAGCCCAGTAATTACCCCCATGTGTGCTGGGAGAGAGAGTATGTAATTAGGACAAGAGAAATCTTAATGCATTGTGTGTCGGCTAATGGCACTTCCTCTCCGTGCTCTGCATGGGCATAAATAAAGCGAATCTGTTGCTCTGTCACAGTGGGGTGTGTCGTCCTTCACATTGATTAACATTATGAATTCATGCCACTGTGTCTGTCTGCTACAGCCTCTGGCCCTGGGGAGCGGAGCGGTATATCAGAACAGATGTGAACTCACCCCGCTGTCACCCTATATCTCCCAGAGACAAGATCCTCTTTGTTTATGTCACCGAGGGCTTGTGATTTTACATTCTGTGTGTTAAACTAAAATTTCTTGTAGTTGAATGCTATGGAAATGTCTGTATGTGTTCAACATCCCCTTTGCTTTCATTTTTCAAGTCTTGGTGTAAATAAATTATTTATCTGACAATCATATTTTTGCAAGCTAACCTCACTGAGCATTAGTAAATATGACTGTGTGGTAGAAATTAATGTGTTCGTTGAGATATTGAGCACAGCTCTTCTTGTTGTATGATCGTACAAACAATAATCAATTAATTTCCTGAAATTAATATCTGCTAGCATCTGTTTATGATACTGATGCTCTTGTAATATTGTGTTAGGCTGAAAAACAATGGCATTATTTTGGGCTGAAATAATTAAAATGTACTTTTGCAAGTTTTTGTACTTAAGTTCAAGTAAGTTTCACATTTAGAATTAAGTAAAATCTACTTAACTAAGTTCGGTAAAATGCACATGATTCTATTTTTGATTCTACTCAGTTTATTAAAGCAGTTGTTTATGTTAAATTCTATTTTAGATGTGCATTTGTAGTTTGTCACTGCACTGACATTAATACACCTAATGTTCATTAAATGATACAACAAAAACCATAGTCATCATTTAACCATCGTATAACCCAACCACAAGCTCTACTCTTTACCACAGTGGTAACCACAAAAACCTAAACAACAGAAACTTTAATCTTCTAACTGTCCAATATAACTGAATTCAAAAATGCATTAAATTATTTCAGCACTTCATTTCAACATTTACTATTCCATTTCAGTCCAATGCAAGTGCAAAGCGAGTTAGCAACTATAAATCTATCCATGTATATTTAATTGTCTATGAAAACATCTCGCAGTTGCTTCAGAGAGGGAATCTGATTCTCAATCTTCTTTCCAAAACTGCCCACAGGGGCTTGATAATATTCAAGTCAGGCGATTTATCTGACCAGGGCAGATGTTGAAGTTCTTAGTGCTCCAACTGTCCAGCTCTTATGATCTTGAATCTTTTTTACATTTCTTTATTTTTCGCTGTAATTGAAGTTTTAGCAGATAGCTCTTTCATGGATGTTGGCTTTATGAAGTTCTCTGTGGTCAGATTTTGTGGAAACAGAGTCTTTAAGGTGGACATTGAGGTTTGCTGTCACTTTGCTGTTGTATCTGTGTGTTGTTTGGACACAGTCCTCCTTCATGTTTGATGGTCTCTGTCATTCACTTTCGGTTTGTTTTTGCCTTTGCTGATGAAGTCTAGTCATATTTGTGTACACTGTCATAATCACAAAAGACTTTTGATCTTAAAACACGAAAACAATCAGGCTGTTAAGATTACAGACACTCCTGCTAAACAGGCTCCCATGCTTTGTATATACCTAGAGAATATAGACAACTAAATAAAAAAGATACTCGCAATATTTTTTTTTTTCACTGTATCCTACAAAAATAATATAAACCCCTATAATAATTGGTTTTATAAATATATATAAAGTACATGTAGATTTTTGTTGTTTAACTTGTTTTAATTAGGTAAACAGCAAAAAAAAAAACATTTTTTCCCCAGTGCAGGGAGCCGGAATAAACAGTTTGTTTCAGTTATTTATTTATTTATTTTTTTTATATATCTAATAATACACAAAATACATTTTTTTCCTACATTTGTTGCATTCAATGATTGTTACATCCTAGAAAAGCAGAGAAAAAGTTATGTAATATCTCAAGTGTCAGTAAACACAATTGTCGCGCTGCCCCAGAGGACTGTTTGGCAGCATTTGTTGATGAATTTGGCAGTTTGATGTGACGCCAATTTAGATAACCAGATTACTCGCTGGCTTGGGTCATTCTCATGAATGCAATCCTTCTCAGCGTGAGGCTTACAGAGAAGACACTCGCGGATCAAGAGAATGAAACAGCATTAATTTTCTAATTTCGAAAAAGAGTCTGTCAGCATTTAGCAAGCATGAAAACAGCTGGATTATAGCCAGAGACTTTGCTCCACTGCAGAAGTGCCATCACAGGACTTGCATGTGTGAGATTTCCTGGTTTGTTCATCTGCTGTGATTCATTGCCACATTATTCCAAGCAAGACTTGCTTACATGCACATTACATGCCATGAGACCCACATTACCAATTAGAAAGCTAATTAACCAACAGTAAAGTAGCTTTACGAGTCTGATGTACTGGAAGGAAATTGTTATATCACCATTTTCCAGTTCATGACAAACATGCTTGAATAAAAAGAGGCAGCTGTAGCTCAGTTGGCTAATTTTTTCCCAAGGATTTGCACACTTTGAATCTCACTTGGTTAACAGCAGGTTCTATTGTCCTCTCAGATGACGGTCCTTTAGATTGAAAGCTACAGTTAGAATGAAGATGAGAGCAGTGTCACAAACATCCTCCTTGAACTCATGTGGGCTTGTGTGAGGTTTGAAGTGAAACTTGAACCGAGGCATTTGTAGAATTATGTGGCACAATGACAATACAATTCAAAAACCAAGAATCATGGCTTCACTTTCAGTTTGTGCATTGTTACTTTTGCCTATTCTCATTGCCTGTATGAGTGTGTGTGTGCTTGTGATTCAATGCACTGCCTTGAGACTGTGTAGAGTGTCTAATTTCATAGATTGATTTTTCTTTCAAGTTATAGTATACATTTCAAGTTTCATTACATAACCCACACAGTCACAAACACATACACATGCACACAGGGTCCAGAATTAAAGGAGTCATATGATGTTGCTAAAAAGAACATTATTTTCAAAGCCTCACACGGTGCATTGTGATTTGCCGAATACCTCAAGCGTGTGACGGAAATGTTACGCCTCTTACCATGTTGTGATGCCGTGTCCCGGGCCAGCACGACAAGACTAAAACAATAAAACCCATTATAAGCGAGGCATTTGTTGCATTCAGTGAGGATATAAATGACTGATTATAATGACTCATGCGGTCTTTTTACATGTTGTGCCACGTAAACTTTACCATGTCTGCATTTGTGATCGTAGAAACGCCAAACAAGCGCTACTCTACACTGCTCAAAACTCGCATTTGAATGATCAGTAGCAAATTCTTTAAATATCGAAACATACTTACAAGCTGTGAGTCAGAAGCACCAGACTGACCTTGCATAGTTGGAATTGCCTCACTTTATAGTGTTCACAGCCATTCATAATGTTCACATTGTAGGCTACTCTCTCCCAGGATCAAGAAATAGTCCTCCGTAAAATACGCTGCACACACTCGAATATTAGCGCTGTACTGTTCTGGAACAGTGTTGTAAATATAACTTAACCACTGATTTCTAGTTGTGTTCTCTTTTGGAAGCCCAAACAAAGTACTTTCACAACGAAACACAGCGTCTCCAGAGCATGGTGGTGGCAGCAGCAATACTACAGCGTGAATAAAAGTTACACCTTCTTTCATTGCGTATACGTTTGGGCGGTGTTATGCAAATCGTTCCATACAGTGACGTAGACATATAGGGGCAATGAGCCGTTTTAGGAAGGCGTGGCAGAGTCTTAAATTTTATAAAGAATATCTCTTTGGGTTTTAGACTTTAATCTTTGCAATTTTACAGATCTTATATATGCACACACAGCTTGTAACACTCCAAAGAGAAAGGAAAACATGAAATTGCATCATATGACCCCTTTAAATTATTACCTATTTATATATATACACAAGCAACTCTTTATATGTTCATTTTCTTTATTCTTTGTCTTAGCTTAAATATTTTAATTGTACATCACTTTGTATCATGTATATTTATTTTTTATTTTTTGGTCTATTATGTACCATGCACCTTATGCAGAAGCTCTGCAGTTTCGTTGTATCTTGTGTACAATGACAATAAAGAAATTCTATTCTATTCTATTCTATTCTATTCTATTCTATTCTATTCTATTCTATTCTAATGTTTTGCTACACCTGCTAATAATGCTGGGTAAAAATAGATACTTGTATCATGTAGTTAAATGTAACTTTTTTTATTTAAATTGAAATCTGTCTTTATTTATGTTTTTGCCAGCAAATAGCAGACCATTTTTATCACTTACAGCATCATACACTGTACTGTCTGTCAATGAATTGCAACCTCTTATGAAAACAATGCTAAATAAATAAATACACATACAAAAATTTCACTTGCTGATTCAAAAGATTAATCTTACATTGTTTTTTTTTTTTTTTTTTTATAAATAAATAAACCATGCACTTTCTAAAAAAAAATATTACCGGCTCACTCAATAAAGGCAGATTTTATTGGCATTTGGCGCTTGGCGAGTGTTCATTTTGGACTTGCGCACACACAGATTCAGCCACATACTCATTGCTCACTGTACTGAATGCTGTGAACGGTGGGTGGCAGCTGGTAAAAACGGATTAACGTTTTATCTTTATTTAGTAACATTTTATTCAGATATGATATGTCCTTTTTCTTTGAAAAAAAATACCCCAGGAACTGCGCTTCAATGAAAACCGAATCTTTGCTTTTGAGAGTGATACAGTCTTATTTTTCCGTAAGTAATTTTTTTCCCCTGGCATTAGCTTTCCTGCTTTGAAGAGCCCTTCCATCAACCAGAAGTTTAATGAAAAATGATACATCTATAATTTAATTCTGCCTCATTTTTCTTAGTCAAAACACATTAATTAATAGTCCAAGCACTTTATCTAGAATGCCCAGCAGTCCTGTTCAGGAGTAATTGGTTTCTGTAGGGAAACACACATGTTTGACAGGTGGTTCAGGGGTTTGAGTGCCAGAGCTGTGAGATGCAGACTCAATATGCTGCCATTCTGCATTATTTAGAAATCTTAATGGGTCTAGTAGTGAGCTTTTGATATGAATGAACAAAGTTACACTTTGGTGGAGAACAGTTATGTGAATAAAAAATACTCTTTAATACTTCACACTATTATTTCAAGTGTGATTGGTGCACACGCACACACACTTGCAATCACACTGACATGGTAACTAGCTGCAGGGACCAACTATTCTTTTATTGCATTAATATAAAACAAAGTTTCTTAGTGTTCATTATGTGCATTGAGTGAAAAATTGTGAAAAGGTTCTCTCCAATTGTTCATGTGAAGACATTTGAACTTTTTAATATTTTTTTCATCGTAAAAATGATGCCACATTATTTGGTAACTATGGCAAGATCTGTTTCTGCAGAAGAACAGCTAGTGAGCTCAATTGGAGTTGTCGAGGTTTTGAGTAATGGCTCTGAATGTGCAATCTAGCATCTATTTGCTTTCCCGCAAAAGCATTTTACAGATGTTTGACCAATATATTGAATCAGAATAAAAGGAAATGCATTCCTTCATACACATTAGTGGATACATTTACCTGTTACCAGTTCTTTTTAATCGTGAATCTATTGGTGCCAATGTTTAAGCATATCTTTGTAAAGCTTGTATATTTTTCTAAGTCTGTTTTCCAAGTCTGGTTCTTTAGGATTTGCTTTAAGCCACAAATTGTTACATTTTACATCCTGTTGGTTTTATTGGCGTTATCTTTACGACAGCTCGCAGGCCAGACAAACAACTCCGGCTGTGTTCAGAATCAGTCAGCATGTTCTACTTAAAGAGTTCTTTATCTCAACAACAACTTTTCTGCCAGCCAGTCAGTCTGTCTACCTACTTTATAAAAAACAAGCCAGCCTGTTTCAATGTCGCTACTGCCCTCAGTTACCTGTTGGTCTGCTGCCAGGTGGGAACAGGAGGGGCCACCCCGTTTACCTGTGCGAAATCAAACAATAGCCCGCCTATCTGATTGGCCAGGGAGACAAAGCCCCTCCCTCAGCCTCTGTTGTAATTCAACACCTGACAGATTTTGCTTGTGCCTGAATTAGTCTTGTTCACACAGTCTCAGAAACCGTGCTTCTGTCCCCAGAGACACTGTCCCAGCTAAGAGCTCAGATAGAGTAACGCCGCCTGCGCTGTGCCTGATATATGGATTAGCCACTTGTTGTACACTTGCAGTTGCCTTCATCTTCAGGACTTGGGTTTGGATCCACCAGTTTTCCAGGTTTTTGCTGAAGGATTTCCTAAACTCTAATCAGATTTCCTTTGGATGTTTTTCTTCACATGGGTAAGTGGTGCACATGCATTGGATTTTTGCTAGTAGTGGTAGTGTGCATGATCTTCTTGGCTAAACCTTGGCATTTCATAACAATATTCCATCATTTGCACTTAATTGAGGCTCTTATTAGTGGTGCGCTCTCTCTCATCTCCTCTGTGCACCTTCTTTTGCTGTTGTACAGAAACACACTGGGGGCTTAGGAGAAACCATTAGCAGAATCACAGCTGTCCTGTGGCGACTGATTTTCTCAGTCTTACATGTAAATTTCTCTGTTCATTCTACTTGAGCATAATGTTCACCTCAGACGTTGCTTTTTCTGAGGGCGTTATGTAAGACTTTTTTAATTAGTCTGGTTGAATGTATAATTTAGATTGAATTATGGGGATATTGTAAAACGACACTGTCTTTCCTGGAAATGTTTTACAGAGAGTGTGTGAACTAGTGCAGTTTGTGATGTACAAAAATTATGAACTGCTTCTATTTTACATGCTATTTCTTGAATTTGATAAACAGAATTTGTATTTAAATAAAAATTCACTGCAATTGAGCCGAAAAAAATACCCAAGAGCATCTTGAGCTTCCAGTGAAAAAAAAAGACCTCTTCACATGATCAATGGCATAAATTAATTTTATTAGTGACATATAAATTGATTAACTCGCGTCATAACTTTTCTTTAACTTTTAAATATTTTTTATTATTACTTATATTTCTTATATTTACTCTTATTTTTCGTATATTGATGCTTTTTTATATTTCTTATATTGATGCTTTATTTTTACTCAAATAAAAAAGAGATAATAAAAAACAAATAAAAATAGATATAAGAAATATAAAACTTTAAATAGGCCTATTACTATTAATAATAATATCATTAAATCTAAGATTTCAGTATCAGAATTTTGGACTATACATTTGTTATAGTGTTCATATCAGATATAAACTTCATTAAATCGCAAGGTAGTCTCTAACTTAAATTGCCTTGACTAGTCAAATGTTCTTCATCATTAATCAGTTGAATAATTACAACAAATGCAAAAATTTATACAAATATGAGTTTTGATTATATACAGTTACTGGCAGTCATAAATGCAATTAGTGAAGACCGCTCTGTTGATTATAATGTAGTTTCATCAGATTGCCATATGTTCAGTGTTCCCTATTTCCTATATAGTGCATTTATATTCCCTCTATATGGCATATGGCATTCACTATATAGGGAATAATGAAGGAGTGAGTAATTTGGCACACAAGAGCGGTGCCAACCGCATGTACATAACCAACCCTTTTTTGACAGAAGCTAAACCGCAGGCTTGTTTGTTGTTGTCACCTAGGCTACAATTGCACGTTTTCATTTATGCAAGACCTGTTTAAGTAATTTATCCAAAGTAATTTGGATAAATGTATGTTCGACTACAGAATAACAATCAAGAACACTACAGGTTCACAGGTAAAAGGCGAAACCAAAAATGCAGAAAGTGAAACGATTTGCTGGTCAAATAAACTTTAACGTGTAAATTGTTAACGCGTGAAACAATCTCATGGGCCGGTAGTTTGAGACCCCTTCTTTAAAGTGAATTTTACTTATATATGTAACGAAACCGGGCCGTATAGATTGAGCTGGGTAACTTTGCCTCTGCTGTGATTGAATTGTGTTATCAAGTGTATTTTTGTAGAGAAGTCAGCGGGAACTAGGCTCACTTTGTTCAGCGGGGAAGGCAGTCTTGTCCGCAGGGAGTGATTCTATTTCACACAGAGAGGCTTACGTCTTTCAAGCATACCATTGTCTCGTCTAATCCCACAGTCCTGCCCTGCTGCAATGCCATCCATTCAATCACCGCCAGCATATCGCTCTCTCTCTCCCTCACTTGCTTCCTCACTTTTTGCTCTTTCTCAGTGGCTTGCATGTTGCTACATGGACCACCAACAGGCTTCTCTCATTCATAATAACAGAGAAGGAGGCATTCAAGAGAGAGATGGGATATCGGTCCAGAGAGGCAGTTTGTGGCTTTGTTTAGTCCCAAGATGGAACAATACAAGCAGTAGTTAGAGATCTTGACCCCGCTGGCCTTTTGAACACAATCTGTGACCTCTCTCGTCCCTCCAGTGGTTCGACTGTCACAGTTGAGTGGTGCGTTTTACGACTGTAAGCTCAGCCCATTCAGGTCTGTGTGTATAGGGGGACGTTCATCATGTCCCGTATCAGTTGCGTCGACATTGCAGAAGTTTGAATAGGGGGTTTATCGCTAATGCAGTGTTGTTTTCTGTGTGGATCTCTGTTGTTTGGCCTGTTACGGTGCTGCTGCCTGATTATTATTGTGATTTGCTCTGGTTTTGTGTTGCTGTGGCTGTGTGGTTCAAGTATTTGGTAGCTGTTGGTTTCAAACCCCAAATAATGGCAACATTTTACCCTTTACTCTTAAAGGGACAGTGGACTTCATTTAAAAAAAATTACTTTTTTTTTTTTATAAATTCATAGAGTGAAAGTTAATGGACTCTAGTTTTTTTTTTTTATTAATTTAATTCACTGTACTGTACACTTTATTAAATCATTGTAAATCTAGTTTTGATCTAGTAGGCTTTTCCATCCACAGGCTACTATAAGATTGTAAATGTATTTTCTTGCAGCTGAAATACATTTTAAAATATATTTTGGCATATGAAAGTTGAATTTTACTTCGCCTCACTGGCTACATTTACATGCAACCAAATAATCCATTTGTAATCAGATTGACAGCTCAATCGGACTGAAAAGCCGTTATGTAAACACATTAATCGATCCGATTGAGCTCGATCCGAAATAAATTTTCGACCGAATTGAAAGGGGTGGTTTATTCCTTTTCTAATATGATTGAGAGCCCATGTAAACGCTTGATCAGACTGAAATCCGAAACTAAAATGACTGTGCATGTGCAATGACCAACATAGGCTCATTGGAAATATGTGTATATACATTTCTGCAAAAATGAAAAACACTTACCCATAGTATATGTACAAATCACTGCAGTTTCCAGTTGAAGTGAACACTAGAGGCAATAAAACTCAGACAAGTTATATTCCTTTTCACACAAAGTATGATGTACAGGTACAGAATTTTGATTTATAAAGGCTAATTTCACACAATTGTTATGACTTCAAAACAATTTTAACATGCTGTGAGATTTGAAAACTGATACTCTTGAACATTGTTATCACATATACAGCTTCATATGCATAAGTTTTCTAATTCAGTAGGTTTGCTCAGTAACTCACGCAATACAGCATTGCACTTGAGAGATGAAGAGCTCCAGTTCGAACCCCGTAAAACTACGGTTCAACAAAACAGCTCAAATCCGCATAAGGAAGTTAAAATAGCACGGCTGTTTTTATATCACTTTTGCATTTGTTAACACTATCGGGTAGGTTTAGGATTGGGTTTGTCGTAGGGGATATTTCCAACACGATAGAGCCCTTTAGATACCTTTAGTGACACTCCCTGGATTTTTTTAATTCTGAACAGATGCAATACGTACCTCAAGCAGTATAATAAAAATGCAAGAATACGTACTTGTACCAGCGTATTAAAAACGTGCTATGGTCACGTATTGAACCTGTGTTTTAGCACCACTCTGTGGACATTTCACTTTGAAACTGCCGGGAAACGTGCAGTAAGGTACGTAATAACGGTGTTGCAGAAATGTATTTAGAGGCACGTATTTCCAATGAGCCTGGGTTTGCAATGACGTAGAAATAGCGTAATAACATATGACGCATGGATTGAGTTGTTCTTCCTTTTGAATAAGTGTTGTATAAATGCGTGTCCTGTCATTATGAAACTCTCCTTTCACTCTGCAACTGTGAAGTGGAGCAGGACAATGTTCCACCAGCCCTTGTTTCAGATTCTCATCCACAGATGGAGGGGCATTTTTACGGCGTGATAAATATACACATCATGGCATAGCAGCTTATATGTAATATTTATCCAGAAATGGTTAAATATTAATTCTGCTGTTTAAAACAAATTAAGAAACCGTGTAGGAGAGTGGAAATTATGTGCAAACAGTGGGAAAACCCAGTTTAATTAGCATTTGAATTTCTGTCTGTTGTGATTTACAGTGCCATCCACTGAAACTGCCACTCTTTCTGTTATTTCTGTTATCACGGCCTACCGTAGAGACCCGAGCGAAAGGCGCCAAGCGTTTAACAGCATTATTCTGGGCCGCTATTTTCAGTTTGTTGCTTATAAAGTGGCGATACAATCTTGAAAATCAACCATCTCTCCTTCCTTTGAAAACTTCAAAAGCAGTTGTGTGAATCTGCAAACTTTGATCTTCTTTGACCTGGAACTTTGATTGGTGAGCAGCTCTGTACTTTTCCCCCTTATGAAATAGGATACATCTGTAGTAATTACAGAGCTCGCAGAGCTGTAGCCTTATTCCTCAAACATTCAGATTAACCCTGAGTATTAAACTTTTTCAATTAATTCAGCTTGAAAAGCTTAATGTACAGACTTTGTAGATAATTTCAGCATTAGCTGTATTTTTGGCTTTTCAACATTTTAATGCTGGGGTGGATGACACGATGCATTTTCAGGAAAAAAGCCACAAAAGCTTTCACTGGGGCTCTACATCCTCAGAAGGTATGAAGTCCATATTGGTACCTTAAAGGTACATATTAAAAACTATAGTGTACATATTAGTATTTAACAGGTATAAACGTGTACCTTTTAAAAATCAAGCTTTTGTACCTTTATTTTCTGATAGTGTGTGTACAAACAGTTTCAATATCAAGGCTTTAGGTTAGATGTATATGAATGTTTAAGGGAAAAGGTATATTTTATGTCTTGTAACTGGTTACTAAGTTTTTCTACCCTTTTCAATAATCTTTTACCTTTCACCTATGGTAGTTTATTTCATATTGTCCTGCAATGTGTCCTGCATTTACAAAAGTACTAAAAGTTCCAATTAATATGACATCATAAAAGTTGTATGCATATACTTAATCCAAAGTCATTTTAATTAAAAATTAAATTATTATATGCATGCAACTTTTATGATGTCACATTAATTGGGACTTTTAGTACTTTTGTAAATGCAGGACACATCAGCTTTCTGTAAGCAGTTCATGTCAACTACCTACTCAGATTTAAGATTTACTGTATGTAAATCTCTCATTGATTTGCATTGATAGAATACTCAGCATTCAAAATACGATAGCGTAGTCATGATGTTTGCATACTGAATTCTGATTGGAGTTCTGTGTGTGTAATACTAGGGTTGGGCCGATAGACATCACGATGTTGAGCCGGCATCGTGATGCCCCCCCACACACACCCCGCAATCCTCCGCATCCCAGTACTGTGTTCGAAAAGAAAATGCCGTGTAGCCTACTATGGGACCCCAAAAGGGAATAAATACGTGATGGGAGGAAAATATATATTTCAGTAGCCTAATTTCTCTCGCAGTTATATCATTGTGCAATTATACTGTATATAGCCTAAATTGTGGGCATCAGGGAGCCGCTATTATGCCTGGCACTGAAACTACTTTTTGCGCGATCGCTTTTTAGTTTCTCTTTCACTTCTGAGATTCACGATAGCACATACTCTGTTTATACAATGGAACGGCAGTACTTACTACACATTTTACAAGATCAGATGTTTGTCAGTTGTGCTTGGGATCTGCAAACCATTCGCCGTCGTCTCAAGCTGGTCGCACACTGGATGAGAAGCTCAGCCGCGCTGCATCCCGCCACGTCTTTACATTGTTTTGAATCGTTGCTAGGCACTGCGAACAAACACCGAATGGCGCCGCCGGTGTGCGTACGCTCATAGAAAATGTGTTTTAAACATAAACATATATCTATGGTTTTAAAGATGTGGCGCGACACTGCTCTTCTCGTCCAGTGTGCGACCGGCTTCAGTCATCTCTCCTTACTCTGTCTGTTTTTCAGTCATCTCTCCTTACTCTGTCTGTTTATGTGGTAAGTGACATTTTATGTACTGTAACTGGCAAACAAACGTTATTTGTTTTCCTTGCCGTTCTGAATACAGATTTACGCTTCGGGCACACACCAGCCCCCCCCCGATGTCATCGTCCATCACAATGTTTCACTGCATACATCGTCCGATGCCAATTTTGTAGACATCACCCAACCCTACCATTTATAGTTTAGTTTACATTGCAAAGATGATGCTGCATTATGTATTCTCGGGAGTGTCATGACAACAGCAAAGCTGCTCTAATGTGCCATTTAATTCCCAAAGACTATAACCTAAACTTACATAAAACTAAAACACTAGTCTTTGGGAGCCTTGCAAGCACTGCCTTTTCCTTGTGGAAATGCAAATGTAGTTTTGCAATATAAAGAAGCACTAATACTCTTTGCCAGCATTCCTAAATGTTATGCAGTTTTATGTTTTCCTAAACTTTCATTGTATACTGTGTCACAGATGTCTGGCGTCTGCGCTGGAGAACCCGAGGGACTCTTGATTCCCGCTGTGTGTATGTGTGTCTGACACAAGTCTGCACTCGTCCTTGAGTATCTTCGGAAAGGATTCTGACAGTAGCGTTGCTTAGAGACCGTCTCTGTGTGTTCTTCGCTCACTATGAAGCCCAAAACTTGAGGATTAGAGGACAAGAAAGGTGTATGAATGCCGTTTGTAGACAATAGGAAACCCAGTCAGTGACTCTTTAAAACTCTGTACAATGAAACGTACAGCATAATGGCTAAAAGTGCTTTGGTTTTACAACAGGTGTCCCACTGAACTGAAAGCTCTTTTCTCCACATGGAAGGTGTCATTCATATCCATGTCACAGTCCCTTTTGTGTTACATGACCTTTTTTGACACACCCTGCGACCGTGCAAAATTAGCACTGGAGCAGCGTGTTATTTATTAGCCGGTCATGTTCTACATTTACAGGCTTGTCAGTACCCGTCAAAAGCACTTGAGGAAATAGTACGATTCTTATCCATATTCATTCTCTGACTCATCCGCCACTGGCTGACCACCAGCACATGCAAATCAGTCATTTCAGATAAGGCCTTTTTCTTTCCGTCATGAGATATCTTCCAAGCCACTGGTGGACCCCTGTGTCTCCCTCACGTACACACACCAAATACATATGCACAGCGGTGGATTCAGATTAAATGTTGTCTCTCTCCAGTGGGCCACATGCTGGGACTATCACCCCACTGCTTTCCTCATCAACACACAGAGCTGAATAACAGCATCTATGACTGCTTCCCTCCTGCTTTTAATGAACACATATGTGGAAAACATGTGAAACAGTATTTGGCCACTGTGGAATTATCAATGTATTTTATGCTCTTACATATATTGTTTCACACAGTTTGAGCCGCATAATCATATATTCTGAGTTGGAATATACAGTTGCACTGCAACAATATTCTTCTAAATTTATGTATTTTACTTTAGTTTGAAATATCTAAACAGCTTTAAAACAAGATTTACACTATAAGCAAAACTGTGTATGATGCTTGTTTTAAGCCATCAAACCTGCAATTAGTAGGAAAAAGTCTGTCAAGGAAACAAGACGAAAAATATATCTGTCAAGGAAAATATTCCTCTGCAGTTTGACTTCTCATGTGCATTTATCTTGTTCTAACGATGCTTAGATTTTTTACTGCAAAAAAGATAAATAATAGCTAACCTTTGTAAAACAAGATTTAAATGAGAAGCAATGCTGCATAAGATATTCAGATGCTTGTTTTAAGCCATCAAACCCATAATTAGTGGGGAAAAAAGTCAGTCAAGGAAACAAGACAAGAAAAATATTTGTCAAAGAAAATTTTCTAATGCAATTTTACCTCTCATGAACATTTATATTGTTCTAATGTTTTTACTGCAAAAATCAAAACAAACTTAAAACAAGATTTACATGATCAACAAAACTGAACAAGATTCAGATTCTTGTTTTAATCCTTCAAACCTAAAATTAGTTGGAAAATGTCTGTCAAGGAAAACAAGACTTGGAAAAAAAAACATCTGTCAAGGAAAATGTTCTTATGCAATTTCACTTCTCATGTAAATTTATCTTTATCTTTCGATGATGTTTAATTTTTTTTACTGCGAAAAAAGATAAATATACTGATTAAGATGATCATTTACTGTATGATGATTATCTATATCTAAACAAGATTATCTTTATCTAAAGCTTTGCATTGATATGTGAAAGTGTGATGTTAAAGCTTTCGTTTACAGGGAAGTGAAACTATCTTATGTGGTTATATAACTGAAAAGTGTCTAAATGTTTTCTGATATACAACATGATTTTTCACATTTTGTTATTATAGTTAAAAATAACTATATTTATTCCCATTTATTCCCATGTTTATGTGAGAAAACCCAAGGGAAATATTTGTTTAATATTTGCATTGTATGATGTTGGGTTTACACCTGAATCCTTCAATTAGTTCTGCTGATACAGTGACAGATAACAAAGCCTTTATTCATGCCATAATCCTCTTTCTCTGTTTTTGAAATGGAAAAGTGAGAGGAACCCAAACAAACGCATATCACTGGGAAATAAGGAACGTGTGTCCCTGCAAAAGGTTGGATTATTCAAATCATAGCCATACGCAGCCCGTCTGTTTTGACTCCATGAGTCTGAATCATCTCAGGTGCCAGATTAGTTCTGGAGGATTTGATATTTTCTGCACGTTTAATACAATTCCAGACACTATGATTTAAAAAAAATATTTTTTCAGTGTTATCGATCGGGATGTTGATGTCGGAACCAGATCCGTAATCGAATGAATGATACAGTTAGTGATCAATACTGTCAGACCGAAAACACGCTGCAGGAGCGTATTTGAAGGAAAGATCCTGTCGAGACACCGCCAAGGGCTTCTTATGGAAAGTAGACCAGGGTTTATCTGTCTGGTGCCATTGATTAACCACTCAAATGACCGTTACATGTTTTCAAATACTGTATGAGATACAAGAGCATTTTGATAGAGGTAGAACACAGAGATACCATAGATGTGTGGTTGCTATCTGGTGTGTTTCCTTAACACTTAAGAAAGAAAAATCACAGAACTCTTTAATATATCAGTTATTTTTCCTAGACAGCAGGTAGATAAAAGAGGGTAAATGGAGAGTTATGCTTAACTTTGAGAATAGTCATAAAAAATATATTTTTTTGAAACTGAACAGTTTATTGAACTTGTCACCATGCACACAACGGGGAGGAACAGGGAACACGAGACGAGGAGTAAACTCAAAATAACAGTCTTTAATATAGACAAGGCAGGGCAGACACACAGGAACACCGGGAGTAATGAGCAGACCAGATGACAACTAACTGAACAGACAGGAACTTAAATACAAGGGATAATTAAAGCACACACAGCTGAACGGAATCATAATCAAACTAAACGAGGACAGGAAAATAACCATATAAGGACACAAGAGGCGGGAAACACATGACACAGGACTGACATAACTCCCCCCTCCCGGGAAGGTGCGACCCGCACTGTAACAGTACCACCGGGGAGAGGGAGTCGGCGCTCTGGAACAGACAGTTCGAAAGTCATGGCAATGCAGGGAGCTCAGGAGGCCATGGCAGTGCAGGGAGCTCAGGAGGCCATGGCGGTGCAGGGAGCTCAGGAGGCCATGGCAGTGCAGGGAGCTCAGGAGGCCATGGCAGTGCAGGGAGCTCAGGAGGCCATGGCGGTGCAGGTGGTCATCGTGGCCATGGTCTCGTCCACCGTGATTAGGCAGGACAAGACAAGGCAGGACAGACACACAGGAACACCGGGTGTAACGAGTAGACCAGACAACAACTAACTGAACAGACAGGAACTTAAATACAAGGGATAATTAAATCACACACAGCTGAACGGAATCATAATCAAACTAAACGAGGACAGGAAAATAACCATATAAGGACACAAGAGGACACATGACACAGGACTGACATAACTCCCCCCTCCTGGAAGGTGTGACATTACTACTGTCTTATACAGCAGAGTTTATAGCGTAATGCGCAGTTTGAGTTGCCTTGACATGGAGGGTTTGGCGGGAGCCCGAGCTGTTGTCTCTAAAGAGTTCCCTAACACAAACACTTAATGTGTGGATTTGTTTTGGAGGGGTATTGTGCTCACCTTGTTCTTGTGGGTGTTAAAGGGGGGGGGGGGGGGGGGGTTATCATTTTTGTTTAACTACCAGACTTATTCTGACAGATGTCCATTTTAATTTTCATTTGATGTCATGTTGTGACGTTTATAGGTTTCATATACATAAATATTTCTCCTTAACATGAGTAACACTAATACTTCCAGAGGGATGAAGGGCTGCTCAGTCAGCTTCATGAGTTGGAATATTAAATCACTTAACCACCCAGTGAAACGTAAAAAGGTATTTGCACATTTAAAACAACTTACTGTAGATATCGCATACCTCCAAGAGACCCATCTACGTACAACGGATCATTTTCGACTTAGAGGGTGTTGGACAGGCTCACCAGCATGCTATCGATCCGCTCCTCCTCTTCCTCTCTGGGATAATCCGCTCTCTGAATGGACCAACTGGGTCTGACTGAGACAACCAACAGGCTGGGAGGAGCCGTCGTCTCTAACAGAGTCCGTTACAGGATTTGTCTATCCTGAAACACTATAGTCTGCATTTGCCGCCCCTGATGAATGAGCAGCATAGTTGGTTGCCATAGTTTGGATGCTGGTTTTCTTGTTCCTTAACTAGCTTTACCAGACTTCACTAGAAAGATCATGCTTGTTTGACAAGCCTCAAGTGAATATTCTTTCAGAATAGTCATTCTTGAGTAACTTTTCTGGCCATATTTAGACTCATTCTGTAATATCTTACATATTTATGAGGTAAGCCAGTAAGCAACCACATAGAAATGTGCTAAAACAAGACACCATAGCAAGCACATAGCAAACTCTCACCGAACTGTACTACCAATTTTTTTTTTTGTCATTTGACGAAAGAAGATGCTTAAAATGCAGTCAATTTTATGTCACATTTTTAGTCAAAACGGCACCTTTTTACCAACATTTTAGTTGACAAGAACACATGAGCATAAGATTTTCTATGATTCATATGTGTTTTATTGCATTGCTATGGAAAAACATCCACAACCTAGTTCAGGTTGCATTTGCATCCTTTTGTGCAGATATAAGTATATTAGGTTCTTGTTGTGTATATATCTGGTTAATGTCATATATGGTATGAGATGAATTTGGTTAGGTTATATATAGCAGGCGCTAAGCAATGAAACACTTCATCAGTGTTCAATGGCATCAATTCACAACATTATTGACTATGACTTGAGCTATTTGAGACTGTCATATCTTTTTTCTTCTTTCTTCAAAAGCACTGTTAGTGCATTGTAAATATCTTGATGTTTTTTTCTGTTATCATTTTGTGAATGTTGTTTTAATTCAAATCACATCTTCATCTGGTCACGTCATCTCATTATCATTGAAATCAAAGAAACCCTTTGTTAATGAAGCACTTTAGTTTGCCGGTGTTCATTTGCGTCAAACCCCGACATTGATTATGATTGGCTAATTTGAGACAGTCATATTCTCTGTAGATTTTTCTGCTTTCTTCAAAAACCGGTATTTTTTATCTCACAGGTTTGTGAAAGGTGTTTTAATTAAATGTTTTAATAATCAATGCACTTTTTTCTTTATCTTGTCTCTGTTATCATCTAAATCAAAAAATCCTTTGTAAGATTACCATTGTCGTCAGTAATTTCAGTAATGAGATTGTTTGCTTAGAGGGTTTTTGCATAGACAAGCACAAAATGTAGTTTTATTCATGACCTTGCTTGTATGACAATGTTGCTCTAACTTCTTTCTAGAAACGCCCAATAAGTTCTGGCTGCCAAGGCAGAAGTACACGTTATCTTTCAATCAGATTACTAATGAACCATTTTTCAGAATTAAATATTTCCCCCTTTGCTCTCTCTTTCTCTCCTCCGCTCGTATGATAAGGCGTCCTCTCATTTAGTACAGTGATAACTCACTGAGGCATGTTAACCGCATCCCTGAGCGCTTCTTTAATTGACTAACTTTTTAGTATCTCTCTCTCGTTCTCAAGTTATTTAGCATTCATTTCACTGGCAGAAAAGCGAGAGCTGCCAGTATATCTCTCAGAGACAGACCCTTGACATCAAATCACACACACATAACACGGTGCTCTGTAACAAAACTCCCTCTAGTGTAGACACAATGTGCATCAACAGCACTTTGCCTCTGTCAGTCTTGAATTATGTATTTTGTTTGATTTTCCCACAGCGACAGCTGCAGACATGCATGACGGTGAGAGAGAGAGAGTGATGCTATAGATCTTGATTACAGTGACACTCTCATCAGGGCACACATGCTCACATAAACGCTCTTGTCAATAGTGAGATGTTAACGTGAGCAATGTGAGTGAAAGAGCCGTCCAGGTAATTAATTCCAATTCAAGGCCTAAGTGCTTTGAGGAGAGATAACTGTGAGCGGCCATGATGCAGCGGGTTGAACCGCCTCTCTTCTGGCTGCATATTCCACAGATGCAAGAACAAGGAAAGATGGAAAAGCTCTCTACAAACCTAAGTGAGCTGTCTTGCTGTCTTCTGTCTGCACAGATGCCTTCCAAAGGCTTTACACTGACTGTGATGCAACAAAGCTGAGCAGCTTATTCACTACCAACAGCACAAATACTCTGCCAATTTAGTTGTTGTCAGTGGGTCCTTTTTTGTTAAAATGGCACACCTTTATTATATCAAACTGTTATTTTTAACATGTGTCACGTAATCCTTCGGAAATCATTTCAATATGCTGATTTGCTGCTCAAGAAACATTTATTATTATTATCAATGTTAAAAGGAGTTGTGCTGCTTCATATTTTTGTGTAAACCATGAAAATTTTTTGATGAATAGAAAGTTAAAAAGAACAGTATTTGTTTGAAATAGAAATATTTGTAAGAATAAAAATGTGGCTTTTAATTAATTGAATGCATCCTTGCTGAAAAAAATCTTTAATTTTCTTTAGTGAAAGATTTTCATTTATTTTATTTGCTTATTTATTTATTTATTACAAAAAGAAATAATACAAAAAGCTGGACATTTTACAGCTATTATATAGCTCCATAAATGTATAAACACCATGCAGAAGATTAGTGATTGGCTTGTATTTGTCTTTTTAGTGATGCTTTTAAGGCTATCACAAGTCATTTCTGTAAAATTAAACAAAAAAGTTAGTGTTTTCCAGCTAGAGAAGATTATCTTGGTGACAATTCACTATAAGTTCTATATTGTTGAGCTACATAAGTAGGCACTTATGTTTTTACTTGTCAGCAATGCATTATTGCTTTGCCTTCTCTGTGGAATTTACATGCAGTGTTGCTTTGTATTTTGTCCACAATCTTGGTTTTGCATCCTATCTTTTGAAACAGCTTGTGTGTTGAGCCTTTGAAGCCTTTCAAGGTTTTCATAGTTTTGGAAACAGAGAAAGGAGTCCTCTCCCCTGCTGTCTTCTCTATTAAAGCTGAGAGCTCTCTCTCGGGTGCCCATCTCTCTGAGGAGGGACCTGCTATGGCCACTGACCACATTGTTATAATAGACAGATTTACGTGCTCGAGGGACTCATAAAGCTGCTCCCCTTTTCCTCCCACGAGTCACATCATGCTGTCCCTCCCTCCTGCTGAACTGCTGTACTATTATAACCCAGCTGGCAGATAGAAACGCTTTCGCTCTCGATCTTATTCTCTCTGTAAGCGCACTCGTGCATAAGAGGAAATACAGGTGCATTTTAACAGAGCGTGAGACAACATCATGGATCAGCCATCACCTCTCACTCCTGTTATACCACACTTCCAGTTCTAATGGTAATAGATGTGGCACACTTGTGCGCTTGTGCAGTATAACGAGAAGCAGGTGGCGTGTTTATTCCCCAGGAAGTGTGTCGGCGAGTGTGCATGTGACTGATATCCTGTACAGCTAATGAATCAGAGCTGAGCATGAGAGTGCACTGGGCAGGTCACGACAACAAACTCTCTTGGACACACAGTAAAACATTCAGGGTCAGACAGGTGAGCAAATGGCCGGCACTCTGTGAGGTCAGATACCTGTGGAGGTTAATTACTGTTGTGTCCTGAGGCTGAACATTAACCCGGGTCACCTACGGGCCACGGTATTTACACTAGTGCTAACTCGACTGGCTAAATCCTCTGAACTCATGCCATCACTCGCTCAAAAGGTCATAACGGATGTCATTGTCACAGCTTCTTAAGCGCAAAGTGCCTATTCCCAAATGTTAGCATCAGGATATTGATTGGTGGCAGACGGTATCATTTAATTGGTCGACGGCACTCTCTCTGGCCCTCAGCGTTTAATCACATGCAGTGCATTTATGAGACGCCTCTGAAACCCCAATTAATCAAAACACAACAATCAATGCGCAGCAATGTGTGCGAATCCTAAACCAGCTACTTTAGGAGCAACTCCCCCAACTGCTGCATGGCAGAAAACCATAGGATTTTAAAGATTTTATGCTTGTTTCATCATTTTAGGCGTTTATTTGAATCAACAAAAGCCTTCAAGCAAACATGTTTGACATTGATTCTTCGTGTAAGGAGAGATTAACAGTTAGTAACTGCTCTTTTTGTTGGGTTTCCAATACAACATGATACCCGATCAACATGCATGCAATTACAACCATGTTTTGAACTTTTAAACTTATTGTTGTTGAGTATTTGATCTCAACACAGTAAATATCAAACTTTTGGGATGTAAATCATCCTGAAGCATTTGTGCTCCAATCATGAATGATTCTTTAAATCATGAGGCTTGTTGAGTGTGCTATGAATTTAAGTAAGCAGATGCACAATTTATACCTGCTGGATGGTGAAACAGGTGAAAATATTCCACAGACTTATATTGAAGGAGGAATGTAGGAATGTAAGCCATGTTCAGAGACCAGATCACACACACAAAAAAAACTACCAACCCAGGGTTTTTCCTGGGTCAAAAAAGGTCTTCGGTGGTGGCTGACGATCATCCACACACACACAGTAAAAAAGTACCCTCCCCACATGATCTGCGAACCCAATACTGACCATAACTAAAATAAATTTTAATTATATTCATTCTTGAAAGAAAAAAAACGCCACTGTCAGGTAGGGGTGGGCAATATGGAAAAAAATATATCACGATTTTTTTTTTTTTTTAATGTCACGATTTTATCACGATTCTTTGTCATGTTGGTTTTACTATTTTGGTTTTACAAGTTGTCTGAGCATTACAGCCAAACTAGAAAAACAAAGCCTTTCAAGGTAACAAAAAAAAAAAAAGAAAGACAGTTTTCAACTTCCCACCCTCTGCGTTCAGGCTGATTGTCTCTTAGGGAATACTCTTGTCTCAGCTGGTGAAGATAGTGTATTTCAATTATGATCAGGAAGCTGATCTCTGATAAGACAACTGTTGAGGATAAACTAGAATTGATGTATATCAGACATAATGTTGAATAACTCCATAAGAGGAATAAATAATGCTCAAGTAATATTCCCCCAAACAAATGAAGTACAAAGTTAGCTGTTTGAAGCTAGGCAACATTGTCTCAACGTAGGCATAGAGGGACTGAAGATGATGTTGTGCTAGCATGAATAGCACTATCACACTATTGTTAAATGAGCGAGTTTAGAATAATTTCAATGTAGCTACGCCAACCTGTGGCCCTAGAGAAATGGTGTGAAGAATGAAAGGCTAAATATCTGTGTTAATGTGGACCCTCTGTAACATCTGCTTATGATCCTTGATGGTCATTGGGACTTCATGTCTTAAGAGACCCTTTTAGTCTTTTGACATTTGCATATAATTCACAGCCTGGCCCCACATTATACCTTTACATGGGTGCTAAATTGCCAATGGTTGCCCCCCACTGTCAAAAAGATGTTAGACTACTTTCTGTTCTCTCCATTGGACTTCAAACACATTCCAGAGAACTAAATGACCCTCGGTACCAGGCCTGGCTGACCAGTGGACTACCCCCCCCCCCCCCCCCCCCCCCCCCCCCACCACCATGATTACGAGATACATAACACACACATAGAGACACTGTCTTTATTTAGACCATAATTAATCAGTTACAAATGTATCTGGTATATGCATGTGTTGTTTGTATTATATTAGCCTAGTTACCACTCGTTATTTGTATTAGTAAGCTGTAAACACTAACTTTCAAGTGTATGAATGGATCTCCGGTTTAATATATGTTAGATGTCTCTTTCTTGATATCAAAATGATCTGCTCTTTATTTCTCAAACAATGATGTATACTATGTGAACGTGAAATACATCATACGATTTTTACTGTACTGTGGGAAGAATTACACCGATTGAGCAGAACAGTCATAAAACATGCAAATGAAGTGTCATGTGAAACAAAGAAACACTTTCCCGCTGAAACTATGTGCCTTGTTATTGGTCAAACTAACCAAAATGAGTGTTACAGGGAAACCAGATAAAACTTCTCCCACATCCAAAAATTCCACGTTTTCTTCTCTTTACCTTCGGTGCCCTGGAGACACACATCACTGTGGAAACCTCGTGACTCCCCTTTCGGGGGGAGTCCGAGCTTCTGGCAGTTTTGAGTTCAGTACCTTTAACGATTTAACTTCGGACCAACCAACCTATGGCTGGGATGACGACGCTTTCACTCCTAAAGGAATTCATCAAGAATCTATGCAATATACATGCAGCAGGACACTTTACTCAGCACCAACCAGTGCTTTTGATTAAGGTGATGTAATTCTTTGATGGTTCTAACAGGTTGTGTTTAGCTGATGTGCAAATCCTGCCATTATGCTCTCTCTTGCGCGTGAGTGCTCTCTCTCTCTCGCTCTCTCTCTCTCTCCCTCTCCATGCCTTCCTTCTGTTAGCATCTTTGTTTAATGTGTGTATGTTTGTGTCTAGTTCAATGTTACATGTTCCCCTGTAGTGTAGTTTAATAAACATCCATATGTATTCACACTTGGTTGTCTGTGTTTGCAGCTCACAGAAGGTCACTTCAACGTTCCGGTTTTGCTACATGCTCTATGAGCGATGTATTAGTGATGAAGTTAATTTTTCATCGCCAGAGAAATCAATAGTCAATAGACGATTAAAACTGTCCGTACTGCGGACGAACAAACCATTTTATTGTACTATTAATTCTACAGTTAATTCCTGAAGATGAACATATAATTGATAACAACCCGTTATGATTAATTATGTTCATCTCATTTTGAGCTAATTTGCTACACCTCTTAAGATGAAATCAGACTATAGCACAGTTGAAATGAAGTCACATGTAGCCAGTGGAATGTCCGTGTCATCAAAGTCCCTTCTAGGCGAGTCACTTCATGCGAATCAGTCCTTGAAACGCCTCTCAGTTAGGCAGCGCAGTTCCTCTATCCTTGAACGGGGAAACACCACTCCATCAAAGGCTATCACCAAGTCTCTGACTAAACATCATCATTAAAATCGCCAATGAAATCTGACAATGACTGTCTCATAAATGTTCTAAACACACAAATACCGAATTGCGTTTTCTCAGGCTGACCAGTTAAAGCTTAAGTTATGCGCTGTCCTAAATGCACGTCTCAGAGTGCCGACCGCCTCCACAGCAACTGGAGCCTCCAACAGCAGCCGGAGCTACTTAATCCATCAGCAAATGGCTCATAACTTAGAAGGCGGGACCTATCGGCCACTCTGCGTGCTGCAATTCCTCCCATCAGTGCAACAGTTATGCAACTTATTGCTAGATAACGACTTCCAGACCCTTCCAGATGACTTTTCCAAGTACCTAGCGAAAAGCAATGTCTTATGTATATAGAGATTATAAATCAGAATTCAAAAGAGCATTTCAGTTACTATTTCAAACTGTCTGACAACAAAAGAATTATGGACGGTTTATGCAATGTGGCTATATTAAATACATTACTGTATGTGAGTACAGAGAGTAGCAGAGAAGTAAACAATAAAATGCTGACACTAGGTAGAATGCAATGCAGGTAATGAATTTGCTAAAAGGCATATAATGTCATCTAGAGATATTTAGCGACTCAAACAGGCTTTAGCTATTCACTGAAAATAGCCAAAGTCCCTTTAAGGCAAGTCATGTCACTCGGCGGCCATCTTTGAAACGCCTCTTGGGCATGTAAGTGCAGCTACTATCTCTTTAAATGGGGAAACATCAAATTCTCCAAACTGATCGCCAAGCCTACGATTAAATTAATAGTTGAAATCACCAATTAAATCTGACAACAATGATACTTTCCCTTAACACCAAAGTGTATTAAGCATGCTGACGATATCAAAAGACTGCAACAGCATTCCAGTAACAAACAGAAGCTTTTCAACAGCATTTTTGCTAAAACACAGCTAGCCTTAACAACAAGAATGTTCCCAATGATAAACATGAAATCCTGGCAAACATTAGGTTCCAAATAGTGACTAAATAGATATTAAGCAACAGTGATTCCAAACAAGCTATGGCCAACGAGATCATAGCGATAGCGTGTACTGAGCAATTAAGCTTAGCAACAGCGTGTTGCCAATACCTGATAACTTTAAGAATGAGTATGAAAAGAAACTTGGCTTAGCTTCATGAAGACACGTTCGGATGAATGGAGAGTGAAGTATATCCACATCTGTTGAGGATGCTTATCTTCTTAATGATGTACAATTCCTTATGCAGGAATTAAGTCCGATCTCGACTGAATTGTTCTTGATTTCCTAATCAAGCTGCTTTATGTTATACTGGACGATGCGGTGAATCGTGTGTTCAAACACGACCAGATCTGAAGCGATAACTGTATGGTCAACATCCTTTAAATTTGTTTGAAGCTGTCCTAAGTGCGTGTTTGTGACGAACCAGAAGGCTGTTAAGCGAGTACTGTATCTGTGCAACGGATTAGCGTTTTGAAGCTGTCTTAAGCGTAAAAGCAAGTGTCTGTGCGACAGAACTCAAGGCTGACTAAGTGCATGTCTGTGCGACAGACAATGGCAAGTGTGAGTACGGATGATCTTATCTTATTAATTGAAGTGGGAGTAGTTACAATCAGCTGAGCGTCAGCTGATGCTGCAGTCACACCGTGGTCTGTCTTCGTCACTCAAACTAGATTAAAATCCATCAGCTTTAATCGATATTTCACCATGAAATCAAAAGTCATTTACTCACCCTCATATCTTTCCAAACCTGTATGACTTTCTTTCTTGAAAAACAAAAGGAAATATTTTGATAAATGTTTGTGCTTCCCTTATCAAGAGATTGAAGTTATTCCAAAATATGTCATTAGATCTCAAATTTTTCTTACATTTGCATTTTACTTGTATTTAATTAACTCTTTTTGGCACTGGACAAATTTCATTATGGCAAATTTCAGTAGGCAGATGTGTGAATGAGATTTAAGTACTGAAGTTTTTCAGTACTAAGAAAAAGTCATATAAGCTTTGTGACATGACGGAGAATAAATTATGACAGTATTAGATTTTTTTAAATTAACTATCTTTATAAGCATCTCTTTCGTTTTATAAAGACTGCAAACTCTTTCCTGTGGTTGCCACCGATCTGTTCCAGTATAAACAAGCTCCACAGGTGATAATATAAAGTCATATCTGTCTTGTGTTGGTCTCATGATTCGTTAAGCAGGAAGCATCAGCAGTGTTGGAATAAGACTCTTGGGATGAGTATAAATCTGTACGGTTGACTGCAATTTATGTAATTTCCAGAATTTCAGGTTCAGTTGTGGAGAGCCAGGCAATGGGACGTGCCGTTCATCACATCCTGGCGTCTGGGGCGCTTTTGACCGGCTCACTGAAGCGCTGGGTCACCCATGGCTAATCATTAACTCATTATTGTGTATCAGGCTGTAGATCAGCTTTAGCTCCAATGCATTTAGAGCTCTGACAGTTTTATGGAGGCTTCAGAATACGTCTGTACAGAGCAATAAAACACTCTGAATGGAATCTTGGAATGCTGTGGGAATGTGACGGCATGAATAGACTGTGGTCTTTCTGGCTCGCGTTCAGTGATTCAGACTTCCTGAAATGCCCAATCGCGCTAATCGCTCGAGGTGTTCTACTCTACTGGGTCATCTGTTCTCCTTTATATGTCACGAGTCCGGGTCCTGTACTTCTCCCTGGCCCCACAGGAGGCCGCCATCTCCCGTTCTCCCGGACTCATCTCCCATATCACATACACCTGCCATATCACACACACCTGCCGCATCATCATCACACTCAGTACACCCACAGCTGTTCCCCATTTGCCACAGACTATTTAGTCTTCCCTCTCCCACCACTCTGCCTGGGTTCGTACTTATCTGTTTATGTCTTGTAATCTGCTGTGTTTAAGTGTTGCTGTGCCGTGTTGGCCTTTGTTGTTTATATTATTAAAAGCCTTACCTGCATTTGGACCCTGACCTCGTCTTTCCACGCCATTCCTGGGGGCGTACCGTGACAGAACGAACCCAGCAATCATGGGTCCAGCAGGAAGGTTGCTTGGCATCCGCCAGGGAGACCGGAGCATTGAGGATTACGTCAGGGACTTCAGAGGATTGGCTCGGCAGACGGCGTTGGAGAAGACCTGCCTCATGGTCTTCTTTCATGGAGGCCTGGCCGAGCCCTTCAAGACCCTGATGCCCTACTGGGACCCCGAGGAGTCGCTGGAGAGTTACATTAACTTGGCTCTGTGGATGAGCGGCTCGGGCCTCAGGGTAGAGTTAGCGGCGGCGCCCGCGGATGTTGTCCCCGAGGCAGCGGAGCTCACTTCAGGCCTCTTCAAAGCGGCGACGCCCGCTGATGTTGTCCCCGAGGCAGCGGAGCTCACTTCAGGCCTCTTCAAAGAGGCGACGCCCGCTGATGTGGTCCCCGAGGCAGCGGAGCTCACTTCAGGCTTCTTCAAAGCGGCGGCGCCCGCTGATGTTGTCTCCGAGGCAGCGGAGCTCACTTCAGGCTTCTTCAAAGCGGCGGCGCCCGCTGATGTTGTCCCCGAGGCAGCGGAGCTCACTTCAGGCCCTCCCGAGAGCGCGGCGTTCGCTCACGAAGCTCCCGAGACAGCTGTGCTCGCTCCCGTTCCTCCCGAGAGCGCGGCTTTCGCTCACGAAGCTCCCGAGGCAGCTGTGCTCACTCACGTTCCTCCCGAGACAGCTGTGCTCACTCACGTTCCTCCCGAGAGCGCGGCGTTCGCTCACGAAGCTCCCGAGGCAGCTGTGATCGCTCCCGTTCCTCCCGAGAGCGCGGCGTTCGCTCACGAAGCTCCCGAGACAGCTGGTCTCGCTCTCAGCGCTCCCGAGGCGGCGGGGCCTGCCTGGTTTGTTCCTCCGGTCCCACCCTGGCTGTTCGCTGGAGTTCCTGTCTGGCTGGAGTCTCCCTGGTCCAACCCTCCGAATCCGCCCCGGTCTCCTGCTCGGCCTCTGTCTCCACACGGACCTGGCCCGCCATCCCTCCCCCTGTTTCACCATCCCCCGGTTCCACCTCCCTCCAGACTTTTGCGGTTGGTGGAACGTCTGGAAGCCGTTCCTTAGGGGAGGGGTAGTGTCACGAGTCCGGGTCCTGTACTTCTCCCTGGCCCCACAGGAGGCCGCCATCTCCCGTTCTCCCGGACTCATCTCCCATATCACATACACCTGCCATATCACACACACCTGCCGCATCATCATCACACTCAGTACACCCACAGCTGTTCCCCATTTGCCACAGACTATTTAGTCTTCCCTCTCCCACCACTCTGCCTGGGTTCGTACTTATCTGTTTATGTCTTGTAATCTGCTGTGTTTAAGTGTTGCTGTGCCGTGTTGGCCTTTGTTGTTTATATTATTAAAAGCCTTACCTGCATTTGGACCCTGACCTCGTCTTTCCACGCCATTCCTGGGGGCGTACCGTGACATTATAGGCTTCAATAGCTACATCCTTCACTAACCTTTGATTGATTTTTGATTAATTTTTAAACTCTACTCATGTTCCCGAACCTAATAAATCATTTCTTGATCCGTTTGCATGACATCATATTGTAGACGTGTTCAAATGACTTTAAGACAAGAAGTCAGCTTCTCAGATGTGTAAAGAGCAGATATTATTGCTCATAAACCTTTTAAACAAATACTAACCCGGCATGCCAAGCATTTTCAACAGGCTCGCACTTTTTCTCCTAGAATCTTCTTTCCTCATCCATCTTTTCATTTGGTGATGACCTGACTTGCACTTTTGTTTTTGGCCATCAGCAGATATTTGCATATAAATATTTGCATTCTTAAGGAGTGATTCACTAGTGCACGCTAATTTTTGCCTGATGTAACCAAGAATTTTTCAACCCATTTTCAACCCACTTTAACCACAGTTTGTATAGAGACAACTTTACATGATCCAGTCAACTGAATCAGGAATGCTGCATGTTGACTATGAAACGTATCTGTTTTATTGGAATAATAAAAATATAATAAGTAAAATTAGCATTTGTATAATAGCAAACAACTTAAAAACCTTTTAAAGGGGTCATCGGATACCCATTTTCCACAAGTTTACATTTACATTTATTCATTTAGCTGATGCTTTTATCCAAAGCGACTTACAATTGCTATATATGTCAGAGGTCGCACGCCTCTGGAGCAACTAGGGGGTTAAGTGTCTTGCTCAGGGACACATTGGTGTCTCACAGTGGATTCGAACCCGGGTCTCTCACACCAAAGGCATGTGTCTTATAAAATTTCTCAATGGTAGTGTAAAAAAACACCTTCTTTACCCTGTCAAAATCACTCTGTTTTCAGCATTCAGTTTTTTACTCCATGTCGCTTTAAATGCTAATGAGCTCTGCTAACCCCGCCCCTCTCTTCCGTGGGGTGGCGAGCAAACTGTAAACTTCAGCTGCGAAACTGGCTAACTAGCACATTATTAGGAAAGGCGATTTGCAAAGATTCATAAAAAACCCTTATACTTCTTCTGTAGATGAAGCTGGATCACGAATGATTCGCGTGAACATAGACACATTTAGGCAGATCGGGATTTCAAAAACAAATGTAATGTTAATCCTCTGCATCTTCAGCGGCTCAGGTGTCGGGAGTAAATGACGACTGCTATATTCTTTATTACATCCAACAACAAAACAGCTCAGTCTCTTAAATCGGAGACATCTTGTCTTCCCCTGCACCGACACAATGGCGGACAGCTCTCAGCTCACTCAGGGCGGGTATAAGGTAAGACGGTCTTGTCAATCAACTATCGTGGGAGTGGCCTGCGCAGAACTACGCCATTCTGACAGGAATCTCAGAACAGCCTGATTTGAGAAAGGGGATTTTAAATAGGGATTTAAAAAAAAAAAACACTGGTTGGATTTTTATCATTATAAGATTGATGTGTACACTTAGGGCTGCCACTAACGACTATTTTTATTTCGATTAATCTATTGACTAATTTATCGATTAATCAGTTAATCTAAACGATTAATTTCCCACAAAAAATCTACAATTTTACTTAAGAATATTTTATTTAAACCAAATTAAATCCAAATTTCTATGAAATCCTTTTTTTAAAGCAAAAGTAAAGTGCAACATAGAGTGCAAGAAGCAAGTGTCAATCTCATAGTCCAAATCACTGAAATCAAAGATCAGTATTATAGTGTGAGAATGACAACATATCCACGTGTTCTAGTCTACTAATAATAAAATTATAATCAAAAAACACTTTTTAAAGGAGTATTTACCAGAAATATTATTTACCAGAATTTATTTAGGTGAAAAATGTAAATGTGCAGTATTTCTAAAAAAAAAGAAGAAAAAAAACACTTTTGTAAAATATAAAATAAATTAATTGGAGACGCTTTTGATTATTAAAATTGAATGGAACCATTCAAATGTAATCCAGAAAATAATGGAAAACTGAATTTGGTACAGATAAAACTGTAAAACTCAATTAATTAGACAGGCTTTTTGATTAATAAAATTTAATTTAGCCTTTAAAACAGAGTATAGAAAAATGAAAATAAAAAAAAATGAATTTGGAAATAAAACGGATTTCATAGGGCCCTATAATGATGATATATATTTTTTTTTTTGTGGTAATAAAAATAGATGTAAGTGAACAATAGCTTTTAAAATTACTTAAAATACATACAATATATTGCCAACAGTATTGGGTCACCCCCTTCTAATGAACATATTTGACTAATTTAGTAATTTCCATGAGTACAAATCTTAATGTTTAAGAATATAACGATATTCTAGGGAATTGTGTGCTTCTAATTGTATTGCAACAGCCCTTTTCTATTCTAAAATGTCAGTGCCTCTGTGTATAAGGCAAGGTTAAAAAAAATGATTGATTCAGTCAGTGTGGAAGAACTTGACTGGTCTGCATAAAGCAAAGTCCTAATCTCAGTTGAACACCTCTGGTGTGACTTTAAATGCAGACCTTGAGACAAAAATTCATCACCAAACACCAATAATAATTTACAGAAAGGACAGAAAGGCTATAGCCACTGTAATTAAATGAATATGTGGACATCAAAACGTGCAAACTCAGAGTGAGGGTTTGAGCTTTTATTTTGGAACCGCGATATATTCTCCTGTGTTTGCATAGATTAATAAATTATTTACCTTACAAATCTGATTAAATGGCTCACGTTGCATTCCCAGATGAAAGTTATAATTAACCCAAACTCACAACAACATGCAGAGATGGAGTTTGAGACGCTCCACACATGTGGAGATAAGATATTTCTGTGGAACTACTGTGAAAGGAGCCGTTGTGTGACGCACATGCTTAAAATACACGCATGTAAATTAAATTAAATCATAGCATTTGTGAATTCACAATTATGCTTAATTATGATTTTTTAATTGGTTTAATATATCACGCAGCCTTGGAAAATAGTCTAATAATGTGTTTTATGGATTCTCGTCCGTGAAATGCGCCACTTCCGGTATTTGGCCGGTTAGACGACGCGAGAAAATGAATTTGAAAAAAATCGACTAGTTGACTAAAATCGACGAATCGCGACAGCCCTAGTGTACACACACTTCCAACACACATTTATGTTCAAACAACTTGTAAAGTGAATGTTGCATCCGATGACCTCTTTAAAAACCTAGTAATGAAGAAAATACAATAAAATAAAACAAGAAAAAATTAAAACAGTTACGCTTGTTTTTAAATTCTAACAACAGCAACATTAACATATTGCAGATTTTATTGCGTCATATTGCAGTGATATTTACATTTAGCCTTTGCATTTGGCAAACTCTTTTATACAAAGTGACTATGTATGTATCTCTATGTATGTACTGCATAAATATTAAGCAAAGTTAACATTTATTTTCTTAATAGCAAACCCACTTTTCAAGTAATCAAAAAAGAGGGACAGTTATGCTTTTATAGTAAATATAAAACAATAAATATAGTGTCATATTTCAGACTTTGTTAATGCAATAATATTTATGCATTTGGCAGATGCTTTCGTCCAAAACAACTTACGTTGCATTTACGGGACATTTTATGCGTTCATGCATTCCCTATAAATCAGACCTATGACCTTGGCGGTAGTGCCTGCTCTTCATAGATTTCAAGTGTTATGTAAGTGTCTGAACTCAGTGCTATAAAAGATCAACAATAAAACTGCAATGCACTCAACCTGCTCTGCTCATGTAATATAACCAGTTGCAGATGACTTGCACCTCAACCACAGAGCACAGGAGGGTTTCACCTCTCAAATCACTCTGTGTGGTCTGCATCTCATGCTGCTGTTGCATTTATCACACGCTCTTACATTTTTTTTTATCTGTCGTTTTCACCCTGTCATTATATGCAGCACAGTGCCCTCGCTTTTCCTTCCCTTATTAGTGTAATCACACCATTAACTTCGCTGTTGATACTTTGCTCTGGGGGCCAAAGTTATTTCGTAAATCTTTTATGGCCGTGCCACAGGATGTTGCAATAGCGTGTCCTGAGGGGCTCATCTCTTCTCTCTTGTTAGATTTTTTATCTTTAACTCACATACTCATGCACACTTTTAGTGCTTCTCTTGCCACTAATAATTAGTTGCAAGGGTGATAAAAAAGTCTTTTTTTCCCAGATCCCCCTCTGGCCACATAATCCCGTAAGCACCACACACCACACTGAGTGCTTCCCAAAGATTACAAAGATTAAAAAAAGTTTAGCATCCAGCATGCTGGGCTTTGTATGCAGAGAGAGGAGCTAAAAGCTCCTGCGAGGCCCTCAGGAACGACTGCAGTAAAACCATTGAGAACACGGCTGTGAATCAGTCAAGGTCAAGATCTGTCTCCATGTTTTGAGTTATTGATTTTTAAGTGGGTATTGCCCTGTCCTGCCATCCAGAGTTTTTAGTGCTGTTTATGTGTGTAAATGGTTTGTAAAGAGATGGCATTGTTGAGTTTTTGAGTGTCTGGAATGGATTGAATTCAGACTGATAGCTGAGGAACAGTGAGCATATTACACAGCACTGAGTGAATCGTTTGATATTTTTCAGTCTTTTGGTGATACACAATATATATCTTGATATTTTCATATTTACTCTAAAGTTGTTACGAGTGTCTGGTGTGTAACCCAAAAGGCACAACGAAAGAGCGTAATAAAGAGTTATTTTACTGATCCACAGACTGAGCAGGGCACAACCAAACACAAATCCAAAACGATAGCAGACAAAGGAACATCGGAGAACACAGGCTTTAAATACTAAACGTAATCAGGGAGGAACAGAAAAAAGGTGTGAAACTAATTAATCAAAAACCATGGAAACAAACGAGGCAGGAAGTCAGAGACATAGAAACTAAACTAAAACAGATCATACATGTAACAAAAGTGGCTTGAAAGGGTGCTTTTTCAGTCAGATGAAACATAATTGCAACCAAAGAGCAAGCTGGATTTAATAAGTAAAATGTCTAGTTAAAAGTAGTCAAATCATCATTACTACAGTGTTTTCACTAACTGAAAAATTTCACCCAGCTCTCATTCATAGCTTTCAGTCACGTGACCGGCTCGAAGACTTGGAAGGCAATACATCCATAGAACTGCTGCACAAGCGTGACAGTTTTTCATCTGTTTCCTAGTCGCAAATATTTAGATCACCCCTCAAAAGAATAAAACAAATGTATATGAACAAAATGAAAGTTTTGGCTATTTGCAATCCATATTAAGCACTCGTGGCAATATTTCAATCATAAACAGTGCGACAAAACGTTGTAAAAACATTTAAAGTGCTGTAATATATTTAAAACGGTAATATTAAAAGATCAAATTCAGTATTCACCATATTAATGATGCATAGTTTACATAGGCAAGCAGACGAGGCCGGAATATGAACGCAATCCGCTTAACGGTTCAGTGTTTTCCTTCTAATGGTTTTCTATGGGAAGCCATTTAATGTGAAACTTTGCACATTGCATTTATATTATGGCTTCATCTTCTTGCCTGTACAAAATATACATCATCAATCAGGTGTTTACTGAATTTTACCTTTTAATACCTGAATTTTACTACATTACTACTTAATGCAATCTGCGTAAAAATAACTGGCGGTCAGTGGAACAAATATAAGGGTGTGATGTCACGTGAAAATACCTATCAATACCTGCTCGCATTATGTCTTATACGCTTTTTTGTAAACAGACTTTTCCTGGGTGATATGATCTTGAAACCCTGTTTTGTATGTATTACTGTGTGTATTCATGTTAAAAAGGAAAAGGAAGCACACCGAGGTGCTTTAGGCGCCTTCATTTTCCTCAGTTTTCTCTGTTGAGACAATGGGCCTCCATTTCTGCCTTTGCTCCAATATTTACAGCCTCAGATCCGTTTCCCTCTTCGCAAATTCCTGCCGCAGCACAAATCTCCCTTAGCCGCTCCACAAATCTCCTAGCATCGCACAGCACTTTAAAGCCACAAATCTCGCAGGATTGCGTAGCTGCAGGGCGACCGGTGGAGCCACGCGTTTGCACCTGGCTGCCAGTGATGAGCTCTATCACTCTGCATGAGCCAGAATCCCTCTTCCTGTCTGTCCATGCATGCCATCAGCTATGAGATGAAAGCTAGAGCTTTAAAGACATGCACACTCTTGACAGATAGGATAGCTTGATGCCACGTATATGCTGCCAGGCATGAGTCTGGACACACTTGACTAAATTTACGGTATATATTATATATTTTAAAAACCTTTTGATGCAAAGACTTCTGCTGAAATGTTTTAAATTAGTTTTGTGGGCAAACATAAATTGTACCGATGCATCATTTTCTTAACCAACATACTATATGTTACATATGAGTTAGTAGAACTTTTCAGTTTATTTTGATTACACTTTTGTTTACTTTATTTCAAATGTTTTTCCCAATTTTATTGATTTAATTTTTTAAAGCGTGCATGTAAATTCCGTAAATAGGGTTTATAAGCATCCTAGGATGCATCTTATGAAGATACCTTTCTTTAATTGCTATTATTAATAATACTTTTACTACTGCTAGTAATAGGTATGTTTTATTTAGGTATTTATTTATGAAAGCATACATGTGAACTCTTAACATAGTGTTTATAAGTATCTCAGGATGCATCTTATGAAAGGTTTTTTTCCCCCCTCACGTTTTGGTCGCTGATGTCACGGTGCACACAGCAGGGAGGAACGAGGAACACGCAGACGAGGAGTAAACCCAAAATACAGTCTTTAATAACTCCAAACAAGACAGGGCAAGACAAGTCAAAGCTAACACAGACAGGAACACCGGGGAGTAACGAGTAGACCAGACCAAATCAAACTGAACAGACAGGACTATAAATACACAGGTTAATCATAGATAACGAGACAAACACAGCTGGACAAGAATGAACTAATGATCACATTAAACAAGGACAGGAAACAAACCAAATAAGGAAACATGAGGCGGGAACACATGACACACAATACAGAGGTCTGACAACTGCATTATTGGGAACACTTTATTTTAAGGTGTCCTTGTTACACATATTACATGTACTTACTATTATAATAGCAATAAATTATGCAGAGTTACATTTAAGTAAGCCTAAAACAAACCCTAATCCTACATAACTACAAGTACATGTAGTTAATTCAAATTACACAGTACTTAAATGCATAATTACACTGTAGCAAGGACACCTTAAAATAAAGTGTAAACCCATTATTCATAATCTTGCATATTTCCATTGGTGTTATACATAGTTTTCATGACTTTACTATTATTAAAAAAAATGTGGAAAGTACCCATTGTAAGAAATGAGATGTTTAACACTCCAGAATTAAGTCAGACACAGATGTCTCATTAGCATTGCTGATGAACCACGGTCCCTTTATCAACTAAAGATCCACCAGTCTTGGCACTTCTTCTCTTTAATGAAATTTGGATGAACTGTTTGGAATACAGAGCCGGGCAATGTATGACTCACTCTGCGCCTCCTTCCCATGGGGAGTGGGCGGATAACAGGGGAGATAAGAGACTACTGCCCCTCGAGGGTGCTCCTCCTGCAGGATGAACATTTCATCCTTTCCCCTTCACACCCCCAGAGTCTGCTGCGAGAAGATATCATTCCCTCTTTGCTGCTTGTCGCTGTAAACACAGCTGACTTGGTCCTGCATCAGACTCAGAGAAAAATAAAGAGTTTGCATCTGTAAACCATGGTGAACTGCTTATTTTGCCAAAAAATGTAAAATTGCCTGTGAAAATGTAGCTTGCATCAATATTGAGTGAAATTTTAATGAGATGTCACTATTTTTATAGTGACTTTTCAGTATTGTTCTTTAGTACCTGCAAAATGATTTAGGTGATGCTGGATGAATTTTGGCCAAAATGAGATCTTTTAAAGCATAATTCACTGCCTTTTGTTGAAACAGCCTGTAAGTGTGCATACAGTATGATGTCTAGTTGGGCAACTCACTTGGGTTTGGAACGGAGCCAAAATGCCAAAATCAAACACCCTCTGTAGTATGTGCTTTTGAAGCATCACTTTCATGTTTGATGTTCATTTAAAGGAAAAAAACAAAACAAAATAAGTCAAGTCAAGTCTGCTTTATTGTCAATTCTTCCACATGTACGGCACATACATACAGAGAATTGAAATTGCTTTACTCTCAGAACCTTGGTGCATACAGTTAACATTTAAGACACTGACAGTAGACGTTCAAATACAGATAAATACAGTTTAAACATATGTACATACAACTATACAGATATACAATGAGGACATTGTAGAAAAACAAAAAGAGATAGATAAAGTGGCATAAGGCACATGGCAGATAGAGTGCAAACCAGTTAAATAAAACAAAACTGTGCAGATATATGTGTATATGTATAGAGTGTATATATACTGTATATAGTGCAAGAGGAGCTTATCAGTCTGAGGACATTTTAGAAAAATAAAAATAGGTAAATAAAGTGGCATAAGGCACATGGCAGAATAGATAGAGTGCAAACCAGTTAAATAAAACAAAACTGTGCAGATATATGTGTAGTGCAAGAAGAGCTTATCAGTCTGTTAAAGTGACAAAAGAATAGTCTTTTTATCAGACTATCCGAAGAGGTAGTTTGCAGTCAATGCTGGATGAGGTAGTGATCAGTCCAATGCTGCACAAGTGACAGGTGCTGGTCACAGTTTTTAAGTGGGTGGGGGAGGGGGGGGTGGAAGGTCCTGGGGATGTGGGGAGCTGGGGGGGAGGGGGGGTTGTAGTATCAAAGCTCAGTGTTGCATGGGGTAAAAGAGGGGAGGGGGGGCAGGGACGGGAGGGAGTTCAGCTTCCTGACAGCTTGATGTATGAAGCTGTCCTTCAGTCTGCTGGTCCTCGCCTGGAGACTCCGCAGTCTCCTCCCTGATGGCAGCAGACTGAAGAAGCTGTGTGTCGGGTAGGTGGGATCACCTGCAATGTGGAGGGCTTTGCGGGTGAGACGGGTGCTATAGATGTCCTGGAGGGAGGGGAGAGAGACACCAACGATCTTCTCAGCTGCTCTCACTATGCATTGAAGTGACTTGTGGCAGGATGCGTTGCAAACGCCATACCACACAGTGATGCAGCTAGTTAGGATGCTCTCGATGGTGTCTCTGTAGAAGGTGCACATGATGGGGGCCGGGGCTCTGGCTCTTCTAAGTTTGCGGAGGAAGTAGAGACGCTGCTGTGCTTTCTTGGCCAGTGCTACAGTGTTGTTAGTCCAGGAGAGGTCCTCTGTGATGTGCACACCCAGGAACTTGGTGCTGCTCACTCTCTCCACAGTCGCACCGTTGATGGTCAGAGGGGTATGCTGAGTGTGTACTCTCCTGAAGTCAACAACAATCTTCTTCGTCTTCTCCACATTCAGAGAGAGATTGTTGTCACTGCACCTGTAGTTTGTCTCATCTCTGTTGCTAATGAGACCCACCACAGTCGTGTCATCCACAAACTTAATGAAAAGGTTGGAGTTGTGTGACATTGTGCAGTCGTGGGTCAGCATAGTGAAGAGGAGGGGGCTCAGCACACATCCTCTTCTTTTTCCGCCTCTCATTGCAGGGAAATGTCTTATTCAGTTTATGTAAAGTCACGTTAAGAATCTTGACATTTGAATATTAACCTCCATTGCAGGGATAAAAATGGCATGGATAGATAGTAGTGGCACTCTTTGTAACAATATTGATGTGATTAAATGAGCAGCACAACAAACGAGCTCTCTGAACTGCCGTCCTTTCCCCTCATTTGCCTGATTTAATTTTCTTAATTGAATATCCGGCAAGAAATGTGCTTTTTAAATGGCAATGCTGTTTAGGGAAGTATATATGCATCAGACTGATGCATTTAAGTGTAGCTCTTTATTAATATTCAAAGAGCATTGATGTTCTAAGTGTATGTCAGATATAACCACTGCTCTGGCCCGTGTTGAAGGGTTTTCTGTCGAGGAAATCTCTAGCAACCAATTTCTCCTCTGGGATTATGATAGATTATCCATCAATCCAGAAGTAATAAAGCAAGTGCTCTTTTCAGCTATCAGACTATCAAACACTCCAGCAAATAAGTAGCATCATGTTGGGCCTGGAATTATGGCAAAATTATGCCAAATCTATGTGCATTTATGCTAGAGGAAGTCAGTGCAACCTGCAGCGGCCATTCTAGAAAACACTAGACTAGGAAATATTTTTGATGTTTTTGTAATGATTTTATTGTCAATAAAATAAGCAATATTGTTAGTGAATGCATGTAATGAGTCATTCATTTTATGTTCCCTTTTTGTCTCACAACTTTCTAATATAAGGGAAAACAAGACATACAATGTAATTTCGTCAAGTGTTAAATAGCAAAAATGGCATTTGAGTTGGTTAGTTTCATTTATTTCTTTGATTCAGTTCAAATAAATAATTTCAGTGAATCAATTCAAAATTCAATGATTCATTGCGTCTTTTTAGTTAAACACACTGTATTTGTACTAGGGGTGGGCGATATGGGAAAATATCATATCACGATTTTTTATAGAAATATCACGATTCACGATTTTTATCACGATTCTTTGTTAGTTTTACTATTTTGGTTTTACAAGTTGTCTGAGCATTACAGCCAAACTAGAAAGACAAAGATGCATGGCAGATATTTAGGCCAAAGTGGGCGAAGATAAAAAATCTTTGTCATTATTTTATTTTTCTTATTAAAAAATAAGAACAAAGATACACATTACAAATACACATAATATACAAATAAAACAAACAGTGCTTTATTTCCAGGTACAATAGGTGTATTTAGCAGAGCATTCAATGAAATTGAATGAACAAATATAAAAATAAAACACTAGATAGACTGATTCCTAAAGCAACTGTATTAAAGTTTTTCAGTCAAGAATAGCGAGTGATTTTTCTCTTTTGCGTTTTGTTGTTTTGTTAACGTTAAATGAATAGTTCCCCCACAAATTAATATTCTGTCATCTGTCTGTCAATTCTGTCATAATGTTGTATTTTTATATCATCATTTACTCAAAAGTTGTTTTAAACCGGAATGCGTTTCTTTCTTCTGCTGAACATTTATAAATGCTATTTTGAAGAAGGTGGAAAACCAAACAGTTGCTGGTCCTCAGTGACTTCCATAGGATTTTTCTTTCCTGCTATCAAAGTCAATGTGGACCAGCAACTGTTTGGTTTTCCACTGAGTAAATAATGACAGAAATAAAATTTTAGGGTGAACTATCCCTTTAATGACAGTCGACAGCACGTTTAGTGTCCTGTCCCTTTAAGAGCTGCACGCATCTAATATACAGTACAGGCACGCATCCTTTTCTCTCTTAACTATTTACTTTCATTTCAGAGATAACCAACTCAGTCTGTATGTAAACCTTGTGTGTTTTGACAGTATTAGCGCAAAATATAACTTAGTTGAGTAATCAGGCGCTGTTAGACAGGCGTTTTAGTGCGCGTGCTTCAGGTGTATGCGCTCAGAACAAGCGCACGTCAGACCAGCGCGCGAATTAAACATTTAACCAGCAAGGCTTGTATGCAAATAATGTACTTTTGCGATCGCGAATAAGTGCAGTGTCCTGTCAGAGTAACTCTACTGCTGTATGTCGTGTTGTACAGTATATAGAGACGGCGGCGCCAGAACTGTATTTGACAATGTGCGCGGTAGCGCGATACTACGATATTTCTTAAAAAGCAGATCGTGGAGACATTTTTATCGTCCACGATCAAAAATCGTCATATCGCACACCCCTAATTTGTACTGTATCATTGTTTTTAGCATCATTGAGATACTCTTTGTTTTTGTGAATGTTTTGAATTAGTTTTTATTTTTTTGTTTTGTTTTCATTTTAATTGTTGTTAAAGCTTTAGTAATGTAGTTGTCTGTTTTAATAGTTTTTTCAATATGAATGTTTTTATTTTTTTGAATAAATAATTATGAGTAAAATGAGAATAAACATGAGAAATGTTGCCTTGGCTACTAGATGAAAAAACATCAACTTTATGTTATTATTATATTATATTTATTATAATTTTATTATAATTTAATATTTAATAATATATAATATTTTATTATACTTTTATTATAATTAAACATTTGTCTTTCATTTTGTGAAAAACAGTCTGGAGAACTTTTATTATTTTTAGTTTTAGACTATTTTTAATTATTTAAGTATATTTCACAATATTTATATTTATAGTCACACGCAACTCAATTCAGACTAGAGCAATGAGTTCCTGTGCAGTCATGTCCTGAGAGAAACGTCCTGACCTTTGCCCCTTCTAAACACACTTGTCATCGTTGAGAGTCTAGCTGGCTGCTCCTATCATTTGTCTTTCAGCAGAAGCGACTGGGGTCTTTAGAAATGCAGGCCGTGTTCAGCCCACGCTTTGTTTTCCCAGCATGCTCTTCCTGCAGGAATGTTCAGGAGAGCCTGCAGGTTGGGCACGTTGGAGACGCTTGGCTGGTGCAATTGTAGCATCCACTCAGAAGCAGAGTCTGTGTTTTCTTTGGAAAGGCAGAGACGGTGGGGAGCAGCCTTCTGTAATTAGAGCCTGCTGAAGCAGAGAGGCTCGTTTGTGCCGAGTGTCACACGCTGCAGTGTTTGTGTGTGCATGTCCCTAAATGCTCGCAGTGTAATGCAGTGTCGGTGACTCTGTCAGCTCCGCTGTTCTGTTCCAGACTCATGATTTCCATAATAAGAGGGAGAAATGGCGTGCTCGGAGACGGAGAGATGTTTCCATCTGCTCAGCCTGCAGGAATGTGGAAGCGCACCTTCATCTCCCGATCAAACAGCGTTTGAGGGTGGAAGCTGTTTGCCGAGCACCAGCAGCTCCAAACTTTCCTGCTGCAGTGTCGGTGTAATTAGTGGTAGTCTATGGGCATCTCTCTCTGTGGTGTTTCCATGATTATTTTCTCTGTGGCAGAGGGGGTGTGTTGGATAGCAGATGTCTGCTTTGTGTGAGCATGATTAATTAGCCCGAGTCCGGCCAGTTAAATGATGAGCGCTTCTGGTTAATAAATGAATGCATCATCTTAATCATGAGTGAGTGAGAGCATGCATGGGGTGGCTTCATTGGAAAGATGCACGAGAGCCCTCAGGACACGGGCTGTTAACACACACAAACCCCTAGACACACACACTCAGCGTGAACCCGGCGCAACGCGTGTGTCCTCCAAAGGCCAGAGGTGTCTGTGGTCGTTGAAACATGCTCGAGGGACTCATTGTGGCTGGAGCTCATTTGCTTGTGTTTAAAACCACTTTATTAAAGTAACACGGTGACATCATTCCTTGTGTGCATGATGTCACCGTGTTAAAGGAATCGATCTGCGCATAAGCTCTGTATGTTCCCCTGCTGACCAATAATGCCAGAGAAATAAATCCTTAAATTAATCCTTTGCGCCATATCGAAATAAATCATATTTTCTGTCTTTTTGTTCGATAATGTATAATTTTTTTATTATATACCTGTAGTACTATTGTATTTATTATTTATATTTTGAATTTGCTTTTAACTTTGCATTTTTTGTAAAGTTTTAGAAATGTGTTATGGGCTTTTGTCATTTTTATTATTTTTTTAAATAAATATATTTTTTTATGCTTTATTTTTATTTCACTTTTAGTTTTAGTAATTTTCTCTATACATTTTTCATACGTTGTTTTATCTAATATTTCTATTTTATTTTATATTTTAGCTAAATAAATTAGATTTAAGTTGTGAATGTGTTTGCAGTCTTTGTTGAATGCTATGCATTAAAAAATTATGTAAATTTTTTTTACTTTCTATTGAGTTTTCCTTTGGAGGTGGAACACAGACATATGCCCAGTGTTGACCAGTGTAATCTGATTCATGAACAAATGACTCTTATGAACCAGTTCTATTTAGTGAATCAGAAACATAAAGCACAACAAGTGTAGTTTGATTCCAGAGCAGTCTATTCCTATGAGATGATTATTTTAATGAATAGTTAGTGCTGGTTACCATTTTGAATCACTTTGAAGAATCAGGCTGACAAAACTGAATTCATCAGAGCGGTTACTGAATCAGCATCTCTGCACTCTGAACTGAACTGCAAGCTATCATTAGATTCAGTGATGAAGCAAAGTTTAATTCGATTTAAAATGAAGCATGTTTGTCTACATGACAATGGGACATGTAGACAAAATATACTCTTTTGCAATGTTTGTGTGTTTCGGTAATAATTAAAGGAAAATCTACCTCTCTGCATGAGCTTTCAAATCTCATTTTCTTTTTCACATATTTACAATACCGTCACAGTAAATAATGATTTTCAGTAAACAATTACTTCATTTTTTGTCACTGATCCTCACAAAAGCTATCATATGACTTCAGGAGACTTCTTATGAAATATTTAAGCAGAGTAGATAAATGCTGTAATGTTTTGGAATGTGATGATGTAATGTTTGATTGCATACATTATCATAATGCTTCATGATGTCATTCTCCTATTGCTTTAATTTTCGAGATGATCATACAGAATTACGGGAATGTGATGTAATGCTCTTGGAATGCTAATAATGAGCTCATGTCTTGGAATGTGGTGATGTCATGTTTGAGGATTTGAATGTGCTGCTTGCATTGCGTCTTTCTGATGTCATTCTCCTTTGTGTCCCCCTTCAGGTCTCACTAAATGGTAGAGTGAGCGTGTAGTGATCCAGCAGGAGCTTAGGAACCCCTGCGGTGAGTGCCATCCACGAATCATGGTGCCACATACCCGACAGGCCTCTCTTCGTGGCAGAGCCACGTCCCTCCTGCTGCTGCTCTGCCTGGTGGTGCCAATCCACGCAGACAGTGAGTAGCACACTTAAAAATACACACTAATCTCTTCTATCAGTTCATGACTGCCATTCTATACATCTCTGATCTAAAAACCCAAGTGCGTAGGAACGGGAATATCATGCTGTTTACAAAACAAACACAACCTTCTTTCCTAAAGTGGCTCTCTTATTACATCACACCGGTTGTCAAGTGTTATTTTCTTTCAAACAAATTGAGGGAATTCTGGTTAGCGCTATAAAACAATGAGATGAGGATATATATGGATGTCAGAGGCATTTGAGATGTTGGATGCAATCACCGTCGTGTTGTTTGTGTAATAGCGTACGCGGGTGGATCTTTCAGATTCACATCGATCTTGTTTGTCTCGAGGGACCCGCGCATGTCTTAATGAACACTACATGCTTCGCGTCACATTTATCCAGCTTTTAAAGGGCAAATTAATAAGTCCAAAAATGTGAGACCTGCTGTTTTTTTGCTGGGGACATTGTCGCTGTCATCATTGAAAGATTTGGGTCCTGAAGCGTTAGAGTCCCTTGAGAAAGATCTCAGCAAGTATTTTTGCAAAATCAAATAGCTGTGTTTACTCCAGCCGTAGATCAGAATTGATAAGTGTGTTTGTGCAGCACTTTGAGAGTCACAGGCCTTATGTCATGTAGTCCCTGAACCCTGAGGCCAATAAAAACAATAAGAACACCAAAGTCTGGTCACTTATAACCGCTGCTGATCTTTATGGTGCAGTAATACCAGCAGCATTAATCATTTACTTACCGCTACCATTCCCAAACTAGGACTCAACTTTTATGGAATTTTAGTTGTTTACCTTGAGAAAAATATTTACGTCTTACTATCTTCTGGAAGGTTGACCAAATTAGATTAGGTTTATTTAGCCATTGGCTGTGGTCTTTTATTCAGATCGTATTGGAATAGATGTCTGGAACAGGTTGGCCATAAATACCAGCCTTTATAAAATACTTTTATTCAGCAAAGATTAATTATATTGATCAAAACTTCAAAAAAAGTGACAGTAAAGACATTTATAGGCCCGGTTTCATAGACAGGGCTTAGCCATCAATAGGCCATATTTCAATTAGGATATTTAAGTAATTTTTATAAACATGCCTTAGAAAAAAACATTACTGGTGTGCATCTTAAGACAAAACAAAGGTACAGACATGTTTTCAGATCAGTCAGAGCGAGTTTCTTTCAGTTCAAACAGCTCAGATTTACATTTTAGTCTAGGACTAGGCTTAAGCCTTGTCTGTGAAACCAGGGGATAATGTTACATAAATGCTGTTCTCTTGAACTTGCTATTCATCAAATGATCTAGAAAAAAAGGATCCAAGTTTCCAAAACAAAATGGAGCAGCACAACTGTTTTCAACATTGATAATAATCAGAAATGTTTCATGAGCAGGAAATCAGTATATTAGAATGATTTCTGAAGGATCATGTGACACTGAAGACTGGAGTAATGATGCAGAAAATTAAGGATTGCATCACAGAAATAAATTGCACTTTAAAATGTATTCAGATAGAAATCAATTATTTGAAATTGTAATAATATTCACAATATCACTTTTTAACTGTATCTTTAAGCAAATAAATGTTTTGAAAATGTTGAGGCTTTTGACAGTATTCAGCCTTATAGTATTTGCTTTGAAAAAACAAATCTGCTATTTATTTGCATAAAATAATATTTGGTCATAGATATTTTAAATATTATTTTGAAATATTTTAATAAATTATTGTGGACAAATTAATCAAAATAATTTGATGAGTTAAGTAAAATATAGTTAAAATAATAAGAATTATAAAATAATCTACAGCGGTTTTGAATGCAAGGAATAATTATTTTGTATTCCCCAATGTATAGTATAAACATTTTATTATATAAAAAGTCCATTTGTGAACATTTGTGATTGATACAAGTGAAATTTTGATTCGAGTTTGGAACCAATTCATTGAAGCAAATCAAACATCAAACTCTAATGCCACTTTTATGGCTTAATTTTAAATCAGATATGCATTTAAAATGTTTTTGTCTCAACGGTCTCATAATCCTGAGTCATGGCACATGTTTAGGAAACATAAAAGTGAGTTAAAATCATTGTAATGCTGGGTAATTTTATGTTGGCATTGTAAAATGAATTATGTTTGTGACTCAGATGCCAAATGTTTTTGTCAGTCCTGTAGATGGGGAAGATGGCAAAAGTTTATGGAGCCCTGCGCTCTCATGCAGGGGTGAGAAAAGCCTTTAGCAGGTTTTTCAGTTGAATGCATCGGTTTTCTCACTCTTTTAATCTCTGGCTCTCACAGTCTATCTCTCCTCTCTGTATGAAGTCCTAGCAGCAAGCAGTTGGACCAGCTTGTGTTCACATTATGATCCACTCAATAGATTTTTGTTTTTCCCCTCTCACACTTTACTTTCGAGCCTCCTTGCAGACTTCCATAGGACGTAATCTTGAAGACTTTAAGCACAGAGTACAAAGTTACCATGTTTTATTTATGAGAGCACATATGGTGCAACTTCAGCATTGCAGCAGCACCGGGACTTATAGAGCTGCTCGTCCTCTGATTGATGCTGTGCTGAATCCGTGTTGCAGAGCTGCTTTTGTGCTAATTCCAGTATGAGATTAAAACCGGTGGTCACAGAGGGAAAGTCCTCGTAAAGGAAATCACCTCTTATATTCACACAGATATTGCTAAAGCCACATGCAGCTAATTAAAGGAAAGACAAACCATCCTGCTCCTTTTCTTTATTCTTTGCCTGATTCCTCCGTTTCTCCCTTAAAAACTGACTATCCCTTAGAAAAGTCATACACTGAAAAAAATAGGTTCCACTCAGAAATTGCTAGCAAATTTTGCAAATAATTACAAAGAATCAGATACTAACACATTTAATAAAACAATACATTTCAGAAAATTTGAAATAGATCACAACTGAGATCTTTTCATGGTTCTCAGTCAATGCTGCTCCACACAAACTCCATCTCTGCAAGTGCCGTGAGTTTGAGTCACGTATAACGTGTATTTGAAAAGGCAACATGCACCAAACGTCTTCCCAAACTTGTAATGAGAACCATTTATAAATTTGTCAGCAAAACAAGAAGCATTTGAAAAGATTCCCTGTTTTTTCCGTCAAAAGTAAAAAATAAAAATGAATTGTGATGCACTTACTGCCTCAAATGCAGCCGTTCTAATGGCGATCAATATATGTATGTCAGACATTCTCTCAAATTCACTTGTCAAAGCCCTCCCATTTAAGCTTAATTTTGGTAAAAATGTAATGAAGTACAAGTTTCTTAATGTAGGGTACAACGGGGCTAAAGGCGCCCCGAGGTAAAAGGTGCATTTGATATTATTTTCATCTAAACCACTAGATGGCACAAAAACATGGCATAGCACTTTCCAAAACATTCGCTTTTCAAGATGCATGTGCAGATCGCACGCAGCAGCGCAAAGTTGATTCTGCGCTTACTTGATCTAATATTTGATGTTTTTTTAAATGTAGATTTAAGTAGCAAATGAGAATCAATTATTGAGAATTAATGCATATATTTTGAGACATGTGTTGTTACTACTGTAAATATATATTCAATTAGTATTGGATCTCCTTCAATACTTTCAGAATCTTTACTTATTAAAATGATTTTGTGTCTATATTTTAAAATATACTGTCATTAAAATGTTAATATAAAAAATATATTTATTGAACAAAAATTTATTATTTAATTTTTTTAAATAAGCAGAAAATAGTACAACTTTGCTAAAGTGAACAAGTATTGACATTATTTTAAAAAACATTATTTTAGCTGAAGTATTTGCATCAATACCATGTGCCTTTCACTCCATGCTGGTGGGCCTTTTACCCCGTGTGTGGGGTAAAAGGCCCCCCTTGCCCCCTCATACATTTATAAGATTTTTAAACAAAATAAACAACTTGAATCTGTTGCTCCATTAATGTTCAAGACAACTTATATATCAAGGCAATTATACATTTTAGGTGCAGTGAATAGCACATTTTTTCTTAAGGTGGGCCTTTAGCCCCGTTGTACCATATGTATGAAAACATTGTTTAATTTAATTTTTTTTTCATAGTGCTTTTCAATTTCCTGAAAAGTATTTGTGTGTGTGTATTGTGTTGATAATTTATGTTATATATATTTTTTACCTTGCTAAAATATAAATGAAAATTTTATTATTCTTAACCTGATTTAGTCAATAAATTAAAACTAAAAGTTTTTCAACATTTTGAAACCAGACTTCATAATACGTTAGGCTTCATATGGTGTAGCTCTGACACTCAAAATTGTGTTTATAGATGTGTGTTTGTGTGTGTGTGTGTGTGTGTGTGTGTGTGTGTGAGAGAGAGAGAGATATGGAGGAGGGATTGATGGGTGTGCTGCTGATGGAAAGACTATCACAGTTTATCCAGAAAATCCATTCACATCTGCGTCAATTAAACTGGACACCAATACACACTAGACAGTTAAAAATGGGTTGTTGTCTGACCCCTGATCTCTCTTTAGACACACACGCACACACACACAGGCTGAAATCTAAACAGATTTAGTGAAATCTTGTTACACAGACCTTTTTAACCCCTCGAGCACTGGAGTGCCTCTACTGCGTTCATTCAGACAAAGCCCTTAATCGAATCTGAACTGATTTGAATAATCAATCTCATTTGAACCTGTGCTGCTGAAGCGGATGTTTGGCTGGTTCAGCTGTGAGTGTTTGTGTCGTGACTCCCATGAGTCTCTGAGCTCAGGTCATGCGTGAGGTGAGTAGGCTCCTAATTGCTAATCTGACGGTCGCTTTCGGTCGCTTTTATTCTAAGTGATTTATTGTTATCTTATTTCAAGACGAATCCCTCTGGAGTAACCTGAGGTTAAGTGTTCTGCTCAATGGCAAGAGCTCATGCATCATCCTTTACAGAACTGGAACCAATAAAGATGCACTTCTTTGTTTGCATACAGCCAGAAGTGTAGCGCACTTGACAACATGGAAGAAGGAGGTGGAGAAGAAATTAATAAAATTAATACAAAGGTGCATCCACATACACTGTAAAAATGTTTATATATATATATATATATATATATATATATATATATATATATATATATATATATATTTATCTTTACTTACGAAGTATAGAAGCAGCCTACTTTGTATTCACCATGTGACATTTTTATGTCATTGAATAAAAATATTAAAAATGGTTTTGTGATGAAAAATCTAACCAACATGAATGCAAAGATTGCATTTCTAATAAATTCTTGAAACCGGCATTTTACTTTAGATGTTAAAAGAAAATATATATTTTTTTTCTTTTAATCATCTTGGACATAGTTCTTAGCCATTGAACTATTTGCATTTGTGATTTCCGAGCCTTTAATAGTGTGGAATGTACTCTAGAATGGAAAGTAATCCGAAGAGCTTGACTGTGTTGAATGGGAGTTTATTGTATGTTATAAGCAGGTAGATAAAGTGACTGTAGACTGAACAGACAGACTGTATCTGTTACAGCACTTGTAGAGCTCAGCTTTGCTGTCTTAATGGATGAGAGTGTTTCTGTCAATAGAAGGATGAGAACACCTACACAAACACAGCAGGAGTCACTGCCTGAGTCAGTCTTCAAATCCATCGCCAGTAACACTGCACATGCTGCAGGCCAGAGATTCAGCTGTGTGCCTCAGCAAGCCTTCTTCATCAGAGAGTGGTGCTCATATGAAGACCCCGCATTAGAGTTAAGGGACCCCTAAAAAAACTAACAATTTAATTATTGACCTATTTTGCAGAAGGTTTTATTGAAGGTGACATAGCAAATGATGGTCATCATCTAAAATACAATTTTGATTTATGAGTGTTCATAAATTGCTGTAAATGAAATTACTGTAATTATCCCTGTGCCTTTGTGCTGATCAGAATAATTTACAACTTATTAGCTAGCAAGCGTGTCAAAGTACCTGTACATTCATACTAAGTCGATACACTAAAATAAAAGATTGAACAATTCCAGTCTTTTCTGCATACACAGACTTTAATATATGAGTGTCAATATAAACTGAATATAAACCAGCTATGACAAATAATATTGGTCTGCACTTATTATGAAAGTTATAAGATTTTGCTTTCTGATTCAATTTGATAATTATTATTATATCGGTAACACTTTACTTTAAGGTTCCATTTGTTAACATCTTGTTCATGTTAATTTCAGTGTTTAGTAATACATTATTAAAATCAAAAGTTATATCTGTTAATATTATTTAACTACGGAAGCGTATTGCATTCACTTGAGGAAAAACAAATCTACTCTGTTTTTCTGAATTAACGAGTTAATTATCTCAGAATTACGAGATAATTTTTCATTAAAAACATTTTTTGCTCTGTTTTTCTGAATTAATGACTTAATTATCTCAGAATTACAAGATAATTTTTCATTAAAAAAAAGTTTTTGCTCTGTTTTTCTGAATTAACGAGTTAATTATCTCAGAATTCTCAGAGCAAAAACTTTTTTTTTAATGAAAAATTATCTTGTAATTCTGAGATAATTAACTCGTTAATTCAGAAAAACAGAGCAAAAACTTTTTTTAATGAAAAATTATCTCGTAATTCTGAGATAATTAACTCGTTAATTCAGAAAAACAGAGTAGATTTGTTTTTCCTCAAGTGAATGCAATACGCTTCCGTATTTAACTGACCCAAGGTGTCATGAATTATTTTAAATATTTATTATTTATAAATATAACATAAAATATTTTTAGATTTTTTTTTAGATATTTTTTGTACAATTCTATATATATATATATATATATATATATATATATATATATATATATATATATATAATACATGATAAATACAAATGATGATATTTTCTATATTTTTATTTATATTATCAATATAGCATAGTTTTTAAAATGGTGTCAAGCAATGAAATAATCTTCTGGTAGAGTGACAGCCATACTAGAGAACACTGGAGAGAAGAGTACAGTATACAGTATGTGTGTATGTGTTCTCTCTGCCGCTTTTTTTCTATAGGGCAGTGTCTCTGGAGCCCTGATCTCTCTCACGCTCGACTATGTCTGAGCTTAAAATCCTGCGTGTGGTTTTCTCTGTATCGCTCTCTCACACACACTGTGTCCTCTGTACCTGTTCATTTTCCCTGAGCGCACATCAGCCCACACGCACTGACCCAGGAACATACAGTTCTGAGAGACGCACACGTGTTCACGTGTGAGGGAGCAGACTTCACATCGACCGAGTATATAGGTGCATTAAAAACAGATTTATGAGAGCAGATAATTATATTTGTCATATCCTGTCAACAGCAAAACAACAGACCATGTGAGCTGATGAGAATTTTCCACCAGCTCATTTGGATTTTTCCATTCTGTCCAGATCTCGTGGTGCATGAACGCACACTGATCATCCTGTGTACTTTACTAGCACTAAATAAACCTGAAAATTAAGGTAACCAAAGAGACACTGTAAACACAGAGATTGTCTACAGGATATGAATCTGCTGTGGCACATCCACTAAAAATCAAACACCAGATAATTAAAAAAACATTGAGCAAAAATTATGAACAGATCAAAAAACAGACAAATTATGAAAGATCCTGCAGCATTTGAGCAGATACAGGCAATTCATCTAATGCTATAGAATTCATTTTTATATATTGTACTGTACTGTAGGCGTCTGTATACATTTGGGAGAGCATTGTAGGCTGTTTGCAATTGTTTATTTTTTATTAAATTATCTAATATATACACTGCCGTTCAAAAGTTTGGGATCAGTACAATTTTTTATGTTTTTTAAAGAAGTGTCTTCTGCACATCAAGGTTGCATTTATATGATCAAAAATACAGTATAAAACTGTAATATTCTGAAATATTATTACAAATTAAAATAACTGTTTTCTATTTGAATATATTGTAAAATGAAATTTATTCCTGTGATCAAAGCTGTATTTTCAGCATCATTACTCCATTATTCAGTGTCACATGATCCTTCAGAAATCATTCTAATATGCTGATTTGCTGCTCAATAAACATTATTTTCATATAAAAATAAAAAAGTTATAACAATAAACAATATAAGTGTATACTATCACTTTTTTATCAATTTGCCATATTTTGGTTGAATAAAAGTATTAATTTTGTTCAAAATCACAAACTTTTGAATAGTAAATATAGTAAAGACTTATGTTACAAATGTTTTGTATTTTGAATATGTCAATAAATAGTCAATAAATGTATCAGCCATATCATGCATGCAACATTTGCATATTGTGCACAATATACTTTATAAATGATATACTGCAGGTCTATAGGAGTAGTATGGTAGTATGCATTTCAAAACAAGTGTATTTATCTGACTAATAAAATGATTTGTTCAGTTTCCTGAGCTAAATAAATGACTTGTTACCCAGGGGTCTGTTTCATGAACATTTAAGTCCATTTGATGAGCTTTTGCTCTCCACACTGTTATCATTCATGAGAAAACTGAATAGTGCTTCACACTGGGAGAGTATATTCTTTTCATCTGCCATTTAAAAAATGTGTGCACCTCTGCAGCTGTTGAAACCTCTGCACCCGTGTCTTTGTGTTTGTGTGAGTGATTCCTCTTGATGTGCATGACTGATCTGGTGTTGCTGCACCGTTAATGAGAGCTTTTCACTCCAAAAGCAGCAACTTTGTTTGAAACTTTTGTCATTTGTCATTGTGAAATGTAGCTCCCCCTCCGCTCACACAGCGTTTGACTATCTGGCTGTCTGCCTAGATGCCATTAAACCCTGGTTATCTGAGCCCAAATGAGAGAAAGGTCCTGTAGGACAAGAGCAGGGTGTTGAATGACAATGACACTGCTGCAGTGATTGACTCTCTGTCTGTGTGTGTGTGTGTGTGTGTGTGTGTTTGTGGGCTTCTCGATCTCTATTTCATTATGACATTTTATCCCTTTCTGCCAGTATACTGCTACTAGCAGTGTTTACAGCACTGTAACCTAAATCACAGCCAGTGGCCAGACACACACCTCATCACATACAGCACTGCAGTTTTTATGAGCAAGTTTATGGTTATGGTGGCTATGGGTTTAAAAATTCATTCATAAAACATATTTTGTGCATATTTAGTGATGTGTGTGACTCTTTTCATTTCAGACAGTAAACATACCATGATATGATTACGATTTGATTAGATTCAGGGGTCTGCAATCAATATATCAGTAATACAGTATTGTGTACCCGTTTTATAAATCCAAACACATTTTTATTAAAGGGATAGTTCATCCAAAAATGGAAAACTTCAACATCATTTAGTCACCTTCATGTTGTTCCAAATCTGTATGAGTTTCTTTCTTCTGTTCAGCATAAAATAAGATATTTTGAAGAATCTGATTGATTGATTGATTTAATTTAGGTTGAACTGTCCCTTTAAGTCACACTTTGCAGCCAAAATATAACAGCATAACATTTAATTGAACTCTCTGAAAAATACAAATTCTGTTTTCCAATTGAGGCATCCAATAATAATATATAAAATAACAATACAATATAGAAAAATGAATAATGAAAAAGTAGATAAATCAACAGTCAAGAAAGTCAATAATCTGTGCTCACTAAAATGTGCAAATCTAGTATCCTCATCAGTTGTTCAGTTGTTAAAAATTAAAACTCAATTATTTGATGACAGATCAGTGACCACTTGATGTCTTTTTTAGATGTCTTCAAGTGTAGTCCTAGTACTTCTAGTACTGTTTTTTACATTGTTAGTCATTTGATTCCTGCATGAATCTATATTGATATATTGTTATATCACTAATAACATCCTCTCTAGCATTATAGTGTGTCTAAATAGCGATTGTTAAAAACAATTATGTCATAAAAGAGCACAGAAAATATAAAAATCAAACTTCTGTAATTTTGGGCTTCTTTGCATGTTCATTCAGAAGGTTTTCTCTATCTTTGGTTGCACACAAAGATGTTTCATCCCTACACTTTGAAAACATGTGCAGTGTGGTTAGAAACTCTCACGGGAAGAGGACTCGCATCTAAGAGGAAACCTGCTTTAATTTAGTCATCATTCATTTAGTCTCAGTAAAAGGAAGATGGAGAAATAGAAACGATCTTTGGGACTTGGTTGCTATGAGATGGTGATGTGCATTCTATAATACATATGAACATGTGTGACAAACTTCAAATCCATTTATAGCAAACTTTCCTCATGTGAATAGTTACAGAAATCACACTACCAAGACCCAATTGTTCAGTTTCTTTTAAATAACTTCTGCTCTTTTGAAAGGCAATTAAATTGCCATCAAAAAGCTCATTTTCTGATTCATACTTCTCAGTTTATTAGTCGAGACGGAGCCTCAAACGTGAGACGTTATGCTGATTGCTGCCGTATAATCACTTTCAGAGTTTCGCTGCTCATGTAGGTGTTTCACTCACCGTTTATTGAACGATCTTCACAATGATCGCACAAGACCACCCCCGCTAACTCGCTTCAGTAAGAGAGAGAGAGAGAGAGAGAGAGAGTGAGTGAGTGAGTGAGTGAGAGAGAGAGAGAGAGAGGAATTGGTCATGGTGTTGGTAATGGGGACACCGTTCTAACTCTCTATTGCTATTTAGACAGAGCCATTACTGTAATGCACCACCCAATGGGGAATAAAAGAGAAGCAATTTCTCTTTCTTTATCTCACTCCTCTCTTCTCCTGAATAATAAAAAGGCCAGGCATTCAGGCTAGAGTCTCACTAACTTGGTTTGAGAGTTTAGTGTCCTTCTCACCTTACTACTGCTGATAGAATATTCAAACCACTTGTAAATTGCTTTCCTGTAGCTCAAATAGTAGAGCATGGCGCTAGCAACGCCAAGGTCATGGGTTTGATTCCCAGGGAAAACAAGAGCTGATAAGATGTAAAAAGCTGATCAAATGTAAAAACTGTAACTTGAATGCAATGTAAGTCGCTTTGGATAAAAGCATCTGATAAATGTAAATTAAGAGGTCACATTATGAGCTGTGTTTATAAACGCTGAGTTTCACTCTAAAGATTGGCTTGACTTACTCCGATCAGCTCATTGAGGGCAAATGCTTACCACAAAATCCAGCTGGATCCTATTTGCTTTATTAATGCTTCGTTATACATAAAAAAAAGAGAAGTAAATAAGCATTACTGCAGTACGTTTTTACACTGCTTCAAAATTTAAAATTTAATTCAGTCTGTTACTTGCCATTATTTGAAATTATTTGTTGAATTTACTATCCATTTTTCAGTGAACATTTTTTCATTGTAGTACAACACTCTACAATGCGAGTAAATCAATCACATATGCGACTAAATTTTAATGCTAGGCGACTAAATAATGCCTGTCTTTAGCATTGGATAATAAATTGTTTGATTTCACTCAGCAGTTAGAAGCTGAGCATAAGTTTAGCCCAGATATATTTTCACAACTAAAAAACGTACTTGCCAATGGTGATTCTATTGCCAAGGTGTGCATGGAGGGTTGCAGTTTAATCCATTCACTTTATTTTAGAAAATAACCTGTCTAGTGCAAGCTGTGGATGCTGCATGCAACTAGCATTCAAACACAGAGATGCCAAGGAGTTTATGTTGACTAAGTTCTTCCTATTAGACCGTGTCACAAACAACAACATCAACAAGAGTACAATGTGTCTGAACAAACATTGTCTATTTCTCATCCGCATCAGCAGCACTGGTGTTGGGCATATTAACATGTCTTTAGTTCAGATTCTGTTTTGCAGACATGAAGCAAGAGCTCGACTGGAGGTAAGCCGTGCATCCATAAATAATGAGAATAAATGGCTGGGCTGCTGCGCCTCGATCGATGTTGGGCTGCGTGATGTTTAGGGACAGAGGGCAGGAGACTGACTTCCTGGATGCTCTCAGTTTATTTCACTTCATGCAGATCTGTAAGGGAGTGGCTATCTATGCTGCGTGGAAGGAAATGTATCTGCTGTTTGTGCGTTTTGTGTTTTCTTCTAGTTATTATGCCTTCCTGTCGGATCTGGTAAGCTTGAGTTAAAGAAAGTCATGGTTAAACACTTCCAAATGGAGAAATCGCAGCTCTTAAAGTAGCACCTAATATTAAGTGGCAAACAGTGTGTCTCACAACTGATCCTCCCTGATGTGTAGAATAAACCGGCAAAGCGCAGCGCAGTTGATCATCTGGTTTCAGAGCTGTTGATACTCATTAATCCGGTGATCTGTCAGCGGGCAGATTAACGCTGTCCTCGCACCAGGCTGAGGGATTTGGGTGGCGTGTTTGTGGTCGGCTGCTCATCGCTGTGACTGCTCGGCCTGAGCACTGTGAACATGCACTGTGCCCATTACATAATTAACACACATTCTTGGGTGGTTCTTAAAGCTAAAAAAAATCTTGAAAAATTAAAGTTATGATGAAATAAATTTGAAATATCTGATCAAGTCCTGTAGATTGGTTTTGGAGGAAAATTTAGATAAGACTTTGACTTAATCTTGACAATTCAGACTGTCACTCTGCTGCTCTCATGTCACTAGTTATTTCTATCACAAAACCTTCATGGAATCCCTATGAAAAACATTACAAATTGTACACACAAATGCCAAATATAAATATATATTCATTTATTTACTTTATTTGATTTACTTTTTATGAAGTTCTGTAGGTATAAAGATAGAATTTCCTTTTTTATGTACAGTGCATTTATAACAGAACTACTAGATCACTAGAGAACTAACTAGTGAATAAAGATCAAGAGAACTGTGTTATTGCATGTTAATGCGTGTAACCCAAGTACTAAAGGAGGCGATAATTACTTTCAAATATTATTGTTTTTGTTTAATAATGTTATCATTAGTGTATGCTTAGTATTCAGCTAGCTAACTGTAAACATACTATAATGCGCAGCAAGATTGTCTTGTTGTTCCACCTTGATAGTAATTAAGCCGAATTAGAAAGATATCTTCTGTATGTTATGCTCACTGCATTTGGCTCTCTTTGTGCTCTCTTATAGCTGAGAATGCAACTTGTACTTTGAAACATTTGAAACACAATGCATACTAGGGCTGAAACGATTCCTTGAGTAACTTGAATACAAAAAATCTTCAAAATAATTTGCCCCGATGCTTCATTTAGTCCATTTACTGTAACTACACGTGGAACACCGTGTTTCCCCACGGACCATTATTACTGACGCACAACCTGATAAACGCTGGACATAGCCTGTGTCCCAATGTGCACACTATCCATCCTAAATTCTACGTGATATTAGTCATTTTCAATACCATTTAGGGTAGATAGGGTGGATAGTATGCACATTGGGATGCAGGCATATTTAAGTAAATCAATATGGTGGCTAGTTATGATGTCCCTACGTTAGCTATGTTTTGTGAAAGACATTCATGTTGATTATCGTATTCTCTCTCTGTGAGAATACGCACACACACTCCCCACAGTTATGCATAAAAATACCACAGAAAGTTAATCAATATCACACGAAGAGTGCCAGTTTTCACCTCTAAAAATCAGCATGATTACAAATGTGATACTGATTTAATATTAAGAATTAATATTAAGATACTTACATTTTAGACACCATATTGCCTGTAGTGCTCAATTTCGCCCCAAAAAATAATTCCATACACAGTCACAGCTAGTTTTGGTTACCATTCACAATAGTGCACTATTTGAGGGAACAGCAATTTTAAGTGGTGTTCGAAACCATAGTGGACGTTCTCGAGTGCACTCATTCAATACCACAATGCACCGCGAAAACGAGTGTACAACCGATGTACACGTCACCGCTACAGATGACCCAGAATGCACTGTGAGAGTCGCGCGCCGAGTCAATTCCCGCGTCTCACCAGAAGATGGCGCCCGCAGCTCAATCATCCATTCATTCATTATAGAAGCGCTCGTCCATGGCGTAATACAGGTAATACAACACAGGTACAAAATTAATTGTAAATTGACTATTAGGGTTTATAAATAATTTACGCGAGTTCAAGATAAATCCTTCAATCTTACTACTGGAGATGCCCGTTTCAAATGATTATTTAACAGCAAGCAAACTATGTAAAAGCGGTCCTTCCGGTGCACTCAGTGTCCGAATTCACTCACGCATTTTCATTCACTCCTTCAAGTGAACTGTATGAGTGGACTAATGTAGGGAATAGTGAATGAGGGTATAGGGGGCGATTTCGGATACAGCCCAAGGCTTATAAAGCATGTCTGAATGGATTCAGCTGTGTATGTGTAATCAGTGCATTCAGCTGTGTGTGTGCAATCAGTGCAATGGATCATGGGAACTGTAGTCTGGAGTGACATGTTAACGTCTGTGTGTTGTGAGAGGCAATGTAAAGAGAAGACGACATCTGGTGGTGAGCAAATGGAAGTGTATGGACAGGATTCGTGACACAAACACTCATTTTAATCAAATGCTGATGTCTTTTGAATCTGTGGATTGCTTTAAAGCTCCAATTTAATTTTTTTTATGATTAAATCATGAGATTGTAATGAAGTATTTATACGGCATCAGACCACAGCTTCTGTTGTCGTGACTAGAAAGGTTTTGCATCATGCATGAACTTTTTTTATCATGCATGAACTCCTGTTTACATGAGATGTTTCTAGGCAGTTGTTTCTTAAGATGAAATATGAATTGTCTGATCGGAATGTTCATGCAAATTGACAGTCCATAATGGAAGAATAGATCTGACTCAAACTCAATGTGGATGTCATTTATGGGGAAAAGATGGGAATGCTGAGATTGAACTAGTGTTATTTGTACATCTCTGATTGGCAGATTACATGAAAATGCTCAGAAACTTCAGTGTCCTGTGTTTTGGTGAGGTAGAGCGAGGGCAGAAACCTTGGCAGGAGATTGCTTTGCACTGCCTGAAGAACACACATGAAAGTCAACATGGTAAATATTGCAGGAGGTCAGCATGCTAGCAGGCACAAAGAGCCTTGTGTGACTGAGAATCTGTGATGCCTGTCATGTGGGACACCTCCAGGGTCAGAGGTCATCAGGCAGGGCGGCCATCTGATAAATCAGTCATGAGAGGAAAGTTGACCTCAGGTGTTTGAGGAGAGCCTGATGCGAATATACTGAACCGATCATCTTGAGGTGTGAATAAGACTGTTTCTGTTTTATATATTATTTATTTATGTACTCATTCATTCATTTATTCTCACAAAGGCTGCAATATTGTGAAATATTAAATAAAATAAATATTAAATAAAAAAAAAAACGTTCAATATCTTGAGTGTAGTTTGGGCTAGAGCCCTGCACGGGCCTCAAATTTAGGCCCTAGCCCAGCCCTGGCCCGAGACACTAAAATTATTAAGTTATTAAGAATAAAATTATTAAGTTAATAATCCATATACACATCAAAATTACTCTCATTTCTGTAGAAAGCACTAGTCTATGGTGTTTATAATTAGCCTTATGTAAACAATAGAGGTAGTGTGTCCTCATTTAGTAGATGGGTGTATGAGTATGTGGTATAATTAATGTCTTGTGGAAAGTTGCCATAAACCTCATGTGAAGCCAGTTGGCAGTCTGCATTCTGCACACACACTGCATCAGGCGAGGGCAACCATAATGACATCAATTCTGCTGACATCAGTGCCGTGAAGCGAGAGAGAGCCAGAGAATTGGAGAAAGGCAAAATGACAAGGTCCCCTGGACAGAAACTGGGACCAAGACAGTTCCTGCCAAAGAAAAGATGAAGACGTTGTCTCCAGTGAGGCCGGCAGTTTGCATTATGCATCTGTAGCCGGAGACAGAGGTAAACAAAGCAGGCAGCGCACGTTATGATATATCTGTTGTTCCCTGCGGTGAGCTGGATGGCTGGAATCTTTAATTACGTTCCCGTCAGCTCTCTGTTCCTCTACAGGCATGCTTTCACCAGGGGATGGCGGTGGACAGGGAGCTCAATTTGTTTGGGTTGCCATGGCTCGTATTCTGTCAGAGCATTTAATTATGCATTTGATACATCCTCGGAGATGAAGCTCTCTTGGCTTATAAACAGTTTATTCTTATCTCGAGTACAGCCAAGCAGAGAGCTTAGGCAATAGGGGAAATAGAATTCCCTCATATTGCCCGTATTTATTGTTTCTCACCACGAGGGACGTGACCCAGTGCACATTACTTGTACCGTCCTGGAGGTCTAGCTGAAGGCAGGGTTTAGACATTGTTAAGAGATCTGCTTTTGTTCCAGCGCTTCTAGCAATGACAGTTTTATTGCTCAGCGATTGCTCCATCATAGCTCAGGAGACTTATACGAATAGATCACTCAAGAATGTCATTCTAACCTCATACTAATATTTTTAATATCATTGAGATACTAGGGATGTTTTTGTATTAATATATAAAACAAGTACGTTCAACAAGTATGTTATTTATTTTTTATTTTCCATTTTAATTTTATTAAAAATTTTAGCAATGTTCTTGTTTTGGATTTTTAAAAATATGTCTATTATAGTTTTTTCCCCTTTTATTTCAGTTTTATTTTTGGTTATTTTAGTACACCAAGTTAAACTAAGTGGAAATTTTATTTGCAGTTAACATTTATTTTAGTTCAAGTAATAAAAGTCTATTTATATGGTTTTAGTTAGGTATAATACCCATGGTTACACAAAAAGAGCTCTTATCCAAATTTAGTCCGTATGACTTGTGCAATATTTTCATCTTTTTCAAGTCTTATGATAGTTTGTTTGGGAAACAGACTGAAATCAAAAACGCTGTTCACTCATAATTTTTCCTTCTGACATGACTCTTAAATCTCATTTGCATAATTTGCTTTGCGTTCGCCTTCAGATAGCAAATGAAAATGTAAAATAAAATAAAATGGACTGTTAAATTCATGATTTGGTATTAATTTATTTAGATCACTTTTAAAACCCTAAAAGTGAAACAATTGAGGTTACTGAGAGGAGAAAAATATGAACGCTCCTTTTGTTCTCCATTTTATCTAACTGTTATCTATGGCAAACAAATGATGTATTAAAGAGATTTTTCCTTCCTGCATTTGTAATAGTGTCTTAATGTCTTTCTTTCTCTCACAGGCATGCCGAGTTTCATTAAGACTCCTGAAGATCAGACAGGGATTTCAGGAGGGGTGGCATCCTTCGTGTGCCAGGCGGTCGGGGAGCCCAAACCACGAATCACCTGGATGAAGAAGGGCAAGAAAGTCAGCTCACAGCGCTTTGAGGTGGGTTTGAAATAATAAGATGTGCTTGCTTTCTGCCTGTGCTCTAATCAGATGTGAAGTTGAGTATCATATGGGACATCGACCTGCTTCCTGCCAGCTGTTCTTTTACCACAACATTAAATCAGATGCAACAAAGGTCCTACCATTTCTCCTCACCGATGGCTTCAAGGCATCCCATTTTATACAGCAGCACTCTTTGATTAAGATCATGTGAGGGGTTTTCAGCTTTTATCATGACCTGCTCTGAGCTCTAGAGTGCACCAGGTTGAGTGTCGAGTGTTTCTTTGAATTCATACAGCACTGCTGACATCTGTACTCCAGAGATTATGCTGAACTGACCAAGATATAAAGTACAATGAGCTTGAATTACATATGTGGTCTGAAGTTACTGCAGGCTTGATCCTAGGTAAAACTGTGGTCACTGAGATGGCAGGGAGATGTATTTGTTAATTAGACAGCAAGGCCAAAAAATGCTGACAACAAAAAGAGAGAAATGCAGCACTTCTTTTTGGACTGGAAAATTAAAGTTGCTGTTCAAGAGAGATTAAATTCTGCCAAATTTAGCCACTCATTTAGACTGTCCCCATTACTTCAACCACTCTAAAACCCTGTCCTGAAAACTCAAATACAATGATTAGTTTTCTAATTGGCTGAGAAAGTGTGGACGTCTGTGTCAGTGCTGGGTAGTAACTGATTTTATGTCATCTGGATTATGTAATCAGATTCTAAAAATTAGTATTTGTAATTGCATTATATTACGTTTTAAAATACTCATAATCAGATTACATATTATTCACACACTGGCAGTGAATTATTTGAAATATATTAATTCTCCTTAATTCTTCTTTTTTATCTTAAACATTTTCATTACTAAAAAGCCTATCACTTATATACATTTGGAATAGGGCTGTCAAGTGATAAAAAGTTTCAATTTAATGAATTACATGATGTGGCGATTAATTAATCCAATTCATCACAAATTAATCACACATCAAGTTTGGCTGAGAAATTACCCCTAGGAGGATAATTTGAGAAATGTCTAGTAATAACCAAAACAGTTTGATGTTAGAAATGTAATTTGGGGATGAACTATCCATTTAATGTTTTTTGTTTGTTTGTTTGTGTTTGTTATTATTACTATATATATATATATATATATATATATATATATATATATATTAGTGCTGTCAATCGATTAAAAAAATTAACTAATTAATCACACATTTTTCTAAAATTAATCGTGATTAATCACGCTTAACCCCACCTAACATTCAAGTTTTTAAATAAACAATCTTCAAATGTACACTGTACAAACAACATAAAGACTCCCCAGAGGGGGCTGCCCTCATAAGCTCCAGGCCATGCACATCAGGGCTTTTTGCCCCCGGCCCAGACTCGGGGGAAGAACGAGCGGCGATGCTCTGTTTCTGCGTCTCCCTGTACAAGGAGCCAGTACTTGGAAGGGGCTGCTCCCATCCAGCAGCCACCTGAGCTGGAGAGCGGCGAGGCAAGAACCGCTGAAACGCCACCTCGTTTACGGGCCTCCTGGTACCTGTCGACGACGGTATCGTCGGTATCGGCCAGAAGGTGCAAGCGGGGTGTCCAGAAGGAAGACCCTGTCCTTCTCCTTGATGTCGGACAGGGTCAACCATAAATGTCTCTCTGCTGCCACCAGATCTGCCATAGAACGCCCAATAGCGCGGGCAGTCTCCTTGGTGGCACGGAGAGCCAAATCAGTGGTTCGTCTGAGCTCTGTGATGTCATCAAAGCTCATAGTCTCGCACTCATCCAGCTCCTTAAGCAGATCAGCCTGGTATGCCTGCAACACCGACATGGTGTGCAGACATGCACCAGCCTGACCTGCAGCCATGTACCCCTTGCCTGCCAGCGCTGAAGTTGTATGATGCCACACTGGGGGACAGATAGCCCACGAGCGTCTGTTCCACCCGGGGCATCGCTCTGTAACCGTACTCATTCAAACCCCCCACATTACCGTAGTAATCGGAAGAAGGGATGAAGATGCGGGCTGAAAAAGGTCTCGCCCAAGGTGTGGAGATCGTGAAAGAACGGCGGGCTCCGTGTCGGAGGTGATCGCCTCGCCCGCAGAAAGCGTTCATCTAACCTGCTTGTTTGCGGCTCGGCACGTTCCTTAGCTGCCCAGTCGATCTTTAACTTGGCAACAGCACGAGTCATCACCTCCAACAGCTCCTCATACTGAGGCAACTGAGGGGGAGGATCCCCGGCTCCCTCTGTATCAACCTCCTCAGAGAAAGATAAGTGAAGCGCCGAGTCCGGGGGGAGGTAACCGCCGTGCGGGCTTCCGATCCCGGAGAGCGGCTGCCGAATCTGATGGGTGAGGAAGGAGATAGGGACTGACAATACACACATAGAGCGCTTTGCTGAATGACAAAAAAGCTGACGCCGGTCTCACCGCATGTGCTTTTATACGTACTGGTAATTACGTCACCCCGTCCGTGATGTCTCGCCCATCCATTGGATAGATTGCACACGTTATTCAGTGCCGCTCACGCTGAAGGCGTTCCCCTAGCGTTTTCGGACACAGTTCCTGAAGAGGAACCATATTGTGAATGTTTTTGAAAGAAACCTAAACATAAAGAAGGTAAATATATTAACTAAATATATAAAGGTGAAGAAAACTGATGTTATAGAACTGTGGCAAAAATACGGCCCCTGTTAAAGCTATTCTGTTGTGAAAGCTTATAAGCTGAAACTGAAGTATTTCATTCCAGGGAATGCTGCGCTTGTTTTCAACATCAGTATTGACAGTGCGGGGCTCCAGCAGGGGAGCGCAGGTTGATCTCAATTTGGCAGTCAACCTAAAAACAGAGAAAAGCTGACGGCAACCCAGGCATGAGGGCTCCCTGAGACGACCCTCCTCACACTGTCAACAGAGCTGATTGAGCGTGAACGAGACGGGCTCTGACAGCACCGGCATCTCACTTACTTTAACTCTGTGCCTCACACACCCAGTGCAGTGCATTTATACTGTACAGGAGCTGATCTCTTTAACATCATTGTCATGTAAGACTGAGTGAGATTGTTTCTGACTGGTTTTATCACTTTTTGGTACTCAAGACACTTTGGCTGGTAATTGCTACTTCTGTCATGATTTTGTTAACAAGAAGTAACACTGCCAAAATGACAGTTTTATCATCATTTGCCAACCCCCATGAAACACCATCTTCCATGAAACACAAAATGAGATGTTAGCCAGAATGTTTTTGTCCACACAAGAAAAGTGGATGGTAATTTATACTGTCAAGCCTCAAAAGCAAAAACAATCACCAGAAAAGTAGTTACAACTTGTGCAGTATATTATACAAGCATATTGTACTATACATACTATAGTATGTAATACAAACCATGCAGTAACTTTCAGCGAATGTATTTATTTATTTTTAATTTTTGGATTAGCTATTCCTTTAACTTATATATTATTAGAATTAGCATCATTGGAAGAGATCGCTGATTTACGCCTGCAACTTTGCAGTGTCATATAGACTGTGCCCATGTGTTTATGCATGCAGATCAGTCTGATTGTATATTTAAACAACAATAGATTTTTGATGCTGGAAATATCTAATATCATCTGTATGTCTGTGTGTGTCAGGTAATAGAGTTTGATGACGGCTCCGGCTCTGTGCTGCGGATTCAGCCATTACGGACACATCGAGATGAGGCTATTTATGAGTGCACAGCTACCAACAGCGTTGGAGAAATTAACACTAGTGCTAAACTCACTGTATTAGAAGGTAAGAATACACTCTCTCTTTCACTCTTTCGCTCTCTATCAAACAGCATAGTATTTTCCTATCACTTCATGAAGATTTACAGGTGCAGTTATTTCATTGCATGCATTTTGTGATTAGAAATGGTGCAGAAGTCAAATCAAAGAAGCACTGACTGTCGACTGAGTACTTTTGGTTCCTCTCACACTCATTAAGTGTTGTGCTCATATAATTATTATTTTGAGAACATGACAAACTGGAATTGAGCTGAAGTTAGATTCAGCAGGTGGTCTGACTAACTAGAGTTCTGGTAAGGTGGGTCATGCAAAGAGCTTTTCATGGTATAGTTTCCTTATAACTTTGAGTTTCCTTGTGTAAACACTTAGCTTTGGCAAATATTTACTAGTGTAATGAAGTTACCCTGTTAACCTACACAGTAATGCAGCGGAAAGATCTGATTAAAATCAACTTATAATCAAAACTGACGGTTTATTTTCTTAATACACATATTCTGCTCTTATTATCCCAAAGAAGAAAAACAAATAATATGCAACTCCAAAAGAACTTCATGTCTTCCTGTCAGAATCCAGTCTAGATGAATATCCTGTTTTCGGCACTAAAATATGCCTAATTTCAGCTGTAGAATGGGTTTTGAATACTGTCTCATGTTGACTTTAAGGAAGATAGAGAAAGAGGCAGATAAGGAGGGGTAGATAGTAGGACACAAGTTGTGGGGGGGATTTTTCAGTGACATTTTTTTCTGCAGGTAAAATTGTTATGCCAGTAAGTGGCAACAAGTGACTTACATGTATGTTCATGAGTGAGTCAATGAAATCATTCAATCATCCAATTCGTTCAAAATACTGATTCAGTAATGAGCAGTGTTGGGGTAACGGATTACAAGTAACGCGAGTTATGTAATAAGATTGCTTTTTTTAAGTGACTAGTAAAGTATCGCATTACTTTTTAATTTAGAAGGAAATATCTGAGATACCTTTTCAAATAAGTAACGCCAGTTACTTTGTTTTTGCATTTATTGACTGACAGCTCTCCTGTCTCAATGCTGAGAGAAATCATGCGTAAGTGCAGAGGCGTTGTGTGCGCTGTGTAAAAATTATATCACTGTAAATATGGACATGTATTTACTCATCTCACCTGCACAAAACAGATTCCGTATTCCCCTAAATGAATGAAAGCACAGGGCTCGAAATTAACTTTTTTACTTGGTAGCACTGGTGCGCCCAACTTTAAAAAGTTAGGAGCACCGGCAAAAATTTAGGAGCACCCACCAAAAATGAATGAGCGCCACAACTACAAATTATATATTAACAGATTTCATCTTTACATTCTTAACTTTAATGCAGATTTTAGATTGGTAAATATTAGCTGTCAATCACCCAGTCACTGCTTTCCCTGTCAGGTGACAGAGAGCTAACTACCACGGGAAATGCAAAGGGCTGACGAAGAGAGAAAATTAAAAGAACACTGACAGATTTCTTTCGTAAACCACCTAAATTAATCTGAGTTTGGTTAAACACAGAGAGAGAGCTCCTCTTTGACAAGGATGGTGTATGCAAATTTTACATTCAGCTCGATATTTTCTAGGATTTTATCGATAACGATAATTAGAGTGTGTTATTGCGCTGATCTTATGGACTACCGTGGACAGTTTGATATTATTCATATTCTGTGTGGTGGTCAGTTCACAGCAGTGATAGAAATTAATCTTTTCCAATAAGTTTAAATTGATTTTTACCTTTTATGGTAATTTTACAATTAAGCCATTTTTTTTTTTTTCTAAAAGTGTGCTTAATCATTTGAGTCAAATTCTTACATTTAATCAGTCAATTAGAATAGTAAGACATTTGGTCTGTTATCAAGCAAATTAAATCAGTATCAACAAAACTCATCTTTGAATTAGAATTTTTAATTTCTGAAGTGGCATTTAGATAGTAGTAGTAGTAGTAGTAGTAATAGTAGTAATAATAATAATAATACATTTTATTTATAATGCACCTTTCTTAAACTCACAGTGCTACAACATATACAAACAAAATAACAAATCAACCAAAACTACATAATATCAAAATGGAATCACAGTAAATAATCATAAATGAAAAGCTTTACTAAAAGGATTGTTTTAAGAAACTTGAAAAAAACTTGAAAAAAGCGCACTCGCACTAGTCTAACCTACTAGACTTCATCACGTAATGTATGCGTGCACTCTCTGTAGGTGTTTTGTTTGGTTTTTGCAATATACTCGATAATGTCAAATCGCACACCGTTAAAATTACAATTACGATATTAATCATAGACCCCTACGTGAGCATCCTGACGATTAAAGGCCTTAACGATTGAACCTGATGATCCTGAACATTTTGCCACACACTTGTCCCTGGATTTATTGTGTTTGGCACTCTCTCAGTGTTTAGCCAAGCTCTCGAGCTTAAAATGTGTAGATTCGGTGGAGAATGCTGTTAGTGTTACCTGCAAACTCCGTCCCACAGGGTTTAAAGTGAATGCAGTGCATAGAGCACAGTGCATTTTCATAGCGGAGCCACTCAAAGTCTTTTAACCATTCTCTCCGAATTCTGTACACCTTTTCGACTGGTGGATCAACATTCACCACATGATCGCTATCACCAGCATTTTTTGTAACTTTAGGTGGTTTACAAAAGAAATCTGTCAGTGTTTTTTCATTTTCTTTCTTCTTCAGCCATTTGCATTTCCCGCAGTAACATTAGTTAGCTCCCTGTCACCTGACAGCGGAAAGCAGTGACTGAGTGATTGACAGCTAATATTAACCAATCTAAAATCTGCATAAAATTTAAGCTTGTAAAGATGTTATGTAACATTTGATAGAACGGCAGACCGGTCACCGAAGGCACACAGAAGGCACATAACTGTGAACGTTTTTAGAGAAATTAAAACAGGTCACACTACAATAATTATATGCACTCGCACTGATGCTCCTAAATATATTTTGAGGTCGCACAGATTAAATTATGGGAGCATATGCGACCAAAATGGTCGCAATTTCGAGCCTTGAAGCAGTAAAATGCAAACTCTGAATATTATACAAACCTGCAATAATTAAATATGTTAAATAAGACAAATATAATTTATGTATTTAATCCCATTTTATTAACCAATGTCTTTGCTACTGACCTTTGATGATCCAGTTCAACCATACTAATAGGCCAAAATGCTATTTTGTTATTGAATAGTGTTGAGAACTTACTTTTCCTGCATCATATTCTTCATGCAATTTGCTTGAGCTGCACCCTTTTCTGTACAGACGTGAATTTGTATTTCCTTCAGCCTGACACTTATTCATTTCACTTTTAGTGTGAAAAGCCTTTTATATTTGTCAAAGAATAACTTTTTTGTATTAAAACCAAACAAGCAAACCCTGCCCAGATTTATAAATTAACTCAAAAGTAACGTAACATATTACTTTCCATAAAAAGTAACTAATGTAATTAGTCACTTTTTTAGGGAGTAACGCAATATTGTAATGCATTACTTTTAAAAGTAACTTTCCCCAACACTGTTAATGTGTAAATCAAGTGAATGGATGTATCTGAATATGCATACATCCCTACTACATAGTAAGGACAGTATCTACTATTGACAGAGTATACAATTTTGGATGCAGCGACTTTGAGTGAGTATTTGAATTATTCACTCAACCAATTAATTCAAAACACTGGTTTATTCTGAAATTAAATAAAGTCACTCTTTTTGAGTGAGTAATTTAATCGTTCACTTAACTGAGTCACTGAGGAATCAATCAAGTAACTCTTTTTTTGAGTGAGTCATTGAATCATTAATTCAGCTGATTTGTTCCAAACAGATTTATTAAAGAACAGTATGTGTTATTGCTCAGAGATGCACAGAGGTTAATTTTGCTGTGGCTTTATCTGAATCTATTTCAGTGCAAAAATAGACTGCCATTAATGTGTTTAATATCTAAGTACTCAATATTAATTTTCAGTTTATTGAACTGTTGCATAAAAGTACTTTGTTTGTTTAAATATTAGCTGCCATGTAATCCTGTGCCTAGGGCCGAATTTGTGCTGATATTAAAAACAAACGGTCTTGCTTCTGTGATATTGCTTAAATATATTTTACCAAGGAACTTCAAAATGTTTCCTGCCCTACTGGTGTTTTCTGTTCGATCGCTGGAATCTTGGTACATGCTGACTGAAGGAAACTGTAAGAAGTTCAGCCAGAACAGGCATTTTGTTCTCAGTGGTTTGTTATTCTGCTGATGGTTATGAAGCTTATCAGCCCTCCATCTCACAGGACTGTGAGGGGAAGAAACACACACATAAACACACATTCTGCCACAGGATTGGAACATGTGCAGTGTTCTGATAGCTGCCTCTGTTTTTGGTAAGCCTCGCTGTGGTTCCTCCACTCAAAGCCAGAGTTGTGTGCGTGTGTGTGTTTGTGTTTAAAGATTCAAGTTCATTTCAGGCCACATTTGAGCAGATTACCTGCGCCTGCAGCTCTGATAGAGTGATCTTTCCATGCCTGGCCCTGTGATAATGTGGTAGATTACAGCACACACACACGCAGATAGAGGTGATATGTGTTATTATGTGAGCACGCCGTACACTGCAGCTGGATTCGTGTTCAAACATGAGGAATATGAAGGTGCTGATACTACACGGTGATAAATCTCAGTCCAAACACTGTTCTTAGACAAAGAGCCGATGTGGCTGCTTGCTTTAGTGCACAGTTACAGCTCTACAAATCAGGGTGTCTTTTGTAATATATCTGCACGCTAATCTGGGGAATTGAATTATTCAGTTAGAGGAAGGAAAGTTGTGGGTTTATACGATGCCAAGTGTGTTGAAAGTGGGCCATGTTCTCTCATGCTTTCGGTCCAGTGTGCCGTTATGTGCCACATGTGCACTTGGAGCCATGGATCAGAAGGTGGGTTGAACCTGTGCAGGAATCAGGTTTGTAGGTTAGGTGATACGTCTGCGATCTCTTTATATCGGGAACATCATTTCTCACCCTCAGCGTTTACCTCAGTGTTCTCATCCACAGACTAGCAGAATTTTCTTGGCTGGTTGTTAGCAAAGTGTTTTTCTCAAATTTGAGCAGTGTGTATTGACAATTGCACACTGGAACACATGGTACTAATTAGGGGTCGACCGATATGTGTTTTTCAGGGCCGATGCCGATACCGATTATTATAGACCAAGTAGACCGATAACCGATATATTGAACCGATATATATGTCTGGTGTAAAAATGAAAATGAATGTCAAAATTAAGAATAACAAGGGCTCTGACAAAAACGGCCTTCCCTAGTGTTGGTTGCACTTCTTACTTTTGTCTTCCCCCATGCATCCATCTACAATAAGGGTAATATATAAAGAGAGAGTTAAAAGTGGGGCCACTGCATGCTTCATGATTAAGCCTATGAATACTAAATACTAAAGCTAAACAGCTTGGGGAAATGTAAGTATTTGTCTTCAATAATTTACATGTTAGAAATGTATGTGTAATAGCATAACCTCTCATAATTCTTCATTAATTATTTTCGGTTGACTAAATCATAACCTACAAGAGGTGACTATTCAATTCATCATTTAATGCACATCTGTTGATTAATTTAAAAAGCGCAATGTATATAATACGTGTAAATAATTTCATTGTCTTCATAGCTCCATTGTAGAAGTTGCGAAGAAGACCGCAACTATTTTAATGAAACTATAACACTAATAGCCTGTTATAGGCTCACTTGGTTCAATAGCCTATTGAAATGTCCCAATTTCCGTCATCCTAATCTTGGCCTATGTGACAGTAAATTAATCTTGGCCTATGTGACAGTATCTTAGTCTTGGCTTATGTGACAGTAATTTCCATTAGTTTTCATTTACAGAGCAGTGCAAATGAAGGCATAAAACATTAATTTAATTTATCTTTTAATCAAATGAGAGTTGAACTCTATTTTTTGGCAAACAAATGTGTTTACTATTAAAATTAAATCATGGAAGAAATAGCGTATTGTGTGATTGTTCTTTTAAACAAAAGTTGTAATAATTGTAGTAGCATTAGTAAATAAACCGAACTTTTATTTTGACGGCCATGAGGACCATGAGGACCTCTTAAGTTTCTGTAGCCTATTTATGATATGACGATCGTTTTACTCAAACGAAACAGTCAAATGCTCATGAAGTAACTCTCAGAGCAGTTCTGGGGATGATGTTCATGTATTTATGTCCTCATTTAGTGACATGGCAGATGCGGAAAACACCGCGAGCGTCGCGCACTTCAGTGTGTGTGTGTGTGTGTGTCAAAACCGCGCGTCTGTGCCTTTCACATATACAGAGACACGCCGAACATGCAGAATTCATATTTAAATAGTCTTTTTGCAGCTTAATGTTTACAGATAGTCCATATCATGAGTCGATTTAAGTGTACTGACCTACTTTTGATTAATTAATCCAAACTTTGACTAATTCCGTGACTCCGCGTTATACAGTAAATTCCATATGACTGGATTCCGCGATTCCCCCTGCGTTTCCCCCATCTCGGAAACCATAAATAGATAAAATTGAGGTTTTTACAACTTCAGTGTAGTGGATTGTAATTTATTGCAACTTGTGCAAGGTCTGCTGCTGCCTTTGAGAGATAACTGATGCGTGATGAAGCAGCACCAGTTAGCAAGTGCTTTCGGTGTGAGAGTGCCTTTAGTCTTCCACGTTGATTGGTCGGACTCCTGACTCTCAACAAATCAGATGCGCGGTGAGCGGAGACTGCTCTAGGCCACAGAGTGGTGAGTTCCGACAGGCTGCATCAGAGCCAAATAGCGCGTTTCAAAATTAAATAATTTTATCGGCACATCGGTTTTGAAAATGACCGATGCCGATTATCATAAAAAGGCTTAATATCGGTGCCAATAATCGGCCAGGTCGATAATCGGTCGACCCCTAGTACTAATCAAGCGTGAAGATAAAGCACAACACAACAATAAGAATAAATCAGCACTAATTAAGTTGCTTCTGTTGAGAGTTTATTCATTGATGTTTTATTTTATAATCAAGTCTTCTCTTCTTTGAGCCTGTTCTCCTCTTTCTCTTCTATTCACATGTAGTTTCTTTTCTTGTCTCGTCACCTTGTTTCTTTTCTCACCTTGTCTCTTCTCTCATTTTTTTATCTTTTCTCATTTGTTTCTCATTATGTTTATCTTTTCTGTCTGTGTATCATCTCATCTTTACTCATTTGTTATCATTCTCATTTTTACCCATTTTGTTTCTCTTCTCTTCTCTTCTCTTCTCTTCTCTTCTCTTCTCTTCTCTTCTCTTCTCTTCTCTTCTCTTCTCTTCTCTTCTCTTTTCTTTTCTTTTCTTTTCTTCTCTTCTCTTCTCTTCTCTTCTCTTCTCTTCTCTTCTCTTCTCTTCTCTTCTCTTCTCTTCTCTGACTGTAAGGCTTGAGTACTGATTGTGACTCAACATGATTTTGCGGTTCTTCCTTTGAGTTTTACAGTCCTGTTCTTGCTGTTATAACAAATGATTTCACCTGAATGCCAAAGAGAGTCTCACCCAAAGGGATTTCACTGCAATGATCAGCATGCTAAATCTGAACTCAAGAAGAGCAAGGTCTTTTCAAGATCTCCTGAAAATGCACTGCATGTTCCACCATGGAATGAAAAAAACTCCTCTTGGTTTATTTTCCCAGAATGACAGGAAGTGTCAGCTGGAGCGCTGCAACTTATAAGTGACATAAATGTAAAACTTGTACACAGACGTCTCCCCTGACAGAAAGCCAATATATAGCATCGCTTCCCCTGCATGCAAATAGGTGAGAGGATTCAGACAGGTAATTCTATCCCATAGACATTTGCAAATGTATTTCTCTCACTAAAGTCATTCCTTATCGGCAAACATGCTCCGCAGACAGACTCCCGTCTGTTTACTTCTCCCTGCCGCTTACCTGCTTACGTCTTGAAGCTGTTAGAAAGGCCTTTCCAAAGATCAGCTAATGCGTATAACAGGGCAGTGGGCAGAAATGCCATTTCCATTTTGGCGTTTCATACACACACAGTTGCTGATCCATGACATAGGTTTAGTTTCCAGTGGTTGGCAGTGGCCCAGTCCCCCACTGAGCTGAGTTAGAATTTAGCAAAATATCAATTACTCAGCTCTCCATCAGTGGTGTACTGCAGCAGAGTAAACACACACCTCCTTCCTCAGTATCACACCGGGCTACCTGCCATATCCACCTGCAGGAGACATTTAACACTACATGCAGCTAAATTCACCATCAGAACACTGCATGTGTGTGTGTGTGTGTGTGTGAGAGAGAGAGAGAGAGCATATGTGATGGTGGTTTGGTAAAAGCTGCCTGTTTGCACAAGCTGGGCACAATAGATTTCTATCACGATATCTATCACAATAGATTCTTTCTTTCTTTCTAAAAATTCTTCTTTCAAAGAGACAAAGTTGTATTTAATCATTTGAATTCAATAATTTTAATCCTATCTATCTATCTATCTATCTATCTATCTATCTATCTATCTATCTATCTATCTATCTATCTATCTATCTATCTATCTATCTATCTATCTATCTATCTATCTATCTATCTAACATTAGCCACATTTAAATCAAGACTCAAAACTCATCTGTTTAACTGTGCATTTGAATGAGCACTGTGCTATATGTCCGAACTGACAATTTATTTTATGTATAATCATTTTCTTTAAATGTATTTTAAATCATTTTCTATATCATTTTAAAATTCCTTGTTTTTATTATTCTTATTTCCATGTTTTTATTGATTTTAATGTCTATTTCACTTTCTTTTATGTAAAGCACTTTGAATTATCACTGTGTATGAAATGTGCTATATAAATAAACTTGCCTTGCCTATCTATCTATCTATCTATCTATCTATCTATCTATCTATCTATCTATCTATCTATCTATCTATCTATCTATCTATCTATCTATCTATCTATCTATCTATCTGTCTATCTGTCTGTCTGTTTGTCCGTCCGTCCGTCTGTCTATCCATCTGTCTGTCTGTCTTTGTTTATATGTGCCATTAAATATATAACACTGTAGTAAATATTAGCATTTACTTGCCTATATTGAAAAAGGCCACACGAGGACACAGTGCTCCCAGCCAGCAAAAACTTTCCAAATATGTCATGAATATTCCATGCATCATCCAGTCCTAGAGTGTATGTGTTTGCTGGTTGGTTAAAACCCATCATTTGCACATATGGCAGTTATGTGAAATCACTGTTGTTGTATCCACACTACAGAGCAATTATAAGCCCAGTGCTTCAGAGAAAGAAAGAGCCAGATGGGAGAACAGACAGAAGGTGCACCTGATGCTGGAGGAAAGAGTTGGTGACTGATGTCTGTGATCAGAATGTGCAGCGTAATGAAATATGAATGATGTAGAGCACTCACCAGCTCTGTATGAGGAGGACTTTTTAATAGTATCCAGTCCTATACGTGCATGAACACATATGCACATGCTGCTGACTTAAGAATATGCATTAATCAGCATTACATATAATAATAATAATTAGCATTACATTTGAATGAGCACAGACCTTCATATATACCGTCTTCTGCTTCAGATGTTCTCTTTCCAGCTGGTTACTACTCTTTATAAAGTACTGGAAGTATTGCATTAATGTGATGTATCAGTTTCAGATTTGGTAGTTATACAATATTATAGGCTACCATGATACTGCATGAGTGTAATATTCATATACCATTACAATCAAACGCAGGAAATGTACTTCACAGTGCATTTTTAAAAAGCTATATCCACAAAAACATGTTACCATGGTACAGACATATAACTCAAGCTGATATGGCTCATTAATTCAGTTGTTTATTTGTTTGTTTTCTTTGAAGTTCAGAATGTCAAGCTAACCTTCACCTCATTCTTATTAAACTGCCACACTGTATCTGTGTCTTCCTCGCCGCTGTAATCTCTCTGTGTTCGTGTGGATGTTGTTTGATCCAGATGAGAGGCACAAAAATGTAGAATGTTTGAAATATTTTCCTCTAAGCATTTCGATTCTCTTCTCCACCTTAAATTGATCTGAGACCGGCATTTGAATAATTGACACTAGAGGTGATACAAAAGAGGAACACTTGTCATTTCACTTGATGTTGGGACTAAATATACAGAAGAAATTTGTGAAAAAAGATAGCATTTATTTTACTCTACTTCTACACATACCATGTATTATTGAAATGAAAAAGTTTGCACATTAGAATTTTCTTTGGATGAAGAGCTATGTATGCTATTTCAATCAGTCTTCCTCGGAGACATCACATCTAAGGCTTCATCAAAGCATGAACTTTCTGACTGAGTATTTGCATTAAAGTGAGAGCTCAGCCAAAAATAAAAATTCTGTAATCATTACAGAATTTTGAAATCATTACATGACTTATCTTTCTTCTGAATGTTTCAGCTGTCATTGAAGTTCAAAACAAAATGTGTGTGTGCGTGTGTGTGCATTTAATACACCATAATATTTTAACATAATTTATTTACTATTGTAGTTTTCAATAATATTTTGAATTAGATTTTTTTTTTTTTTTTTTTTTTAAGTTATAGTTTTAATTAATGGTAATTACCCTGGTTCCACATAAAAAATTAAGTAATAAAGATTTTAAACAATGATAGCACGTGATAGTGAAAGAGATGCAGAGATCTTCTTTATGAATATGCAATATTCCTGTGTTATATTAAAATATTTATGATTAATCATTATGTTGCCTAATGGAATTCCGTATGGCAGTGACGATAGAGCCTGAATTTAATTAATGTTTTATTGGATCATAAATTATAGTTAAAGTCTTATTGCTTGTGAGAATGTCATGCTTCTTAAATGGTTACCAATTTAATATGTCATGCTAATCTGGGAGACATGTGACAGATGTTAATGATGGTGAATTGAAACTGAGTTATAGGCATATGTGTGTGTATGATGGGTTTTCTTCATCAGGTTTTAGGCCATCCAAGCACTTGACCCCTGAGAAGAAATTTTGTATTTACATTGGTCAGTAATTTTAAATTCTCAAATTGTTGAGCATTTTAGCCATAGTCATGAATTAAAAAAAGAGCTTCAAATTGGTTTAATTTACCTCAGGATGTGTGAGGTATGATCTCATACCACAGACCGCGGCTTAGCTGTTTTACGCTCAAAGCGATGGTGTCACTAAATGCAGAAAGAGATCCTTCAAAATCCTGACTGATTTTAACAGTATAAACTGCTTTCCTACTAACATGTACAATCTCACGTATGTTTAGACCCTCAGGCCAGAGTGTTGCAAACAGTACAGTTGAAACTCACGGACTAGGGGTCGACCGATATGTGTTTTTCAGGGCTGATGCGGATACCGATTATTACAGAGCAAATAGCCCGATAACCGATATTTTGAACCGATATATATGTCTGGTGTAAAAATGCAAATTAATGTCAAAATTAAGAATAACAAGGGCTCTGACAAAAACTGCCTTCCCTAGTGTTGGTTGCACTTCTTGCTCTTGTCTTCCTCCATGCATTCATCTACAATAAAGGTAATATAAAGAGAGAGTTAAAAGTGGGGCAACTGTATGCTTCATGATGAAGCCTATGAATACTAAATACTAAAGCTAAACAGCTTGGGGAAATGTAAGTATTTGGCTTTAATAATTTACATGTTAGAAATGTATGTGTAATAGCATAACCTCTCATAATTCTTCATTAATTATTTTCTGTTGACTAAATCATAACCTACAAGAGGTGACTATTCAATTCATCATCTAATGCACATCAATTGATGAACTTAAAAAGTACAATGTATATAATACGTGTAAATAATTTTATTGTCTTCATAGCTCCATTGTAGAAGTTGCGAAGAAGACCGAAACTACAACACTAATAGCCTGTTATAAGCACACTTGGTTCAATAGCCTATTGAAATGCCACAATTTCTGTCATCCTAATCTTGGCCTATGTGACAGTTTCTTAATCTTGGCCAATGTGATAGTAATTTCCATTGGTTTTAATTTACAGTGCAGTGCAAATAAAGGTATAAAACATTCATTTAATTTATCTTTTAATCAAATGAGAGTTAAACTCTATTTTTTGGCAAACAAATGGGTTTACTATTAAAATTAAAACATGGAAGAAATAGCGTATTGTGTGATTATTCTTTTAAACAAAAGTTGTAATAATTGTTGTAGTAGTATTAGTAGATAAACAAACTTTTATTTTGATGGGTTGCCATGAGGACCTCTTAAGTTTCTGTAGCCTATGTAGGATTTGACGATCGTTTTACTCAATTGAAACTGTCAAATGCTCATAAAGTAACTCTCAGAGCAGTTCTGAGGATGTTGTTCATGTATTTATGTCCTCATTTAGTGAGAAGGCAGATGCTGAAAACACAGCGAGCGTCACGCACCTCAGTGTGTGTGTGGTAATCAAAAGTGCGCGTCTGTGCCATTCACATATACAGAGACACACAGAACATGCTGAATTCATATTTAAATAGTCTTTTTGCGGCTTAATGTTTACAGATAGCCCATATCGTGAGTCGATTTAAGTGTACTGACTTACTTTTGATTAATTCATCCAAAGTTTGACAAGTTCCGTGACTCCGCGTTATACAGTAAATTCCATTTATATGACTGGATTCCGCGATTCCGTCTGCGTTTCCCCCATTGCGGAAACCATAAATAGATAATATTGAGGTGTTTTGCAACTTCAGTGTAGTGGATTGTGATTGATTGCAACTTGAGCAACGTCTGCTGCTGCCTTTGAGAGACAACTGATGTGTGGTGAAGCAGCACCAGTTAGCAAGCGCTTTCGGTGTGAGAGTGCCTTTAGTCTTCAATGTTGATTGGTCGGACTCCTGACTCCCAACAAATCAGATGGGCGGTGGTCAGAGACTGCTCTAAGCCACAGAGTGGTGAGTTCCGACAGGCTGCATCAGAGCCATATAGCGCATTTCAAAATTAAATAATTTTATCGGCACATCGGTTTTGAAAATGACCGATACGATAATCATAAAAATGCTTAATATCGGCGCCGATTATCTGTCGACCCCTACACATGTTCTGGTCATGTTAAATACCACAATCAAAATAACAAAGTACTTTATTTTTGTTTTTAATACACACAAATGTTTATTTTATTTTACTTTATTCTTTTCATGTTACTTATATAGTGTATCTTAATTTTTTTTTTTATTACTATTAAATATGCGTACAGGCTGTGCAACAAATATTGACACTGGACTAAAAATTCTTCATAATTTTTTGCAATATAGTTTGGAGTTAAATGTGACCCAGGCGTGTACTCTGCAGCTTCCTGACCCATAATATGTAATTCTGCTCTGCGTTCTGCTCTGATTAGATGTAGATGTAAATGTTTATGCTGAAGGTGAAAGGCTGGTTCAGGGTTATTTACAAATCCTGCGTGTCTTGCTCTTAGTCTTTGCTATCTTTTATTCGAGGTCATTCTGCATGGCTGGATGGTATTGTTATGATCATCCTTTTGCTCTTTTGAAACCCTTGTTTCAATCCTTTGAGCAAATAAGAAAGTAGAAATGGAAGTTCAAAGACACCGAGATATGAAAGGGAGTACAAGGCTTAGAGGAGAATTGGTTCATTTCTGTGCTAGCTTAGCGACACAGCAGTGTGTGAAGTAACCACAACAGGACTAGTAATTTGCCCTGCTGGGGTGGAATCGGTCTGGCAGAGAAGCAGTTTATTATGGAGGCAGATAGCCATGTATTCGTTCAATTGTTAAACTGTATAACTGAGACGGAATAGCCTAGAAATGGACCATGTCCTGGCCGATCGACCGGTAAACTAACTCATTGTCTGCAGTGAAATATAAACAGTCTAACATGTTAAATGAATTACTGTAGTAAAACAAATAACACCTGCATTCAAAACGACATTGCATTAGTTCATGTATCATTCATGCCTTGTGCATGTTTGATTATTGAATCTTTTGCCTATAGTCTACACATTTAAATCCCCCAAATCAGCACAGAAAATGTGACTCGATGTAACTGTTTAGTTTTGCAATGAGAATATTCATGATTTCTTAGTGCAAGAAACCCACATGCCACATGACTGTTATATGAGATGCCATTTAAACCGTTGCACATGTAGTGTCTAATTTCTGCATGCCAGAAAAGAATGTCTGTTTCAGAGGCGCCAGTGTGGTGCCATGGTGGAGTCCTGATCTCTGACCTGGCCGTCCACCTGCCCGTGTGTTCTGTTCTGTAGATTCAATTAGAGAAATCTTAAGCTCTAAAGTTGAATACATGTTCTTTTCAACAGCAGAAGCACATCCGAGATTTATTGTCTTATTTACGTACTGTCAGGCAAGAGTCCACAATTGTAAATGTCAAAATAATAGTTTTATTTTATGTGTAAATAAAGTCGTCAGAAATATACAGTCTGAGTGATGTGTTGAATTTTATCAATGACAGATGTTTACATTATCAATGACCAAGATTTAGCTTGTAAATAAAGTAATTGTAAAGGTCAGTTGTGATTTTAATGCATCCTTGCTGAATAAAAGTATCTTACTGGCATCAAATTTTTTGAACAGTAGTGTGTATATATAGTGGGTAATAAATATTTTTACACTTTAAAAAAAAAAATTATCAAGACTATTACAACTGCTGCTGGTCCACTGTCTTTACTTTCAAGAAAGAAAAACCCAGAATTGTACATTCAGGTCCTTGATAACTCTGTTAGCGGTCACTGGCTGTGTGATTCAGGCACAAAGAGATTCAGTCCCCTCTCTTCTGTGTATTTGATTACCTGGTTACTGTAGGGAGATCCTGTTACTGCAGCGACTGTAAAAACACATCAAGGCTTTCAAACATACATTACACGCTACAGCACTGCCCACTGTTCATGAGCACAAAGTGAAAGAAACTCTATAGGAGTCCTTTGAAATTCCACGTGCTTTTTCAGCGACTTATGTATTAGTGGTGTCTTCTGCTAATTTACAATGTAGAGAGGGTGTTAACCAGAGATGGCCTCGAGCACATGAAGATCATCACAAAACAAGTGTACTTGGTAACATAGCGTGTTATATAAGGAGCAAAGGAGAAGCATGCAGCTAAGCATGCTGGGTAGTTAACGCTGCACGTCGCCACTAAAGCTCGTCATTAGACAGTGTGTTGCCGTCAGCCCTGAGGCTTTCTTTATCTCTCTCTCTTTCTCTCTCATTGCTCTACCTTTTCTGTCCTTCTGCACTCTGTTCAAGGATGCATACCTGCAGACGTGCTTCGTCTCGCTTTGTTATTAAACCATTACATAAAAATAACATCATTGCAAAATATGTTTTTGCAGCTAACGTTCTGCAACAGTTTTTGAAAGCACGAAGGATGAAGAATCTGTGTTTTGCACTGCAGACGTTAAGCTGCATTAAGAACATTGTGATTATATTCCTTTCCTGATTCTAATGAACATGGCATTTTTTTCAAGGTGTATTTTAGGTGTTGGCTAGGGATGCTCCGATCAGGACTTTTGCAGCCGATACCGAGTACCGATTTCTTGTCATGGTGATCGGCCGATATCGATGCCGATTCTGATGCTTCAAGCTTTATATAACATATGTAATAATGTTATATAAATAATCACAAAAATTATTCCTTATACAGTGAATTTTAATATTCCTTTAAAATGGTGTTTATGCATAACATGTGTATCAGGATACTCAATATAAGACAAAAATAAATGCAAACAAAATGTTTCTGATGCAACCCAAGGCAGAGATGGGCTTGGACTCGAGTCGCATGTTTATAGCCTTCAGACTTGACTTGACCTGAAATGACTCCAGACTTTACTCGACTCGAGGAAAAGGACTTGTGAAGATTTAAAAGCAACTCGAGTCTTTTATCCTTAAATACTTATATAACTGATTTTTAAAAGGCGGACCTCATCCGCACCCTGCCATCCATCCGGACCGCGAGCCGTAACAGCAGCACCATTTTAAGTGAGCAGCATGTCAACAGCGGAGCGATTCACATAACAAGCGCTCAGGGTCGTTTATGGTAAATATCTTTCAGCGCTATATACTCTAGTATTTTTATCTAAAGCTAAACACGCTTTATTCGAGCCCTTTCAACTCCGTGCGCTTTCTCTCTCTCTCCGGACGTGCGTCGGCACCAAGTTCAAGAGCTGCCGCAGTTATTTTAACAACGTCAGAAACATGGTGAGAGGCAAAATTATAGATTATTTTCACTAAAATACAGCAGCAAAAAAAAAAACAATGCTGTAAATATAGTTATTTTTCTTACTATCTATTTATCTATCTATTCTATAACCTACGACTCAAACCAGATGTAACAAGACGTTTACTGATCTACATTTAGCATCATTAATCTGTAGGCTAAGTACATTTATATATATTTAAACACCAATATGGAGAAGTCTGATGTAACTTATAAGGTTTAATACTGTTCAATATAAGACTGAAGAGAAAAAAAGAAATAGAAACATTAAAACTACTGAAAGAACAAAACGGAGTAGTTTGATCGCGGTTATCCACGGGCGCTGCGGATAATCTGCAGGTCGGGTAATAAAAAATGCATTCTGATTATTTGCGGGTGGGTCGCGGGTGGATAAAATAAATCATAAATGATGCAATATTAACTACATTTTTCTAAAATAATTTTTTTCATTAGGCAGATGATTTAATTTTTGTGTGTGTGTGTTCGCCTGATCGGGAAGTTGCAGTGACAGAAACGGTGACATTCCAGATAAAGTTTAAAAGGAGTAAAGCCTCTGTTAATGCTATTGAGTAGGCTAATATGGCCAAAGAAGATATTATGTTTTATAAATAAATCTTCATAGAGCAGCTGCGATCAGCTCCAGTGACCGTGCCGTAAAGCCTGGGCTCTGCAGACACGTGCAGTGATGCGCAGATCAGCTCTAACGTCACTGAATCTGCTGTTAAAAATGAACCACCCATTCATCATATCATCATGCAAAACATACATGACATATAACGAATTTTTCATTGTTTCTCGAAATGTCATAGTATTTCCACACTGGCGATGACTTGCAGCATATGTCCCTACGTATCATATACGTCGTCACGCGTTGACATCATCAAATTGCGATCGGTTCGTGAGATCGGCCAAATGTATGAGTACCGATCGAGTCATAAAATGTGATTATCGGCCGATACCGGTCGATCGGAGCATCCCTAGTATTGGCTGATCCTTCAGAAGATTTGTGCGGTTATATAACCTATTTAATGGGTGTGTGTGGTTTTGTCCTGTCTCAATGCGTGCCACAGGAGAGCTGATGTGTTTGGAGTTTCAGACACATTTGTATGCTGCAACTATTAGCCAAGAGAAACTGCAGTTTATCTTACAGCAAACAGGCCATGCACACACACACACACACACAGCTCCGCAGGGATGCCGGGGCCTGATAAAGAAGTAATTAAAGCTGCTGGATTTCTTATTTCAATAATAACAACTTATTTACCAGATATTTTTTTTCTTTTTCCCTACATACCGCTGACATTGAAAAGTATTTGTTCATTTATTATTGTAGTTTGTTTATCGATGTCCTAATTTGTGTCAAGGAAATTTTGCATCTTGTTTTGAATTTCCCCAGACAGACTAAGGAAGAATTGGAGACTGTATCACTGCTTTCCTTTCAGGTCAGCCAAACATCCCAATCCAAACCAAACCAATTACATTGCATGCACTGTAAATAATAATAAAAAATAAATAAATAAATAAAACCACTATTGTTGCAATTAGGTATTACAATTTAAAATCATGCATTAGAATAACTTTAACTTTAAGTCCCCCTCAAGTCACTAATTTTATCCCTTGAAACTCGCCTTTGATAATTAAAATTACACATCTAAACCTTTTTCCCCCGTGGAGGGATGGCAGGATTGACAGAAGCAATTTTCGGGGTGAGGAGAGCAGGACGAGGCCACGTCTTCTGACATCACTCTCTCCAGACGCCTACATCACTGTCACCGTCACTTTATGATGTGCTGTTAGACAGGAGACAGCGAGATTATGTTTCCTTCAGGTCCTCCTGAGGGGTTGGTACACCCTGATCCTTAATAGTGGCGAACAGTTTCTCATCACATATGTGCAGTAATGATGATTCACAGACAAATTATTTATTTTAACCTTTTTAAAAAAAATTATTAAAGTCTTGGTTTTTTTCAGTGAAAAAAAAGAAAAGAAACACTGATTTGAGTCATCACTAAAAATTTACTTTGAAACAATTTTCACTGAGGAATTGCTAGTTTATTTAAAAAATAATTACAAAGAAATGACAAGTAACGCATTGAATTAAACATGACGTTTTTAAGTTGAAAGACTGAAATTGTATTTTCTTGTGAAATGTACTCCAGTAATCTTTGTTTTATCTACAACTTCAACTTTTTTTTAACAAAATAGAGATAAATAGAAATAAAGACTTATTTCACTAATAAATATTATACAGTACAATAAAACGTCATGGTTTGGGGAAATCCTCAAATAACAGGTTCATTGAACCATACTGATTCACTAAAATGAATCAAATATCCCAATGCTAATGCAAGTGTTATTTTATTTTAGTATTATTGTTGTTAATATTTCAAATAAGGTTTATTTTTGTTTTCTGTTTTCATTTCATTCAGTTAAAAAATTTTATAACCTTGTTGTGTGTTTTTTATATCTATATATTTTTTACTAAGTTTACATTTCTATTATTACTTTACTTGGTTTTAGTTAATAACTAAACTACTAAAAGAACATGATAAATGTTGCCTTTGCAGGTAGCTAAAATAAAATAATATATTTTATTGTATTATATATTTTTTTATTTCAGTTAATATGTGTTACTTCATGTCATTAACTTTTTTTAATGATTTTAGTTTTAATTAAACCCTGCCACATTTCTGTCTGTATTTATTTATTTATTTTTGTTTACTGGTTCATCATTTATTTTTGTTTACTGGTTTGTTTCTGGGCTTTTAGAAACCCATTTATGTGACATAGATGATCTAACATTGAGTCATATGATGTGTTCTTTCAAATGAACCAGTTCACAAGAGTCAATTGCTCATGAATCACTGATCACGCTGTGTTTGTTTTTGTATGCAAGATGTGTTACCTATTTATTCTCTTAATATTTAGCTGAATATTTTTATATTATCACATTAGATTTTGAATGCAAACTCACAGCTTGGAAGAAAAAAAACCCTGTGATGGTATAGATAGTGTATGAAGCACAGGTTCCTGCAGTCCACACAGTGGTAGTTGATTACAGACAGGTGTGAGACCTCGCTCCATTTAATATATCCCAGCTCTGTCCTTCTCCTGAATCCCTACTTACCCCCTCACCTCTTTTTCCTCTCCTCTCCTCCGCTCATCCCCATGCAATCTGTTTTTTATCTGCCAGGAGGAAGATTTTATTAAAAGCATTCAATTTCCCCAAGGGGGATCATGACTGCTCCTTGATTAAAGAGGAGATGAGAGGCTGCGTGAGGAAATGTCAGCCGAACAAGGGGAGGAGTGGTGTGTTCTGTTTGTTTTGGTCGCTCTCTTCCTCCCAGGTGGAGAGGAGTTCATGTAGTGTTAATTAAAACAGCAGTAGCTGGAGGATGTGATCTTGTCCCGGGTCTGGTCCGGTGGGGATGGGGTCCTTGATGAGGCGTAGCCGAGAAACTCTGCTTAGAGACGATAGCAGTATTATTTAAGAAGGGGCAAAAGGTTTCTCCTCCCTGAAGAAATGAAATCTCCACCGTTTAATATTGCTCCTGTTCGGGGTCCAGCTGTTAAACTCTATAAGAGCTTTGCATGGTGGTCTAAAGACTCAGAATGCAGATTTAGCTTCACTTGGATAATGTGTAAATGTGCTTTGCAAGTTCATATAACGAAACTGAAAAAGGTTGTGCATTTAGTATCACTGAGATACTATTATAGTGAGATGCTATTATACTTTTTTATCATACTATTATATATATTTGTTTTTTTATTGATTATAATTTAAATTTTTTTAATAGATGCGGTTACAGTTTTTTGGGATTTTCCTTTTTGGTTTTCTTATAAGTTTTAGTAATTTTGTCATGTGTTTTGGTCTTTTATTAGTTTTTGTGGGGCAGTCGTGGCCTAATGGATAGAGAGTCGGACTTCAGTAACCTGAAGGTCGCGGGTTCGAGTCTCAGGTCTGGCTGGAATTGTCAGTGGGGGGAGTGAATTACCAGCGCTCTCTCCACCTTCAATACCACAACTGAGGTGAGACCCTTGAGCAAGGCACCGAAGCCCCAACTGCTCCCCGGGCGCCGCAGCATTGGCTGCCCACTGCCCTGGGTGTGTGTCTGTATCGTTTTTATTCATATTAATGTTAGTATGTCAACTATAGCCGCTTTTCCACCGAAATTACCTGGAACAATTTGTCCCAGGAACATTTTTTCCCCCAGACCTGTTGCTATCTGCGTTCCATCGCAGTCTAAAGTACCGAGAAGATTAGGGAAATTGTCTGGTGACCAGGGGTGTGAAGTAACGAATTACAAATATGAACGTTATAGTAATTAAGTAGTTTTTATCAGTAATTGTACTTTTTTGAGTAGTTTAAAAATGTAGGCGTATTTAAATGTAAATTAAAAAATCGGTCTCGTGACTTTCGTCAAATCAAATTGTGCATAGAAAACTTTAACTGCCAACTGCTGTTTATCATGGCTGATGGAAGTGCATTCTTCAAGCATCAATTCAGTCGCATCTTCTTCTAATATGTTAAAATCATATTGTAAAACTGAAATTTCCTGGCTTTTTTCATTATAACAGAGATCTAGGGGCTATGTAACTACCATATAAGTTTCAAAACAGTCAGTCCACCGTAAAGTGCACACAGCCTGCATAAATTTGCTGTGTTTTTTCACAAGCCGCTGTGACTTCCATAAAAATGTGACGTCCGAACAACTCAGTCACCGCCTTCAGTCTCCATCCCGAGCACCGCCTTTTGCCAAACCCCCAGACAGCATGGTGTCCATGAGCAACAACAACACGGAAACATGTCAAAAAGGTTCAATTTAATGGATGAAACCAGATCGGCTAACCTGTAACGTTACACTCTCACTCAAAGTATGGACGATCTGACAGGATTGTTACTATGAGGTGGATCATGGTGTGTGATGCTGAACTATGAGTTTCTAATGGTGTTTGTATTTGCACTGTTCTAAACATTAATATTTTATGTGCAACAACAGCATGCAGTCTCAGTGGCCTTACACATGATTTTAAATCTATTTTTCAAACTTTATGATTTAAATGGGGATGATTGTACTGAGAATAACTTTAATCTTTTCTTCACCTGAATACTGTTTCCGTGCCATTTTGATGTTTTTAACGAGTTGGCAGTCAAAATTAAAACTGCTGGATGATAGATATTCTTAATTCTTTAAGACAAACAGAATGTACAACATTTTTTAAATGTATAAATTGCAGTGTACAGCGTTTATTATGATGGGGTAGAATCCACAGCTCAGTACTCACTACTCAATACTCATGAGTACTTTTAAATTGCTACTCTTTTACTCTTACGCAAGTAATTTTTTGGACAAGTACTTTTACTCTACTCACACTACATTTTTTGGAAGGCAATGGTACTTTTACTTGAGTATATTTTTTCAGTACTCTTTCCACCACTGCTGGTGACGTAGGTCTGCGCGCGTTTCTCAATGTTTCGCAAATGTCAGACTTGCATCCTCTAGTCATGTTCTTTGGCATGACTGAGGTGCTATATAGCACCGCTATATACAGAACCTGTTAAGCTCCTGTATGGTTCTTCATTGGTTCTTTGGGGTGATTAAGGTGCTATATAGCACCACTGCCATACAAAGAACCTGTTAAGCCCCTTTAAAGGTTCTTTACGAGCCAAAGAACCACTGTTGGTGCTGTTTACCACCATTTTTGTTGAAGAAATACAATGTAATATGGCACCTCTTATGGTTCTACATAGCACCATTTGACAAATGTGCTGTACAGCACCTTTAAAGATATGGTGCTATATAGCACCAAAAGTGGTTCCCTTATGATTACGAGCCAAGAACCACTTTTAATGCTATATAGTACCTTTTTTTTTTTGAGTGTACTGCAATTTTCCTCACTGTATTTACAATAAGATGAAATATGATATCAAACATCACTGCCTCTTTTCGGTTTCGTTTAAACAAATTAATAGCCGCAGAAATGAAATATTATATCAAACAGTATTGCCTCTTTTAATTTTCATATTAACACATTAATAGATTAATAGAATAATATAATAAAGACCAAAGATTTCTGTTAGATTTACCCAAAACAAATGACATCTTATGTTTAACCACTACACAGACATCAGAGCCAGCAGCAAATGTAAAAAGAACCAGCTGAGGCTGCTCTCATCGGGAAACATGAGCACTGAGTGCCCAGTGATCGCGTGGATCTCATGTCTCCGAAATCGGCGAAGCACATTTTCAAATAGGCGTTGTCTTTATAAATAAACCGCAGATTTGAAATTTAAACAACTATATTCTCGTCTGAAATACTTTTAAAACTACATTTCATGACACAATAACAGTAATATTTTTGAAAAATTATGCTAATAGGGTGGTTGAAATACAATGCTGCATGAACTCAACCAATCAGCATGCTCAGCGCCCAAGTCCCGCCCCCGATAGTTCCGGACCTTTGGAAAAAGTACTACCTCGCGAGCAGGGACTTTCTAAGGGGCAAATTTTTACCCGAAACTTTATTTAGATCCTGGTTCCTGCAGCGGAAACACACAGAGTACCGGCCCAAAGTCCCTAGTTCCTGGGGAAAATTCCTGCGGTGGAAACGGGCCTTTTTTCAGTTAATGTTTGTTTTATTTCACTTCCGTTTTAGTTAACTATAATGACCCTGATGCTTTAAAGTGATTTTTCCACGGGTAAAGTGTTTCCATAAAACAATGACTTTTATAAAATGGCTGCAACAGCAAACAACACTTTTTAATAAAGAGCTAGATTTTAATTTTAATATTAATTAGAAAAAAAATGCACTTTTTATTTAGAGGGCAGCAGAGACAGACTGGAACTTTGTAATCATTAAATGTTTTTTTTTTTGTTTTTTTTTGCAGTGCAGTAATTTCTTACATCTGTTTAATGTCAGTGCATTTATTTATTTTAATTCCCTATAATGTTTGTGACAAATTTATATAATCAAAACATCACAGCATCATAGATGTGCTAATTGGCCTGTTTCTCAGTTAAAAAGCATTCGTCAAAAACTCAACACATTTTGTTTTTTTATTATCTTCGTGTTGGTGATGTAAGAAATATTCCACTTATGTTTTACTACATGCATTTTTGGATATTGACATAATTTCTTGTACAACCAATGCCATGTAAGTGTGCTGGACATTGACTACAGTGTCAAAACAAGCAGATCTGATTCCATCACTTTTGAAATAACAGTGTAACAGTCAAGTCCTAAAGATCCATTTTATTAACTAACTGTAACCAATATTTACTCATATTTGGGTCTTGTTCATTTTTAATTTTGGTGCGTGTGAATAAGTGAAGGACTGTAGGATTAGCATGTGTATTCCGGCTCGTGTGCACCAGCATTGTTGCATGTCTGAAGCTTTCACTTGCAGACACAACCTGTGAAAACTCCCAAAGCTGTAAACGATCTGCAGGACCACCTGTCAGTCCTAACAGAGAGAACGTGTGCATATGCGAATGAGAGAGGAGACAGACTCTCTGCAGCTGAATGGCATTGTGGGTGAGGAATTTGTTGTTGTAGTTCAGACTCACATCTGATAATCTGAAAAACAGATATATCTGTTCAGATGAGCCTCGAGGAACAGTTTATTGTTCAGTGTTTGCTCATTCATTGCTCAAGTTACTTAATGGTGTTCTCATATGTGTTTTATTTCAATTTAAAGTCAAATCACCTTTATTGCTATAGAACTTTTTACAATTCATAATCAGTAATGACAATAGTGACATAATTTAGCTCAATATAGTTCATTGACTTCATTTCAGTTGTTTCTCCTAAAATTACAAATCAGTAGTTGTCATACAGAGCTATAGAGCTAAAATGAATTTGAATTGTAGCTCAAGTCATTTGGTCTTTGGAAGATTTAATGACAATTGTTTAAGCAAAGTTTGAGAAATTGTTAAAATTGTTTATGCTTTTGATTTGAACAAACCTATCGGTAAAAATAAAATCAGTGACATTTACAGTTTTAAAAAAAACATCAACAAATCCGTTTTTATACAAGTTTTGCCTTTGTTAACACTATCGGGTAGGTTTAGGGTTGGGTTTGGTGTAGGGGATATTTTCAATACGATAGAGCATTAACTTTTAGCGACACTAACTAGATATTTGAATTATGAACCACTGCAATATGTACCTGAAGCAACGTAATAAAAACACAGCAATACCTGCCTATGTCAACGAAACAAAAACCTGCCAGGGTCACGAATTGAACCCATGTTTTAGCGCCACTCACTGGACGTTTCACTTTGAAACTGCCTCGAAACATGTAGTAAGGTAGGATTGCTATCTTAATGAAAAATCATCAAACCTAAGCTGAATTCTGCGAATTTCAATTACATTTTTTGAATGTGATATTAAATTCTTTAAAATGAATGTAGATTTATTTTTTTAATTAAACATGACTTTTTTATTTCTGAAAATTGTACAGTTAATGGTATTTTACTGTAAAATTACATCAGGTGTGTCACATGTCTGTGTTGAGTTTCTGTTTTTGACCTAGTTTTTGCCTGTGTCTTGTTAAGTTCATCGTCACCACCTGTTGTTTCATTAATAATCCCATTAGCCCCTGGGTTTATAAGTCCTGAGTTTTCCCCATTTCAGTTGCCAGTTATTGTCTATGTTACACGTTTTTGAGTGGACTGTTATTAAAGACTGTTATTTTGGATTATCTTTGCCTGATCTCATCTTCCTCCTTGGAGCTCCATAACAAGGTGTCCCTGTAGATCTGAATATAGTAAGTGAACATAAAATTAACCAACCGAAAACAAGTTTTTACCATCTTGTACTGTTTAAATTACAATGATTTTTGGGTGCATAGTTTGATTCTGTGCAGCGCTTATCCCAGGAATTCACAACCTAGAAACATTAGACAATATCCTCAGGGCCTAATGTCACATTGTCTCACGTCTTTTAAATTCAGCAGACCCCGGCAGCATGAGACACTCTCACCGACACTCTCAACCCATAAAGATCCTTCTGTCTTCCCCTGAGCAAATCCTTCCCTCTGTCTGTCTGCGTTTCAGGTGAATGTGACTCTTTTTTTCATTCTCCTCCAGAAATGTCTGAGAACCAGGTACACTGAGCCAAAGAGCTCGTCACAGTAACACTCGGAGAACAAAAAGCCCCAGTGTGGAGGCATCCCTTCCCGGCACACACACTCCAGAGCTGGGTGGACAGGTCATTGTGACACATGTCCGACTGAATGGGCCACTTCATTATGCTTCAGTCAACACACCTGACCCACACTGCAAAGGCATTCTGGGTAGTGCGACAGATTTCTGTCTGCATTTTATACAGTCTAATTCTAGGTGGTTTTACACTATTTAAGGTGCAAGAGAATCTGCTACATACCATAGTTCAAAAGTTTTTGAAAGATTTTGAAAGACATTTCTTGTGATTTCCAGAGCTGAATTTATTTGATTAAGGTACTGGTATAAAACTGTGAAATATTATTGAAATTAAAATAACTATTTCCTATTTAAATATATTATAAATGTAATTTAGTCTATTCCTGTGATCAAAGCTGTATTTTCAGCATCATTCCTCCAGTCTTCAGTGTCACATGATCCTTCAGAAATCATTCTAATATACTGATTTACTGCTCAAGAAACATTTCTGATTATTATCAATGTTGAAAACAGTTGTGCGATAAAGTTTTTTTCAGGATTCTTTGATGAAAAGAAAGTTTGAAAAAAAAGGATTTATTTGAGAATAGAAGTCATGTGTAACATTTTAAATGTATTTACTGTCGCCGAATAAAGGTAATTCTTTAAAAAATAATAATAATAAATATATACTATTTTGGGTAGACAATTTAATGATGTTATTCAAATTACAAATACTAGATAAAATAAAATATATTTGATAATTTAACATTTGTTATTTAGTAATAACTAAATAAAGTAATAAGGCATGTTATGTAATACATAAAATATTTTTTGTATGACTTTACCTCAAAAATAACTGTTTTAATATGATTTGATATCACCAGCCATTCCTAATAGAGACTGTAAAATATGATGGAGACTCTGTCAATCTGTCTAAGCAACTAGGTGGTTGAATCCTCACTTGTCAGTTTAGCTCTTAAGAAAGACTAACGTGCAGTGCAGTCATTTGTTTGCACTTGGCAATGGCGTTATGTACTGACACACTGCTCATCGTCTGTTTTACAGAGCGTAATATGTTCAGTCTGGCTGTTTTTGATAATCTCCCCGAGGTGATGAAGTTATCAGGTAAGACAGGGATGGAAACAGACAGGGAGAATGTTGTCTTTCATTTGATTTCCTCCAGCGGGTGAAGACTGGTCGCCCCTGTTCCCTCTGATGTGTTTTCCTGGGAGTTGCCTTGGCAATGAGCATCCACGAGCGGGCGACGGTTTGCGAGCGAGATGGTGAGGCATGTCGGGACGGCGGCGTCTCCGCGGCTAATTCTCTCTGACAGACAGCCTGTCATGTCCATGCGATTCCAGCGTTCAGGGATTACAGGGTGGAGGGAGTAATCTTCAATTTCACAAATTCCAGCGAATAATCGCAGCAGCGTTTGGGTCACGTAATGCGGCGTAATATTTCCCCCTGACTAATTTGTCAGAGGTGAGCCAGTCTGAATTCTGTTTCCAGTTCCTTGCAAGCTTTAATTAAATATCTGAGTGTTAAATGACTGTGGGAAAGTGACTGCTGGCGTCATCGCTGTGAGCCTGTCAAAAATGTGCAGCGTTGTCTGTGTGGCTATTCGTGTCGCCCTGTTATTGGAGAATTAATAAGGGTGATTGAGTTTCAAGGGCTTTCCTTTATTATTGTTCCTTTCTAGCGCACAAACGGAGGTATGACATGTTTTCTTCAACCGTCAGATTCAACAAAGGCCTTGAAACAAGTGTTCGGGTTGGATATGAAAAGTCTCCTGAGAGCGTGACGTTTAGCGACCTTTCCGTGTGGAGTTTATGCCACTAAATAAACTCAAACTGACGTGTGAAACCCAGCTTCTGTTCAGTTTTTCAATGCCCTTAGTTTTTAGATAACTTTGGACCATGTTATTGGCAAAGTCTGTGCATTTGCATTGCTGCGGGCCATGAAACTTCTTTATTTTTAGTGTTGCCAGCTAAGGCAGGCAAAAAAAACAGATTGACACTGAAGGAAGGACCTGAGCCTTATCTAGGGGACCAGGATATCAGAGACTCAGATCGTTGAATTGGGGCATTAAGCATCCACCCACAACACCCTAGCAACCTCATAACCCTAAACTAAACAACACCGAGGACACCTGAGTGAGGACCTGGCAACCGCCCAGAATGCCCTGGCATTGTAGCATTGGGTTTTGCATAGACAAACAACACTCATATTTTCTTAAAATAATGTAAGACAAAAATTATTTTATTTGTTTTCATTTAAGTTAGAAGAAATGTTAATAATCTAGTCAAATCAGTCATAATTTGCAATAAATTATGTAGTGTTAATTAAGTTACATTGTAAAAAAAAAAGTGATTTTTTTTTTTTTTAAATTAGCTTGTTGATCTTGCTTAAAATAGTTCTTTATCATATTTATGATAATTTGTTTGTGGGAGAATTTGATCAGAAAGGTTTGCACTCAAATTGAGATCTCAGAATTTTGCTTACCAATGTTATTTTAGTATTAAATATTTACTATAATAGTTTTAATTTTTTATTTATTTTTTATTTTCAGTTCTAATTTTAAAATTAAAGTTTTAGTTTAAGTTAGTCATTTTATTATATGCTGTTGTAATTTTTATTATGTTTTATTTAATATTTTAGTCTGTTTAGTCATTTTAGTACTTCAACTTATTTTAACATTTCTAAAATAACATATAATGGTAATATGAATGGATATATGTATTCATTTATTTATTCATTCATTTAAATATTTAGGTTTCTCATCTAATCCAATATGTATATTTATGCTTTTTCAATTAATAAAAATGTGTAATTTTAATAAACAATAGCACTGCTTACTGTTCAGCATTAAAAGCAGAAGACTATTCAAAAATCTTTATTTGCTTCATTTTGTCTCATTGCTGCCAAGGAGAAACAGTTGAGATGTTAGAGATCTCATCTGTGATTTTTTTTCTGAACCACTACACCAGCATGATACAATAGAACACAATAGTATCTGTCTCGAACCCTCCTTCCCCTTTGGCGGTGACCTGGAATGGACGATTCCTTCAGAACATGAAGGTGTATCTTGCTGCAGCCGGTGTTGGTTTATTCCCACTGGGGTCTATTAGCAGACCTGCGTGTCACACAAAGGCCTGCGGTGCATAATTGTGACCCTGCCGTGACCCTAGTCCTTGTACCTAGTCCTTCCTACAATGCACCTTCCCAACAGAAAACAAACAGCAACAAAGGCAGCTCCTCCAGCAGGACGAGGTGTTCCTCTGGTGCACGTTCTCACACATCGAGTGACAGACCGCGGGCCCTCCAGGGAGTCTCCCTCGCCTCATTTGGGCATATTCTCTCGTTGCAGGGCTCATGCTAAGCTCTTTATGAAGGCTTTCCCAAATTCTCCTTCTATTGTCTCCCACAGAAACTCTTCAGCTGTAGTGTAGCATAAAAGAACCTTCTTATGAGAAAACGAAACTTTAGTGCTTCAGTGACACCATAATTTAACCACAGAGGAGTCCGGTTTCATCATTGTGTTTGCGGTAGAAAACCCATAAACAGTGTTTAACTGTTTCCCTGCCAGAATGGAATGTGAGCTCTTTGGCTGTATGCTTTGAGGAAAATTTGTTTGACTGATTGATTAAATGATTGAATTGATTTGTTTATTTATTTATGATTGGGATTTGTTTGTTTAACTATTTGTATTTCTTTCTTTCTTTCTTTCTTTCTTGATCATGATTTCAAATCATGATTGTAAAAAACACTAAAACTAAAAATGTCAACCTGGTCTCATGTCATAAATGTACCTGGGTGCACTTTTTAGCGAGACCTTACTGCACGTTTCGCCGCAGTTTCAAAGAGAAATGTCCACTGAGTGGTGAAAACACGGGTTCAACATGTAAACCCTGGCACGTTTTTATTATGTTAATATAGGTACGTATTGCTGTGTTTTTATTACATTGCTTCAGGTACGTATTGCGGCGGTTCAGAATTCAAATATCCGCGGATCGTCGTGGAAATGAGCCCTACACCAAACCCAACCCTAAACCTTCCCCGAAAGTGGATTTTACCGATACCGATAGTTAGGTTTGACCACGCTGGCCGATACCGATTAATCAACCGATAGTTTTTAAAATGGATACTGAACGAAAACTAAATAGAGCTTTACTATTTTTTAAAAAGCAGTAACAGTACTGAACCATTCTTTGTAAATGAATAAAAATGTTGTATTAATATTAATTACATCGATTATTAAAGTTATTTCATAGTTAAAAGAAGAAACTTTAACATTTAAAAATGAAGCCAATTAGTAATAGTAAATGTTTAAATAAACACACTCTAACAAGGAACAATACTTCTACAGCTTTCATTAATGTTACAAATGGACTCTTATTGTCAAGCAATATCAATTCATTTCAACAGTCATGCTTAAAGATGGCCATCTTGAACAAGGCCATATTAAAAATACATGCACAGGTTATTGATATTGTATGTGTACTCTCACATTTTATTTGCTGCTATTTTAGAACACTGCATGATTATCTAATCAAAATATAAACAAATATGCAAGTGACACACTGCAAAAGCACAGCGCTGCGTCTTGGAGAAGTCACGACGCGTCACGTTCAATTCAAGCAGCAGTCTAAAACTCACCAATCACCAAATCACCAAATGGACATAAGTTTGCTTCAAGAATGAACTATGTGGCATAAATGAGTTTGAAACATTAAGGCAGGGGTCGGCAAGTAAGTTTGGCATCGGGTCAAAAAAAAATTTCACCACTAGATCTAGATTCACTAGATCACCACTAGACAATTCTGAGAAAAAAAGTCAGCTGTCAGCTGAAAATATTCAAGTCAAGTCAAGTCAAGTCACCTTTACTTATATAGCGCTTTTTACAATGCAAATTGTGTCAAAGCACTGCACAATATCAAAAAAAGGAAAATAAAGTGTCAATAAGTTTGAATAGTGTCTTTGCAATAAGGTCGGCGATATCGCTGGAAATGAAGCGTCCCCAACTAAGCAAGCCAGAGGCGACAGCGGCAAGGAACCAAAACTCCATCGGTGACAGAATAGAGAAAAAAAACCCTGGGATGAAAATATATTTTGTAAGGATATATCCTTGTTCTGCTGTCGGTAGAAAGAGTTTCACTCTTTATTAGTTTTCACACTTGATGCAAAAGTGAATCAAATGAAAAGAACCCAGACCTCTTCAATTTGTGTTGCATACAATGATCCCAGGATCGAGTTTATGTGGAGCATTATTAATTCGATTTCACATTAAAACAGTTTTTAATAACCGCACTATGCCATATCAGAGTTTCAATGTTATCTCTAATAATTGTGCAGCCCTTGTGTGTTGGTAAAGCTCAATTAGTGTACGCACAGAGAACAGTTTGAGCATTTAGTCCCGTGTGTTTCCTGTCTGCACCTGCTGTTCTTAATGATGCCGATTTGCATTTGAAAGTTGTTTTATCCTCCATTATCTGCTAGCAGTGAGAGCGTGGTGACCGCTGGACGCTGTTTGCTTTCTCTCTGATTGTGCTCATGCACTCTTCATTTCCCATTTCAAACACGCATGGAAACACTCACAACACATTATGTACAGTTCTGCACTGTTCCCTTCGCTTACCTCTCAACCACATATCAGAGAAACAGAGCTCCCGCCTCATAGACCAAGTTTATCACGAGTAATTTAAATCACAAGTGGACAGTGCTGAAAGCAAGTGTAAATGGAGTCTTAAAGACACATTGTGATCTGATCGAAATGCTGTTCTTTTTAACTTTGTTCACCAAAGAATCCTGAAAAATAAAATGTATCAAAAACACAGCTGTTTTCAACATTGATAATATTTTTTCTTGAGCAGCAAATCAGCATATTAGAATGATTTATGAAAGATCATGTGACTCAGTAATGATGCTGAAATTACACTTTACAATATATTCAAATAGAAAACAGTTATTTTAAATTGTAATAATATTTCACAATATTACTGTGTTTATTGACCCCAAATCTTTGAGTGGTAGACAAAAGACACCCAAAAATGAATATTACTCTCATGTTGTCGAAACCTTATTTATTTGTGGAATACTAAAGAAGATATTTTTAAAAACATTAGGGTCCAACCCCAATGGACCCTACTGACCATTATAGAAGAGGTTTATAAGGGTGATTTTATTTTTGGGTAAACAATCCCTCAAACTATTTTTCTTATGACTGACAGCATATTAATCAGAATCAGAATTAGCTTTATTGGCCAGGTATGTTTACACATACAAGGAATTTGTTGTAGTGACAGAAGCTCCACAGTGCAACAGATAGACAGCAACAGGACAGGACACGGATAATAAAAGAATAATATACAAATATCCAAATAGGCAATGTACAAAACAGCAAAAACACAATATATAGTATAGACAATTATGTATGTACAGGTCTGATATGTGCAAATTTGAAATGAGAAAAAATAAAAAAATAAAATAAGTGTGTGGTGAATGGATAGTGTATTACAGTTGTGTGTTCCACGTTTATTGTTGAGTGTTCATGAGATGGATTGCCTGAGGGAAGAAACTGTTCCTGTGTCTGGTTGTTCTGGTGCTCAGAGCTCTGTAGCGTCGACCAGACGGTAACAGTTCAAGGAGGGAGTGTGCTGGATGTGAGGGGTCCAGAGTGATTTTACCAGCCCTTTTGCTCACTCTGGATAAGTACAGTTCTTGGAGAGTGGGGAGGGTTGTACCAATGATTCGCTCAGCAGTCCGGACTACCTTCTGTAGTCTTCTGAGGTCAGATTTGGTAGCAGAGCTGAACCAGACAGTTATTGAAGTGCAGAGGACGGATTCAATGATGGCAGAGTAGAACTGTTTCAGCAGCTCCTGTGGCAGATTGAACTTCCTCAGCTGGCGAAGGAAGTATAACCTCTGCTGGGCCTTTTTGATTTTTGAGGCTGTTCATGATGGTGAGTGGGGGGAGAGCAGGGGGTTTCTCCTGAAGTCCACGATCATCTCCACAGTGTTGTAGTGGTGTACATACAGTAGTCATGCAAACGGCGACCCTGAAAATGCATGAAATGCATTTGCAGTGCATGATAATACCAGGTGTAAGCGGGGCCAGAGAGAGTGAGAGCTTTCCATGCCCTCTATAGTGCAAAAGAGGCATGTGAACACAACATGTAATTCTACCTTTGCATTTCAGCAGCATTTGGTACCTAATTTAGTAATGCCAATATTAGACTTCCTGTAGTGAAATTGTGGGTCAGCCAGAGCCAGCCGTTCTGTGAGGTGTCACTACAGCCGGAGGGAAATTACCCCTCTCACCCTCATATATCCATGACCAGAAACACCACGGGCGGATTAGTCACGCCTCGGCCTGCTCGTATTTACATTAGCAGTGGATTTCACACCGTGATCTCTACTCCACCTCTGTGTCTTACAGTCATGCATTTCAGCTGCTACAGTCCGATCACCCCGGGTGGTCCTGCGGACGAACATTTGGAAGAGCTTTTCTGACCGAAAAAGCACAGCTTATCGTGCAATTCAATCATGTGTGCTGATGCCTCTCTCTTTGTGGTTTTGTGTGTGTGTGTGATTTCCAGAGGACCAGATCCCTCACGGCTTCCCCACCATAGACATGGGTCCGCAGCTGAAGGTGGTGGAGCGAACGCGCACTGCTACCATGCTCTGTGCCGCCAGTGGGAACCCCGACCCGGAGATCTCCTGGCTCAAAGACTTCCTGCCTGTCGACATTAATAGCAGCAATGGACGAATCAAGCAGCTCCGTTCAGGTAAAAAGAACTCCGTAAACACACAAAAGGCAAACAAGCTTGAAGAATAAACTATAATGAGCGCTTTTGCAAAGATGATGATTGTGAACATTGAAGCCGGCAGCACCTGCTGAAGAACGTGAATTGTTTTTCTAACCTCCTCTTTTTTTAACCTCGGTGACAAAGACAATAGAGCACAACAGTGAGTGGCCAATTTTCCAGATTTTGTTTTCCATTCATTCTCTCCATAGGGATTTTTAGAAAATTCTTCAATAAAGAGTTCTAAGGCTTGAACCAAACCAGCTCCCAGTTGAATTACATTGCAACATTTGATTCAAAGTGTTTGAAAGTATTTAAATATTTTAAAAAAGGCAACAGTACAAGACTGTGCACAATATTTCATGAGGGAATGATGGGATTGAATCAGAAATGGCAAATTATTGCCTGTGTACTAGCATTCAAAAGTTTAGGGTCTGTAAGATTTTTCTTTTTTAAAGAAAAACCAGCAAGTATTCATTAAATTGATCAAAAGTGACAGTAAAGACATTTATATGATGTTATAAGATTTCCATTTTAAAAATGTGGTTCTTTTGAACATTCTATTCATCAAAGAATCCTGAAAAAAATGTATAACAGTTTCCACAAAAACATAGTGCAACTGTTTTCAACACTGATAATAATAAATAAAGACTGGAGTAATGGCTGCTATAAATTCAGCTTTGCATCACAAAAAAAATTACATTTTAAAATACATTACTATAGGAAACAGTTGATTTCAATTGTATTGATATTATTGTTTTTACCCTATTTTTGGTCAAAAAAATGCAGCCTACTTTCAACCGCTTGTGCAAGCCATTAATTAAAAGTATAAAATGCCACATGCTTGGTTTACAGTCACTAAATCTCTGTGGAGGGAATGAATGGATTTTTCACTTCTGGAATTCTACTATTGCGGTGCATCTGTACGACAAGTGACATTCCCGTTCCAAATGAGCCTCCGGTTTCATTTCATGTCTTAAAGTAAACTGAAACAAACAGGAAGACAGAGTGGCTGGCAGTTATTATTCACATAACCCTCCGGTTAGGACACGCAAACATGATTAACATGACAGCACAGTGATTTGTTTTGATTAGAATCATCGGCCCTTGTCAACAATCATTTCCTGCGTCAATCGTCAAACAGCTCCGTATTTGTCAAATTATTCCCTGTCGGCCAATCCATCTCGCAGCTACCAGACAATCACATAATTTATTTGTTTGGATACAGTCCATTATTTGATCCTGAGATTAGCTTTGCTCTCCAGCCATTAGCGCGAAGGCCTTTTTCCATTAACGAATGCTAATGAAACAATTTTTCAATTCGTGACCTTTACAGAAAGAGTGAACAAATAGGAAAAGCACTCATGATTCAATACCTCCCGCTTCAAACAGAACCTTAATCTCACTGAAACATGTCATTGTGTACGAGTAATTACCACCAACCTCGGCAAATCAGGTGATTCTGCCCTGGACATCAATCAACAATCTGTTTACAGTGCAGGCTGGGTGATAAGCAGACAGGGAGACCGAATCTGATCAAGAGAAATGGGAAATGTAATATTGCTTCTCTCAATGTAAACACTCACAAGACTCTACGTCAGGAGTCAAGCCTCCTACACATATGAGCCGAAGGCCGTTCAGATATTCAAGTGTATTTCTATGGACCCTTTTCACATGTTCACCATTCACGTGAAAAGATCACAGCGCTATACTTTGAAACAGCACAGCAAATTACATATTTACATAATTATAACACGATCTTTGTGATATGATAATTGTGCTAAACTATGTTGCATTCTCATGCATTATTAGATTTACTTTAAAAAAGGTAGCCGGCCAACTGGCAATTTATGTTGTTTGATGCAGATTTTTACATGCATTTGGTGCTTAGCAAGTGTTCATTTTAGGCTTTGGAAACACATCAGTCTGTGAAAAGGGTCCATTGTTCAAACACAAATCTTTTTCATTTCTGCACTTAGTTTTCTGCAACATTTGTGCTACGGACATGAATGATGCCTCAAATCAAGCAGCTTCTTGAGGTGTGCAATTAATTTTATAAGCAATCGAAACATTTTTATCTGACAGATGATAAAAAGGTGAAAATCCCATAGACGTGTTACAGATTTTTACCCACTTCGCCACAGTAAGCTCTCAGGCAGAGGTGATTTATGATGATCGGTGTGCAGATCTTTATGAACAGAGATGTGTCAGGCTGATTATTGATTTGTCCTCAGTAAGATAATGGATGTCCAGTTTAGCTGCTGTTTAACGTCTTAAATACAGCCAGAATTGCTAGCGACTGTCTCTCGACTGCCGGTGAATGGAGAACTCTTACTACCAACTGCAAAACACACACTCAAGTTTTCTCCCTCTAGCCATAGTGAAGATATAGTAAAGTCTTACTATTCTTCATTATGCTCGTGCTACACTGCAGACTGTCCTGTTCTGGACATCCTGGGCTTTCTGAGGGTCCCAGTGTACGCCAGGTTCTCTGTAAACTGCTGATGGACCACAACCCACACAGTTTACAGGGGCTTCCTCATGTGTCTGACCCCCTTCCTGGATCCGCACTGTTTTCACATGGTGGAGTGTTGACTTATGATCAAGATTGACATGAATCTGCATCATAGTCAACAGACTCCATATGGACTCTTTTTGATTAAAACCTAAGGCAACTTCACATATCAACATATTGCAAAGGATTTATAAAAAAGCACTCCTATAGGCATTTACTACAGGTTTGTAAATCGTAATTATAATACGATTTTGGTCAGAAGAAAAAAACATATAACAACAAAATGGCAAGTATCTTAAGCTTTTTCCAAAGTTAAACAAGTCTCTTTTGAAAGTAATAAGACTCAAAGGTTGGTCAATGCAATGAGATTGAACTATCACTTTGCACAAAAAGGTTTTCTTCTGTGTTGCATCAGACAACTGTATTTATTTAGCACAGCTGTGGTCGGATCCAAAGGTCAAAGTTGTGCTGGAGGTAGAATGTGCATCGCTGTAAAAATAGCAGAAGACCCTTGTGCAATGAAATTATTACTGGATCACAAGAATGACTCATTTAAAGGCCAAAACATACTCTACACAAGTATATGAACTCAGAGACTTGAGCACAAGGGACACAGATTTTGCAGATATTACTGTTTTCTTTTTCAGGTCCACCACTGTCATGTTTGCTGTGCAATTTAGTTCAGATTAATTAAACTTTTAGCGTGTTTATAGCCAGCTACCTGAATAATATCACATCTATTTTGATTGCACAGCCATTTAGCGCAGTAACTCTCTTGAGTACCGGAGAACGTCATCTATGTACAACAGGATCATGTGCACTTGCATAGAGTATGATTCTGGCCTGAAGCAGCAATGTGAGCTACATAATGTGAATTAACACACACTAAGAACAGAAGAGCCAAACGTCTTCTGGGGAAGATTGTACATGCCGCTTCTTAAATAAGAAATCTTTTTCTCCTGTTCATCTTTCTCTCCTCTTCTCTCTCTAGCTCTCTCTCTCTCTTTCTTTCACACTAACAGTTCTCTTTAATCCTATTTGCATTCATATTACCTCACCAGGTGGTACACCAATCAGAGGTAAGAATGCTGAAAACAGAAAATATCCAAATGCGTCATCTTTCGATTTCTCTCCATCACCCTGTCCCCACCTTCTCTCTCATTCTGGAGTCTTTCTCTTTGTCTTCCTCCTCATCTTCAATCCGGCCTCGTCTCTGTGCATGAACCTCTGCTCGTCTGTCTCACTAATGGACGTCTGATTCAGTCTTACTGAAAATAATACATCACTATACCAAACAAAAGACAAAACAAAAATGCATCTGATTAACATTTTTCTGCATTTAACAAAACCTGTCATGAACATATCTGTAATATTTCACTCCAAAATCTGAAGAAATTACATTTTGCATAAAAATATATTATTAAATATATGCTATTCTATACTATAATAAAAAAAAAACATTAGTATATGTATTCAGCTTTTATACTTCGATTTTAGTTGCACTATATTCTATATATTATATACTACATTATATATTATTCTTAATGTATCACATTGTGTAAATGCATAATAGGAATAGTGCATGATACTCAGTGATGATACTCATATAATACAATAATGAGTATCATCATTGAGAATAGAAGAATTATTTAAAACTAAACACTACATGTCTGAAAACATTGTGAAAAAAAATTCTACATATCTTTATATAAGTTTCATACATGCTGTATTGATATTCATTTATTTTTATTTGTACTATATTATATTATATATAATATTATTTTTATCATGTACTTTTGAGTATCATTGACAATAGCAATAGTTTAGACAATGCTAAAGTAAAATGTCTGAATACATTACAGTAAGATTTTGGGGGAAATGTGCTTAAGTGTCATTTTCCACTGAACTGACCATTACTTACTGTCCAGATGACTGACAGTCTGTCTGATCAATAGCTGAGCTGAGCTGCAGTGCAGCTTGAGAATGTGTGAGAGACCTGGACAACATCTCATTGCCCGCAGCAGAAAAACGTAATGTCATTATGGCAGTTTGTATTCACCGAACGCCTCTCGTCTCCAGGCGTTTAGCAGAAGAGTCCAGAATGGCCAAACTGAGGGATAGAAAGCTCACCGCTGATATGAGAGGACTGATGTAGAAAATTTGACTGAAACTCTGAGTCGATCTCTTCAGAGGGAATGTCAGGGTGAGAAAGTGAGATGAGACTGAGAAAGGGCAGAACAGCATCCTTCAGTCTGACACTAGCACTTCAGATGTAATAAGTGATAGAAAGAAAAGCCGTCTATCTTGATGACTAGAGAAGAAGAAACAGTAGCTCTGTTCCAAACGCTGCTGAGCTGTACTGTATCAAAAAAAAAACAGCCAGATTAAAAAGATACCTAACTTTGACCAAAGTCTAACATCACATCAAAGAATCAATAAGGAGGGAAGATACTGCAAGTTTGAACATTGTAATTCTAAACATAAATAACAATAAAAGGGCAAGTTAAAATTTACATAGTACATATTTCAACAAAATAAAGAGCAAAACACTGCTCTGTGCATTTTATTATGCTGACACAGAGAATGATGGGAAAAGTATTATTTACTTTTAGATATATGCATTTGGAAGATGCTTTTATATAAGGCAACTTACATTACACTGTATTTAAGCTATACAGTGATCCCAGTGTTATTTAAAATTATATATTTAGGATTTAGGAATTATAATTTATTTTTATATTTACTGTTTTAGTTTTAATTAAAAGTTTTAGTATTTTTGTCTTTTTTATTAGTTTTTATGTTTATATAGTTTTTAAGTTTTTAATTAAGAGTTATTTTTATTACTTTAAACAAAAATGACAAATGTTGCCTTGGCAACTAACTAAATTAAAATAAGTTTATATTTTATTTGACTTCACTTCAGGTTATGTTTATTTTATTTCAAGTAATGACTTTATTTATAGTTTTAGTTTTAGTTAACGATAATAACCCTGGTTGATTCTTAAATAAACGGCCCTTTTTACAGCTCACATGGGTTTGGAGTAGATCTCATACTGTGTGTGTGTGTGTGTTTGTGTTTGTGTGTGCTGTAAGTGTTTGAAAGAGTCATTCTTCTGAATAATTCACTCATGGAGCGAGGTTAATGCTCAGGTCTCATGCACTCACAGTCTTTCAATTATGTTTCTATTGTTAATGCACACATTTAAACCCATCCCATAATGCATTTCAGGAATTCTTCTGAAATACACGTTGACAACATTTTTAGTTCTCTCGGTGTGCTTCCATCATCCACAGATTGCATGATGTCTGTCACATCACGCAAACGAACAGCACCGTCATACTAAAACACCTAATGAGCTAATGATTTTTGTCAAAAGAAAATGTATATGAACTTGTATGTGTTATCAACAGAAGGCCGAACCCAGGTAAGTGACAGTGTAAAGACGAAGATACTGAACTGCGAGAACTTTAACATATTGCTGTCAGAAAAAAAAAACAACCTTTTAATTTTAGTCCACCTGGATTTGCCTTTGTGTGCAGAATTGCTTGGCAGTGGATGCATTGAGGATGTATTGACAGTAATTGCAGCAGCTGTATTATGTCTTGATAGATCTATTCTCTAAGAGCACGGCTTTGTCTCGGCTCGCAGAATAGCAGAGCTTATGTACAGTGATGTTTATAGCTGGCATAGCCTGCAGGTCTTTTTACTTGCCACAATGCATAAATAACTCAGTTTGCTTTAGATTTATTGAATTATGGAGTGAAAGATGTTGCTCTTTTCTTTCGGTGTTTAGAGAGACGAGAAAGGTCATATGCCAGCCGAGTGTTAGTCAGTGTGTATGTGTTATTTAGGCAGAAAACTATTTTCTTTTCCTCAGGCCGCCCTCGTTTAAAGCGATGGAGGTTGAGATTGTTTGTGAGTGTGTGAGAGAGTGTTTGTGATTGCGTGTGTTGTGTTTGCAGGGGCGCTGCAGATCGAGAACAGCGAGGAATCGGACCAGGGCAAGTATGAGTGTGTGGCGGTGAACAGCGCGGGAACACGCTACTCCGCTCCTGCCAACCTCTACGTCAGAGGTACGTTCTGCAACCAAATCCAAATCCCCATCCGTTTCACCTCGATCTGCTTTCCATACAGGCTTTACCACATCCAGAACAGGACCTGTCACTCAAAAGCTCACATTTCTCTTTAATCACACAGTGGTCTTAACACGGTTCTGCAGCGGAGAACTGCTCCATTGTTTTCCAATTTTGAATAATCACAAAATGTTTTCCACACAGCTTTTCACTAAATGAATATTTAATTGGTGGTTATTTTATTTTGTTTTATTTTTTATAAATAGTCATGCATAGTAAACAGTATTTGCCTAAACATATATTTACTTCATTGTATCATATTTACCACACACTTCTACCACAGTAGAACATAACTTATGTTAAATTTAACTTATACATTTAATTAAAATGTATACATTACTATATAAAGTAAAGAAAAATATATATAGTGATCATTACATAGATTTAACAAGACAAACATGTAAATTTACTTTAAAATAATTTATAATTATACCTTATAATTTAAAAAAAATTTTTTTAAACCAACTGGTATTTTAAGGCAATGTGTGCATTTTTACTGATTTTATTTTATTTTATCATTTAATTTATTTATTTTTGTTACAATTGTTCTACATATATTGCCACTAATATGAACATTTTGAACAAACAAACCTTTGAATCAGTGGATTGTTAAATATTGATTCAGTTGTTTGAAAATAACTGATTAAATTAATCAAACTACCCAACTTATTTACTGTGAAATTACAACTTTATCTGTACAACTAATATACTTTTTAAAAGCTTTTAGATTCAAGGTTATTGTAGTTGATTTCGCTGTTACATTGATTATATTTTCATAATTCACCAGTGATCTTTGCTGTTTTTGTTATTTTTGATATATTTCAAGTGTTTTAACTTGAATATTTCCAATATTATAACTTTACAGTTTGTATTGCATTAGTTGTTAGTTGTGAAGAGGTCAGCCTTTCACCAGATTTTACATCTTAAAAGTCTAAAGGTACAGTAGTAACAGCAGCCTATTTAATTGATGAAATCAGAGAGAGGTTGAAAATATTAGTTTTTGGTGCTAGAAACCCTTTATTAGCATTGTAAATGGACTTCAGGAACAAGTGCAGAATATATTGAAAAATAGTAAAGAGTGGCAAATAAGATCAAATGCCCTCTAATGCTGCTGGTCATGAAGGCTGGTGGAAATGGTGAAAGTGTTGTCAGGGCATCAAGGAAAGGACCGTGTTGAGACTTGCAGGCTAGAATGGAGAATCCCGTTGTGGAAATTCCCTCATTAATGTCGGGATCTATTACAGCAGATATAGAGACCACTGAAACCTTGTTTCAAAGAAAAGCCTTTTATTTAACAGCCACTTTTGCCTGGCAAGTGCTTAAAGGACACTTCAAATTCAGATCTTCAAATATGGTGATGCGTTGTTCTTTGATAGTGTATTTTGAATATTGCGTTTGTGTGTGTTTGAAAGCAGAGGAAATGAGAACTAGACACAAATCTGTGTCCATAAATTCTCTTGGTCTTCTTCCTCAAGCCCTCGACCAATCAGAGAGAAACTCATATAAATGATGCATCGTGCAGATCATATCAAATGAATTCTCTCTGGAGCCCTTTGATCTTTACGCAGACCACACACGCTCTCAGGACATGCCATTTGATGAATGACATTTAATATATGTGTATGAGTATCTGATGCTTTATGGTAAGACAGAGAGATGTTCTTATTGTGTTAGTCCATGAATTTTTCACTGGTAGTGTCATACTTTTATTGCTTTTCTATTCAATGGTTTACTATTGATGTGACTTCATGGTTAAGTGAACTCTATAGGCTTATCACTGTGTGTATGCATTTATCTTGCATTGTTATTCTGTAACTGATGTAAAGGGCTGGACGATGCAACCCTTTAAATATAAGGCAATATCTCAATATTTTAGTATTTTTCATTTAGATGAACCATCATTCTAATCAAACAAAAGAAAGTCTTTTAAAGACAGAATTTAAATACAGTAAAATGTATTTAAAATATTCTCAAAAAATATTGAATCAGTTTACGTATTTATTTTAATTATTGTAAATAGTAAAGTAGAAAAGGACCGCAAACATAACAGTGTTCGCTATACATAACAGTATTTCCCTACATACACATTTTAATTAAAGTTTTTAAGGCATATAAATGGCCTCACAGGCACTTCCATGAATGTTTTGAGCAAACAAGTCACTGAATCAGTGAATCATTGATTCTTGAATTGATTCATTGAAATGGACAATTTGAAAGAACTGATTCACTGAAGTGAATCAAACTTACCAACTCCATCTATGTTTTCAATACAAAGGTTTAAATGAGTAATGCTTTTAAAATATCACTCATTTAAACCTCAAGCAACAGGTGCAAAGCCAATTTTATATTACCAGCCAAATAATATAGCATATATAGTGTAAACATTCAATATATCGGCCAGCCCTGCTAATAAGAATGTTTCTGTATGCTGTGATGTGGTTTTGTTCTTCTTTATAGTCTGACTAACTAGAGTCTCTCTCCAGGTGTTCAAACTTCACTGACACACACATACTCTAACAGATCTCTTCTGAACACTGTGTGTGGGCCTGTTTGTTTGTTTAGTGCATTTCTTCCTGGTCTCTCTTTTACTCTAATTTCTCTGTCTTTTTTCTTTGGGTTCAGCTGCAGTGAGTAGGTGTTTATCATTGTATATAGGATGGATCATTCCATAATTGCTTATCCTTTCATGTGAAAGATTGTGTGTGTTCACTCTCATTCTCATGTGCCTTATCACACTGAGACCCTCAAGCACTGTTGAGGGTCTTGCATCATGCTTGTTCTGTGTGTGTGTGTGTGTGTGTGTGTGTGTGTGTGTGTGCTTGGTAACACGTTAGAATAGGAAACACTTATTCACTATTAACTACAACCTTTCTCTCAATAAATTAATAGTTAGTAAGGTAGTTGTTAAGTTTAGGTATTTGGTAGGATTAGGGATGTACAATAAGGTCATGTAGAATAAGGTATTAATATGTGCTTAATTTGTACTAATAAATGGCTAATATTCTAGTAATATGCTTTGGAAGGTTTAGGCAGAAAGAGATTGCAGAGGGACATGCTTAGGTTAATTAATTCATTTCATGTGCACACAGGTGTATGTAAACAATTCAGTACTTTTTAATTCTAAAACTACAAACTTTCTTGTAGGGTTGGGTTTGGGTCAGTCTATAGTAATCATATAGTCATTTCTCCTGAGGTTACCACCACAGCGAGGCAAGAACGCATGTTTAAGTACCGTATTTTCTGGAATAATAAGTCACTTTTTTATTTTTTTGAAATGTGCCGTAATTAATTACACATTAAATGTGCCGTAAACACAGTAATTATTTTTTTGAAACTTATATTCCAAAGCGACTTGTGTGATGCATTAAACAAATTTGCTTACAAATTTGTTTGGTGTTATAATAGAATAAATATTGCTTATAATGAATGGCACTAATGCTAATAGTGTTTATTATGTTTGTAAACCTTTCATTCACTGATGTTTTTCATTATTTCTAAATGTAATAATGGCATGCAACTGTAAACATGTGACCAATGCAAATCTTTTTTCACTCAGCAATGCAGTTTTGACCCTGTGCAACTCATTTTTCAGAAAATACGGTATGCGCTTGCAATGCATCGACTTCATATCTGGCCTGTATGTGATGCATAATCTGTCATAAAATACACCTTGATTTACAATACAAGGAAAAAAAATCTAGTAATGAATGGATGTGTGAGTGTGTTTTGGTGCTGTGATTGGGTCCATGTTCTTGTCTCACGTCTTTTTTATGGATAAGCAGAATATTTGCCTGTTTTACTCTCTCTGTTTCTCCTTGTCTTCCTCCTCCTCCTCCTCCTCCTCCTCCTCCTCCTCTCTTCTCTTTTGTTTCCCTTCCTCCATCATCATTGCACCCTGCCATCCAAAATCAATCCACTCCTCACTCTCAGACCAGCGGGAAGGTGCGTTCTTTTCACTATCTCTCCTCCTACGCAGAGGGTCGGCTGGTGGACGGGAGGCGGTGTGCGTCCCCTGCTGTTGTGTGCCAGTCTCTCTGGAGCTCTGCTCTACCTGAATCTCTCACATCCTCCCCTTCCACATGCATGCTGCTGCTGCTGCCGCCTCGCATTTCAGCCTGGCCTTTTTCTTCATGTTGCATGTGTCAGAACTCTGGATGTTTTGTTGATAGCAGACATTTGTAGTTTTGTCAGGGGTGTAAAGAGCCCTAAAGCAACCTCAGGGATCTTTTAGGCTGTTTTCACACTTTTGATGGCTCAGTCTGAACCCGAGATCGATGCATTGCGTTTTTTGGCTCCATTCTATGGTACACTTTTTAAAAAAAATGGAAACAAGTGTTCAGTTTTTCAGTCATGTAGTTTTTTTTTTTTTTTGCAACTGGTATGATTATATTCATACCAGTTGCAAATTACAAAAGTCCTAACAAAAAATCCATGTGGTCCTTGTTTTTAAAATTGAGTCTACACTTCTGAGTTTGATTTATTTATTATTATTTGGCTTTGAACCACAGTACAAGTACAGTTTATCACAAGAGCAGAGTAATGACACTTTGCATTTATATATAATATAAATAAATAAAACAATTTTTATTTAAGCTTATTGCCAAGGCAACATTTCTCATTTTTATTTAAAGTTAATATACTAAGAGTATTAAAATAGTATATTAAAAAAAAAAAATATATGTAGATATATTAAAAAACGTAAACAAAAGGACAACATATATATAGGCCCCATATATATATATATATATATATATATATATATATATATATATATATATATATATATATATATATATATATATATATATATATATATATATATATATATATATATATATATATATATATATATATATATATATATAAAATATTTAACAAATTAAAATGGAAACAGAAAATATATATATTAAAAAACTGATCCAAAATATTAATAAATAGTATACTAGCTCAATTATATAAAAATAACATGTTTTAACTAACAAAACACCTGCATTTTTCTATTGGTTTCATCACAAAAGATGGCAAGCATGTGAAGTGTGAAAACACCCTTTGACTCGTGAGGATTTCAGCCAGTTATTTTGTTTGTCTGAAGTATTTTTATGTAGTTGTTTACAAAAGTGTTCTTGCATGCATGCTCATGTTTTAAGGAGGGGTTTTGTGCAGCGTAGTCTGGTGTTGTTTAAGAGGACATCAGTATCATTCTTTCTAAATGAACAGGCTGATTTGCTGTTGTTCAGAGCCTGAACTCAGAGGTCAAAGAACAAACAGAGGAATCCACCCTTAGCTTAGCGGATCAGACCTGTTTATATACCAGTTCAAATTTCAAAGATGGCAGGAATCCCCTGTCTGCTCTGCTTTGCTCCTTCTTCAGAGGGCCTGTTCTGTGAACTGCCAGAAAGCCTTTTGAGCTCTCAAGTATTTAAGCTGGCTAAAGCAGCTTTCGCTGTTTGTTTTGGAATCAGCCATTTGGTGAGGACTTCCGATGTGGAGAACAATACAAACAGACAGAAAATATGATGGCAGAACGCAAAAGAGGTTTTCGTCCCAGCGTTGTTTGTTTAAAAGAGCGTCATTATCCTTCCAAAAACCCAGAGCGATTGAACCCGGGCATGTGTTCTTCATATAGGAGGAAGACAATGTCCTCTTCATGTCACATTATCACAGAAACAAGCTGTTTCAGTTGGACAAGAATATCGGATGACATTGACAAATTAGCTTTTTCCCTTTAAAGTGTAGAAGCTCAAGGAAAATAGAAACAACATGCTGTCAAAGAAAAACCAGGACTAACACAGAAAAAACACTGAAAAGTTAGTTTCCAGTTTAAACCAGAAAAAGTTTTACAGCCAAATGCCATAAGCCATAATTGCATTAAAGTCAGTATAACAAGAACTACCCATGTTTTATACTTAAAGTTGTACTTTTTTACAATTTAAATAATGACATTTTCACATTACAGTAATGAAAATTATATATTTTTGCATGATTGTGTGCATAATTAGTATGAAAATGTCACAATGCTAAAAAGAAAGGGATGGATGGATTTTTTATTTAGGAGTTAAAAAACATCTATGTCATATTGCTTTAAAAGTCCAGAAATCAGTATACACTCATTTACATTGAGTCATTTAACAGACGCTTTTATCCAAAGCAACTTATAAATGAGGACAATGGAAGCAATCAACAAAAGAGCAAGTGCTATGACAAGTCTCAGTTAGCCTAACGCAGTACACTTATAGACTCATCTGAAGAATATATCATGTAACATCAAAAAGCAGTGGTTGTTGATAAGTGGGTTCTGGTTGGGTTAACATGACCCAGGTATCTGGCAGTCATTTCTAGGTCACTCCCAATCTCTGTGCTGATCATCTCTTCATGTCTTAATGCATAATTCCCTTTATGTGGCCTCGGGCGAGATATCTGCAGTGCTGTTGTTCTGCAGTCTCTCTCATTGGCACCTGCAGAGCACAAATGAGACATTTCAACACGAATAATCCCTGTAGTCTTAGTTCTGACTTCCCTTGTCTATTATAGAGAACATTCATGCACATCTGCTGAGGAAGTTCGCCCAAGTTTTTTTTTTGCCACACGTGCCAATATGGAGTGAATTGCTGGCCATAAATATTTATTACTGGCCAGGAAAACTGTGTTTTGTTATTTTAATTAAATTGGATAATTTCCTCCCTGACAATAAAATACTTATTTTTGGCAAAGAAAAGCATCATTTATGAAATCATCCGGTATATAGAGTGTGTGTTAGAAGATCGAAGAAGATAAGCACTGTCTTTGTTTCTAATAAAGCCAGCCAACCTGGCAGTTTTACTCTTCTTTGGCATATTCTTCTTGGACCCTGAGTTCACGTTTCTCTTTTGGCTTGTTCAGTATTCGTGTAAGACTTTTATTTGAGTTGGTTGAATCTGTAAAGCACGGCTTTGATGCTTATTAAAGACTGATTCTCCAATAATCCACCTCAGACCAGAAGATTTACAGCGAGTTGACACTGCAGAAGACGGTTCAAATGTAGTGTCCATCCCTGACAGCAGAAACATTGGCAGGATCAGGAGTTTGCTTGTTGTGGAATCCCTCTCTGATCACAGCTTGTTTCGGAGAGTTATCCAATCATGTTTTTTTTCTATTGCTCAGACAAAGCTGAAATTGGATTCTTTGCACTGTTTTGTACATTCTTTGATGCCTTTGTTTGGAATGTTTTTTTCATTTATTGGTGTTTTAGTCGATAAGTCACACATGCATGCTCTGTTGACTATCGCCTATGTGTGCTTTTTTGCTTCATGCTTGCACGGCCATTGATGTGCTTGGGATTGTTTGTGTGTGTCCATGTGCGTGTTTATATGAAATCGCTTGTGCATTGAATAAACCTTGCTACCTGTAATCACCTCCCCTTCAAAACCTCCTCTCTCTCTCTCCTTGCGCTCTCTTTCTCTCTTCAGATTACATGTGTGCATGCATGCGTATGTGTTTGTCTGCATGTCTAACTGCAAGCTTTCATTGCTCTGTTAACACTCCCAGCAATATTCTCACGAGATCAGTGACTAAAGTCAGCTCAGCCCATTCTCTAATCTCACCATGGCCGCTGGCATCTTTCACATCGCTCACGCCGGTCTGTTTTACTAGCCAGCAGAGACTTCTCAAACTTTCTTAACAACCTCTAACTGAGTGAAACTCTTGCCATCATGTCGTGACCATCCCTCATGTCCATGGGTAGCATCATCCTCTCTATGTACAGTGACTAACGTGGATTAATGTGACATCTCTCTTACACTCTTACACCTGCAGGCATTCCTGCCCGACTAACAAACTTAACTCAATCCCAAAAGTCCAAACTCTGAGTTTATCTCAGAGATGATGATCAGTCCGGCAGCCTCTGGCCACGGACAGTGCAGATCACACACCATAAGTACAATTTGCTCAGTGTATACTTGACTTGAATCAATACATTTTGCAATAAATATTGATTTACTGTACCTGAAACTCTGCAATATGTTCAAATTACAAAAACTGATTTAAAAGTTATGTGGTTAAAAAATAACGTGGCCTAACCAATCACTGTTTGTCAGTTCGTCATTTACACTTTTTTTTTTTTTTTTTTAATTGCACAAATAAGCTTGTAATAACAAATTATGCAAAACTACATGCAAGTAACCCTAACCCAAACCCTAATCCTAACCTTAACCATATAGTAAGTACATGTAGTTAATTAATATTATGCAATACTTAAATGTATAATTAAACTGTAACAAGGACACTAAAATAAACTGTAGCCCTTTATTTTAAGGTGTCCTTGTTACATTGTAATTATACATTTAAATACTGAGTAATATTAAATAACTTCTTGTACTTACTAAATGGTTAGGGTTAGGATGAAGGTTTGGTTTAGGGTTAGTTGCAAGTATTTAAGCATAATTTATTGTTATTACTATAGTAAGTATATGTAACATCTGTAACATGGACACTGTAAAATAAAGTGTTACCAACCTTACCTACTGTAATAATTCAGAAAGTAGCAACTGTACCCAAATAAAGCATTTATACTGGAATAGAGAGAGATGATTGGAGTTTGGGTGATAGTTAGCGCTTTACTTTCCAGAAACTGCATTCAAGTCAAATAAATACTGAGCATTAGTAATCCCTCAGCCACATACTTTCCTCATTTATCCACAATCATTTCCTGTTTGAGGAAATGAGCAGGTAATGACAAGGAAATGAACAGGTAATGTTCAGATTTGGAAGTGAGTTGGTGTCTGTCAGAAATGAGACTTGTTTATCTGTGAAATATAGGCAGACGTCTGGCCGAAGAGCTCCCTGTTAAACTCAGCTGCCATCTGAAAACAATTCCACTTTATATAAGGAGAGACATTATAAAAGATCGGTTTATTAGCAGGCTCTCCATGGACACACTCAGAAAGCTGTTTACCCATGAAGTCTACTGAAAATGCTCCTCGTTATGGGCAGCTTTGCAGATACACAGTGTGTTGTGCATTCAGTGGACAGGATAGTTTGACTTTGGCTTCACACCAAATAAATGCGTGTGAGGAGAGACTGCTATCAAATTCTGGCATTCTTGATCTAAATGAGATGCATTTCTTTGCAAAAAAAAAAAAAAAAAAGTTTACAGTGTTACTTCTAAAAGGTGCCATGCCTTAATTTAAATAAGGCATATGCAAATAGTTTTTTAATTTAGTTTTTTACCAGAAAGAATTTCCAAAATGGACATAATACAAAGGCCTAATGTATTTTTTTTTATTAACAAGCATGCAAGAGGTGGTGAATGTTTAAAACTTTATAAATGACAGGCATTTAAATTCTGTGGAAATTCAGTGAAATCTGAGCTTTCAGAGTCTGAATGCCCCTGTTTATATCTATGAATTGATAAAGGAAATGTGCATTGCACTGCTAAGCTATCAGTCACAGTGACGAGAGTCTAAAGTTCAAATCTGAGAAGTGACATTCACCTGTCCTCTGTCTCTTTGAGATCCTGAGCGTCTGTCAGCCCAAGATAGTGTGACAGAGACCTGAAATGTAGAAAAAAGCACTGCATACCTCAGTGCTACTGGACTAAAGCTTAAAAATTATTTTATGACCACCTTGATTGACGTCCCTTTTTTTCAGCATTTTTAGTACAGTACGTATTTGTCATGCAAACAGAGTTCATTTAGTGATGTAATGGTGAATAGCTTTTGATCGCTTTGGCAGAAATTGAATTTAATGAGACAATAAGGAGACTCAACTGTAGAGACAAAAAGGCCTTGAGATGTATTTACTGTCAAAACAGACTCTTATATGGTGAATGTTTAGTATATTGAGGCTCTCAGCTCTGTTCCCTTGATTTAGCTTGACATTTGTCTGTTCAGATTAATACAGAGAGAGCTAATTCATATTTCATATCTCTCATATTTATAGTAAAAGTCACTCAAATACAGCCCGAGATGTCATTGGTGTATAGCCAGAGCCATTCCTGAAGCATATTCTCTGCCCTCCTGTCTCTGTATTCTGTTTATAACATCATCTGAACTCCTCCAACAGTCCGGCGAGTCCCGCCACGTTTCTCAATCCCACCTACCAATCACGAGGTGATGCCTGGCGGCAGCGTGAACCTCACCTGCGTGGCGGTGGGCGCTCCCATGCCCTATGTGAAGTGGATGAAGGGGGAACAGGAACTCACCAAAGAGGAGGAGATGCCCATTGGCCGAAATGTGCTGGAGCTCACCAACATCCGGCAGTCAGATAACTACACCTGTGTGGCTATATCGTCCCTGGGGATGATCGACACCACGGCTCAGATCACCGTCAAAGGTAAGAGACACACAGGATCTGATTAAGGTTTGCACTTATATGAAAAGTATTCAATAGTCATGCTTAAATATAATTAAAGATACACTAATGTACAAAGGTTTTGGGTGGTGAGATGTTTTTGAAAGAGGTATTTTATGCTCATCAAGGCTGCATTTTTTTATCTAAAATATAGAAAAAATATATATATTGTGAATTATTAATACAATTTTAAATAAATGCTTTCCATTGTAATTTATTTATTCTTGTCATGAAAAGCTGAATTTTCAGCATAATTCAGTCTTCAGTTTCACTTTCAATTTCAGTCTTCAGATCCTACAGAAATCAGTCTATGCATTTATTCTTATTCTTATTAACATTAATGTTGAAAACAGTTGTGCTGCTTAATATTTTATGCATTCTGTGAAATTTTAAGTAGCATTTATTTGAAATAGAATTATTTTGGAATTTTATAATTGTCTTCACTGTCATTTTTGATTGACTTAGTGCATCCTTGCTGAATAAAAGTAATTTTTTCTTTCTTTCTGTCAATCGATCAAACAATCAATAACCCCAAAAAATTTAATTAGTTGTTAGTTTGTTGGGTTGGCCAAAACAGAAATGCATTGGAATGCACCTTTTCTTTTGCTTTTCAAAATGTAGTAATACATAACCATTTATATTTAAATAAAGTAATAATATTCCTAAAAATAATGAAGTATGCTTGGTTACATTCATTTAAATGAATAAATTGCTGTTCCTAATCTTTGTCCCCAAGTGATCATACAGCTAGCACTGATATCAGTTGGGTACTTAAAGTCGCTGATTATCTGTGATTATCTAGACCGTAATAAACAAAGATGCTCTAATCAGATTAGAGGCTAGGCCCAGAAACGTTGAGAGTGAAATCTCATCAATAACACACTCATGGGGATTCCCACCGACCCAGACAGACAGCGCATGCAATCACCTCATCAATGTTTCATCAGAGCTGAAATGTGATGAGGAGATCTCTCTCCTCCTTTTTTCTGCCTTGACAGAGCGAACAGAACCTCTGAGCTCCGAATCATCATTAAGGATTATTTTTAGGGCTGTAGCACAATAATGAATCCATTCGAAACATTTCATTGTCCCAAATTTATCATGTTAAACGCTTTCTTGAAAGAGCACACTCTCTTTATTGATGTGCTGTGAAATCTAGAACGGGGCTGTACCGTGTCATTGTTGTAAATACTGTGGTTCACACACAACGGTTTAAAGATTTAAACAATAAAATGATGCTAAAACAAAGACATGCTCTCACTGAAGGTGTGCTCCGAGACCAGAATATCATACAAGACCAGAATATCATGGGTTTTTTAAATCTAGCACAACATACTATTATTTTTAACAACTTAGAACACTTTAGCTACAGCATAGCAACACCCAGGTAACCACCAGCAACCACATAGTATCCAGGGCTGGGTAGTAACTGATTGCATGTAATCTGGATCAGATTCCCAAAATTAATTACTTGTAATTAAATTGTCACGTTTATCTTGGAGCAAGGAATGAGGAAGCATGGAGATTCTTCAAATATAATCTCTTTAATTTCACAATCACCAGGGAATCCAACAGAGGAAGACATAGAACATGACTTTTAACAGCACACGATACACTCAGGGAAACACAGGGCTTAAATGCAAGGGGAAAACAAGATAATTAATAAAACACAGCTGGATACAAATGAACACAACGAGGACAGGAACAGGAAACTAACCAAATAATGGCATGGAAACACTGGGAGCATATGGAAATCGAAAAATTTCGTGTTAATCTCATGATTACATGTTATTCACACAATAGCAATAAATTATTCATTATTTATTAATTCTCAATTTTTTTTTATTTACATGTAATGCAGGGATTCCCAAAATGTTTTTTGTCAGCCGAGCTTCTTTTACCTTATATGCGTATTTACTTGAAGTACCCCTGAGATTTTAAGGCAATAATGAACACATATGTATGTTCATGGTTCTCTGTAGTTGGCTAATGGTCACATGACATGCGGGTAAACAAATAAAATATATAAATTTTAATACATAAAATAAAAGGTCTTTTATTTTGATAGTTGTAATTTTAAAATGATTTATTTTATTTTAAATGTTTTATGATTTACTAATTATTAGCAAGTTTTTTTACAAGATTTATTACAAGATTATCCTCTATAATTCAATGCGATAAACGAGCTAGTTCAAAAGTATTCTAAAAGTCATCAAAACGTAGTCAGGTTATATTACCTAAAATGTGTAACGTAATGGATTACCTTAATGACTATGCCATTTTTGTCATGTAACTTGGGATCAGAAACTGACTACAATTTGTAAATATATGCCCAGCACTGATTACTGTACTGTATCAGTTTGTAAATGTACGCTGCTCTGAGCTCTTCATTAGTCAGTGAATCGGCAAGCTGGTGTGTCTAGGGAAGTGTTTAAAATAAAGAATTTAGAGCAGTAGTCAAAGATAATTTCAACTCAGTTTTGGCAAATAGAGTCGAGTTACAGCATTAGCATTGATTAAAGCATGTTGAGTGTATCTGGAATTACAGCGGGTTTCCATTTCCGTACATGTGTTATCATGTTAGCTGAGGTTAATATCATGCGTTTTGGGAATTCTTAGCCTATAGCAGCTGTGTCTCTTTAAGTCTCCTAAAGCAGTGCACGGCCACAGGCTTCCCTGGATTTTTCTATCCTTTTCCACATTGCTGCTGCTTATTCAATCTGATCTGTTTGGATTCTGACAGCTGTCCAAAAGCACAAAAGTTGTTTAGAGTCTATTTCAGATGCTATTTGATGACAATGCAGGCATTTTTCTTCGGGTGAGCTGATTGAACTCGTCTGATACATGACACAGAATAATCATAATAGCAGTGTTTAACACAGCACATTTTGCTGCTTTAATGTCAAATGCCAGATCATTATCTAACCTGAGAAATGTCACAGGTCTATTTGCATTCGTTTGGCATAGGTTAGCATGGCAGAACATGTGGCTTAGTAGCGAATACACTGAGAAATACATTTCAAACACCTTTTTCATGTTGAGGATCTTAAAATAACCAGGCCATGTGGCAAAAATACCTAAAAATATGTCTGCGTGGTTTGTTTTTGTCTGTTATCTAACATCTAAACCAGTGTTATTTTAGCATTATTGCCAAGGCAACATTTCTAAATTATCTTGTTCTTTTTTGAAGAATGTTTAAGTAATCCATCTAAAGTCAGATTTTATTTCTGTTACTGAAAGAAATGTTTTTAATAGCTTTAGTTGACACCGACTTGAACATATATCACTATATTCTATAAGGCCTGTGTATTTATAGTTTAAATATCAATTTAGTGTCTTTGCTGTCTATGAGCTGTTCATCTGTGAAGCTATTATGAAATGTTTTTTGACAAAAACAAAAATCAATCAAGCGATCATTTAGCTCTGAAAACACTCCTAACAACATTAAGCAGTATTGCATTATATAGTGACTGACTATTATTAAAGTGTGTTCTTTATTGTGTTATGATCTTGTATTAATACAGCTCTGTTTGCACTGGGATTTTGATTGGATTTTGACCACTATAATTGTTCAAACTGAGAAATATTTAATTTTTTAGGAAATTCATTTGAAGTCCTTGGAATAAATTGACAGCACACTGAGTTTTAAATAAGAATGTTATTGAAAATTTATCTGGGGGCAAATACTACTGCTGAATAAACCAAATTATGAGTTTTTGTTTTGTTTGATATAATTGAGTCTAATTGGCTGTTAAAATTAAGTGCACTGAGCTGTACTGCTGTCAATACACACTAATTAATGAAAGAAAACACATCACACTGTTCTTTTTGGGTCACTTTAGATGTTCATGTTCATTCAGACTTGCCAATATTATTATTATTCTTCACATTCCTAATTTTCAGGGAAATAAATACATTTAATCTTTTGCAATCTCAGCTCTGCCCCGTCCTCCGACCTCTCTGATCGTCGCAGAAACCACCGCCACCAGTGTAACTCTAACATGGGATTCTGGTAACCCCGAACCCGTATCCTACTATGTGATTCAGTACCGGGCCAAAGTCTCAGACAACGGCTTCCAGGAAGTGGACGGAGTGGCCTCCACCCGCTACAGCATCGGTGGCTTGAGCCCGTACTCTGAGTACGAATTCCGCATCATGGCGGTCAATAACATCGGCCGCGGGCCGCCCAGCGGGACGGTGGAGACCCGCACCAGTGAACAGGCCCCCTCGTCATCTCCGCTCCGCGTTCAGGCTCGGATGCTGAGCGCCACGACCATGCTGGTGCAGTGGGAACCTCCAGAGGAGCCCAACGGACAGATACGAGGATATCGAGTGTACTACACGCCTGACATGCACTTCCCACTCAGCACATGGCAGAAACACAACACAGAGGACAGCAGCCTGACCACTATCTCCGGCCTGGTACCTGACATCACATACGGCCTCCGCGTGCTGGCGTTCACCTCCGTGGGAGACGGGCCGCCCTCAGACATACTGCAGGTTAAAACACAGCAAGGAGGTGAGATATGTGCCCATGTCATTTGTTGTTCAATAAAAGCGAATGATATCCATATCAGCATTATTTTAGTATTAGTTATACACTATTTCAGCTTTTTATTATTATTAATTAGCTTTTATTTTTTATTTAATTTTTTTCATTTTTATATTTTATTATTTCATTTTAATAAAATGTTTTCTTTTTTTGTAATTTTTTAATTAGAACTTGTTCTTTTTAAATAATACTGTTTAGGTTTAATTTAGCAATATCAACTATGTTGTTGTTGTTGATTCTTTTGTCTTTGTTTTTATGGATTAATAATAATAATAATAATTATTATTATTATTATTATTAAAAATATTTATTTATTGAATTAATTCTTAAAAATATATATTTTTATATGCTGACCAGTGTTATTTTAGTATTATTTATATACTATTATAGTTTATATAAAAAATATTAATAATTAGCTTTTATTATTTGATTTTATTATTTTTTTATTTCTTCGCTTTTAATTTAATATTTTAATAATATATAATAATTTTATTTTTAATTCTTCATTTAATTTTTAGTAATTTTTTTTTAGTAGTATTTGTTCTTTTTTAAATAATACTGTTTAGATTTAATTTAATGTATTTTACTTCCTTTTTATTTTCCAGTTTTGAGTTAATAATGTTAGTGCTTCAACTTAAACTTATTTCAGTTAGTTGCTAAGGAAACAGTTCTCATTTTATTTAGTAATTTGTTTATTTTTAATTTATATTTTATTTCAGCTTTGTTCAAGTTAACAAAAAATGTTATAGTTTTAGTAAAAAAAAAAATAATATGTGCTGAGAAAAGAAAAGATAATTCAGAGACATTACAAAAATAAGATTACTGAAAGACATTACAAAAGATAACCTCAAAAGTCAGTACAATGTGTGATTTAAGTGTATGGTAAGACAAACTCCGTTTTTGACTGCAGTGCCGGCACAGCCCACTGGTTTTGAAGCAGAGGCAGAGCTCGACACCCGGATCATGCTGTCATGGCTGTGGCCCGTTCAGGATCAGATCACAAAATATGAGCTTACATACTGGGAGGCGGACTCTGAAAACAAGGTAACAGCTTAGATCACTGAATCTCAAATATATATATATATATATATATATATATATATATATACAAGGTAACAGCTTAGATCACTGAATCTCAAATATATATATATATATATATATATATATATATATATATATATATATATATATAATTTTTATTTTTTTTTATAAAAAAAATTTAAACATATAAATATTTATTTTTAGCTTGAATTTATATTTACTGTATTTCAGTTTTAGTTTTGATCATTTTAGTACTTCAACTTAAAACTTGTTTAGTTGCCACGGCAAAATTTCACATTTTCGTTAAAGTTTTTTTAAACATACTTTTTTAAAGTAGTGTTTTTTTTTCAGTTTTATTTCTGCTACTGAAAATGTTCATAAGTTTTCTAAGTTTTATTTAACAACATTGCATATTACAGAGCAGTTTATTACATACTGCATACAATTTCACATATATTTTTATAAAGTATATACTGTACTATGCAGTATGCACTTGTACACTGAACAGCCTATGTGTGCATCTCACTCTCTCTTTGTTTTTTATCTGTCACAGCAACATGTCATCTTTAACCCAGCTGGTTCGTATGCTGTTGAAGGCCTGAAGCCAGACACACTCTACAAGTTTACTCTAGCCGCACGCTCTGAGATGGGACTCGGGGTGTACACACAGCCCATAGAGGCCCGGACGGCCCAGTCCAGTAAGTGCCAGCTGTTCACTAACTCAAACTATGATCATTTCTTAGCAGCTCAATACTGGCCTAGTCACTCGGCTAAAGATTGTTAATAAGGTATGTTTTCAACTTTCCATATGTTTCCATTTGTGTTTTGTTAACCATACTGCACCATATCACTCATTTAAATATGAAACATTTAGTGCAAGTGTTTACAAATAAAATGCAAAGATTTGACCATCAAAAGCACAAAAATGTCGTCTTGAAATATTTGCTACATTAGTACATGTAATGCATGATTATTTTTGGCTCAAGACACATTAATAAACAAACATTACAAGTGGCTTCAGTGGAAAAAAATAAAATGCTGTAAAAGTGTTGATTAAAATATCTCTATGTAATGTTATCTATCTGGCCTTATCGCCATACAAAAGACCCTGTGTTTTCCAGAGCAGAGCAGCACTGGCGTCTGTTTCATACACAGCACTTCAGCTGCATCACACCAGCTTTTGAGCGTCAAAAGCCCAGGAGTTTCTGGTTTGTGGTTCAGGGTCCGTGAAGAGCTGCAGTGACCGTGGAGTGCGCCATGCGCTGATTGTGTGTGTTCTCGGTGGCGTCAGAATGATGCAGTCAGTACGGCTTAATCTCTGTCCTCATCTTCCTCCGGCTCCAGAGATATGGACTAAAGCTGAGATATGTATGACAGCTCCTCTGAGAGATCTCCTGCTATTCAGAGCTATTTGTTAGACGTGTCAGCTTTGAGAGGTTTGATCTAAGCAGCAGCTTGGTTCCCATAGAAACACTGGCTTTTTCTTTACGTCTCTGAGTCCGTATTTTTTGTCCTAGTGTCTCTGAGTCACTGTCCTCAAAGACCCGAGACACCAAAATCCCTCTGTCTTTCTGTCTCTAATTCTGTGCCAGATCCTACATAAGCAGCTACCTTATAAGAGAGCATGTTAACCCAGCTTTAATGGTAGTGACTCATTTGAAACACTTCACATAGGCTTCTGAACTCAAAAGGAACATTTTGAATGTTCATAGTGAAGTTAAATCACATTTATTTACATAGCACTTCATACTGATTCAAAGCCGCTTCACATTAACATAACAGTTTTAATGTTGTAAATGGCATCGTTTGAAAAAAATCAATTTCAGCTATAAAGCAATTCTACAGCAGATAATATTGACATTATTCAGCTTAATTTAGTTAAAATTTTGTTCTCATCTGAAAGTGCAGTTAAATGTAATATTTCTGAGTATTAATCATCTTTAAACCATGTTTGTCATGGAGATAAATGTCCCTATGACTCATATACTTGTTGTTTTTGGTTAAAAAGCAGCAAAAGAGCAGCATGAACACTTTAAAGTTGGCATGAAACTATTGGGACTTATATCAGAGTGAAATGGCTTCTCAGTCTATTCTCAAAAAAATAAATAGGACGGGACTTGATTTTGTCCATCAGGAATTGATTGGATCATTGTCGTTTGCTAATGGCTACTTAAAAAAATAATGATGTGCATAGATAAAATATTAAACATTGCAATATCCCATTAAAAAAATAAGAATTGTCCATTTTGATTTCATAGTTACTTTAAAAAAAATCTCCTTGTTCAAATCAAAACAGCATTTTGAAGAGACTAAATCATACAAAAATGAAAATACATTCAATTAATTTTTCATTTTTAAATGATTTATTCCTGTAAAATCCTGTCTAGGTTTGCAGCTCACTAGCTTTGACCTTTCCCATCTCTTTATAACTTTCTCTCAGCGTTAATGTACCTTTCCTCTCACTTCATTCTCTCTCATTACTATCTGCTCCATTTCTTGCTGTCTTTAATATTTTTTCATCGCTTTTTTCTTTTTTCCTCCTCAGTGACCAGTTTCTCTCTCCTCTATATTTGTTTTTTCACTTTTCTCTTTTCCTCTTGTATTTCATTCACACTTTCCTCTGCTGCAGGTGACAAATGAACTTGCTCTCTTTCTTTTTCCTCACACTTCATTCTCTCTCATAACCATGTGCTCATTTTCTCATTTGCCTGTGTTTATTATTTTTCTCACTATTTTTTTTTCTTCTCAACTCCCACTTGAATTTCAGATGCGCCCAGTGTCTGTAATCTCTGTCTCCCTGTTTAATCTTGTTTCCTCACCCATTTCTCAAACCTTTTCCCACACTTTCTTTCTCTTTGTCTTTTCTCTCTTCATTTCCTCTCCTGGTTTCCTCACTCTACAGGTGTCTTATTCTCCACTCACAAATATGTTTCTTGTGCTTGTGTGTGGAGTCGAACCTCTTATTTTACTTCTTTTTTTTTTTTTTTTACTGCCTGCTCTGCTTGAACAAAACACAGGAGTGATATGGTTATCACATTTTCATACTGCTGCCGCACACATACGGTACACCATCATTGTTGTCATTCAGAAAAGCCAATATGTCACGTCTGCTGCTGCTTCAGTCAGAATCAAGTATTCCAGAGAGCCGTGTAATAATCCTACTGTATATTGTTTTAGTTTGCCGTGTTCTCAGGACGGGATAGACAGGAGTGGTGGGATTTTCTGTGATTTTAAAAATAAATCGATAGAGCATCTCAGACACTAGACAGGCCATCAATCACATCAATTACATGTCTAGCCAAAGACAGTGTGTCAGACAGAATGTATCTGTTATCTCGGTCATACTTACACAGACACAGAGTAGAAGTGAGCCATCAATCTCTGCTTTCACCTCAAAACACAATATTTAGACTACAGTATGTGCAGACTTTTAAAAAAAATTATGCAGCATTCGCTCTTATAAACAAAGGTTCCAAAATCTTGACGACAAAGCAGAAACTTTTAAAGTGCAGTCGTTTCGAAAGCTATATTGTATTGGTGTGTAAAGCAGTGATTCTCAACTATGGGGACTTAAACAGGTTCCAGATTTTGTTGACTTTAGAACAGATAAAAATAGATGAATTGTGATTAATCTCATGTTTTGTTTAGTAAAAAAAAAAAAAAATTGTAATTCTAAAGATTTGTGTATCACTGCTTTAAAAAAGACCCCAGTTAGGCATGACATACACAACTATTCAAGTTTGGGGTTGGTAAGAAATTTTTGAAAGAAGTCTTTTCTGCTCACCAAGGCTGCAATTATTTGATAAAAAATACAGTAAAAACTGTAAAATCGTGAAATATTATTACAATTTAAATCAACTGTTTTTTATTGTAATACATTTTAAAATGTAATTTATTCCTGTGATGCAAAGCTGAATTATCTGCATCATTACTCCAGCCTTTGGTGTCACATGATCTTCAGAAATCATTCTAATATGCTGATTTACTGCTCAAGAAACATTTCTGATTGTGTAAAACAGTTGTGCTGATTCATATTTTTGTGGAAACCAGAATACATTTTGAATTTTGTGTAACATTGTAAAATTATTTACTTTCACTTTAGATCACTTTAAAGCATTCTTGCTGAATGAAATTAGTAATTTCTTTACAAAAAAAAAACACCTTACTGACCCCAAACTTTTGAAAAGTAACCTGTGAATCAAAGGATGATTGAGTGTATTTGGAATCCTCCAAAATGAGTTGGTGCATGTTTATATTTATTTCTATGTGTTTGTGTTTGTATTTACTATATTTGCCAGCTCAAATACCCTGGGTTCATAAATTCTCAAGCTCAAGTTCTGCAAAGAACCTTTATGTTCTTTGCTAGCCGGTTGCATAAACTTGCATACAAGTTAGTCATAACTTAAAGTCAGTTACATGAAAAGGTAGACTGGTCTAATTAGAATCTGAAAAGTAAGACCGAATACCCCTTGGAAAACTACTAGTTAGTCAGACAAGTTCTTATGATGTACAGAAGCAAAGTTTATGCAACAGGTCCCAGCTCATGTGTTCCTGCACCCCTTTCCAGCCCCGTCCGCCCCCCCACAGGAAGTGCACCTGATCAGTCTCAGCTCCACCAGTATCAAGGTGAGTTGGGCGGCTCCTCCGGCCGCCAGTCGCCACGGCAACATCGTCAGGTACACTCTGGCCTATCAGGCAGTGTCAAGCGAGGACGAGCAGCGCCACGAGGTCAAGGACATCCCTGCGGATGTGTCCAGCTACGTGCTGGAGGGCCTGGAGAAGTGGACGGAGTACGTGGTGTGGGTCAAAGCGCACACAGACGTGGGTCCCGGCCCGGAGAGCGGCAGCACCCACGTCAGAACCAAAGAAGACGGTAATGCTCGGCTCACGGGTGCTCCAGATCTGCTCTCCGCATCTTCTAACTCACCAGCACTAACTCCTCGCTCTGGGTTTCCTGAAGGAACGGCATGAATCCACGCCTCCCTGTGCGATTCTCTCTCTTTCTTCTGTTACGCTGGAGTTTATGCCTGCTGTTCCTCACTCTTCTGTTATTAATGTGCGGCTCTGGTGCAGCAGACACAGGACTCTCTGTCTCTATAGTGGAGTGAAAGTTCAGGACAGCGCTGGTGTTTTGTTCTGAGTCAGTCTTCGTTGTGCGATGAAAAGACTCGGAATGAGTGGGCGAGCAGAGAGTTTCGGTGGGGTTCAGGCGGCACATCGAGACGCTCCCACACACCAACACAGACCTTTATTTAGAGAAGGTTCTTTTAGATGTAGCTAATACAAGTATTACTATTGCTGTTACCCATAGTTAATGTCAAATGGGTGGAAAAAATGCACAGACTTACACAACTGTTCAAAAGGCTGAAAAATACAATAAAAAAGATTAGCATAATGAGAAATTATTACCATTTAAAATAACTCTTTTCTATGTGAATATATTGTAAAATGTAATTTATTTCTGTGACCAAAGCTGAATTTTCAGCATCATTACTCCAGTCTTCAGTGTCACACAATCCTTCAGAAATCGTTCTAATATGCTGATTTACTGCTCAAGAAACATTTCTGATTATTAGCAATGTTGTAAACAGTCAGGCTGCATATATATTTTTTTTTTTCGGGATTCTTTGTGTGAATAGAAAGTTCAAAAGAACAATTTTTATTTGAAATATAATTTTTTGTTACTAGATCATTGTCTTTACAGTCAGCAATTTCTTAAAAAAAAATGAAATCATAGAGACCCCAAAATTTTAAATGGTAGCATACGTTGAAGGACAAACCAGACTCATATTTAGAATAGAATATCACAAGATTAGATTTGGGCCAATGAGTATCCACTTAGCAACTTCCCTGAACACTCTGACAGCCGCCTAGGAATGCCCATGACTTCCTAACATCTTAGCAACGAATTTTGCATGAGCAAACAGCACTCACATGAAACGTAAAAATGTAGTTACATCATACTTTGAGTGTATGTGCATGAGTGTGTTGTCTGTCCATATGTGGGGCTTGTTTAATGCTGCATGTTTCTGTCTCCAGTGGTTTGATTGACAGGTGAAAGCCGGAAGTACATGTCCCTTCTCTGGTAATCTTGTCAATCAAACGGCACACTCTCTTTCTTATATCCCATCTCCCCTATTCTCTCTTTGTATTTCTCTTTTTCCTGGAGGCAAGGTTTTTTCTTTTTTTTGAGTGGTTGCTACCAGTGCTGTTTGCTGTGGCAGTTTCTCTCTTCCTTAAGCAAGCGCTGCTTTTTCTGTTTCATTTTAACCCATCACATGCAGCCCTGGTAAAATCAGCCCTTTGGATTCATAACAGAACAAACACTCATTGATTCCTTTCATCTTTCCCAGAACACATATGACATTAATGTTGTGTGCCTTAAATTTGCATTAATTATGTGGCACAGTATAATTAAAAAAATAGTGGTGGTTATTAATATCACAATTAACCAGTCTAATCACATTATTCCTTATTCTTTATTCAGAACATAAATATAAATTCAGCAAGGATGCATTAAATATTTTGAACTATTCACCAAAAAATCCTGAAAATGTATCAGTTTCCACAGAAAAATGAAGCAGCACTGTTTTCAACTTTGATATAATCAGTATATTAGAATGATTTCTGAAGCATCAAGACTGGAGTAATGATGCTGAAAATACAGATTTGAATCACGGGAATAAATTATATTTAAAATTATACTCACAAAGAAAATAGTTACTTTACATTGTAATAATATTTCACAGTATTACTGTATTTACTGTATTTTTAGAGAGCAGAAGAGACTTCTTTCAAAAACAAACAAAAACATGTTTACCATCCCCAAACTGTTGAACGGTGTAGTTATTGTGAGTGATTGCTCTGGTGCTGATATACACTTGCTAGAGCGTTCTGGTTGTTTCTGTCATATTCTAGATATGGCTTGAATCTTTCCTGCAATGTAAGTCTGTGGAATATTTTACCATCTGAAGAGCAAAAATTGTAAGACTGATTGCTTAAAATAGTAATAGTATATCTTATGTGAGCCTATATTGAACGAAGCATGAGCAATAGTAATAGTGATGCTAAGCTTAGCAAGGAATAAAACTCTGAACGAAAGATTGATGCAGGCCTGGGGCCTGTTTTAAAGTTTATGCCCTAAACTTGGAAGCTGCTTAACTTTATACACGTTGTTCAATTTCATTTCAGCTTCTTTTGGAGGGTTATTAATCAGACCAAAATGAGATAAATCAAGCTATTGAGTTTTCTCTTGCATATTCTGCTGAGAATAATGCGCTGCGGTGGCTGATAAGGCTTTAACGGAGCTGACTGAAAGTGGAAAAGCGAGGCTGCAGGTGCAGCCATTGATAAATTAGCTGTGCTTTTTATCTGTAAACTTTTTCATCGGTTCTTCTTACCTTTTCCGCCCATTCAGAGAAGCTCGCTGACATCCATATTCATCAAGCAGAACTGCTGCGACGAGATCGTTCGTTAGCGAATCCCAGACAGAACAGAGCGTTTTTTACATTTCTCAACCTCTTAACTTGTGTATTCTCATAAATCAAAGCGCACACTTTGGTTTGAGGCGGTCTGAGCTTGATAGTTTATTCATTGCATTATGAATGTCTTTTACGCAGGAAAGCAAAGTGCTGGGCCGCCGGGTTTGAGCAAGGTCACGGCACACAGGATCTGAATGCAAGCTGTATAGTTCTTATAAGAAACTCTCACAGAAACGTACTGCCTTATAAAAGTGGGCCATGTGTTGTGCTGCATATTAGCAGCTTGTGATTAGATGCGGTCTGTGAAGCGGGTCTCGGTAGACCACGTACTGTTTTCACACTTCCTGCATGAGACCGGGCTGATAACCCTTATGGGCCGTATGCCATTCTCAGGTGATCTCTGATCTTTATCATAATACGGATCCTGCCAGCACACGTGTAATTTCCCTGCGATATTGCCTTCATGACTGGAACTCTGGGTAATGTGCTTTAAGAGCTGGAGTGGCATAAAGTGGCTGTGAGCAGCGAGCATAGTGTGAACCAATCCCCTCCAGTTGGTACGGTTTCCATGGAGACGTGGGGTGAGAGCGAGAAAACGAGTGAGTGAAAGTTAAGAGAGCGTGAGACGGCGGAGTCAGACGTCAGGATGGAGCCGGAAGATTTGAGAAGCAAAGTCTGCGCTTTCATCCCTCAAAGGAATGTTACGCGTTCAATACAAGTTAAGCTCTATCGACATAACATCGATTACCACAGAAAATAAATTTGACTTCTTAAATGTTTTATTTTGAAATTATAATTAATGCACTCTCAGGAAAAGTACAAAGCTGTCACATAATCTAAAATGTACATCTTTCTACTTTATTTACCCCTAAATAGAACATATGAGTACCTTAAAGGTACATATTAACACATTAAAAGTACATAATTGTACATAAAGTGGACCCTTTGAAAGGGTACTGGCGCAGTGATAGTTTGTACTTTTTTTTTTTTAAAGTGTGTAACACTTTGAAAGTTAGTACACAGTACTAGGGCATAAATAAAAAATGATAATAACTAGAAAAGTGTAAAGAAAATTCAGTTGTGATTATGAAATTGAATTATGTTGCTTATTTATACTAATTATAAAGTTAATTATTTTAATATATTTCAGCTCTGTAAATAATACGTTTGAAATTGATCAGCCTTTAAATATTATCTTTGACTATGGGGTTGCTTGAAGTCAAAACATTTGAGAATCACTGATCTACATAATCATATATAATACATATACAGTATATATATATAATAATTAACAATTTGTGTCAATTATGCAGTCCTAATTAAATAGAGTTTCAAAAGAGTAATGACAGGAATTGAACATACAAGTATGAGTGTGCTAGAATGGATTACTCACCTTGTCTGTGTAAAGCCAGATGCAGTTTTTCAACAATGTCATGAATGCATAAGGCCCAGCAAACTTTCACATGAAATGTGCAAGACTGAATTATTCATTTAGCTTTCAACCCCCTGCAATGCTGGCCTAGTTTACTCCATTGCAAGTTCAAAACACTTCCTCAGATTTGTGTCTGTGATAATTGACATTATGCTGCAAAGGGTGTCGACTGAGCTGAACTTGTATTAAACTTGCACAAACATGCTGTTAAAATTGACCGTGTCAATGCTTTCGTTCCAGCTCGGGTCACACATCTGCAGAGGAGCACTATAGTTTTGTTTATCTGTTTTCAGGCATCAACTTTTTTATCGTCTGAAGGTCAAGGCTGTATTCCAGCCAGAGCCAAGCTCATTTATACAGTTAAATGACTCCAATTAAGCACAGCCTATTTTGCTGACGTTCAGCACTTGAGTCTCCATAGATCTTCTGTGCTCTGAGCTGTTACTTCTGGGATGGGAGAGGCTGTTCTCTACCTGGTTATTAATCTCTTAATGCTGCGCTTTTTAACCTTCACTCCTGTCTTCCCTCCCTTCACTGCCTCCTCTATTGACTATCAATTGACTGTCATTATCATCTACTGAACTGCTACTCTTCTGCGCTCATGTCAGATCTGTATTCAGCCCAAACTCCAGGGGGAGCTGAGCTGGCCAGGAACATTATTTGGGTTTGGTGAAGCCTGTCTCCCAGGCTCTCAATCCAACACATTTATGTTTGTGAAATGCATGTCAAAAGGATAGTTCACCCTTCTTAATTTTATCACCCTTATGTTGTTTTAAAAGCTATATGACATTTATATTTATACTGGTTGTTTCCATGCAATTAAGGTTTATGGTGAGCACCAGCTGTCAAGCCCTAAAAATGACTGAAATAAACTGAAAAAGTTGGTATTTCAGTCTAAATGCTTTTATGATGCTTTTTTTTTTTTGGGGGGGAGTCTGTATCTCTGAATAAAATTTTGACGCAACACGAGGGTGAGCAATTCCCTTCCATTTTTGCAGGCTTTTGGGAATTTCAGAAATAAGTAAAATTAAAGAGGATAGACAACAGCTTACCTACTTTATTATTAATAATTATTATTATACATTTATTATTATTACATTTTTGCTTTATTTTAAATTACATATTTTATTATAATATTTTTATGTTATTTTATTATATGTCCTTTTTGTTATTTATTTTTTAAAGCCCATTTTTGCAGGCTTTGTGGATTTGAGAAATGTAATATATAATTATTATTATTATTAAAATACCTAACGTGAATAGATTTGAGTTTTATTTGTCCCACACTTTGACTTTTAATATTAACATTTGAAACCTTAAAAAAATGGTCAAATATATTTGTAAAAAATGTGTCTGAAGTGAATTATGGAGAGTAGATAACTGAACAGAGCTAAAAAGTTGTTCAAATGTGTTGGCTGTAGCCTGGGAGCTGGTTTGTACCTTTAGCTGACCCGTGTGTGTTGTGAGCATGTGATGAAGCTCTAAATGTTTCTTCTCTGCCTCCCACAGTGCCCGGCGCCCCTCCACGCAGGGTTGAGGTGGACAACGTGAACTCCACGGCCCTGCGGGTGTCCTGGAAGCCTCCTCTGCAGCAGAAACAGCACGGACAGATCCGCGGCTATCAGGTGGTTTACTCACGGCTGGAGAACGGAGAGCCGCGCGGACAACCCATCATACTGGACGTGGCTCTGCCAGAGGCGCAGGTACTCACATATAAAATGGAAAATGTGCAACCAGGTCACATTGTAAAGTCACAAAAACATGATCATCCTCAAGATTTAGGTTGTGTACTTATACATTGAGTTATTGAGTAATATATTTTGCATATAAAATTATGTATTAATTTACAAAGTAAACTACACATTCTTAATTTGTTGTCACAGTTTTCCCACAATTTCACCTCTTTCATAGATATACATCTATTTTTTTCTATATGTCCCTTCTCAATATAAACTTTTCCTTCCAACAGCTTCTGAATACATTTGGCGAAAGTGTTGGAGGTAACGCATTACAAGTAACGCGAGTTACGTAATCAGATTACTTTTTTCAAGTAACTAGTAAAGTAACGCATTACTTTTTAATTTACATTTCAATTCAAAAAAGTAACGCCAGTTACTTTGTTTTCCCATTCATCGACTGACAGCTCTCGTGTCCCCATGTTGGGAGAAATCGGAAGTACAGAGGCGTTGTATGAGCTGTGAACATGATGTTACTGTAGTTCTAGACTAAATGTCAACATGTATTAATTCATCTCACTTGCAAAAAAACAGATTTAGTATTCCTCAAAATGAATTAAAATGGCAAACTCAGAATATGACTCAAACCTGCAATAATGAAATATGTTAAATAACACAAATGTATCTAATCCCATTTTATTAACCAATGTCTTTTCTGTTGGCCTTTGATAATCCAGTTCAACCATACTAATAAGCAAAAATGACTTTAGATAAATGAACAATTGTGCTTCATTGTTTTTTTTATTGCTGAAGAGTGTTGAACCTTCTTCTCCTGCGATCTACTGTACAGACGTGAATTTACTCTTCCTTCAGCCTGAGGTTTATTCAGTACACTTTTTGGTGTGAAAGGGCTTTTACATTTCTATAAATAGAACTTCTTACATTAAACACAAACAATCAAGCCCTGCTCATATTTAAAAAGTGATGCTAAAGTAGCGCAAAAGTAACGCAATTAGTTACTTTTTTAGGGAGTAACGCAATATTGTAATGCATTACTTTTAAAAGTAACTTTCCTCAACACTGTTTGGCGAGTGGACTATCATGTGCTTTATACATTTTACATCGATGCATTTTTTGAGATCAACCACATTTTAAAACATGCACAAAATTTGATACACAAACGTTAGTAGTCTCCCTCTGACAAAAATCTGACAAAAGTGAAGTCAGAGAACTAGTGTTGAAGAGTTTTATTCATAAGAGTGTAATTCCAGCTTGCAGAGGGATGATCCGAACTCAGCGAGTGTTATTCAAATGAAGTTAATATTAATATATATGTATTTGAGAGGAATTGGTTTTTGATGAAATGGATCAGGAGCTGTAGTGGTGCTCTAATCCTTGCTGAGTATTCATGGGAGAGAGCAGCCGGCAGTGGAGAGCTGCTGTAGGATTGTTATGCGGTGTTTAGCTTGCAGGAGCACGTCGGCTCTCTGACTCCAGGTATCTGCCTCTTAGTCATCCTGCTTTAGTGTGTGTGTGTGTGTGTGTGTGACAGGGAATTATACTACATGCACGACTTGCAGCATGCGTGATGCTAAGAGACCTGTGCCTCATGAATGTCAGAACTCAAGGAACAGAACGAGACACGAGTCAAACTGCAGGAAAGTTCAGATGCGTTCTCGAAGGATCTGCCTCGTTCCTGTTGGCTGCTCTCGTGATGCTTTCTCCTCTGAAGGGTGGAGAACCTCGTCTGCTGTTCACACACGCTCCTTTTGAGTTTTCTGTCTTCCTCCCAGCAGATAAACTGGCACCTCTTTTTCCATTCGTCAGCTGCATTCCTGTCTTATCTGTGTGGAGACTAGGAGTCTTGAGCAAGATTCTTGCATCTCTGCACACTTGTTTTTATTATCAGATACACGTTCACTCATGCAAACTTAGTCATTAATCATCATACATGGACATCTATTTGTCACACAAACTTGACACTTTTGCGTAAATACATTTGCACATCATGTACGTAGTAGAACCTTATTGCATTTTGACTAGTAATCTCAATTCATTTTCAGTTTATTTTGTTTTATTAGCATGACAAACTGTGAATATAGTATTTGTAAATTATTATTTTTATTTTTTTTATACTTTCAAATGCACGTATAGACTAGATTGTTTTACAATTTAATTGTAAAATATGAGAATCCATTATAAAAAAAAACATTTATTAATTAATTAATTCATTCACGTAAAAAATGAATAAACAAACAACGCTTTAAAACATTTGAAAAAAAAAACTTAAGTCATCGTCACTTGTCCAAATAAATAAGATTTAAGCATATATTGGAAAAGGCACTATATGTATATGCATTTATATAATTTCTGATTAATATAATCTGTTCTATGTTATTTGCAACACAACCAACAATTCTGTCACTAATTAGGATTTTCAAAGGTTTGTGTTCTTGGTTACCAAGGACAGTTACAGTGAGGAGCATGTGATGTATGAGAAAAATTAAGAAAAAACCCAAGGTTAAAATTACAGTTGTTTTGATTCTAGTATCTGAAATTCCACCGATACCACAAAAAGTTCTGGCATCGGTATCGGCGAGTACTTGAACCTCTGTACCGATCCGATACCATTTTCAACAAGACCGTTATGCGCGCTAGCTTTGCTTAGCGCTGCAAATCTGAAATCGATTCTTCTTTGCTTCCCAGAATGCAAACACAAGAAGTTGTCCTGTGTTGCCACAAGCAACCACTTTTTAGAGCAGCGAAGAAGAAATACAAACACTGCCAGTAAATCACTCTCATATGCGACTAAATCGTCACCCTGGGCGACTAAAAAGTTTAGTACAGATATATTGTCACTCGCTGAACACTCTGATTGAGCGCTTCAGAGTTTCTCTCTCCGTCAAGCGATCTGTGCTATTTTTCAGATCATCTGAATGTGCAGCACACCTGTGTTTGACGTACCGTAAGCTCTAGTGTGAAGCGCACGACTCGCCATCGCTTTGCTGTTTTCCTCTCACACACAGAGAGGGAGCGAGCGAGAGAGTCTTACTTGTAGCGCGTCAATTCTGCATAGTATGTAAACAATATTCTTTGTTGTATTTTACTGTCAAAATAACGGAGCTCCTTTGGAATTCTTCAGCTTAACTGCGGGTTCTCCGGTAGTAGGCGGAGCTAATGCGCAAAAGGCAATCTCATTGGCTGGCGCTCAACTATTATCGTCCCTGTTTTGATTTCAGCAAATCAGTTCGAGCTAATGCAGACAACCTGATTAATATTCATGAATCCTTAGTGCGTTTTATATTGTTCTTAGTAGAATTCACATTATGATTATTATCTTATCAGTATTATTGATAGTTTTTCCGTCATTTGTTACCAAGTTTTAATTCTAATTGCTAAAGTTATATCATTAAATAACACTTGATTATCATAATATATTTATAATGCTTGACTGACTGATGTTAAGAGAGTACTTTTTGATATTTAAAAAGATGTGCCATTTTCCAAACATTATATATTATATTTTTTTGTTTACTCGCCAGACTATCTATCTATCTATACATATATGGTGAAGCACACCATAAAATAATTGTATCAATTCATACTGGGCTAGTAGTACATACAGCTGTATAACCAGATACACACACCCAGGTATCGGATCAGTACTCGGTATCAGCCGATACCCTGAGCCTAGGTATCGGAATCGGTATCAGGAAGAGAAAAAGGGTATCAGAACATCTCTAATTAAACAATATATATATATAATTGCGTGCATGGTTTCCAATTAAACTGTCAAATTATACAAAACTGGGGAAATAATCTTTAATTTGTGCAAGTAAGATATAAGTGAGTGAAAACATCAAATTTTGACATTAAAGACATAATTTGCAAAGGAAAAATTAATCAAACAATAGTTATTGTAAGTAAAGATGATAAAATCATCTCGGTTTGAGTCTTTGGTTGTTATTTTGTTTCTGGCATTGTTTAATGAAGGCCAGCTGGACGCCAGAGCCGTTTCCACATTAGAATCGATAAGCAGCAGTTTGTTTGCTTGTTCTCTGTTCAGAAATGCCAAACAGAGCACATTCTGTTGCATTTGGGCCGCAGGGAGCGGAGGAAGAGATGAGATGAGAGGGGATGAGTTCGGGCTGAGAGGGGCTCACTCGTACATCACTTCCACGGGTGATGGATTGAATCTGTGCATCGTGTGCTGAATCATTTTGAGTGGCCCGTTCTGTCAGTCTCTGTGGCTGATGACTTCTTTCCCACCCAAGCATTCGCCTGTGCTCAACTTTATGGCCGCCATGTCCTTGTCTAAAAGATATGAAGTGGCTCTGGGCTGTCCATCCTGATGAAGTCTGTCCAGCAGGTATGCTCCACGGGCGTCATTTCTCTTCACCCCCTAAAAACAGAGAAAAACTACATCTGCTCTGGAGCTTAGACTTTTATGACAGTTGTATTGGCTTCATGCTGTCTTTGATTGTGTTTAGCACTAATGTGAGCATTCTCTTTTTATTATCTGGCCTTTTTGTCTGCTCTCCCTTGACTAATTAAAAAACTAACAGAGTGATGTGAAACTTTAAGACGTCATGGGTATAAACACACAGCTACATAAAGCCTTGATTAGCTGCTGCCTCCCAAGGCTTTATGGGAGTTTATATGGCTCTAATATAGTCACTGTCCATTAATTTTTAACAAAAAGATTCAGCAATCAGCCCTCATCTTACCAAGAATCATTTCTGGCTGTGTAGGTTCTTGAGGTGGCTAAATGGCTGTTTGGAGACTTATATTATAGATCCTTCATATCATTGTATTGGGCTCAGTGGTGTAAAAAAAAAAAGTTGTATAATAAAGATAAATAATTATAATTAAACATGAATTAGAGTACAAATATAATTTACACATTATATAAATATCAAATTTAATTTATAATACATAAAAATATAAGATGAAACTTAAAACTTAATTGACAATTAGAAATAGAAAAAAAATAATTTAATTAATTTTAATTTAATTAAGATTAAATTTAAATTTTTAATTTTAAAATTAAGTATTAAAATTACTAATGCTGAAATAAAAACAAAGCTAAATAAAAATGTTAAAAAACAAATGAATAAAAATGACAAATGCAAATAAATTACTACAGTTAAAATGAAAACTGAAAATATAAAAATTTAAATTTAAAATATTAAAGCTGCAGTCCGTAAGTTTTGCCTCTTTGTTGCCATCTCTGTTTGAAAACCTGCAATTGCAGCTGTCTATGGAATTATCTTCCTTGCGTGGGATGTGCTCTGGCACGACTCCAGCGCGGATGAATCTAATGTTTTGAGGTGAATGTGTGGCAGTCACCGCACCGGTGTGGATATTACTGTAATTCGCAATCACAGATTCTAGCCTACATCTTGAATATATGACTCAAATAAGAATTTTCACCAGATATTGCCATCTGAACAAGTAAGTTACAAGTCTGCCACATTTGTTCTGACCAACTGAGGAAAAAAGCATTACTATAAATTGCGCCTGGATTACAGGATTACAGTCTGGATTATTAACTGGATTACAGTCCGCCATCAAAATGATAAATTTAATTATTCTAGCTGCTGTGAGAAAAGGCTATAAACGATCTGCCACCTGCAGGATCCTCACATGCGATAGCCTAGTAGCCAGGACAACTTCTTTATGTTTACAGACTTGACGTAATGACTCAGCAGCATGCTCGAATTTCCCTCGAAAATCTACCCGTACCACTCAAATTAGAAAACATTATTATAAGATAACCTTTGTGAATCAGACTAAAGTAAGGTGATAGTTCTGAACACTGGCTGGTTATGTACTTGCACAAATATTGATTTCGGATTATTTTTAACCAAAAAAAGTTACGGACTGCAGCTTTAATAAATACTAAAGTATTTAAAAATACTGAAATAACACTAATTGGGCTGTTTAAGATGGCTAATGATGAAACTACAGGTATTTCATAAGATTGTGTAAAAATGCTAAAAAAAATTCTAATTAAATTTAACAGTACAGTAGAATGAAAACTGGCTAACTGTGAACAATTCTTCATATATTATTTAAAATATGCCTGTTTGTTGAGAGGTTACAGCATTACTTGACATCTAAGAGGATTATTCAAGTAAATATTTATGTTAAAGGTGTTCAGCTAAGTAATGGCTTGTGAACCCGAAGAAATAGATAAATAATATTTACTTCTTTGTGGAAGGTTTTCATGTGGTTTTAAAAGTCTCTTCAGCTCTAACTGGAAACTTTATTTTTGTTAACAGTTCTGTGTTTCGACTGGTCTGATAGATTCAGACTGTGCAATGCTTTGTCTCTAGCGGCCTTTGGAAGATGCTGATGTCGGATTTGATTCTTCCTGAAGGAAGTACTCTCTGGATTGAGTTTCGCTTTGGTACAGTACGGTTATAGGCAGCTGCTTTTTGTTTTCATACCTGAGTACTTGGATGATCCCCTGCATGTGAGAGAGAGAGGAGAGCTGTGAAGCAAGAGGCACGTCTCATCAGATAAGACATGCTGTCAAAGTCTGATCTATGTCTCCTTCAGCACAGGAGAGGGTGTGCGCGGTGACCCGGTCACTGTGAGGGAGGCAGAGAGAGAGAGATCAGGAGACTGAGATAATCTCCGCCTAACACACACAGCCTCTCTTTGTAGGTGGAGAGGAGCAATCTTTGGTAAACAGGACTATCTTATCCACGCAGGGCGGTGTAATGGCCTGTATTTACTGAATAAAAGAATGGGGCATGGTGGGCAGTGTTTTTTTTTTTTTACAGGGATTGTTTGTGTGTGTGTCTGTGTGTGTCTGTGTCTGTGTCTGTGTGTGTGTGTGCGTGTGTGTCTGTGTGTCTGTGTGTGTGTGTGTGTGTGTGTGTGTGCGTGTGTGCGTGTGTGCGTGTGTGTCTGTGTCTGTGTGTGTGTGTGTGTGTGTGTGTGTGTGTGTGTGTGCGCGTGTGTGTGTGCGTGTGTGTGTGTGTGTCTGTGTGTGTGTGCGCATGGGAACAAATGCTGCCACAGATAACAATGAGATTAAATAGAGAATTTTCTTCTTCCAAACACAGAAAAGTCATACATAGATTTATATAGATATATAGATATGGAACATCCATAACATTTGAGACAAAGTTGGCACTGAAATGAAACATAGCTAAGAATTTTATTAAGTTTTATAATTTTTTATATAATACAGTTCAAAAGTTTGGGGTTGCTAAGATTTTTTGGAAGAAGTTTTTTATGCTCACCAAGGCTGCATTTATTTTAATACATTTTAAAAATTGTAATATTGTGAAATGTTATTACAATTGTAAAACTTTTAATTTATTTAATATTTAACTTTTAATATTTATTTATTTATATTTTTTTCAGTGGCCATTACTTCAGTCTTGAGGGTCAGGAATCTTTTCTTTTTTCAAGATTATTTGATTAAAGATTAAAAGAACAACATTTATTTGATTATTTTACTCTTTTGATTTAGTAATTTAATACAATCTGGCTAATAAAAAAAAAATCTCACCCCAAACTTTTGAATGATAGTGTATTTATTTTATTTTATTTTTCCCGTCTGGGTTTGGATGTCACGTATAGAATGTGTGCATGCATATTTGTTCACATTAATACACTTATGTGAAATTTAGAAATGTGCAAAGGATTTCATCACAGTTTAAAGTATCCAGTGATCAGTTGACCAGCAGCTCTCATTTAGTGTTTAATGAAGGAACTGTAAAATGTTTAATTGCATCCAGAGTCTGCACTTCATTTACCCCCTGCAGAATGAAGCCAGGGTCCAAACACAGCAGCCTCCAGCACTGAGGTTTCACATGCACACAACTAACTAGGACTTTATGTTGTTGCACTAATTATTCTTAACACAAGATTTAGCTAGTAGGTCATAAACATATGCTTTGTTTAATACAGTACGATGTATGTGTTTATTGATCCATTTGGCACATCATTAAAAGAAAAATACGTCAAAGATGACCCCGAACTCTTCAGCAGCTGGAAAACTAAATGAGGCAAGAATGGGACCAAATTCCAACACCAAAACTCCAGAAACTCATAAACACGATGCCCAGACGTCTTCAAACTGTTTTGAAAATAAGAGGAGATGCTACACCTGTCAGGATTGTGGACTGTTTTGTGTGTGTTTTGCTCCCCATGTGTTCCCTGTGACCCAGTTTCTTCCTCATGTTGATTGTTAATTTGATTCCAGGTGTGTCTCGTCTTCCTCCTTGATTACCCTGTGTTTATAAGCCCCAGTCCTTTCAGTTAGTGTTTGTCGGTTCTTGAATGTCTTCCTTGCCCATGCTTTGTGTTTTCCTGTTGGACTATTAAAGTTTTGTGATTTGGGCATTCCTTGTTCCTTGCTCCGTGCTCCCTGGTGAAGTGTGACAGAAGAACCGACCGAAAACAGTTACCTCCGTGTGTTCTCTCCGTTTTTTACCCAGTGTTTTTCTTTCCGTTGTGTTCCCATGGATCCCCTCGTCCGGCCCGAATTCCTCCTCCTCCTGCTCGAGCAGGGGGACCAATCTCTCGAGGACCATACCAGACTGTTCCTCCTATTAATTAACGCCACCATCTACCCGGACGACGCACTCTGCTTATTCTATAATGCAAACCTGAACACCGCGTGCAGAGCGCTGTCGTCCGAAGATGGTCCTCGAGATGATTTAGCTGCCTTCATGAAGTGGACTCTGGTGAGAAACGGATCGTCCCTCACAGTCTCCCCTGAGGATGATCTCGCCAGATCCACTCCAGACCCAGAGCCCAGCCCACCATCTCGCCGCGGTGCGGAGCACCAGCCCGAGCCCACCGATGACGGAGATCGCCCCGGAAGTTGAGCCCAGCCCGTCAGACCAGGTGCGAGAGCCGGCGACAGTGCCCATCACGAGGGAGCAAGCCGTGAATGGTGTGAGCGCGGAGTGGAGCTCCGCCACCTGCACCGTGGCTGAGGGTGAGCTGATGAGAGATCTGGGACTGCTGGACAGATAGGGGGCGTCAGATCCTCCAGTGCCTGCTCCTCGAATGTTCCCCCCAGTGCCCGCTCCTCGAAAATGCCCGTCCTCCCACCCGCTCCTGCCTCCTCCACCGCTGTCGTCTGGCAGCCCCCCCGCTCGCCCTCAGCCCCCTATCTGTACGGTGCGAGCCCCGTGGGTCTGCCATCCTCCAGCGTCGCTGGAGTATCCCTCACCTCCGCCTCCAGCCTCCGAGGCCCGGACTCCTCCGAGGCTCGTAGACCCAGTGGCTCCTCCACCTCGGCTCCTAGCTCCTCGGCTCCACCGGGCTCCCTCGTCCCTCCGGCTCCGCCTTGGTCAGGCGTCGACCCGCCATCGCCTCAGGACTCCTCTCCTCTGGCTGCACCTCTTCGCTCTGTCCCACCGGCTCCATTGGTCTCCTTCCTCCCTTCAGCTCCACCTGGGTCCTCAGTCGTTCCGGCTCCGCCGCGGATCTCCGGGCCTCCGCCTCGGTCGCCAGAGCCCTATATGTCAGCGACATGTGGATTGTTTTGTGTGTTTTGCTCCCATGTTTTCCCTGTGACCAAGTTTCTCCCTCATGTTGATTGTTAATTTGATTCCAGGTGTGTCTCGTCTTCCTCCCTGATTACCCTGTGTTTATAAGCCCCAGTCCTTTCAGTTAGTGTTTGTCGGTTCTTGAATGTCCTCCTTGCCCGTGCTCCCTGTTCTTTGTGTTTTCCTATTGGACTATTAAAGTTTCGTGTGCATTCCTCGTTCCGTGCTCCCTGGTGAAGTGTGACAACACCATGGTAAACATGCCCCCGTCCCAACTATTTTGAGACCTGTAGCAGGCATTTACCTAAGCATACCTTTTTGTTTTGTATTTTTTGGCGGGAATTGTTTTTCATAATTGTCAGATTTAAACTTAAAATTCAGAGAGGAAAAAATAAACAGAATTATAAAAAAAAAAAAAAAATTCTCCGTCCTTGATTCTGATTGATTGAGCCAAGTTCGAAGCTGTTGTAAATTACGCTACAAACATGCTCGGCAACCACTTTGTTGGAACCTAAGACATGTATAGACGCCCCATTTGACCGCTTCAAGCACGTAGATGCGTCTGCCATCTTGGAACGGTCAACTTGACGTCATTCACCATACTGTAGGTTCGCACAGAGCCGTTGAGCCGTTCTGTGCAGGATTGTGGCATCTTTCGAACATTCAGTGAATACTATGGTGAATGACATCAAGTTGACCATTACAATATGGCAGATGGCTTACGTATAGAGGCCCATAGAAACAGTCGCTAATGAGGCATCTATGTATACATATCTATGGTTGGAACCACAACCGTTTCTGACGAACTGTTTGGCGAAAGAATAATGTTTTTATTAATATCATTACATTTTATTTGCTCTGTTTTATTTTGTGAAACCTTACAACGTATATGGAATAACCATTTTATAAAAGCAATAAGCTCCATGAAGCCATGGTTTACAGTGAATTCAAAAAAGCTAAGGGGGTTTTAGGCACTCCGCTTTGTGTCTTGCCAAACAATGCCCCTTAGCTGTTAAAAATTCACTGTAAACCACGGCTTCTCGGGGCTTATTGCGTTATTATAAGATGCAAACTCAGAATTGTGAACATTTTTTGCAATTCTGAGAAAAAAGTTCTGAATTGTGAGATAAATAGTCACAATTACATTTTTATTTTTTTCCATGGCAGAAACAGGCTTCCATAGTTATTGGTTGAAAGTGAAAAAGTGACGTGACATGTGGCCAAGTATGGTGACCCATACTCAGAATTAGTGCTCTGTATTTAACCCATCCTAAGTGCACCCACACAGCAGTGAACACACACCCGGAGCAGTGGGCAGCCATTTATGTTGCGCTGCCCGGGGAGCAGTTGGGGGTTCGGTGCCTTGCTCAAGGGCACCTCAGTCATGGTATTAAAGATGGAAGAGAGCGCTGTACATTCACTCCCCCCACCTACAATTCCTGCCAGACCTGAGACAGTAGTACCTTTGGGTTACATGTCTGACTCTCTAAACATTAGGCCACGACTTCCCCTTTTTTTTTTTTGAAAGTTGAAAGATGTGCAACAGAAAACGAGAAACGGAGACTTTGTATGTGCTGAGGGTGCCGACCTGCTGCCTCGTGGTGCGTGTTTGGCATTAGTCTGAGCAAACCGGCTCCTGGGAATCCAACTGTGATGAAATATGAGAGAGCGAGAGAGCGCTGGCATCAGGTCATGCTAATGGAAGCTTTTATCAGCTCAAAATGAAGGCTGAGACTCAAACAGAAAATGACCCTCAATGTGTGCTGACTGATATAACAATTTAACAGCACAAATAGTTGGCGTGGCGTCATATTTCCTAATTTTCCTCATATATGCCCAAGCCTGAAAGGCAGTCATGTAGCATCTTGTCCACTATGAGGAATGTCTGATATGACATTACTTGGTTCTCTTGGCTCTTATTGTGAAGAGGCATCAGTGTCAAAGCCAAATTACTGCTCATCTTCATCACAAGAGAGAGAAAAAGCACTCAAACTCCAGATCTGTGGCAGCTGAAGGCACTTTACATGAATATGATACACTTTGGTGTCTCATGACATTTGTAAAACCATTAGAGGCACAAATCGCATTTTCTTTTGTATAATCTAATATGTTATCACCCTGGAGAAGAAGATTGTTTCAAAGAACTCAATGTCCGATTCTCTCTACAAAAAAACTACATTTGTAGTATTATATTAAAGTGTGATACATGAGAAGTGACATCACTCTTTGAATATAAATATCATTTTATTTAATTGTTTTTACCATTTTTAATTTTTTTGACTGCATTCGTCAGTCTGAGCCATTCAACATTAGATTTTGTTGTCGAAAAGTTGGTTTCTACAATAGAAACCTAATTTCTAAATTCATAACCTTACATTATTTACAGTATTGTCTTCCATTTATGCAAAAATTATAAGGCTGATTTAGGGTATAAAGCGTAGTTATTGTTTACTAAAAATAGGTCATTTAAATAAAGCTAAAATAAAATTAAATTTAAATACTGGATAAAAATTAACAATGTTGCATTGGCACCTACTTGATATAAACAAGTCTAAACTGAAGTACTGAAATTTCTGAAATTAAAATGTATACAAATTAATTCAAGCTATAAACAAAAAAGACAAATACGGAAAACAAAATTAAAACCTTAAAATTAAAGAGCTATTTTAAAATATAAATAAATACTATAATAGAGTGGAGGAACTATGGCGTCACTTTGTACACGGATCGGCTATTAGCATGAAACTGGTTTCCTCCACAAAAAGCCAATAGTATTTTTCCATAGGCTTTTGGATAATCGCAAAAAAATAAGCTCTGTGTTCAATCATAATTCATGAAACTTACAAGTTTTGTCCATCGAGATAATCTTCACAAAATAATATAACTTTGACGAATTTTAAAGCCTAAATAAAAGCGCCAGAACTAAAAAGCTAGGCTGTATCCGAAATCGCCCCCTATAGTGCACTATTTGAGGGGACAGCCATTTTAAGTGGTGTTCGAAACCATAGTAGATGTTCGTGAGTGCACTCATTCAATCCCACAATGCACCGCAAAAACGAGTGTACAACTGATGTACACTCAACGGCAAGAGAATCCCCAGAATGCACTGTGAGAGTCACGCATCTCACCAGAAGATGGCGCCCGCAGCAGAATCATCCATTCATTGATTTTAGAAGCGCTCGTCCACTGCGTAATACAGCATAATGCAACAAAGTTACAAAATTAGTTGTAAATTGACTATTAGGGTTTATACATAATGTAATATACATAATATGCAAAAACGGCAGTCCTTCCGGTGCACTCAGTGTCCGAATTCACTCACTCGTTTTCATTCACTCCTTCAAGTGAACTGTATGAGTGGACTAATGTAGGGAATAGTGAATGAGGGTATAGGGGGCGATTTCGGATACAGCCCTAAACTTAGGCTATAAACGAACTGCAGCACCACGGTCGCTCGTCTTCAACGTCACCACCACCGCGCTCCCGACAACTGTCTCAAGCTTATTTTTAACGTTCAGTGAAAAGGATTTACACTGTATATGAATTTTAATCCACGCTACATTAACCTTTTCATATAAACTGGAATAAATACAAAACTAGAGCCAAACTAAAACTGAAATGAGACATTAGTAATAAATAGTATAGTGAATAAATGAAATAATCTTAACTAAAGGACATTTGAAACGACGTATTCCTGTACATTTTTAAATAAGGTGCATTAAAAGTCAATAAATCCTTGATTAATATGAATATTTTAATTAAAACTTATCCCCACGTACTACTCAATAAAATTCTAGTTCATTCAATCTATTAAATAACAGAAGAGTGAGCGAGTTTTTGGATATGTTAAGATTAAGTTTATTTTAGTGAACAAAGTACCACATTTCAGCTATAATTTTGTTAGGGTGGTTACACAAAATGTTATTTTATCCTTGCTTCTAGGAAATCCTCAATCTATATGCTTTGTTACAGCTTCATGTGGCCGTAAACATTTAATTTTAACGTGGCTTTAAGCACTATGCATCATTAAAGGTTCACCGGTAAATGTGGTGTTTACTTGGATTAATCGTAATATGAGTTTACCTTATGGTATTATAAAGTTGCATTTGCGAGAAAAAAAAGTCTCAAAAAAGAATTGTGACAAAATAGGTAACGATAAATGTAAAATGTTATAGGTTTAAATAGTATTTCATGCTGTAACTGTAGGGCAAATGTAATATGTTCCCTATGAGCTGCATTTGTGAGTATTATGTAGACCAACTGTCTAAATCAAATTTATGCTTTAAAAGTAGAGTAATCATAGCAGGTTTCATTCATTAGTCTGTCCGTTTAAACGTCTACGTTTAGCTTCAAATGCCGTTTTTGACAACAGTATTCTATAAAAAATGATTTGCATTCCGAATATGACATCCAAAGGCACAACAATACATTTTATCTCTTATTCTGTGGATTTTTCCCGTTTCACTCCACTTGTTACCGCCACCACAATGCCATGCAGCTGCGAGTGAAGTAACTGTGACGGCTACACGAAATTGGTCTATACAAGTATTACTACAATAACACTGATTTGCAACCCTGTTACTGATGCTGGTGTATTTTTTATATAAAATTTAATCTTTGTTGAAAAGAAAAAAGTTGCAAGCCTTAGTTTGTTCTCTGTTTCAAACATGGACAGTGCCTGAAACAATTTTAAGAAGCAACAAACTGTCATATGTATCTCAGCAGTTTCTCCTCTCACAGCAGGTAAATTACACACTGCATCTGTATCAAAGCGGCTCCTGTGCTGTTTCTGAGATACTCTTAGTTCAGACATTCCCACTAAAAGAGTACTGAAGAACCAAAGCACATCTTCTCTGTGTGATCAGACGTTTGTGAGGCTGAAACACATTACAGACACAGTGGAGACAGGAAAGACTGCATGAGCCTCTACAGTATAGACATACAGATGCACATGTGCTACAGATGAGCCTGATGGACAGCTACATGCAGTTCACAGACGAGCAGGTTCAAGCGTAGAAGTTCATCCACAGTTTAACACAGGTATGAAATCACAAACGCATTCATGCCGACACGCACGCACACTCACTTCTAGGGTTTATAGAGACTCAGACAGGACACAAATACAGGAGACATGAAGCACTCAGACGTTATTTGTCAGTCTCAGAGCTCCAAAGGTCCAGAGGTTGTATAATGAGGAAAAAATAGTCACTGCAGACTAATTTGCAAAGTTTATGGTGTGCAGTCTTTGAAATATGTCACCTAAAATCTACAGCTCTCATAGGTAATGAATAGTGGACATCATTCATTACCAGTCCAAAGTCTGTCTCTGTGAGACTATAAAATGCAGTGCAGAGCTGGAGACTCACGTTTGTGTTTGATGAGCAGTTTGTTTCATCGTTGAACCACTTCTTTTGTCTTGCTTTAGCTTTCTCATCTCTCGCTGTGTTTATATTCGCTGTTTTATGATTAAAGCGTTTCCGAAGGGTCTGAAGGTGCCATGTATTTTATTTGCTGTTAGTCAGCAAGGTTATGGAGCGGAATATAAATCCCTCCATCAGCGGTGAGATGGCAGCGCTTCATGTGCATCTGGGGGAAGACAAAGCGTTGACTGAATATGCAGCTGCCATATTAAGAGGAGAAATCACCCTGCTGCCCTCAGACGTGTGCAGGAAGTGAAGCTTTGACTGGCAGACGGCAGGTTCTTTGAGCTGTGTGTGTGTGTGTGTATGAGGGGAATAAGGGGGAAAATGTAATCCCTGTGCGAGGTGCTGAATAAGCAGAGATCCTCTAACCTCTGAAGGTGAAACTTAATCTCTTCTTACTGACAGAGGACTAAATCATCAGCTACAGCACGAGTATGTGTGTGTTTGTGTGTGTGTGTTACAATCTATACATCCATTTACCCTATTTACTACCCAATTTCACTCTTTCTGTTCATCACATGAACACACATAAAACCATTTACTGTACATGGTACAATGATGGCTTTGCAGGCTTTACTTTAATGCAAAAGAACAGCATTGATTAGACAAATGTCACTTTACTGTCACTTTTGATCATTTTAATACATCTTTGCTTAATAAAAGTATAGATTTCTTTCAAAAATTAATTGGGGGGGGGGGGGATTTAATAACTACTTGTTACTTTTATATGAGCAGAAGCACACTTTTCCCACTGCTCTGTCATTGACACAGTGGAATAACAATGAGCATTGATTTCAGATTTACCCACCTCTAAGCAATGGCTGCTCACTCTACATGTCCATCTGATGACACTTTGTTGTCTAAATAGGTGGTTCTTGACTAGAACAAGCTGCAGTATCTTCCAACCGCACAAAATGAAGTGTGTGTGTGTGCGTCAGCAGGACTCCATGGACTGCGTGAGTGGCTGCAGTGTGTTGTGGGATGTGGGCATACGGCAGGAATACGCCTCCATCTGTCTCATGAAATACTGCGTGTGTTGTGATTGTAGACGGGAGACTCACAGCTCTTTCATTCTCTCTCTCTGTCTGTTCAAGTGCTTTCAGCTATGGTTTTGTGAATTGGTGTTCTGCCATTGGGGAATGAATTAACATCTTTATGAAATTTCACACAAATGGATTTGTCACTAAAATCGTTTAGATTTATCTTCCCTCATCTCTCTGAAGATAAGTGCCTGCACCCTGAAGATGCAGTATTTATACTACACAACTCAAATGCATCGCTGCTGTCTGTTTAACTCTCTCTCTCAATCTCTTGTCCACCGGGAGCTTTGTTTTTCCATTGAATGAAGCTGTTGATTTTACCTTTAGATTAATAACTGGTGGGCCGTGACCCAAAAATGAGTCCCTGGTCTGTTTTGATAGGGTCACGGAGTGCAGGGGAAAATAATTCTGAATGCACATTATAAAATGCAACTAACCATATAATTGTGTTTGTGTAACAGTTGTACTGAATCCATACTGCCAATCTGTCTATTATTTCAGAGGATGTTTTTCGTTCTCTTTTTGAAGGTTGCATTGTTGCAACAGTAGATGGCAAAAAGTGAGTTAAATGAATCATTCATTTAACCAATTTGTTCAAAAACTTAGTAAGGATTGAACATGTTTATTTTTTAATAAACTACTGTATAAAAGCAATACAGCAGTTTTGCTATCGTTTTCATTTTTCACACCTTTGATTTGGTGCGCTTTCTTCTTTGATATTGCAATAGATTTATCAGCTTTCAAAAGGGAGAAGAAAACTTACCATATATTTTGTTGCAATTTTAACAGATTTTTGTTTTACCAAACCGATATTGATTCTTAAATCCCAAGATTGAAGTTGATATAAAAACTGCCTTATGTGTAATTTAAGTGTTCATAAAAACCCTTTTTTGTTTGTTTGTTTGTTTGAGTGCTGATTATTATATCTGAAAAATAAATTACAATAGAATTTTGGCTTTGTTCTCTAAGAATTTAAAATTCCTAAAGAAAAATTGACTTACCTAAAATATATTTCCAATTGAATCTATATTGATCAAATAGTAACACCCAGCCCTAGTGTGTTAATAGTTCTGCATAACGATTAGCATGGCTCAAAATGAGGTTTTAAGTATTTTTAATGAAGTTTTATTTCATTTTAGTTTGAGAAAGTGCCATGTAGCCGGTATGCTAAACAAATATACAACACAAAACAATAGCATTTTACATATTTGAATGTTTTGCCATTACCATTTATTACTACAAAGCTTTGTCAAAAAAGTAATTGCTTGATTTGTGTGTCTTTTGAACAGTTCATTAAAGATAATGTGCTCTAAAACATTGCACAGACTAAAACATTCTCATGACAATTCTCACTGGTGAAGTATTTAAACGTCATTCTTTCAGAAGGCTTGTGACTCTTGTGATGCTGGCAGCCTGCATCTCTCTTCCTGTGCCCTATATATTTATAGAGGCTGATGTTGAGCTGTCATGTGTAGCTCTGCACTGTTAAAGCTCTCTGTCTGTATACGGGTCTGTCTGTGTCTGCATGTGCAGCCAGAGCTGTCCCTCCATCTCTCTCTCTGTTGCCTTTTCTTCTTTATAAATGAGTCGTGACAGTGATATCACTCTAAACAGATAAAGAGGCGTCTCTCTCAACGGTGGTCGGCTCTGGTAAACTCTGTGTTGCCACAGGCAGCGTATCCATCATGCCTTAATGTGAAAAGTTGAAGTCTTCCCACTTTTCAGGACTCAATGACTACCCCCCAAACACATGCCAGAGATAAGACAGACTATTCAAAACTAGGAATAAAGCAAAAAGCAAATGCACTTTTTGAGAGAGGGACCGCTGCCACGCTTTTGCTTCTAACTAGCATTTAAAAGCGTTAGATGATTCATGTGTTCACATTTCCTCTGATCTCCTATGAGAGAGAGTCTGGAATTGTGGGCTAGCTATGAAATTATAATTTCTGTTTGCAACCTATTTTACTTCTACAAGATGATGCATTTCCACGAGAGAAAATGGATAGGATGTGATTTTATCCATCGGAAATGGATAATATCATGAAAAGTGGGAATTACCTGCCATTTCTTTGTAATTATTTGTGAAATTTATTTGCTATTTTTAAGTGAAAATTGTTTCAAACTAAATCCCACTACAATTTTTTTTCAGTGTATTAAAAATAGAATCAGTTTTGATTTCATAATGCGTTTAAGGTTGCATTAAGTTTAGAGTAAGAGCAAGAATGACTGTGTTGTGTCTGTTGGTTTGCTTTTTTCACCATGTTTACGATAAGTTATAGTTTATGAACAGCATGTGCACGAGAAATTTATTCAATCTTTGAGCATTTCTCAATTTCAAAGACATCTGTACAGTGCGTGAGCATGAACAGGTGTTGGTTTGGAGGATTTGTGTTCTACAAACATCTGAGCATGTTTGCTATTTTTCATTCCTTCATTTTCTAACATTTTTCACTTGTTCCAGATCTCCAGCCTTTTTGTGATGCTAAAGTTCCCCCTGAAAATGCAGACTGCAATATGTCACACGTCTATATTCAATAGGAGGAAACTTCAGAAGGGTTTTGGCAGATATTCGCGGCCTCCTGCCGTTCTTCCAGACACAAACAGCCTCCCCACACACTGAAACAAAACCCCCGCATCAGTTTTTCCTCATTCTTGCAGTATTTTGCTTGAGATGACTATCTTTGGATGCTCTGATGGTTTTTTCTGTGTTTGTTTTATCAAATGTACCAGCTCAAATCTCTCAGAGGAAACTAGATCTACAAGAGCAGCACTGGCGAACTGGCAGACCTGGTTGTGGAACGAATAAAACTAGAATTATGACCTTCGGAAAATGATGAAGTTCTCTGGGAATAAAAACAAATTCACATTAGGCACCAACCATATCACACATTCATCATGCTGTAAAAATTCCACAGATTTCTTCAGCCCTGCAGTGAATGAACTCAAAGAAAATACAGAAGAGCCTTTTATGCTTCAAAAATCCTGCATTGATTCTAAATTAAATCAGCTCTTGAAACTTAAATCAGTTCTTGAAACTTTGCATGCAGAACGAGTGTGGAGAACTTATCCTTGAATTATAAAGACACAAAACGAGCTGTTAAATTCTGAAAGCATCTTACTACTTATTGACCACAAGAAAACAGGATTATATAATCATTTACACCTCAGATGAAATAAAACTCAACATTGTCTGGCTCTAAAAGATTTGATGTGACTGATAGGAAAGTGAGAAGCACCTTGACCAGGTACAGACTGGAAATTGAGACAAAGCTTCATGTCCTGACTGAATGCTTAAAGTTTAATGAAAACCTTGAAATGAACTTCAACAATATTAAACAGACATGTCACAACTGTGACAGCGCACTGAACGATGAAAAAGGAGCAACGGCACGGCATGTCTCTGCCTGCCATTGTTTGACCTGTCTCTCTCTCTCTCTCTCAGGAGGCCATAATCAACGGCCTGGTGCCTGAAACCACATATTCAGTGACTGTGGCGGCGTACACCACTAAGGGAGATGGAGCACGCAGCAAAGCCAAAGTGGTGACCACAACAGGGGCCGGTGAGTTTGTGTGTTTAAGGGTTCAGTGAACGTTTAGAGTTTAGTGCATTTAGAGGTAAAAAGTTAAACTGTAGTTATGATGTAGCTTTATTTGTAGCTCTATACCAATTCTGTCATCTGAACAGTCTGGCTGAGTTATTTTAAATGAAATAGAATTAATTCTTTTTCTAGGATAGGAGAGAATGTATCTATTTAGTTCCTTACAAAATGAACTAGAGTGAACACAAAATTGGGAAAAAATTACTTTTTACTCTTAAGACTGTTTTGAGTGTGCACATCCTTTAAATATTGAACGATTTGGGAAAAAAAATAATGAATAAGTGAATTTAAAAAAAAACACTTTGCATTTGAGATTTCATAGGTCAACTCCCCACTGTCTAATAGAATAGAATAGAATATAAATGATTTTACCATGATCATTATTACGCCAAAATGTTAAAATAAGAAGTATAAAGCGGATAGTTCCGGTCCTTGATTCTGATTGGTTGAGCCGCATTCGAAGCCATTGTAAATTACACTACAAACCTACACCTTTGTTTACTTTGTGTGTTGCTTGGCAAACACTTTGTTCCAACCATAGGTTCCAACCACAACTGTTTCTGAGGAACTTCATTGTTTGGTGGAAGAATACTGTTTTTATTAATATCATTACACTTGTTTGCTCTGTTTTATTTTGTGAAACCGCTTTGAGTCGTGCCTAACAACGCCCCTTAGCTGTTATAAATTCACTGTAAACCACGGCTTCTCTGGGATTATTGCTTTAATATATTGCAATAAGACAATTTTTGAAAACAAATTATAATAAATATTTAATAAATTCTAAAAATATTACAGCTGTAAAGTTACAGGACTAATCTAATGTTATTTTCAAATGTTAAACCATCAAACCTTGGTGGTTTGCCTATTAATAAATACATGCACTGCTGGTTTCAGAGCCAAGTGCAGCACTTCATCATTCACATGCATTCAGCTCATGATATGCTGTTTCAGAGCAGCTTGATTCACAATAAATGAACAAAACCATTTTGAGATGCTGAAACAGCACATCATGAGCTGAATGCATGTAAATGAACACAGTGCTGCTTCACTATAAAACTGATGCAATGCAAGCATTTATCTAATTAAATCACAGCCATTTTGCAATATCAATTTATTTCATTGGTGAGCCCTACACCAAAATACCACAGTTACTGAAATCAAACTGTGTAAAGGGATGGTTCACCCAAAAATTAAAATTCATTCAAATTTGCTCCAAATGTGTATGAATTTCTTTCTTCTGCGGAAGATATTTTGAAGAATGTGTGTAACCAAACGTTTGCTGGTCCAGAAACTGTTTGGATGTTTTTGGATGAACTATTCATTTATTTCACTATTAGCCATGACTGCAAAATAACAAATATTCTCCCTTCTCTGTCACTGGTAGTTCCCGGCAAGCCCACCATGATCATTAGCACCACCATCGGGAACACAGCTCTGATCCAGTGGCAGCCCCCAAAAGAGATGGTGGGCGAACTGATGGGCTACAGACTGCGCTACAAGCGTGAAGAGGAGGAGACCTACACCACCCGTGACTTCAGACGCACCGACGACCACTTCACCGTCACCGGCCTGCACAAGGGCGCCACCTACATCTTCAAGCTCTGCGCCAAGAACCGCGCAGGAAACGGAGAGGAGTACAGCAAAGAGATCAGCACCCCGGAAGATGTGCCCAGCAGTTACCCACAAAACCTCAGAGTGGTGGGCCTGACGACCACCACCACCAAACTGGCCTGGGACCCCCCGCTTCTGCCCGAGAGGAACGGGAAGATCGTACGCTACGTGGTGGTGTACCGTGACATCAACAGCCATCAGAACCAGACCAACGGCACTGCCGAGACGCAGATGACCATCCAGGGTCTGCAGCCTGACACCACCTATGACATCAGGGTGAGGGCGTTCACGGCTAAAGGAGGGGGTCCGATCAGCCCCAGCATTCAGAGCAGAACCATGTCTACCTCCATGCCCGGTGAGTTTTTAAAGAGCTCTGAAGGACTTCTTTAGCATCTGTATTCATCCATCAATGCTGATGAAACCGCACTAAACTACTCTTGCACTGCAATTCAGAAGTGATGCTGGACCATTATTGAATCTATAACATCATAACGAAATGATTTTTTAGTTGAGCTGTGGGTTTGAATTGAATTGTGCCGTCTGAATCAAATTTGATGAGAGTGGAGAGAAAGAAAACACATCTTTTATTGCGACATCTTCACTTGGTACATGTATTGCACATAGTCTGAATTAGGCACAAATTAGTCTACTGAGCAGGTTTTTTTAATGAATCAGTCACAAATCAGCCAGTTGTAAAGAAGCCAAATTGGAATTCAAATCAAAACTGATCTCAGAGTCGTAATTACCAGAGAAAATCTTTATTGCTCAGAGGCAAAGCTCAGGAGATTTAATGGAGGGCTAATGTATGTTTTAAAACTTAACTTTGTCTCAAATATTAGTGCTTAAATTAATTTGGAGAAACAAAATGTGTGAAATATGAGGATACAGTGTTATTTTAGCATCATTGATATACTATCGTTTTTTATATGTTTTATTTGATTTGATTTTATATTTTCTGTTTTCATTTTAACTTCAGTTAAACCTGTAGTAATTTTGAAGTGTTTTTGTCATTTTATTGGTTTATTATATTAGGATCTCTTCTAAAGCTCTAGAAAGTTTTTTTCTATTTTAGTATCATTGATATAGTATTAAAATATATTTTATTTAGATTTATTTTCATATTTTCTGTTTTCATTTTAACTTTAGTTAAACTTTTAGTAATTTTGTAGTGTTTGGCCATTTAGTGCTTTTAATGCTTTTATTAAGTTTTAGTTTAGTTTTTAGTTTTATTTGTTTTCATAACTTCAGCTCAAACAGTTTTTCCAAGTTTATAAGTTTTACAAGTATTATATATATTATTTCAGTTAATGTTTATTTCAAGCAATGAAGAAGTTTTGAAAATTCTGAGAAGCAGGAGATTTTGATTAATTGTCAAACAAATAATTGCAATTAATGATTTAACTGTCTGTTTTGCGAATGTTACTTAAAGCATAAGCCTAATACATTATTAATATTTTACTTGGAAAAACCATCTCCATTTGATCTCTGTTTAATCGTATGGCTGCTTAGAAACCAAACATTAAGACATTAGGGATCTCATCTGTGGTTTATCTTTGCTAATGATTTGATCCAGTGAGATTTCACAGTGGGAGGAGCTTCCCAGTGCAGTGTGATTAAAAATACAGTAAAGCAGCTGAAAAATACCTGACACTGACGCGTGGTGCTGTGGATAGTTACAGCTGTTAGGACAACATCTTCAGTTATCTTGGACAAGATGTGATTCAGTGTGTTCAGCGGTCATGAAGTTACATCCAAAATTCAGTTTCTATCGAAAATGTGTTACATTATAGATGTAAAGTGTGCATTAAAATACACTCAGTAGAGCAGATGGTTGGAGAGGAAGCAGACGTACGGTTTGTGGACTGCAGTCACTTACAGCTTGTCTTGTGCTAGAAAGATGAAGTTAGTTCGCCCTTATGTCGTTCCCAAACTGATTTTCTGTCTGTCTTCCAAGGAACATATGGACTAACTTTGTGTTATGTTTGGAGCTCAACAGCATCCACTCCCTTTTATTTTCATTTCATATTCTGCTTAACAATTATTTCTGTGTTCCATAGGTTTGGAACTAGGCCTGTTGTGATTATTGATTAATCATCTGATCATAGTTGTTTGATCTAATTGCAATAATTTGAGATAAGCATTGAGATTTGCCATTCAAATAAGACATTAGGTAATCAAGGATTAACATACGTAATGGCCAAAAAATGCTCTGGTTTTACTATTATTTAACATTTACATCATGCCGAACATAATTGGTCCTTTCACACAGAGTTGATGCAAATATTTTATTAAATTTTTTATTCAGGCTTGCTTGGCTCCAGTTTGAACGTAGTGGGCCAATATTACAGATAAACATAAAGATAAATATTTCAACTTTTAGAATATTGTTTTCACAGCATTAAAGAAAAAAAAACATATGGGTCTATTTAATCATGTTTGCAGGTAAAATCGAAATTATGTATATGTGATACTGTATATGTTATACTGTAAGTGACATGAGCAACACACACAATGAAATCGATAATCGCAATCATTACTTTGACCATTAAGCATCAGCCCAAAATTCATTATTTGGAACAACAAGGGTGATGAAATATTGGATGAAAAGTCCCTTTAAATATGTTTGCGGAGATGACATCTCCATTATTTCTCTGCGTTCTGACTTCTCTAATTCCCTACAGCATAAACCACATGCAGAGAGCAGATAATTGGCTTTGAATTTTCATATGTGTTTTGAGATGAAGGTCTTGAGATGTTATCATATGCAGCATGTTAATCAGTGCAGTCTCGTTACACAGTGATGCAGTTCCTCTGTGTATCACTGAGCCGGTCTGGAAATACGTCTGTGACATGCAGTAACTCTTTCATTCGCACCACCTCTGCAGAGTTCACAAAAAACTTTGGTGTGAAAGCTGTGATGAAGACCTCTGTCCTGCTCACGTGGGAGGTGCCAGAAACATACAAGTCCCAAGTGCCTTTCAAGGTGAGATGCAGCAGTTGTGAAATAGAAATGCAGTGTAAAATGAATGTCATTGTGTGACAGTTAACCTGTGCGCCCCCTGCTGTCAGATCCTGTATAACCAGCAGAGCGTCGAGGTGCAGGGCGACCTGAAGAGGAAGCTGATCACGCGCCTGCAGCCGGACACGGATTACTCCTTTGTGCTGATGAGCCGAGGGAACAGCGCCGGCGGACTGCAGCAGCAGGTCTCCATCCGAACCGCCCCGGACCTGTTCACCACCAAACCGACCCTTCACAAACAAGATCCAGAGGAGGGCGGCAAACTCGCCATCACACTGCCCAAAGTGCACAACAGCGCCCTCGTCAGGTCAGTCTGAGAAACATAACGCCATAAAAACATAACTCCATAACCCATAATCTTCAGCAGTTGTTAATGAAACTGCTTTCAGCATTATAGCAACCATGAATCTGGATCTAGCAGCTCCTGAATTTTAGTGAAGCATGGCACTGTGTTCATTTACACATGAGCTGCTCATGATCCAGTGTCTTCAGTTTGGTTCACTGCTGAATAAAAATGCTGCTGCATAAGCTCATCTCTGCAAGTGCTATGAGTTTCGCTTAAGTGAATTTGAAATGCAATGCATCGACCATCTTCCCAAATTTTTAATTTATAACTTAATAATAATGTATAAATCAACAAAAGAGAAAAGAAACTTTAAGGTTTACACCAAAAAATAAGGTTTTCCTTTTCTTATTAGCTTATCAGATGTCTGAGTGAAGAGTAGCTGAGAGTGACATTGCTTGGCTGTGAATAAATAAGTAAATGTATGAGATGAAGAAAATGTCACAAAAGCACTTTGTTCCACTGAAATATATTACAATTCTGTACTCTGACCACTTCAAGTTTCACTACATAGTGTTTATTTTTCTCTATTGCTATTAACAACATGATACATTGCATTGTAGCTGTGCTGCTGATGATTGATATGTATTTTATCTGCAATTAAATCTGCTAAATAATGCAGCTGCAGACGTACATGTTGAGATGAGTGATTTCCCAGGTTTCTATTTGTGACCCTGGAGCACAAAAGCAGTCTTAAGTCGCTGGGGTATATTTGTAGCAATAGCCAAAAATACATTGTATGGGTCAAAATTATTGATTTTTCTTTTATGCCAAAAAATTTTAGGATATTAAGTAAAGATCAGGTTCCATGAAGATATTTTGTAAACTTCCTATCGTAAATATATCAAAACTTAATTTTTGATTAGTAATATGCATTGCTATGAACTTCATTTGGACAACTTTAAAGGTAATTTTCTCAAAATAGTTGCATCTCGGCCAAATATTGTCCTATCCTAACAAACCATACATCAATGGAAAGCTTAATTATTCAGCTTTCAGTTGATGTATAAATCTCAGTTTTCGAAAAATTGACCCTTATGACTGGATTTGTGGTCCAGGGTCACATTTCATCTTGTCACTGAGTTGCTTGTATTCACAGCAGTTTTCTTTTAGCTTCTTTTATTCATTTAGTGGACAGATTTGTTGTTGTTGCTGTTGTTTTTGCTTCATTTGACACACAAAACCCCCCACAAATGTTAGGCATGTTTATCGTTATAAAAATATCCAACTATTGTAGAATTGTCTCTTTATTTTCCCCCAGTGGAAATAAATAGGAAACCATGGTAACCAGCATTTGTTTTCCACCAGAAAACAATGTTTTCTGTATAAAATGCATTGCTAACTGTCTCAGTGGTTTGCATTGTGTGACTTAAAAACCCAAAGGATCAACAAGAACAGAGATAGTGTATATGCATTGCTTGTTGCCTACATTAAATGCTTTGACAATAAGCAAAGAAAAAACACAAAAGTAATGTTTTCTTTTGCATTTACTGACATTTGATGTCAAAGTAAAAGCAACCATAATCATTTCTGTTTAATGCGTCTTAAAACAGCTCAGAGATGATATTTGTCGGCTCAGAGTTCAGCCAGTGCACGTAGACAAGAATCCTGTTCTTCTTTGGGCAAATATTGGACCTTTGTGTTTTAGCGAGACTGAGGCTGAAGGTTAATACTCCAACACTTCCCATCCCAGCTCACACAGCTTTAGTTCACTGAAGCGAGCTGGACTTGGTGTAATGCGGTGCAGTCTGAGCCGACTGAACGCTGCCCGCAGGATCGGTTCTGACCAAAGACAGCTCAGAAATGCTTTAATTAGAAACTACCAGACGTATTTCCTCATCAAAGCCAGAGCGAGATTGTTAGCGGCAGTTACATCAGAGTTATAGACATCACACATATCAAACAATGCTCTTGCTCGGGCCTGACATGAGAGCATGGGAATTACTCAGCCGATAATTGGGTTTCAAGTGTTTGTTTCAGTCACTGAATGAGCCACAGGCTGCACGGCCGGCACAGATTCATTTAAAAATGCAATCAGTGGTGTAATGTCCAACCAGACCGTTTCATCACAAACAAACACGCTGAACCTGTGATAAAGCACAGCTAGAAACGTTGTGAACTTCAAAATCTGTCTTCATCAGAGATGAAGAGGATCATGCTTTTTATTATCACATTCTCTTGTTTGTGAAGCAGGTCTAACTTCATTTGAGTCATTTGAGTTGTGTAGTGATGACCTGAGTGTGACAGTACTGAATAAATCGTGAATAAACACAATCATTTAAATGTTTGCGGTCAGTAAGATTTTATTTTATTTAGCAGGAATGCATTCAGTTGATCAAAAGTGACAGTAAATACATTTATGTTACAGAATCTTTCTATCTCAGATAAATGCTGTTCTTTTGAACTTTCTATTCATCAAAAAATTAGGATTTCCACAAAAGTAGGAAGCAGCCCAACTGTTTTCAACATTGAACATCAGAACATCAGAAATGTTTGTTGAGCAGTAAATCAGCATATTAGAATGATTTCTGAAGGATCATATGACACTGAAGACTGGAGTAATGATGATGAAAATGCAGCTTTGATCACATGAATTACATTTTAAAATATATTCACAAAGAAAACAATTTTTTTAATTGTAATAATATTTCACAATATTACAAATTTTACTGTAATTTTGATCAAATAAATGCAGCTTTGGTGAGCAGAAGAGCCTTCTTTCAAAAACATAAAAAAATCTACCTGACTCCAAACTTTATATGCATAGTAATGCAAAATGTATCGTATTGTTAATGACGTGTTTCTTTGTTTTCCTCTCAGTTGGTTTTATATAGTGGTGGTGCCAGTAACTACATCCACTCTACGCCGTTGGGAAAACCCGGAGGATATGGATTTGGATGAGGTGAGTTTGTGACGATCACATACAATTAACATAAACAGATGTTTCACACTCTGTTGGCTTATTTATGTTATGACCATACATCAGTATGATGCAATTATTTTGTTGTTCCACTTGTTATTTTTCACGTCTCTCAGTTCTTCTGCATCTGTGCATCAGCTGTTGAGACACACAGGCACTTTGAGGACTCTTATAAAGCTTCTCTTGGCATTTTTGCGTTTTTTGTTATTACTACTGAGCTTTCGGGCTCCAGCACAATTCTGCTTTCTCATGAGTTTGCGTGCTCTCAACAAACTATCGTCTGCAAAATAAGGGAAACTTTTCAGATGCTGCCTACTGAATATCAAAATGCAGCAGCGCTGTAAAAATCACAATGGTGTCACCACCGTTTTGAAACAGCCCGTTTTCACGCAGCCGTTCTCCCCCGAGTTGCCCCTTATTTATGAGCATTGCCGAGTCAAATGAGAGGTGTATTATTGGATCGCGTGTTGTGCTGGTGTTTATCACTGCGCTGATATTATACTCGTTGCAGTCCTCCTTCTCTCTGCCACTAGACCCCATTTGTTCAGCAGCAATCCTGCGCCCTTGGATTTGATTCAGTCTCCACCAAATGTGCTTTACTAAAACTAAAGAAGCAGCGGTCTGTTGGTTATTATGGTAGTGGGGAGAACGAAAAAAAGAGAGAGAGTGAGGGATGGAGAAACGGGAAGTGGTCTATAAAGAGACAGATAAAGGTACTGGAGAAAGTGTGTGTGTGTGTGTGTGTGTGTGTGTGTGTGTGTCATTTTGAATTAATGATCCCTGTGACTGAAGCACCTGGGGCTGATATCTGACCTCTGGGTCACAGTCCAGCTGTTTCATGGACTGAAAGTGCCAATCAGCACAGACCTAGAGGACTGCTGGCCAGTATATACTGTAAATTGTTCAAAAGTTTGAGGGTGTGTGTCATTGTTTAATGTTTTTGAAAGAGGTTTCTTCTGCTCACCCAAACTGCATTTATTTGATCAAAAATAAAGTAAAAACAGCTAAACTGTGAAATATTATTACAATTAAAAACAACTGTTTCTATTGTTCTATATTTTAATATGTAATTTATTCCTTTGATCAAATCTGTATTTTCAGCATAATTTCTCCAGTCTTCAGTGTCACATGATCCTTCAGAAATCATTCTAATATTTGCTGCTCAAGAAACATTTCTTATTATTAATATAATGTTGAAAACAGCTCTGCTTCATAATTTTATGGAAACCGTGATACATTTTTTAAGGATTCTTTTATGAATAGAAATAACAGTGTTTTAAATAGAAATAGAACATTTTTAAATGTCTTTACTTATATTTATATAATTGCAATAATTTTGAAGTATTTAAAATTAATCTACAGTGTGGTCCTAATGTGTCTTTTTAATGTTTAATCTAGTTTAATAAGTTAGTTAGCAAGTTAGTATTTATTTTAGTATCAATCTTTCTTCTGTTCATTTGGTCAAAATCTCTTGATTAATCCAATTTGCCTAAAAATTTGACATCATTTAGCATCTTGCAAAACTTGTATAAGAAGGTTGTATAAACATTCATGTCAGCGGCTTTATGCACGAAGGATGCTTTTTTTCCCCGGTGTATCACTGTTTGTCATTTTACTGATGTGCTTCATGTGATGTGTTCTCTGTGATTTATCAGCTATTGGGGAGTAATGGAGACTCAGGTGTAAGAAAGAGGAGGAGGAGACAAACTCAGGACTTCCTGAGGCCTTACATCGCTGCCAAGATGGAGAATCTTCCAGAAACCTTTGTGTTGGGAGACGAGAAAACCTACAACGGCTTCAATAACAAACCTCTACCTGGACAGCAGCAGTATCGCACGTTTATATTGGCGGCACTGAAGGACCGGGACTCGGTGAGTCACACACACACACACACACACACACACACATTGGTTTCTGAGTTTAATGGGTTCATTCCATAGATAAAATGTTTTTATACTGTGCAAACTGTCCTATCTACCTAACCTTACATCTAAAATATCCCTCACAAAACTTCATTATAAGCTGGTTTCCTTATGGGGACCTAAAGAATGTCCCCACAAGGACAAAATGTACTGGTATTAATATACTTGTGGGATGTTTGGACCCCATAAAGTAGGGAATAACAGGTACACACACAGATGTACACATGTGAGACTATACATAAATGTAAATATAAATATAACTATATATAAACCTTACATTGTTTCAGTTAGTTGCCAAGGTAACATTTCTCATTTAGTTTAACGTTATGTACTAAAATAACTACATTTACAAAATAACTGTATGCTAAAACTGAAACTGAAATAAAAAATTATATATATATATATATATATCTTTTTTTTCAATTTTGCTTCTCAAGTAAATGTATCTTGATTTAAGAATGTTTAGATATTTGTACTGTCACCAATAATTTTTTGCATCTCTGTGATTTTAAAACACCGATCTGACCAGTTAATATTCAGTCTGATTTTTCTTTTCAAATCTTAAATTTAAATCTTAAAATAGAAAGAATGAAAGGAGAGGATCAGTAAAGAAAAAGAGGAGAGGATGAGTGTCTTGTGAAAGGACAGTCTGCGGTGGGCTGGTAAACAGACTAGAGAGTGTGAAATTGGATGAAAGAGGTCGACTGCAAAACTACCACAGCACTTAAAGAAAAACAGATTAGAGGAGGAGGAGATGAAAGAAAGAAGGAGAAAGAGACATCACATGAAGGACTGCGGCAGATCAGCAGAGAGTGTGACGGTGGAAGAGAGAGAGATGCTATCATTAATGCTGGAGAGACCTAAGTGTTACAGATAAAGAGATGGAGGAGAGGTGCAGGAGAAATCAAAACACACATGAATATGCATCAGTAAATAGTGGCTGGAGTCAGTCAGAGATGCATTACTCACGCTGTGGGATGTGCTTCCGTCTGAGGTAGTGCTGATTAAATTGATCACTGTGAAAGTTTCCCACTGACAGATTCCCACAGCGCTTTTAGACGCTCTCTCTCTGCTCAGAGATTCTCTCTCAATCCTGTTGCAGAGAGAGACAGAGGTGATGATCATAATAACCCGACAGATCTAGAGCCCTGTGACTGTTGCCAAAATGTGCAATCCAGTCATTAAAGCGCCACACAATGTTTTTTTAATAAATGAAGACAATTAATCAAATTCAAATCGTGATACAGACTAGTGTCTTTGATTATTTAACCACAGAAGACTGCTATTGAAATATTGAAATATCATGAAAGTCTGCATGTTGTGCCTGTCTCTGTGTAACCTAGCACCTGCAGGCTCACACAGAGACAGGGTCCTTTTGTCTACTGCACATACTGAAGCACACGTGAGGCTCTTGTATGACATGAACACATGAACTTCATCTCCAGAGCTGCACCGAGAGTCACTTCACCAGCATTTCACCATTTGATTTGAGAACACTTGTCAAACAGACAGAACCTTAAAGGTCTTCACAACAAACCACCAAAATAAAAGAAATATGTAAATATAAACATACTTAGCATAGCAGTAGCAGTATTAGTAGTAATAATCAAGAGATGTTTTCAGCATTGTTCATTTATACAGGAAACATTTAGAAAAATGCAAAGTTTTGGTGTTTGTTTTCTAAATAATTTCTCAAAGCTGAATAAAGTGTTAAAAGTTTTATGAAATCAATTGATGTCACGTTCCCTCTCAGGACACAAGGAGCGAGGAGACGTAGGAGTTCCAATAATCACATTTATTGGAGAGACACACACAATGAGACGAGGAGCTTGGGGAGAGATGAACATCAATGACGTTTAGACGATACTGACGATAGACCGGACACAGGGGCTAGGAAACACAGGGCTTATAAACACAGGGAAATAAGGAACAGGTGTGGACTAATCAAAACACAGGGCTAGGGACTAATTAAACTAATGAAGACAAACGAGGACAGGAACAGGAAGGCCAAATATGGGCACGGGAGGAGGGGAAACACAAGACAAGGACTGACATTACGCCCCCCTCCGGAAGGCGTGTCCTCACGCCTAACACCATCCAATGGGGAGGGGGGGGGTGGGCGCTCTGGAGGCCTCCAGGGCGGTGCCCGTTCCAGGGGCCATGGCGGGTCAGGGGACTCGGGAGGCCATGGCGGGTCAGGAGACTCGGGAGGCCATGGCGGATCTGGAGACTCGGGAGGCCAGGGCGGGTCAGGGGACTCGGGAGGCCAGGGCGGGTCAGGGGACTCGGGAGGCCAGGGCGGGTCAGGGGACTCGGGAGGCCAGGGCGGGTCAGGGGACTCGGGAGGCCAGGGCGGGTCAGGGGACTCGGGAGGCCAGGGCGGGTCAGGGGACTCGGGAGGCCACGGCCTATTTTTTTCGGGTCGTGTGGCCTTGGCCCTTGGCCCGGCCACACAGGCTGTGACCCTCTTACCCCCCCCCAAAATTTTCTTGGGGAAGCTCCCCCCTGGGAGCCACAGAGGAGCGGACTCTGTCGGGCGCTCTTGCAGCGCGGACTCTGTCGGGCGCTCTTGCAGCGCGGACTCTGTCGGGCGCTCTTGCAGCGCGGACTCTGTCGGGCGCTCTTGCAGCGCGGACTCTGTCGGGCGCTCTTGCAGCGCGGACTCTGTCGGGCGCTCTTGCAGCGCGGACTCTGTCGGGCGCTCTTGCAGCGCGGACTCTGTCGGGCGCTCTTGCAGCGCGGACTCTGTCGGGCGCTCTTGCAGCGCGGACTCTGTCGGGCGCTCTTGCAGCGCGGACTCTGTCGGGCGCTCTTGCAGCGCGGACTCTGTCGGGCGCTCTTGCAGCGCGGACTCTGTCGGGCGCTCTTGCAGCGCGGACTCTGTCGGGCGCTCTTGCAGCGCGGACTCTGTCGGGCGCTCTTGCAGCGCGGGGCTGGATGGAACCAGCAGAAACGCAGGAGGGCACGTGCGTGGAGCCGGCACGGGAGGGCACGTGCGAGGAGCCGGCACTGGAGGGCACGTGCGTGGAGCCGGCACTGGAGGGCGCTCGGGAAGCGCGGACACTTGGGGGCGCTCGGGAAGCGCGGGGCTGGACGGAACCAGCAGAAGCGCAGGAGGGCACGTGCGTGGAGCCGGCACGGGAGGGCACGTGCGAGGAGCCGGCACTGGAGGGCACGTGCGTGGAGCCGGCACTGGGGGGCGCTCGGGAAGCGCGGACACTTGGGGGCGCTCGGGAAGCGCGGGGCTGGACGGAACCAGCAGAAGCGCAGGAGGGCACGTGCGTGGAGCCGGCACGGGAGGGCACGTGCGAGGAGCCGGCACTGGAGGGCACGTGCGTGGAGCCGGCACTGGGGGGCGCTCGGGAAGCGCGGACACTTGGGGGCGCTCGGGAAGCGCGGGGCTGGACGGAACCAGCGGGAACTCAGGAGGGCTGGACGGAACCAGCGGGAACTCAGGAGGGCTGGACGGAACCAGCGGGAACTCAGGAGGGCTGGACGGAACCAGCGGGAACTCAGGAGGGCTGGACGGAACCAGCGGGAACTCAGGAGGGCTGGACGGAACCAGCGGGAACTCAGGAGGGCGCTCTTGAAGCGCGGGGTTGCGGGGGTGCTCTGGGCTGAGGACAGCAGCAGTGCTGGGAAGAGTTGGGTGGCCGGAACATTTGGCAGGGTATGTGGAGGGTCCTGGCGAGCGGTGAGCTGGTGAGGCCGGGTTGTTCTCGGGTTGGGTTGGACGAAGATCGGTTTGACATTCTTCGACTTCGAAATCAATGCCATGTACATTGAGGACATAATTTATCAGCCCGATAAGGGAAAAACTGGACGTGGGGATATCGCAGCTGATGACATCTTTGTCCAACCCAAACCGAAAACACACACCGAGCGAGGCGTCAATCCAGCTCACCTCATTGGAAACCTCAAGAAACTCCTCTACATACTCTACCAACTCCCGACCATCCTGCCGCAGACACCAAAGCCTGTCTTCAGCCATAGTGTTGTTGTAGGTCCGGTCTTCTGTCACGTTCCCTCTCAGGACACAAGGAGCGAGGAGACGTAGGAGTTCCAATAATCACATTTATTGGAGAGACACACACAATGAGACGAGGAGCTTGGGGAGAGACGAACATCAATGACGTTTAGACGATACTGACGATAGACCGGACACAGGGGCTAGGAAACACAGGGCTTATAAACACAGGGAAATAAGGAACAGGTGTGGACTAATCAAAACACAGGGCTAGGGACTAATTAAACTAATGAAGACAAACGAGGACAGGAACAGGAAGGCCAAATATGGGCACGGGAGGAGGGGAAACACAAGACAAGGACTGACAATTGATTACTTCAGATTTAATGATACATTTGTATTAGATCTTAAACCTAGAATAAAAATGTATACAGTATATATAAATATATATTAAAACAGAACTTGGGGGGGGGGGGGGGGTTCAGATAAAAATGGAATTTGGGGAAAAAATAAATTTTGTTCTCAGGTTAAAATGTTTTTAAAAGTTAAATTAATTATTAAATTGTTACATAAGGTTGATTAGATGTAATCTTTGCTGATTAAATGTTAAGTAAATCATTAAAAGGCAATCCAGAAAAATGAAAGCAGATAACATTTCATAGGACCCTCCAGTGAGCTGTCGTGCTTCCCATTGAGTCAATGACTTAGAGGTCAATCACAAAGAGTATGCTTCTTCTTTGAAAAACAAGACACAGGCAATGGAATTGGGAAAAACACAAGGTCTCGATACAGGTTTTTTAAAAGCTGAACTTATTTGAACTAGAGCACAATGTTTTTAGAACAGCGTGTCGAGGGAGAGATGCAATGGTCAAACACATCCGTTTAGTGTGTTTACATAGAATAACAATGGAAAAGTAACATAGTGGAATGGACAAACGCATTCTGTGTGAACCAGCCCTTAAAATACTTTTTAAAATATGCAGGGTTGCAAAGGTGTTGCCAGGAGGTTTTGTACTGTCTTGAGGCAAAAAAAAAAAAAATCAGTCTGGAAAGAGTTGGTGGACATGCATTTAAGATGATTTACAGCCTGAAAGTTGGTCCGTTTTGTTTTATGATGTGCCGTGCACATTAGCACACTCACCCTTCCCTCTGAGCAAACAACTTCATCAAGATTACAGCGCAATGAGTGCTCATCCAGTCATCATTTCTTACATAATTGCATGAAAGATGAACTTGGAGTCATTGGCTTTGTGAAAGAAGTGTTTTTTTCTCTGGATAAATGCTAAGGAATGAATGGAAAGCAGCCAATGCACACAAAAGCTCATTCAGAGTGGAAGCTAGATTTTATTTGACACAAACTAAACAGTACAATTTACCATACTGTTGTGTTCCTTGGTGTCAGTCATTCAGCCAATCATTCCCCAAAAACATTCCTGTGGACAAAAAAAATAGTAATAATAATAAAACATAGTGAAATTAGACATAAAACATGTTTAAACCGGGGGGGATGAGATGTTCCTCCTCCTACATTAAATCTCATGGAGAATCTCACACATGTATCTGGGAGTTTCAGAAGATGTCTCAATCTGCTCAAATTTGTCTGTAGCTTAGAAATACAGATCTCTGTATAAACTTAATTTGTAAACGGTCTTAGCTGCTCCACATTTCATTTTATAGCTCTACATTTATACTGTATGTCAACTATAGACTTATATGCATCTGATTTTATGTATTTAAAAAGTCTTCTGAGCGATGCAAGAGCAGCTACTGAAAAATAAAATATTCCCTTTGGTTTTTCCTCCCAGATGTGTCAAATTAAATATGGCATATGTTTTCCAATCTATGTTTATATTGAGATAAAACTTATCTCAGAATGAATTTTGAAGTGATAGTTGTTTAAAAAATTAAAATTCTTTCATTGTCTGTTACGCACCCTTATGCACTGCAAAAACATCACTTTTAGTACTCATATTGTCTTATTTTCTGAAAAAAAGTCCAAATTAAGTATGTTCATGCAAAAAACAAGAAACTTTTTTCATTAAGTTGATGTGATGTTTTTTTGTTTTTGTTTTTTTTACATTACAAAATACTTTAATCATTTTCTGTCTCAAGTAAATGTATCTTGATAAAAGAAAGTTTAGATATTTATACTGGAAAATGTTAAAAATATCAAGTAGGAATTGTGTGTTTTTCCAAACCTTGGATTTTTATTCCTCTGCAGACATATTTTGTGAAATGTCTATATATAAAGAATGAGGCGGTGATCATTTTGGGGTGAACTGTTGGTTTAAGTGCCAAGACTCCTCTGAGACTCTGTGTTTGTTCTGCGCTGCTGTGAATGAGTTCTGGGCAGCGATGGTTTCTGTGGGTCCTGGTGTCGCTTCCGGAGGGAATGCAGAAGGTGTAGCACTGATGGGATTTGGTTGATGATGCGTATCCTCCGCTTCTCAGCAGGATGGAAGAGGTTACCCCTCCCTCGGCTCTTTCTCTCACTCTCACTCTCCCTCTGTCTTCCTGTTTCCATCCCTCTTTCTCCTGCGCCCCGCTGTGCTGTCTAAAAGGTGTTACTAAGACGATTAGTTGCCAGCGTTTGTGGAAGGAGCCTGACTTCTGTGCTACTTTGAAGATGTGACGGTTTTCCTCCTGCTCTGCTCAAACACCCATCAATAGATTTCAGTTTGCATGTGATCACTGAATGTGATTAAACATCACATTGAGGCTGACAGTGACAGTGTTGACCCATATATTGACTGTCTCATGAAAAACACCTACAAAATTCAACCTTTAGCATTTTTTAGATGGCGTAGACAACACTAAAGACAACATCTATTGCAACATTTTTGCTGTCACATCCTCTAATATATCCTATAAAGCCTGTATGATGCATTACAATAATGTTTATAGTGTCATTTTAAGTATGACAGCGGCTATTTGCACTGTGTAGATAGTGATAGATGCTATTTACACTAAGTGCAAATAGCAATGGATTCTATTTACACTGTTAAAATAGCAAGATTTTCTGCTATTCATACTACTTATTGCAAATAGTGGCAATTGTCTGCACCTCAGTATTGTAGTACATTGAGTGTAAATTCTAATTTTAATTCAAATTATTAAATGGATACCACCTTATTGGGACAATAAAGCCCTCCCTAACCCTACCTGATACTTTATTTTCAACTTTTTGATTATTTCCTTCATTTTTATTGAAAATGAATGCCTTTCCGATGTGATATGAGATTTGAAAAGTAAGAAAAAAAGTTTGGCAAAAGGGGGGTTCGAACTCGGGTCGATCGCATCAAAAAACACACGCCTTACCGTCTCTGCCACTGAAACTAATGTTTGATGAGCGTCTTTTTTCAGTGTTGACTAACCTAATCACAAGTTGGTGGGCGAAGTTAGTTTAAATAGTGTCTGCCAACAAGATGGGCTATATGCAGTTAGTGTATAGACACTTTAAGTATTCACTTACAGTTTTATAGACATAATTATATAAACGTATCATTTATATCCATTTGCCCATATGTATGAATTGCTACAGTGTGTGTGTGTGTGTGTGTGTGTGTGTGTGTATTTAGTCATGGATGCATGCTTAAATAGATGAGTTGTAACCAGATGATAAAGAAAAAGCATTGTTTTAAGTCTTCTTATGACGAGAGTAAACTAAGCTGGAATCTAAACAAAGAGATTTAAAGAACTAAAGTTTAAGAGAGTTTTCATTTATTTATTACAAGGTTTCCGAAACAGGGGACGTGAGCTGATGAAAATCTAACAATTAATTAAATCATAAAATGTAAAATTAAAAAAAAGAAAAGAGTAAATATTTACTTATATATACTTATAAACACTTACTAAAAAAGATTTAAAAAAAGAGAGATTTCATTTACAGGGTTTCCCAAACTGGGATTCGTGAGTTTATGGAAACCTGATAATTAAATCAGAAAATGCTTGATTTATTTGCATGTCACGTGACCATTAACTGACTTCGGTGAACCATGAACATGCAAATGTATTTTTACATTATTGAAATATTAAATATATATATATATTTAATGTCAAAGGGATTTGACAAAACTTTGAATCCCTGATTTAATGTATTTTATTACTGCATACTTCCCTTACTTCTATTTGTATTATGTCATAGTTTTGATAACTTTGATGTGGAAATGTGCAAAGTAGACATGATAAAGAATATGTATGAATGTCTTTTGAGTAATTCTTGTCCTTTCTCCATCCTCTCTTCCTTTCTGTATCATAAGATGTTCACGGTGAGCCCTTACTCTGATCCCATGATGGTGAAGCTCCACAGTGGGATGTCCCGTCACGTTGAGGACCCAGAGATGCTGTGGGTGATGGGACCAGTGCTGGCCGTCGTCCTCATCATCATCATCGTCATCGCCATCCTGCTCTTCAAAAGGTACTATTACTTTACTGAAAAATACACTCATTCATCCAGCACTGAGATTGCATGTATTGCATTCTGCTTAAGTGAATATATTTGCTTCTTCGCCATGAGTTTACTGCACTTCCTCCTGTCAGGTATAAATAGCCAGTCTCTCTCAGAGACGTTGCTGACTCAATGTAAGAGCAGAAAATCAAAAATTCAAGAAAACTTATTTCACTATAACACTCAGCAATTTAACAGTTTCTTTTTTCTAAAAACACTCTTTTTTTCTGAACACTTTCACAGAACTTTAATGATCAAATAATGGTAATATATTGTTGAACTAGACTGCAGAAATGATATTTGATAACACACCTACTGTACCAAAAATCTGATCTCCCCAAATTACGTCCAAGTCTCAGATAAAATGTGCCCCTCGTCTCAATTATGACCAAATCCATTCGGCCTTATTGAAGAGTGCAGGAGAATCAAATGCCTAGAGTTCAAGTTAGATGTCTGTTGAGTGAAAAGAAAACTCATTTTGCAAATGTCAGCTCGAATCGGAGCTCATTAGTAGCAATGGCATTTCCACATTTCTGACAAATTCGCCCTACACACAGCGTCTGTGCAGTTTTCTTCCTGTGACATTTTCTCTTTTCTCTCCTCTGCTTCTCCATCTCTTTCTGCGGGATGCAGCAAACAGGAGAGGTGGGTATCGAGCCGCTCTCTTTGATCTGATAATAAACGCTTGTTTGTGTTTGGTGTTTAATGAGAGGCTCTCTAACACACGGGAAATACCAGTAACACTTTACAGTAAAGTCCTATTAGTTAATGCATTACAATTACTAACAATGAGCAATACATTTGTATTTATTAATCTAATGTTAGTTAATAAAATGCAATTATTCATTGTTCATGTTAACTCAGGTCATTAAATAATATTAACAGATACAACTATTAATAGAGTATTAGTCAATATTGAAAGTAACTAGGATTAATAAATGCTTTAGAACGTCAGTTCATGTTAACTAATTCTAATGTTTAACCAAATGAACCTTATTGTAAAGTGTTACAGAAATACATGTATACACATCCAGCTGATCTCTGTGTGTTTGTATGCTCATGTTTGATGTCATTTCCTGTCTGCACAGGAAGCGCTCCTCTCCCTCGGCTAAAGACGAGCACTCAGCTGGAGTTAAAGATCACTTATTGGCCCATTCCTCTGACCCCGTAGAAATGAGGAGGCTCAACTATCAAACGCAAGGTACGTCATGATGGATGCTTTCTATTGTTTGAACACCAAATGAATGAGTTACAAACAGCATCACATTTATAGCACACACAGAGCTGTGTTTGAAACCAGTGTGATTTTCCATGTGTGGCCTACTGAAGGACCATTCTTGAAAACTTGAGCGGCTCACTCGAAATTCACTATTTAAAAAAAAGTGTCAGTGTTTCTTGTATTACAGAATGGCAAATTGGTGGCCTCATATTTTACAGTTAATAAGTTATAACCATATATTAGCCATATTAAAATGAGCTTTGTACCGTATAATATACAGCAACCAGTAGATTTTTATAATAATATGGTTAAATATAATAATAATTTCTATGGAATAGAAATCCATGATGAATAAGAGTGGCCTGTCCATAAAATATGGCTAATACAGAGTTATTATAGTTAACTAAAACTAAAACCATAAAAAAATTGTTACTTGAAATAAAATATAAATAAACCTTTTATTTTAGCTAGTTGCCATTTCTCACTTGATGTACTAAAATAACTCAATCTAAATAGAAATAAAATTTATAAAAAAAAAATAGACATTTAAAAAAATTAATTAAACTAATAATAGCTAATAAAAATTACAAAAACATAACAAATTAACTAAAACTTTAACAAAAATAAAAAACAATAATAATACAATAATACAAATTCTGCTTATATTAGTATCTTAATGCTAGTAAAATAGTAGTAAATAGTAAAACACTGGATGGTCCACAGGGTTTACAGTGTAGAGCAGGGGTCGGCAAGTAAGATTAGCATCGGGCCAAAAAACATTTGTCCCAAGATGGCGGGCCAGAACATAGTCAAAGAATAATTTAAGAAATTAATTGATAAAAAAATACAACTACAATTGCCTGACAGACTGTTACAGTGTCTTTTGTAACTGGTAGTGAGCTGTTACTCTGTGTTAAATCCTGTAGTAGGACAGCCATTAACAAAAAGTGTCCGGCAGAGTAGCCTATGTGAGCGAAGTGGAGCATCAACAATATTCCCTCCGCGCTTTGAGCATTTAATAATCACTCCTCTCCGGGTTCACCATTTCCCGCTCCACTCCTTGTACACTGATATCAGAAACACCGCTCTGCCTTCGCTATCTCATGAAAAGTTTTCAGTAGGTTTGAAATATCACAGTTCTGTTCATAGCGTACACTCACCTAAAGGATTATTAGGAACACCGTACTAATACTGTGTTTGACCCCCTTTCGCCTTCAGAACTGCCTTAATTCTACGTGGCATTGATTCAACAAGGTGCTGAAAGCATTCTTTAGAAATGTTGGCCCATATTGATAGGATAGCATCTTGCAGTTGATGGAGATTTGTGGGATGCACATTGGGTTGGGATCTGGTGACTGTGGGGGCCATTTTAGTACAGTGAACTCATTGTCATGTTCAAGAAACCAATTTGAAATGATTCGAGCTTTGTGACATGGTGCATTATCCTGCTGGAAGTAGCCATCAGAGGATGGGTACATGGTGGTCATAAAGGGATGGACATGGTCAGAAACAATGCTCAGGTAGGCCGTGGCATTTAAACGATGCCCAATTGGCATTAAGGGGCCTAAAGTGTGCCAAGAAAACATCCCCACACCATTACACCACCACCACCAGCCTGCACAGTGGTAACAAGGCATGACGGATCCATGTTCTCATTCTGTTTACGCCAAATTCTGACTCTACCATCTGAATGTCTCAACAGAAATCGAGACTCATCAGACCAGGCAACATTTTTCCAGTCTTCAACCATCCAATTTTGGTGAGCTCGTGCAAATTGTAGCCTCTTTTTCCTATTTGTAGTGGACATGAGTGGTACCCGGTGGGGTCTTCTGCTGTTGTAGCCCATCCGCCTCAAGGTTGTGCGTGTTGTGGCTTCACAAATAATTTGCTGCATACCTCGGTTGTAACGAGTGGTTATTTCAGTCAAAGTTGCTCTTCTATCAGCTTGAATCAGTCGGCCCATTCTCCTCTGACCTCTAGCATCAACAAGGCATTTTCGCCCACAGGACTGCCGCATACTGGATGTTTTTCCCTTTTCACACCATTCTTTGTAAACCCTAGAAATGGTTGTGCGTGAAAATCCCAGTAACTGAGCAGATTGTGAAATACTCAGACCGGCCCGTCTGGCACCAACAACCATGCCACGCTCAAAATTGCTTAAATCACCTTTCTTTCCCATTCTGACATTCAGTTTGGAGTTCAGGAGATTGTCGTGACCAGGACCACACCCCTAAATGCATTGAAGCAACTGCCATGTGATTGGTTGATTAGATAATTGCATTAATGAGAAATTGAACAGGTGTTCCTAATAATCTTTTAGGTGAGTGTATATAAAATAAAATAAATAAAATAACAGGAGAGTTTCAACGTGGCTTATTGGAACACTAGTGTGCTCCACTCCCGTACTCTGATTGTGTGTTACTGTTGCTGTCTATTTTAGAACCAGCCGCTATCAAAATAATCTGGCTGCGGGCGTGGGCCAGATATTATTGCTGGCGGGCCTGTTGCCGACCACTGGTGTAGAGGTTCATATTAGCCTAGTTTCTAACATACTCCATTAAGCATAAGGAAATACAGCGCCCACAAAGATTGGGTAAAATAGTCAATTTCTTAATGATATTGAACTATTTTATTCATACTTTTCTATACTGACTGTCCTATTGCAGGCATTTCTTTTCAGCAGTCTATCATCTTTGAATATGCATTCTGAGATCCTTAAAGGATGCATGAGGTACTGCCTCAGAACGAGGTCTGAAGAGTCATGATACTGCACAACTTTTGTGACGGTGCTTCTGTGATACCTTAAAATGCTCACTAGGTTTTGCAACACAGTGTCTTTAGAAAACGAATCAGTTTGGGGTTGTTTGGATGTAGACCTCAGAAAGAGAGGCAGAACTGTTCACTGGATTTATGGATGTCAGGTTCAGCTGGAGCTTAGGTGTGAAGACAAAACATTATTCACAGAGCCGCACTGTCAGGTGAAGGACACACTGAGGAGCAGAACCTGCCAGCTAATCTCAAACCACACACACACACAGCGGCATCACATCCTATTGCTTCATTTGGTTCAGACTGAGCTTTGAACTTGATGGATAGAATTAAACAGGATGATTCACTGGAGAAAATCCTTCTCTTTCTCGCTCCTTTCAATCCATATTTTGCACTTCTCCCTCTTTCTCTCTCTCTCTCTCGCTCTCTCAGGGGAAATTTCTGAATGCTCAGAAATTTTGCTGACTTCAATAAGAATCTGCTTTTGCTTCAGTTGCAAAGTGACTCATGTTCTTATGTCAGATTGTTGGGCTGCGAGCGCACGCTCGACTGATGCGCAATCTTTCTCATGGCGAAACTGGGAGAAATATTCATGTCAACTTCCCTGCCATGGAAATTGAATTTCCTTGCTTCCGAATCTTCAAATGAGGAACCAGACTACCAGTGTTGTTGTTTGTTTACTTGTGAAAGTTCAGAATTTGTGTTTCAAAAAGCTTCAGGACACTTTGAAAATGTAAAAATGGCTTACCTCACAGATAAAGGCTGTTTGTATTGTAGATAAATGCTTGACGTTTCAGGCACTGTGTTTAAAGACGTGCAAACTATATTCCAGCGCCTCGTTCATACTTTGGGCCGTGTCATAACAGTGAATATTGCGATACACAAGGTGCAATTTAAACATCCTGTTGTGTTTTGACATGCTGAAAGCCAGTCCTTGATTTCTGAACCGAGAGCTTTCATGTGAACTAAAGGAAGACAAAGTGACTTTCAGTTGTGAGATCACAGTGCTTTGATTTATTCTTTGGAAGGTTGATGTAGAAATTGACCTTATTTACACTACAGTTCAAGGGTTTAGGGTCAGTACATTGTTTTAAAGAAATTAATACTTTTATTCAGCAAGGATGCATTAAATTAATCAAAAGTGACAGTAAAGGCATTTATATTTGATTCTAATAAATGCTGTTCTTTTGAACCTTCTATTTATTAAAGAACCCTGAAAATAAAGTATCACGGTTTCCGCAAAAATATAAAGCTGCTGTTTTCAACATTGATTATAATCAGAAATGTTTCTTGAGCAGCAACTCAGCATACTAGAATGATTTCTGAAGGATCATGTGACACTGAAGACTGGAGTAATGATGCTGAAAATACAGATTTGATCACATGAATAAATTACATTTTGAAATATATTCAAATTCAAAACAATTATTTTAACAATATTTCTATTTTTACTGTACTTTTGATCAAATAAATGCAGCCTAGGTAGGTAATTTCTTTCAAAAACATAAAGTGTATTTACTTAATAAATAACTCTGATCATATTATGCATTAAATTTTATTTAAACATAGCAAGTGCAACTGAAACTTGGTACTGCCAATACATCCACAGACGTGCTGCTGTGAGAATGTAAGAATTACTTTTGCTGCACATAAAACACATATAAAATAACCCCTATATATACCTGTTGCTGATCTGCACAGGTGGAGCTGGGGAAGGTGGAGGGTTTTGAAGCACACCGCAACTGCTACAGCAAGCACTAGCCGAGTGTTTGAATCTTGAGCAGCAAGCTCATTGGCTCCTGATGTGAAAGAAACCAGTCAGCTGTGCCATGTGAATAATGATTATATCAGATTGAGTTGAATGAGTTTCATAACAGAGCTTTGTATTTGCACTGAATATTTTGTTTCACTCAGAAATATGTCATATTACATAAGTTAAATATGTAGGGAAATCAGTTTCATGTTGTCTTCTGCTCCTCATAGGTGTTTCTTTTGCTCTTTCTGCACATACTCTGTCTCTTTTCCTTTTCCTTTCTCTTCTGTAAGTGACATATATCACACTCCCTCCTCATCTTCTCTCTGCAGATTCCAGTGCCTTCAGCTGCCCCAGCACTTCAAGTTAGTTTCTCTCTTGCGTTCCTGTCTGAACTTTCACTACCTTCATCTCTATCCTTCATCTCTGTCCATCAAGACCAAAGCTACACCTCCTCCACCACTTTGGCTGTTAAAGCTTCACCATCTCTCACGTCCTTTCCACAGGCTATCCGTCTCAAACACCTCAGTTGAGCAGATGAGGGATGGGAGGGAAAACAATCAGTTTTTTAACGTGTGCTCAGGTTGTAGTCCTTCTGTGTAATATGCCGGTGTCATTTACATGCCATTTTAATTGTACAGGACAGCTCACGCCACCTTGCTATTGACCCGGAAGCGGTTCATATTTCATCCAATCAGCATGTCCGTTCACTGCTTACATCACTGCCGCTAGTCTTAGCACATAGCATGGTGCTAAAAGCTTAGTGCTTTCTCCTTCACCTTCTATTTCTCTCATGCTTTGTGTTGTTTTCATGTGTGCCCATCTTCCAAAAGCCTAAAAACTGTGTGAACTAAAGTGTGTTTGTTCCTCAGTTCAGCCAACCAAAACCAAACAGGCCAATAGAAATCTCTGCTATCGGTTCATCCTCTCCTTCTCCCTGCAGGAATGCGGGAACACCCTCCAGTTTCTGTCTGTGCTTTGGCTGACCACATCGAGCGGCTGAAAGCCAACGACGGCCTACGCTTCTCACAGGAATATGAGGTAACTCTTCCCTAGTCACGTCAGAGTGTCCGTCTAAACAACCTTGAGGAGAATTGTCCTCTCTACCTTCTGTTAAAGCCACCGAGGGATAATTGCTTGACGTTCTACAAACATCAGCAATTTACATAAAAATGTCTGCAAGTAAGATAAATCAGGACAATGGGGGGAGGAGAACACATCCATAATGGATAACCTGTACAGCTGGAAAACACTTGTGCTTGTTCTGGCCTACATCTGAATGTGTGGAACATGCAAATTGTAGGACAGGACACTGAAGATAAGAGTAAAGGAGACAGTGGATTTAATATGGCTGAACATTTATAAATAGAGCTCCAAAATGCAGTTCTGGGGAAGCACATTCATTTAACTGTGCTAATCATATCACTAACCATTCAAAAGTTTGGTGTCAGTAAGAAATTAATACTTTTATTCAGCAAGAATGCATTGAATTGATCAAAAGTAACAATAAATACATTTGTAATGTTACAAAAGAGTTCTGTTTCACATAAATGCTGTTCTTTAGAACTTTCTGTTCATCAAAGAATTCCGAAAAGTAAAATGTATCAAGGTTTCCACAAAAATATTCGGCAGCACAACTGTTTTCAATATTGATTATAATCAGAAAAGCAGAAAACTGAGCAGAAAATCATAGAAGGATTTCTGAAGGATCATGTGACACTGAAAATTCAGCTTTGAGCACAGGAATAAATTACATTTGAACATTTATTCACTTGTAGTAATATCTCACAACATTACTATTGTACTGTATTTTTATCAAATAAATGCAGCCTTGGAGAGCAAAAGAGACATGTTCAAAAACATTTACAAATATTTCACTTTTGAACATTAGTATATAATAGCAGTCATCCCTCCTCCACTTTAACTCCATTATTATTTCTGTGAGTACTTAATTTGGTCTGAGACGTGAAAGTGAACTGAGTTCTTCTATTGCTAGTTGGACCAGACATTTGATTTTTGGTTTCTCTTTAGAAAACCTCCCCTCTTAACAGCATGTAAAGCTACCAACCACGCTAGTTGAATACCAATAGCTGAAACCACAATAACAGACCAACTTGATCTGTGATTATCACTGAAGCACCGAAGAAACTGACAATTAACTGAAAAATCCAGTGATTAGTTCTTTTGGCAGAAGTGCTTATTGCATTTAAATATGACTTTTGGTGGACTGATGTACCCCAACTACTGCAAGAAGTTGCATAAAGCCACCCAAACATATAGAAAGTGCTCATTTTGAGTCATCTTGATATTTTTGTGTGCAGAAATGTTCAGACTGTCAGCGGACGGCCTTTGGCCGACTGTCTGATGCTGTGACTACTCCATCACAGACAAACAGCTAAATATGTTCACTGTACAATCTCAGAAAGATAGTATGAATATGAACTCTTCAACATCTCATGTTCAGCAAGTGCTGCTCTGCTTTACTCAAATGTGCTGCAATGACACTAAGAACTTGTGCATCTTCATAATACTGCAACTTACACATGGATTTACAGATAGTCCACACACACACACACACACACACATACAGACACACGCGCGGTCACATAAGCAGGCAGTACCCAGATCGCCAGAGCTTGAAATTAAAGCTGGGAAACGACTCTATTAGGAGTGTAGTGAGTGTGAGAGTCACCTGCTTTATTAGACGGCTAATCCTGCAGTGTGTGTGTGTGTGTGTGTGTGTGTTTGGGGAAGGGGCGGGTCTCTGCTGCCTGCTTGAGTTGTTATTGTACATTGAGCAGCTCTTCTGAGTACTTAAACAATCAAGACCTTAATATAGACATCAAATACTGAGGGAGCAACAGTGATCTAATCAAACGCCAAATGGCTCACATTAAACAGCAATACAAAAGAAGCTAACAGGATAAACAGATAAAGACAGGCTTATGGGGAGGGAATTGAGTACAAAGATGGAGAGAAAGTAATATATCTGTAGGTAAATAATAAGATAGAGATAGATCAGTGTGAGCCTGTCATCTGTGGGAATGTCCTCCTAAATGAGTACAGCATGCATTTTATTTAATATACACGACAATTCAAAAAGTTTTTTTAAAGAAATCAATACTTTTATTCAGCAAGGAAGCATTAAATTGATCAAAACTTGAAAACGTATAATTTTAAGACTTATTCCTTTTTCAAATAAATGCTATTCTTTTGAATGATATAATGATGCTGAAAAATTCAGCTTGCTAACAGGAATAAATTACATTTGAACATATATAACAAAAAATATATTTTTTTTTTAAATAGTAATTTAACAATATTGTTGTTTTCACTGTACTTTTAATCAAATAAATGCAGATTAGGTGGGCAGAAGAGACGTAAAAAAACAAAATGTTGTGTAGTAACAGCACAACCACATTACCTGTGGCCATGATGATACTTTACTCAGTACAACAGATTTAAATAAAACAAAGAGCTACCAGATGAAGAAAAATGTCGAGCTCATTGAAGCTTGTTGGTACATTAATATTAACTTTGTAAATGTATTTTACTTCTAGAGACATTTTTAAAAAGTAAAAAGTGCTATATTTATCCTTCTTTTATAATGGAGAGCAACCACAGATCAGGACAGCGCTAACAGCACACGAGGAGAACACATACTCAGATCATACATACATACGCCTGCATTAAAACCTGTGATGTTTCAGTGTGAGAAACAGGAGACCATTAAATAAGACATGTTTTCCTTCTCAACATTTGCTGTATGTCAGAAATAGCCACCCATACAGTAGACAGAGACAAGAGAGAAGATTTCACTATATAATGTGACAGAGAGACACTAAGTGCTATTCAAATGAATATTTTATTGCTCAGAGGTTACCGTTTCATTGCTCAGTAGACTTAACATGCTGTAGGTCAGAGTAATGTTATATTCACACCACAAACCCATTGGTCTGAAGTACTGCTCCTCATGTGTATTAACTATCACATATGGATGAGAAAGAACTGATGGTGGATGCAGAGAAACATTAATATAATATGACAAATCCATCAGTGCCATCTGGAGAGGTGTCATGCAAGTCCATAAAATAGAAGTTGTGTTGTATCTAAAGTGCGAACAACCTGACAGAACTCGTCACACTCTCTTCTAATTAGCTGTGATTGTGTTGCGTTTTGGCCTCCAAATTTCCAGATTGCTTGTTGTGAATATTACTGTGGCACACAATGTTAAGATATGAAACATAGAAAGCACATAAGCACAAAAGGCTTGTGTGTGTGTTTATTTTAAATGCATTGATGCAGCCTTTGCCAGAGATCAATACAATCCTCATCACAAACACATAATCATACATAACCACAAACAAATGCACACAATCCAATAAAAATGCACTGTGCTGTTAGATTAAGCTGACAAACAGTCATCTGAAATATTGCAGATGTGTAGTGATTATTGATTATTCATCTTCAGTTCATCATAATCCATCTGTTAGTAGACAGAAAATTTGCCTTTGGTTGCTTTTGATTCCATATGCATCTAGAAGAATGTCACATTGCCCTTAGAATGAACTGTACATGTCACCATCCACCATCTTTCAAGAGCATTGTCATCTCACGTTCAAAAGATTGGGCTCATTAAGACTTAAAAAAAAAAATCAGCAAGGATGCATTAAACTGATCAAAGGTGACATTAAAGACATTTATAATGTTACAAAAAGATATCTGTTTCAAATCAATGCTGTTTCTCTGAACTTTTTATTCATCAAAGAATCTTGAAAAAGTGCACGCAAATATGTGGTAGTTTTCAACACTGCTAATAATCAGAAATGTTTCTTGAGCAGCAAATCAGCATATTAGAATGATTTCTGAAGGATCATGTGACACTGAAGACTGGAGAAATTATGCTGAAAATACAGCTTTGCATCAAAGGAATAAATTGCATTTATTCACATAGATAACAGGTCATTTTAAATGTAATAATATTTCACAATATTACTGTTTTACTGTATTTTTGGTCAAATAAATGCATCCTTGGCAAGCATATGATTTACAGTATATTGACCCTAAAATATCTTACTGACCCTGAACTTTTGACTGGTATTACATGTTTCATATAGTTGATATGTTTTGTTTATTATAACTGCTTGTGGTTCTGCTTGAGCGCAGCATCTCAGAGCCTCAGTAATGTGATGCAGGGAGACTAGAGAGCAGACGTCTGAACCTCATCCTCTGACCCGTTATCTCATCACTATGGTAACAGCAGGACTGGATTAGGCAGGTCCCTAAAGCGCCGGGCGATTCTGACTGCCGTGATCGTGGGCAGGTCAAGGTAGAGAATCACAGTGTGGTGTGTCTGCTAGATTTTGCAGCATCGGTTCCTGCTGTGCCAGACTCATCTTATTATGAATGATTCATTGGTGCACATTATTCCATGGCTTTGTAAACTTTCATCAAAATGAAATGAAACTTGTTCCACCTCTGAATGACTTCAGTATTTAGCTGATGTCACCAAACCCTCTTATTTTTAAACCCCTTCCCTCTAGTCACCTGTCATATGAGCTTCCAGTCAGTTCCCTCATTACATTATACTGTTTCCCTGTATCTTCTTTTCTTATTGAATATCCTGTTTCACTAAATCACGTTAGAGTAAAATAGGTTTTCATGAATAGACATGTCGTGGTTTGGCTCAACCGATGGCGTAAGATTGGTGGCAGGACTAAATAATGGGCAAATAATGCCAGATGAGGGAGTATTTAGGATACCTGCTGGAAAACAGTCTGCAGAGGATTTGAATTATATGAAACAACCTTTTCTCCTTCTCATGTGATGTTTAGTATTCGAACTGGATCACTTCAAAGGTTAAATGTATCTATTGTCTTCCTTTTTTTGTCAGTGATTTTGGTCAAGCTTTCTAACAAACTTTCTCATGTTTTGTCTTTCTGTTCTGCAGTCTATTGACCCCAGCCAGCAGTTCACCTGGGAAAACTCCAACCTGGAGGTCAACAAGCCCAAGAACCGCTATGCAAACGTCATCGCTTACGATCACACCAGAGTCGTGCTGACCCCCATTGATGGTGAGTCCAAAAACACACGAACAGTACTTATAGTAGTTTGAGGTCAGTGAGAGGTCAGAGAGATTCTCTTCTGCTCACCAAAGCTGCATTGATTTAATCGAAAATGCCGTAAAAACAGTAATACTGTGAAACATTACCATTTAAATTTTCACTACTATTTCTATGTGAATAGATGGTAAAATATAATTCATTTGATCAAAGCTGAATTTTCAGCACCAGTCTTCAGTGTCACATGATTCTTCAGAAATCATTCTGATATGCTGCTCAGGAAACATTTCTGATTATTATCAGTGTTGAAAACAGTTGTGCCGCCAAATATGTTCTCATATGTTTTTCAAGATTCTAGAAAGTTCAAAAGATATAATAATTAATTTCATATAATAATTTATATGTAACATTCTTAATGTCTTTACTGTCACGTTTGATCAATTGAATGTATACTTGCTGAATAAAAGTATTAATTTATTTAAAAAGCATCTTACTGACCTCAGTAGCTTAACATGTCAAAATGAAGAAAAAGTCATTCAGCAATGGCCAGTTCTGCACAGAATCTGCACCTACTGAATTCTGTGAAAGGCCATTAAGTCTAAATCATGTCTGTTAATTAAATATTTTGGATAATTTCAAGGTATATATTTTAAAATATAACTCGAAAATAAATAATAAAAGTGTGCAGATTCCACTTGGGCTTACCAAGGCCATCAGAACAATGAGCGCTCAGTTCTCAGCCTTTCGTTGTGTTAACACTGCACTGCTGAACCGCAGGTGTACCAGGCAGCGACTACATCAATGGAAACTACATTGACGGCTACCGCAAGCAGAATGCCTACATCGCCACTCAGGGTCCTCTGCCCGAGACGTTCAGTGACTTCTGGAGGATGGTGTGGGAGCAGAGGACCAGCACTATCGTCATGATGACCAGACTGGAGGAGAAGAGCAGGGTGAGATTTCACTAGTCATCTCTTGTTGTCTGGTTCCTGCCCCAGAGAGAGAGAAATGTTTTGATGATGACAAGCATGCAGATACAGAAGGCATGGAAATCATCTGTATGTATTTGGATATGGAATTAAACAAACATTCTAAAGGAACAGTTCAAATTGGAATTTATAAAGACCATTAATCACTATAAAGATCACAGTAAATTATGACAGAGATTTCATTTTTTAATTTCTAGGACGTCAGAAAATATCCCAAAAGCCTCGGGGACACATGCAAACACGTGCCTTGTCTGTGAATTACATAGGAAAGGAAGTGAGCATAAGTGTCCTCATAGGACTGTTGAACAGGAAGTGATGTGTGTGCATGTGTGTTTGTGAGAGAGGGAAGCATCACATGTTCCCTCACCTGCCGTGAGACCAGATGGTCATTCTGTTTTTCCTCCACATGGTCAATCTCAATATACATGAATGTGATACAACGCAAGCCTTCTAATGGAATAATGTAACTCACGATTCATGATTAAATTATAATTTTCTGTATAATATCAATTGATGAGACACAGTACATATAGATAGATAGATAGATAGATAGATAGATAGATAGATAGATAGATAGATAGATAGATAGATAGATAGATAGATAGATAGATAGATAGATAGATAGATAGATAGATAGATAGATAGATAGATAGTTGTTGTTGTTATTTATGTTTACTAAAGTAGCTAACTAATATTAACAAATGGAACCTTATTGTGGTGTTACCAAAAATTATAATAATAATTGTCATACTTTTTTGATATGGTGGCCAGTATTGTAGATCAGTATTATACAAATGTAATTTTATTTATTTGTTTGTTTGTTTGTGTATTTATTTATTTATTCTAGAATATGTGCTTAAAGGCATTAAAGTGTTTTAATATACTGTAGACAAACACTGTAATACACAGTTGCACTTGCTGTGATCTATTGTCACAAATATATTGTGCAAAATATATCGTGAGAAAAAACAGGATGATATTTATTCCACAATAAGAATTGCCTTTATTTCCTTCTTTAATTCAAATGAAAGGTTTGAAGAACGGGACACCAGGAACACCCTCAATAGGGAAAAAAAGAAAAAAAAAAGATGTTGTTTATTTTAAAGATGCAAAAAAATAGAATAAAATGTCTGGAATTTAGATTCATCGGCCATATTTATTAATTAGCTTGAATAAGTGTACAGATTGTACCTGTTCTTTGTTGAGGAAGGACAGCAGTGTTTACGGAAGCCCAGATGGGTCACGTTATTGCATCTCAAACCCAGACCTGCCGGCCATTACTCACACAGCCCTCTGTGCTCAGTGTGTGTGTGTGTGTGTGTGCTCAGTATGTGACCCGTGCGTGTTATCAGAGTCGGAGTTTCAGCCACAGTTCTGGCCGGTCTGTGGTGCGTGATGCCCCCATCTGCCCGAGACCCGCAGGCCTGCTTCAGCTTCAACTTCAGCTGGCCTCCTCTCACCCATCTCCTGTGCTCTTATGGTCCCTGATGTGTGATGTTTGTGTGTCTGTGATTGCAGGTGAAGTGTGATCAGTACTGGCCGAGCCGTGGAACAGAGACATACGGCATGATTCAAGTGTCCATGCTGGATACGGTGGAGTTAGCCACCTACAGCGTCAGGACCTTCGCTCTCTATAAGGTCTGTGTGTGACGTAACTGACATTTATTTCGTTTTTTCTTTTGTTTTTGATTGTACTAGCAGTCAGAATGTATTTGATTTAAATTGTATCCTGTTCAAAAATATTATGTAATGAAAACCTTCTATACAAAACAACCAGAAAATAAGTTTTAGATGTTCGTTTTGATTTATGTTTGACATATTTTTTAAACAGTCAGATACGCTGCATTCACACAAATGACTAAAGCTTCTGCTCATTAATGCTGAAAATGTCTTTCTGTGATTTTGAGATGTTGCACAGCAGATCTGAATAAATGAAAATAGAAAAAGTTCCACAAAAACATCCAAATTTAATTAACAGTAGGAGACAAAACTGCCTCTTGGTAATTTACAGTCTGCAAGGATACTAGTTAGCAACATTTTCAAATATATATTTTTTTTAATTAGAAAAGGATTTTATAACAATTGTATAGGCTTTTATAGTAGATTAAATAATGACTGTACATTTATATTTAACTTATATGTTTATGCACACCACAGGGCAATTCCAACATTTGTCCTTTTTTTATTTAGATGGATGGATGGATTGGTTTTGTTTTGTTTTGTTTTTTGTTTTGTTTTGTTTTGTTTTGTTTTGTTTTGTTTTGTTTTGTTTTTTGTTTTGTTTTGTTTTGTTTTGTTTTGTTTTGTTTTGTTTTGTTTTGTTTTGTTTTGTTTTGTTTTGTTTTGTTTTGTTTTGTTTTGTTTTGTTTTGTTTTGTTTTGGGGTTTCTTGGTTGAGAACATAGAATGAATTTGGGTTTATTCTTTTTTAGAGACCAGTACAATACTGTAAATGTTCACATGGGCCATATTATACACTTGTAGCATTTCTCCCATATAAGTCCACCTACACTGTCAGACAAGGTTTCCTGGACTAAAAATCTATTTTAATTTAGTTTATCTTGCCCAGATTTGCACCCTTCCTCAGACTCTTATAATTACACAGGCTGTTTTTGTTTCTGCAGCTTGAAGACCTGTGTTTTGATTGGTTAACCTCCACGTCATCTGTTCATCAGAGCAGGCCAGATGAATACTAAATAGGTCTAAAAGTTCAAATTTGCAAATAGTCTAAAACCCATAGTTGTGATGTTACAAACTTATTGATTTCTGATTGATTTGTTTTTGCTGTTTAGTTTGTGGTTAAATTGTGTAGGGAGATCAATATTTTAATTCTATATATGTAATTCATTTTAATATGTATTATAGATAATAATTAGAAGTATTATAAATATATTAGTTTATATTGTCTTAAGACAAATCCTTTTTCCATCACATACTGTACATTCAAACCAAACATTATTCAGACACCAGATATCATTTTTGATATTTTTATTTTACTAGTGGGTGCAGGACACTATAGTTCATAAATGTAAGTGAGGATGGCAAAATAAAGTGAACTGTGACATATTATACCAAAACATTCTTCATACAGTGGACTACAAGTAAAATTGATAAAAATTTGGGAAAATTATTCAGACACTTTGACCTGACCATGAGTCTTTTTTTCTTTAATTGCTAATGCAACCTTTTTACACCACAGACTGAACATAAATGAGCATCGCTTGATAAATGGTTGACCTGAATTGATATTATCTAATTGTGAACATAAATTGAACAGCTGAATAATTTTGGGTCGATTGTAATTCATTACATACCTTTCTATCAAAGTTATCTGACATTATCAGAGTTCTTGTCATATTTCATTTCCATTTTCTAAACTATAGCATATAAACTGTGATATAATGCGAGAAATGTTGAATACATTTTGGTTTGACTGTATCTCTTTGAATGTGTTGAAACAGAATGGGTCCAGTGAGAAACGGGAAGTTCGGCAGTTCCAGTTCATGGCCTGGCCGGATCACGGCGTTCCCGAATACCCCACGCCAATTTTAGCCTTTCTTCGCAGGGTCAAGGCCTGCAACCCATCTGACGCCGGACCCATGGTGGTGCACTGCAGGTAGAGCATGTTCCCGCTCACTTATCTATTAGCATGCGCATGCTTCTCTGAATTCACTCTACATCTAAGTCTTCCTCTGTGTTTCCCATGGCAGCGCCGGCGTGGGTCGGACAGGCTGTTTCATCGTAATAGAGGCCATGCTGGAGCGGATGAAGCACGAGAAGTTGGTGGATATCTACGGTCATGTGACCTGCATGCGCGCTCAGAGGAACTACATGGTGCAGACGGAAGATCAGTATATCTTCATCCACGAGGCCCTGCTGGAGGCCGCCACCTGCGGGAACACGGAGGTCCCGGCGCGGAGCCTGTACACACACATCCAGAAACTCACACAGGTGTCGCCCGGGGACACAGTCACCGCCATGGAACTGGAGTTTAAGGTCAGAAAACACACACAGACATCATCCTAACCGTCCACGGCACAACAGGGTTCCTGTGTCAGTTTTTCTTTTCTCACTGAAAGCAAAACACAGCATGAAGGCACAAAACCACAGCCGATCAGAACATGTTTGGTGTTTAGCGTACAGCTCTATGGAACCAAATGACAAAGCAATGCCTTGTTGCTTGTTAAAACGTCTGATTAACATGCAAAAGATGTTTATCTTGCCTCGTTTTTGGAGTTGGTAACAGGGTTATTGGTGTTAACTAACACTGTTTTGTTAATAGAAATACAGCTGGAATAAACTGAAATACAAATATTAGATGATAACTAATAACTAAATTATAGTTTGTTATTAAAAAATATTATATTAATAACATTTATTAACAAATAAATGTTAATTATTATGACTGAAATAAGTTTAAGCTCAAGCACTTAAATGACTAGGTATTAGAATCAGCATTGGTCACTGGTAATTAAATATAAGAAATGCTTCAAGTTAAGCTCAAGTCAAGTAAATGTAATAATGTTGATTATTAAATTAACTGGAAATAAATAAAAACTAAAACCGAATGAATGAATGCACGTAACAGAATTACTCAAATTTAAAATGAAACCTGAAAATCTAAAAATAAAAGGTAACACTTAAAATCAGGTCTCATTTGAAAAATTATTAAAACAAATTGTCCATATTAGTTCTTAATACATTAACCAATGTTAACATATACATCTTTTGATTTTAATAGTGTAAGTAAATGTTGAACTTAACATTAACTAAGATTAATAAATGCTATATAAGTATTGTTCTTGTTAACTAATATAGTTAACTAATGTAAACAAATGAAACATTATTGTAAAGTGTTACCATAAAAAGCAAATTCAAATATTAATAAACAATATAATAGTTAATAAATAACACTGAAATAACACTGATTGGGAATCAAGAACAAGTGTTTATTCAAAAACATTTCTCATTTTGTTAACAGAACTGGAATGATTATATAGAAACTGTAATGGTTAGGCTTCATTTCTTTTTCAGTAATGCTACACTAGAACAACAAGAAAAGCTGCTGTAGACAGCAAAAGTGCACTTTTTAACTGCTTAAACAGTAAGTTGGTGCTGATGGAGAAGCTGACACGCGCATGTATCTGTGACTGCGGTGAGACTTAAAGTTGCTGAATGCATGAAAACACTCCTTTAACATACAGCAGCTGTCCTCAGAGACGCTCAGAGCTGCTTTACGTGCAGGATCATTATAGATCCGGCGAGGATCTAATCAGCTTTTAATGCTTTATGTTGTTTCACAGAGAATGATTGCGATATATCGCCATATCGATTTATTGTCCCACCCCTATTATAAATGTATTTACCATCAATTTTGACCTTTCTTTTTTCAACCTTTGATTAGTAGTGTGTTTTGAGTCCGTTTCACAATTTCAGAGCAATATGAATGTGTTCTGTGTCTTCTCTCACTGCAGAAACTGGCCAACTCTAAAGCACACACCTCTAGATTCATCAGCGCTAGTCTGCCGTGCAACAAATTCAAGAACCGACTGGTCAACATCATGCCCTTCGAGTCCAGCCGTGTGTGTCTGCAGCCAATCAGAGGCGTGGAAGGGTCCGACTACATTAACGCCAGCTTCATCGACGGATACAGGTATGTGAATCAAGGTTTGCAATTGCAATTCAGTAAATTCCACTTCCTGTCATTTCAATTCAACATCCTGTGGTGCGGCTAACTTAATTCAAACTCTCTCATGAAGTGAAAGGGAGCCAGATCTTAAATTCAGAATTTAGCTTGAAGTCAAAAACAGAGATCTGAGAACCAATTGAGACCAACTGTGAATCAGGCTCTGGAGAAATCAGATGAAAGATGGTGTGTTCTTCTGAAGAAGTGCTGCATCTCTCCGTGACTGTCCCCCGTCTCTTCGACTCCTGCTGGATGTGACAGCTCAGAGTCATGCCCCGTCTCGGAAGTCTGCGTCTGCATGTCTACTGCCTTTATGCTGCTAGTTGTCAGGACAAATTGTTCTTATTGGCAGGACTGTCCATAACTGGAGCGCTATCAGCACTGGGGAATTGGCGCAGCCCTGCAGCCCCGAGCTGACAGGTGATGTACACAGTTCAGCGCACAAATAAAAGGATTACCCGTCATGAGCAGTCCGGTCTCCATGAAGAGCTCAATCCATCACAGACAAACACAGATAAACGTTCAGACTGCAGTGGGTTTGAGTCAAGCCCACCGCTCAGACACAGTTAAGGCATAATTTCACCAATAACATTCCCAGCATTGATGTTTTTTCAAATCAATTCAGATGTATCTTCCGACCTAAAATATGAATTTCAAAGGCTGTGAATGAATTATATAAATATGTACTCTGATGAGCTGTGTGTTCAGAGTGTAGTGCAACACTGTGTTCATTTGTGCGCGAGGGGCTCATGATTCAGTGTTTTCAGTGTCTCGGTTAACAGTAAATGCTGCTCCACATGAAATCTTCACCAGTGCTGTGAGTTTGGGACACTTGAAAATACATCACACACCAACCAATTATAATGACAAGTGCATTAGTTAAGAATAAATATTATTGTAATTTTTTATATTTAAATAATAAGAAAATACAAATATCTATTATTTTTTATATTTTTTTAATGATAATAATAATAAATACCTGTTTTTGTTTCTGTTACAGTTCAGTATTATCACTGTAGTAGTACTATTTCTTTGATTTAATTTTTATAATATAAATAATAATAAAATAAAACATTATTTTTAATAATAAAATTTATTTTTACATTATTTTTAGCTGACCACATGCCTGGTTCTGTTACTCTTCATTAATCGTTAAGTCATTATGTCTTATCATTTGATAAGGACTTTATCCTTATTCTTTGGAACACAAAATGAGAAGTTTAGAAGAATGATTACGCTGCTAATTAAACAGTTCAGCACTCATTATAGAAGCATGGCATCAGAATACTGCGACTGACCGATCAGAATTAAGTATTTCAGAGCGTGTAGGATTCATTTTGTATGAATAGTATTCATGTTAAAGACATGCTTATTTTTTTGTAAGCAATTACATTTCATATCTCTTCTTTTTGCAGCATAGTCTGTTGGATTGTGCATTGAAAATACTTTATTGAAGAATTTCCTGTGAATGAAAAACTGGAGAAAAAATAATGGATATTAAAATTGCATTACCTAAGACAGTATCTATGCTGTCTGCTGTGACTATAGTCTCTGAGAATCATTGATTCAGTGCAGCTTTCTGCCACATGAACATTTACTGCAAATATCAGTGCTTCATATGAATAGTCCTTTACTAACATCCTGAATCATACACTTGCTTTGCTCTGGGCTCATTATTGGCCCTTAATCAAATTAACGGCCAATCAAAGAGCTCCCACTGCATCTGCCGCTGTACTGAAGTGTAAACAGCGTAATTGGCAGTAATCGTGTTTGTAATGAAGGACAGAGGGAGAAGGGCTTTCACATGCTTTTAGCTTGATGAGCTTTCAGTGTGTGTGTGTGTGTGTGTTTGTCTGTCTGTGCTGTGTGTATGATGGGTGGGGGGGGGCAGCAATTTTGCTTTGTCATTTAGTGAAGCAAATTAGGCTCAGTCACACCTGTGAGGTGTGTGTGTGTGTGTGTGGATCAGGACTCCCTTCAGCATATGTTGGATGAATGTGGTCTTCTCCCAGCATGCCCTGCATGAAGATGTTTTCACTCATACAGAGACCAAATGTGCTGAAGTCAGTGAGAGTCACAGATCATTGACAATATGCGCGTGTCTAAGGAAGCTACATTTTATGCAAATAAGCAGTGATGTAAGATATTGGAGTCCAAGAAGTTGGACATTAATTTAGAATTTCAATATAAGAGATATTCACAACATTATCACCCCATCACGATGTCATTTAACAAGATTAAAAGTGCAATTTTGATGTTGACTTGAGAAAGCCTGGCCAAAAGTTTGAAGGTGTTAAGGTCATGCAGTCTATCAGACAGGCACATAGATAGATAGATGGATGGATGGATGGATGGATAGATAGATAGATAGATAGATAGATAGATAGATAGATAGATAGATAGATAGATAGATAGATAGATAGATAGATAGATAGATAGATAGATAGATAGATAGATAGATAGATAGATAGATTAAGTGGCAATACAGTCACTCAGAGTTCTGCGCTGATAAAATCACTGAAAGAGAATAATGAGGCTGCTAAAGTCAGATTAGACATTTCCTGCACTTGTTAAACCACCTCAGAGATGCATGTGCTCAGTTTATGTCAAAACCCCCTTCAGCAGAGACCTGGGGATCTCACAGCAGGACACCAGCACAAGCGTGATGCAGTCAGAGTGATCTAGAGCTCTGCTACACAATCACGTCTCTCTGTCTCATCCTCCACACCCAGCGTCTTTCTCACCTGTCTCACAATCTCACGTGTTCTCTGTCTGGTGTTTCCTCTCTCTCTCTCTCTCTTACTACAGCTTTATCTCCTGCTCTGTCTGTGTTGTGTATTTATGATTTCAGTGATGGAGCAGCAGCACCTTCTGCTGTTAGACTAGAGGAATCTCTTCCCTCAATCTTCCCACGGCACTCCTGGAGAGAGCTGTTCATTAGCATTCTGTCTTGATTCTGGTGTTTTTAAGCTTTATCTTCATGTGTTGTTCCCACAGGCAGCAGAAGGCGTATATCGCCACACAAGGTCCTCTCTCTGAAACCACGGAGGACTTCTGGAGGATGCTTTGGGAGCACAACTCCACCATCGTGGTGATGCTGACGAAGCTCAGAGAGATGGGACGGGTGAGTCCACACCATTGTTACTGTGACAGATTCTCACGTTCCTGCACAGTGAACAATGTCTCTTTGAAACCCACTTTATTCCTGTAATGTGAGTGAAACAAGATCTTCAAAAAGGCAAAATGTAGGGCAGCTCTTGATTGCATCCATTGGGAATTGATTGGATTGTGAAATGTTGTTCGTCTTTGATGTCCTGTCGACTTTAAGGCAGGGTTATTTTCATGAACTAAAACTAAACCCATAACAAAATATTTTCATTACTTGAAATAAAATAAAAGAGAAAAACTTGACTAGCTGCCAAGCCAACATTTCTAATTTTCATTTTGTTTCTAAATTCTAAATTAAAAAGTCTAAGAAATGAACTAAAATTCTAATTGTGTATCAATGCTGTTAAAATAAACCTCTTTAAGGCAGCTCAGCTCAAAACAACTCAATTTATTAAGGGAGTGTCACACATTCAGCTGTTTATATCTTTGATTCCATGTCACACATTGCAACACCTTTGCATATTAGCAGCAAAACATGAAGTTTACATAAATATGAAGAGGAGAACTGCACAAAGAAACAGTTGTAACAGTAGACTGAATTATAATGCAGCTCATGAAGTAACTTTTTGTGTGTGTGATTGCCTAGTCTATTCAAGATCATGGAAAATATATATTCATGTGCAGCTTTAATGAGCAAAAGATTTACATGGATCTGCTTTCTTTATTTATGAATCATTCAACAGTCCCATCAAGATTTCACAAGACTTTTTTCTAACACTGAATTTGCTGCCGCTTTTCTAAAAAAAAATGTGGTGATATTTGCAGCAAATTTGGCACAGATTTGTATTAAAAACCCACCATTACCATCATTATTTAATACTGTTTAATACTATATAATACGGTTACTGTAAATAACTGTGCATAATTACTGAAATAATTTGTGTTTTGGCAGTTGAACACACATTGATCAATTTGTTTGGGCTCAGATTTCTGGATTTTGATTAGCTATTGATTCTCTAAAAGGAAAACTTGTAAAAACAATAAATATGCAAAAATGCAAGCTGCTGCAAATAATGAGATGACTGGTTATATTTGCATTCATTATTGCAACTGCATGATCGCAAAACCCTGGAGGGACTGATTTAAGTGTATCAAATAATAATAACAAAATAAACATGCAATGTGGATGCAGGAAAATGTCTGAATACTCTGCTGTAATTATTACAAAAAATACTCTGATTCTTGAATGACTAATGAAATGTTAATGATGCTGAAATCAGCTAGGCTCAGGCTGTTAATCTGTGCATTACACCACAGAGACGAAAGGCAAAAAACAAAAACAGTAATGTTGGGGTTTGGACAAAGCAATTGAGCCAAGCGTGAGCTGATCTTTTAATCGAGTGTTTGGCTCCACAGGAGAAGTGTCATCAGTACTGGCCTGCAGAGAGATCCGCGCGCTACCAGTACTTCGTCGTGGACCCTATGGCTGAATACAACATGCCGCAGTACATCTTACGGGAGTTTAAAGTCACAGATGCCAGGGTGAGTTGATCAGATGTGACTGTATGACTTCAACTGTGCTGTGTCTTTAAATCACGCCCTTATAACTCTCTCTCTCTCTCTCTCTCTCTCAGGATGGCCAGTCTAGGACGATCCGACAGTTTCAGTTCACCGATTGGCCAGAACAAGGTGTGCCAAAGACAGGAGAGGGTTTTATTGATTTCATTGGCCAAGTCCACAAAACCAAGGAGCAGTTTGGTCAGGACGGACCAATTACTGTTCACTGCAGGTGAGAAGCAGAATGAAAGAGCGTCTCAGTCTAAGATTTTACTGATTGTATCCCACAGCCGACTTTGTATCTGTACGTTACAGTTTAAAGTTTAGGGATCAGTAAGATTTTTTTTTTTTCAAAAGAATTTGGTAACACTTTAGTATAGGTACCAGTTCTCACTATGAGCTAGTTGCTTATTAGTATGCATATTACTAGCATATATAGGATGTTTATTAGTACTTATAAAGCACACATTCAGCATGACCATATTCTACAGCACTAATCCTGCACAATACCTAAACTTAACAATTATAGTAATTAGCAGTTTACTGAGCCTAAAGTTGTTAATAGTTTTTAACCATGGGAAATGGATCTTAAAATAAAGTGTGACCAAGAAAGTTATCCACAGAAATCAGCCCAGCTGTTTTCAACATGCGTCTTGAGCAGTAAATTAGAATGATTTCTGAAGGATCATGTGACACTGAAGACTGGAGTAATGATGCTGGAAATATATTCAAATAGAAAACAGCTATTTTAATTTGTAAAAATATTTTACAATTTTACAGTGTTGTGATTAATTGCGATTAATCGCATCCAAAATAATTTTTTTCTGTTTGCATTATATATGTATGTGTATATTTATTATGCATATATAAATACACACACATACAGCATATATTTTTTAAAATATTTACATGTATTTAGATGTATATATTTATATTCATATAATTTATATTATATATAAATGTAATTTTTTTTTAAATATATACCTGCATGTGTGTGTGTGTGTGTGTTTATATATACATAATAAATATACACAGTACACACACACATACTACGCAAACAAAAACTTTTATTTTGGATGCGATTAATCGCAATTAATCATTTGACAGCACTACAATTTTACAATTTTTTTTATCAATTAATAAAGGCAGCTTTGATGAACAAAAGAGACTTATTTTAAAAACTTATTTGAAACAAATTTTATCGACCCCAGACATTTGACCTCTAGATGTTGTGTGTACCGTATGTGTGCTGAGCTGCTGTCTCTCTCTCTCTCTCTCTGTGTCAGTGCTGGTGTGGGTAGAACAGGGGTCTTCATCACTTTAAGTATTGTTCTGGAGCGAATGAGGTATGAAGGGGTGGTGGACATGTTCCAGACCATAAAAACGCTCCGCACGCAAAGACCTGCCATGGTACAGACGGAGGTAAACGTGACACCCCAACAATAGTTCACCTGTCGTCATTTACTGCAAATCAGACTTTTAATTTTTAGGCAAAGCATTAGTTCAGGGTGTTTTAGTCATGTGTGTTTTAACTGTGTGTGCAGGACCAGTACCAGCTGTGCTACAGAGCAGCTCTGGAGTACCTTGGCAGCTTCGATCACTATGCAACGTAACCACTCCCAGAATGCCTCAGAACGGAGAGCCGCCACTTGTTTCTGAGCCATAATCATCCTACCTTTTCAGTCACCACTGCTGGAGGGAGAGAGAGAGAGAGACTGACAAACAGAGAAAAACAAATCAGAAGAGAGGAGAAATCACTGGAACTTCACCGCAATCCTGTTCCTCTCTCTGAAAACAGTAACAAACGCTTCATTCTGGTCTCTAATGCACAGCTCCTGTCTCTGTATTACCTTACTGCTTTAAGATTACGATCGTTTCATTTTAATATCAATCAACATCATCGACCATTGTTTTTATTATCATTATTGTATCATCATTACGATTGGTATATCTGTCAGAAAATACAATATTTGTATCATTTATGCTGATCACTGCATATCTAAGGGATTTGTTTTATTCATATTTTTTTTCGTATATTGTTATTATTATTATTATTATTCCTTTATAATTTTTTCGTATATATGTTCAGTTATTTTTAGCACATGTGGACATGTATTTTCACATGACCCAGGTTACTAATACTATAAGAGGTGTACTCAGAGCTGCTAATGATTTCTTACTTTTTATCATTCTTATATTTTAATGATCTACTTTTATTTGGTGGGAAGAGGGGAACTTTTATAAAATATACAATTAAAACAACATTTTCACCTCCTGATACTTTCTAAAACAGTATAATCGAGTATAAAAGAGATGAAACGCTTACACCCGAGTTAGTGACCTTAATGAACCTGCCGTCGTTAAGGACACTGAATAAACCAATGAAACGAGAGAACGCGTTCAGAGCTGTTCTGCTCTGAATAGCCGTAAACGGACGCTTTCTGGAAACCCTTCATTCTCGAGTGAAAGAAAGACAAGAGAAATGGTGTTCCTGCTGCCACAGTAAAGTCTTTATCCCATGCCGGGTCAGCTGAGGTCAAAGGTCAGGCCTCGACTCAACAGACCTACACACACATGTACAGCCATCACGTACCTCCAGTAGAACCACGGCCATCCGTCATTCGCTCCGACTAGCAGCTGAAGTGGGGAAAGTCTGCGGCTGAGGCTGGGAACACACAACCTCCTGGACTCTCCACCTGTGGTATTAACGGCCATCCGATCATTTCTCACTGTGGCTCGTAAAGACAAATCTCCCGTAACGTTGCGACAGCATCATCGGACTGAAAACATGTGCATACTCAAGTGTTTCTTTCCTTCTTTGGCCTGAGCACAAAGTAAGATGAAAAATGCGGACACGGGAAGAATTCATTTGACTTTGTGTTCACATAGAGACAAAACGGCATTCAATCTGTTGTACAGGCGGTCTGTTTTCTATTTGTTAATAAAAAGGAGAGAGATATGTGTTAATAAAATGTTTAATTGGGTTTTGTACTTGTTTATTGTGGGCCTTTCGCTGCTGTGTCTCGGTTCCTTCAGCACATTTCCCGGGAACAGATGGCTGGTCCCTCTCCAGTGTGTTTGTGTCCTCGCCAGAAAGCCAGCCCACCGGCCATTGCAGATTAATGTGAAGGCATGTGGACTGGATTCTGCCTGTTCTACATGATTCATTAGTTCTGCAACACCTGGAGACATTAGTCCTCCTTCAAAAAACTCAGCAACCGGACAGCAAAGTTTACTAATTCTATCGGAAGCTAATTATCTCACTAATTAGGCACAAATTGTCCAGAGGTCAGAGATGTTGTTTGCCATTGTAGATTAACAATTAACAAATAATTAAGCCTAATTAGCAGTTTGCAGACGGTGATCAATGTCTTTGTTTGTTGCTGGAGATACACAGATAATTTAAGTGCACATTTTTAACAGGTGGTCTAAAAACCAGCAATCTGTCCAAAGGCTAAAATAAAAAACAGGCCATAGTCATTTCAAATTTATTTTAGATATTGAAGATGCAAAATGTAGTAAATTTATACTGTATGTTTTTGCACAAGTAACATATTGAATTTATATATTTATATCAGCTTTAGAAATAATGTCTATTATCCATATACTCTACATATGCATATGACTCTACAATGATATGGGATATAGAAATAAGTTATGTATTTATACAGCATACCACACCTATCATGGCTGCGTGTGAGTCAGATGAGGTGTATAGAGTCAGATAAATAATCTTTAGAATTTATACACAACTATTTAGCTTACATCTATATAATAATTATATGACTAGCATGATGCATACACAGTTATCTATACAAATAAAATATTACTATATATCACTTAATAAGTCACTTTAAGTCTATGAATTATATATAGGGTTACATTTTTTATGTATACAATATTCATAAACACCATTGGCCAGTGGGTACATCATGTTATATATGCAAGTTAAGTTTTTTTTTTTATGTAACTCTATATAAGATGCATAGCAATATATACAATTGATCTACATGATCTATTATCAATATCTATAATGTTCTATATGTGCTATAAAGACACCATAGGCTTGGAGTGTGTTGTACATTAATCTATTTTATTTGTTTATTCTATATTAATATGACCCCATAATCCATAAAAAAATACCTATAGGCTTTATAATCTATATGCATGTGCATCTATATCATATATGACATGTGGAAGCATGTGTGGATTGTATGAGCTCTATTGAAGATGATTATATATCTACAATCCATATTCTATGGCCCCATATGGTTCATATGGAGTGAGTTGATTAGGGGGCGCGCGCAGGGGAACGCCTTCTTCCATCTTTGTAAACGGTGTGCGGCGCGCATGCGCAGTCCCGCTGCACTCTAATGGAGGACATGTCTGGTCTGCAGTAGTGTTTTTCTGCGCTATTTTTCTGAGTTGCGCCCTCAACACCCATCAGCTGAGCCCGTGAGTAAACTCCTCTCGTCCTCTCCTGACACGAATGATCGGGTGTTTGTGTGTGTGGAGTGATTTCACGCGTGTTTTAGTGCGTGAATGTCGTGTTTACAGTAGTTAGCCACCAGGCTCATCAAAGTTTGGAGCGGATCAATAATTAATGTAATAACACAGTTATACACTACAAAAAGCCGTTAATAACACTGTGTGAATGGATATGAGTGTGTGTGTGTTGAGCTGAAGCGGTGTGTGTGTGTGACTGGAGTAAGTTTGTGTTCATTTGAGCGCCTTTAGCCGTCAGTGTGTTTGTTGTTGTTGTTGTTTGCGGTGAGTTTGAGAGATTTCAGGATCAAAACTTTCAGTGGTCCTGAGCAGAACCTGATCATCAGATCATGACAGATTTATAAATATGATGCTTTTTCATTAAACACTCTGAATGGCTAGATAGGATGTGTTTATCAGGCTAATACCAGCTAGCATGCTAGTGTGAGTTCACAGGTGCTTCAGCATTCATAATCATAACAGTTATTAAACACTACAGGGGTTAATGTTTTATTATCTACTGTGTGCTTGAATGAAATAGTGCAGTGAGTGTATTTCTGTGGTTTATCATTTTATGTTAATTTGATTAAAATGCTTCATTAAGTGTATTTCTGTCAGTAAAGTTACTTTGTTGTATTATTTCATGTTTAAACCAATATGAATATGATCAGTGTTCTCTAATCAACTTTTTATTTATTGGTGTTTACTGAGTATTTGTTTGTATTTAGTTCCAACAGGTTGGTATATTTATACTTTTTCTGCCCTTGTTTTTTTATTATTATTGTTATCTGGGTTTCTGGTAAGGATACCTGTTATGTATTGGTTGTAATTATATTTAAATATGATGTTAAAATTTAAAAAAATAAATAATTATACAATTATTTTATGAAAATCAATTATATATTTTAGATTTTTAAGTAATTAAATATAGCTTTTTATTGTTTTCTTAATTAAACATTTATTTTTATATTTTTCTTATGCAAATATCTTGAATCACTTTAAATTAGCGAGAATAAATGTATGAAATGTCAATGTGTTATAACTAAACTGGTCTTGCCTAGTAGTGGTGGTTTACATGTGGAGTTTACTAGTTGGTTAGGTGATGTGTTCTTGAACATTGCTGTGGTGTGGTTGTTTTTCAAAAAATGCATGAGTATGATATGTTACGTATTTAGTTTTGTTTATGTGTTTGTTGCTGAAATCTTCATCTTCCTGTTTCTCTTACAGCCCAAGTGGCAGAATGGCTTCGGACTCGGTCTCTCAAAGCTCCCAGAGTCCTGCCACCAGGATCATGACCTTTCATCCCACAAAAGAGGAGTTCAAAGACTTCAACAGATACATTGCATACATGGAGTCGCAGGGGGCTCACGGAGCCGGGATGGCTAAGGTTAGTGTATAAGATTTTCATTCTGCTCAAATTGCTGTGAGAGAAGTGCTTTTTTGTGTGTTGCTGTAGATGATCATTGGAGGTTTGCTTGGCTCACTGATGTGCTTGTTTGTCAGGTGGTGCCACCAAAGGACTGGAAGCCCCGGCGCACATACGATGACATAGATGACCTGGTGATTCCCACACCCATTCAACAGGTGGTCACTGGCCAATCAGGTCTCTTCACTCAGTACAACATCCAGAAGAAGCCGATGACCGTCCGCGAGTTCCGCAAAACTGCCAACACAGACAAGTGAGCAGCAGAGTATTCTTTAAAGACTTCTTAATAAATATTCCTGGTGTTATTATGCAGGATTCATAAATGCAAATTATTCTAAATAGTACTAACATTCTCCAAGTTTTGGGTCTGCATTTGTTTGATCAAGGTAAAACTGTAATATTGTAAAATATTATTATTACTTTTAGTGATTTTTATTGTGATATATTTAAAATATAATGAATTCCTGTGATGCAAAGCTGAATTTTCAGCAGTCTTCAGATCCATCAGAAATCATTCTAACATGCTGATTTGATTCTCAACAAACATTTCTGATTATTATCAATGTTGAAAATTTTGTGAAAACAGTGATACATTTTTTTTTATTTTTCAAGATTCTTTGATTAATAGAAAGTTCAAAAGGACAGCATAAACAGTTATACTAGAAACAATTTTGTGACAAATAAAATTTGATCATTTAATGCATCCTTGAAAGTATTAATTTCTTTCAAAAGTGCTAGTTCAAAAAAGTTCTGACCCCAAACTTTTGAATGGTTAAGTCTGATTGAACAGAGAAACATAATAGTCTCCAATAATATCCCAACCTACTTTTCTTGATGCATAACATTAATCCATTGACATTATTGCTCATTGTATATTCTTGTAGATACATTAAGTTGATCATTGAGAATGTTCGATCATGTCACCATAATAAAATGGATCTCTAACTTGACTGCAGGTTCTGCAATCCCAGATATGCTGATTTTGATGAACTAGAGAGGAAATTTTGGAAGAATTTAACATTCAATCCACCACTATATGGGGCAGATGTCAGCGGAACCCTCTACGATCCGGTGAGTGTTCTACTGGGGGTGTCCCCGACTAAGGATTTTCATAGTCGAATCGGAATTTTCGAATCTTGCCAATAGTCGAATCATATGTTTGGGGGCGGGGCAAAATACATGACCAAGAGTCAGGTCAGACATTTGACAGTCATAATTACTGGCATTAAGTTAACACACAGGGAAAATGTGTAACGGACTCTACAAACGGGGTAAATAATGTTTTGATTAAAAGCGAAAACCCTAAGAATTCACAACATTTTTACAATAGTGCTCTCATTATAACATTATGTAGCCTATAAGATAGTTCTGCATTTCTGTTTTGAGCTGCGCGCGCTGAAGATGACCAGTAGAATGAAGCATTAATCAATGGGATTTATCTCATAAACGCTTCGTTATTTATACAACATGATATTAATATTACGACTTATAGGCTATCTGCACAAAATGCCCGAATGCTCATGAACCTGTCTGTGCGGCTCTGAATGAACTCCTTTTGTGAACGCGTTCTTCACGCAACAACATGCAGAAACACGATATATATAAACTGGCTGACATGTTTTGAAATCACTTGTACCCCTACCTGATTGAAAAAATCCAGTCTTTCACTCTGCCTGTGTCAATTTGAGTCTTGTTAAAGATTTAATTCCCTGCCGCCAAGATGCTCCTCTGTTGGTCAAGGATTATGGAAAGTGAAACTTAAATCAATAGGGGTGGTTGGATTTATTCACGCACGTTAAAATATTTATTTAAAGATTCTTATTTACAGCATTATCATAATAGGCTGTATATTAACTTATTGAGAGAAAACCAGTAGTTATATGTGAAATCAGACATTGAGCACTCCTATATAGCCAAAATGGCATGATCATAACACCCCGCGAATATTTGACTGGGAGTCGAATCAGGCTCCTCCTATCGAAGCATCGAATCGTTGACTAATCTGGATCACCCCTATATTCTACCCTTTTTATTAATGGAATATTTTTCACTATGTTTCAGTCACAACCATTGTTTACAGTGTAATAATAGTGCTATGCAGTGATTACAAATATATATGTGACTGTATACAGGAGGTGACGGAGTGGAATATTGGCCATCTCAACACTATTTTGGACACTGTGGAGAGAGAGAGTGGAATCACAATCAAAGGAGTCAACACTCCATATCTTTATTTCGGGATGTGGAAGAGCACATTCGCCTGGCACACAGAGGACATGGATCTCTATAGCATCAACTACCTTCACTTTGGAGAACCCAAGTCCTGGTAATGTCACAACTAAATCTTGTTTTCGGTCAGCATTTTTGTTGTTGTTTTTGTTGTTTTGCTATTCTCAGATCATTTGATCAGTTCATTGAGTCATTACATTGATTCAAACCAGGAGCTCAGATTTTTGGCTGATTAATTCAAAAACAAGCTCATTTGTTCATATTCACTACCATTCAGGGATTTCTGATTTAAGAAATTATTATATTCAGCAAGGATACCACAAAAATATGAAGCAGCACAACTGTTTTCAACATTGATAATAATCAGAAATGTTTCTTGAGCAGCAAATCAGCATATTAGAATGATTTATGAAGAATCATGTGGCACTGAAGACTGGAGTAATGATGCTGGAAATTCAGCTGCGCATCACAGGAATAAATTACATTTTAAATATATTAAAATAGAAAGCAGCATCTTAAATTGTTGTAATAATACATCAGATCAAATAAATGCAGCCTTGGTGAGCAAATTAGACCTTTTTCAGCTTAAAAAAGCTTACTGTCCCTAATACTATTCATACTGTCCTAAAGACATTTTAAAAAGCATTTATTACTTGGTCTTGAATTGAAAACATCGGCTCTTCTGCAGGTACATTGTGCCTCCAGAACATGGGAAGCGATTAGAGCGTCTTGCTAAAGGTACAGTGGTCTTCTGAAAACATATCATTAGTTCCTGTTCCTCTTCAGCTGCTCATTAATTAACTCCGTACTCTCTTAATTTTCTTTCATGCAGGATTTTTTCCTGGAAGTGCCCAAAGTTGTGAAGCCTTCCTGCGACACAAAATGACTTTAATTTCACCGTCTATTCTGAGGAAGTATGGAATACCCTTTGAGAAGGTCAGTTGCTTGATTTTTATCATCTTATCCTGTCATGCCTGATTTTATCTCACGATTTGACTTCTTTCTACTTAATTCACCAGGTCACACAGGAAGCAGGCCAGTTCATTGTGACCTTCCCGTATGGATATCATGCTGGGTTTAACCATGGCTTCAACTGTGCAGAATCCACCAACTTTGCCACCCAGCGTTGGATCGATTATGGAAAGCTGGCGACATTAGTACGTTATTTTGCATACATCGTTTACCCTTAGTTTTTAGTTAATTTTTGGAGTACAAGTATGAGTTCAGGTATGGTACCACAGGTATGTTTTTGTTTGTTGATGTGCATATCTTTCTCAGTGTTCCTGCCGGAAGGACATGGTCAAGATATCCATGGATGTGTTTGTTCGCAAGTTTCAGCCAGAACGCTACAAATTTTGGAAAGCAGGAAAGGACAATGTGCCCATTGACCACTCAAAGCCCACACCAGAAGCAGCAGAGTTCCTGACAGATGGAAAGACCGAGAATGAGACGGGAGAGCTTAGCGATAGCAGCAAAGCAGAAACGCAGGAGAAGGGAGGAGAAGCAGAGGCTGGAGAGGAGCAGAAAGCAAACACGGACGGTGGAGAGGAAGACAAGACTGAAATGTTGAAAAGGGAAACAGATGGTGCAAAGGAGAAAGAAGAAGCAGAGAAAGGAGGTCTGGAGGTAGAGGAGAAGAAGCCTGTTAGTGATGAAGAACCAAGCAGCACCTCAGAGCAGATCAACAGGTGTGTAAAAATGTGGGAGTTTGCTTTGGTTTTAGTCTTCATTTGCTGACACAGTGCATTATGAATGTGAAGTGCACAAGTACACATTCACAAAATTCCAAACATTTTTTGGCTATTCCAAGTTACTTTACAAATCTAACCAGTGCAAAACTTTAAAAAAATAAATCATTGTCATCTATACACAGAAACCCAAAGGTCTTCATTCATTGTTCCATTTTATTTTATGGATCCTTATGACGATTATTAAAATCTGATAAAAAATTTAGTGGCTATGTGAATGTATTTGTACAGCATTATTCACTTTATGCTGTATTGTGTGCACAGTGACAGCTGAGGGGTGTTGTTAGGTATAGCATACAGCAAAGTGACGTACAATACAATGTAATGTCAAGTGCCTTATTGTTTTTATATAATGGTTACAACACAATGAAAAAATATTAAGAACTCAAATTATCATTAAGCATTATTATTATATTTAACTAAGACTAAAACTATTAAAAAGTGTTTCCGTTATTTGCAATAGAGCTGAAATAAAACATAACAGATGAAAACAAACTTGGACGAAGTTTATAAAAAGAAAAGAAAAAAAAGAGAGATGCACCAAATTACTAAAACTGAAATTTATATGAAAACTGAAAACATAAAAATAAAAGCTTTTTCAAAATATTATTAAATGCTATAAATAATTCTAAAATAACACTGAGCTGAAGTTGAAGGATATGCTAAAAGATATAGTAATTGACTAGAATTCTTAACTTCTAAAACTCAAGTTTAATTGAAAATTTAAAAAAAAATCTGTTTTGCCTTTCAGTAAATACTTCCCACAGTAAATATACTATAAACATGCTCTTTAATTTTTACTGAATAACATAATTTGCCACACGTCTCCTGAGGGCTACGTCTTATGCTTTAGAGAGCACAGTGGTGATGGTTCATGGAGAAAAAGTTTTTTTTTGTTCTTTATTTTAATCCTCTGATTTCCCTTCTCTTCATACAGTAGCAGTCCTAAGCAGAATGTGGGGCAGAAGCGGCTCAGACCCAGCCCTGACGATGGAGCAAAAGAAGACGACAATCAAGTAAAGGTAGAAAAAGAGGAGGAAGTTGAGAAGAAGAAAGCCAAACTCAGCCAGACTGAGACAGATGACAAGAATGAAGAATCCATCTCCGCTGACCCAGGTAGAGCCTCATATACGGCAAATGATACACCGGCGATGCTGTAATAAAAAGGCTAAAACAACCAATGTGTATTTCTGCAGGTTATGCGCAAGCTGAGGAGACGGTGGAGACAGACATGCCCCCTCCACAACAGCAAGAGAATCAAACACCTCCCTGCATGGAGGTGGAGCTCTCGCCATCAAACCCCACCTCCAGCAGTGACATCACAATGCAGCAAAGAGATGATGTCACTCCCTCTGAACCCAGCGACGTCACCTCATCCTCACAATCCACAAACAGCATCGCTGACGATGAGGCTCTGAGCAGTGATGTCGCCTCTCAGTCCGAACACGTCACTCAAAGCTGTGATGTCCAAAGCAAGCCCGATGACATCACTCCAAACGGTGACCTCACTAATGCCCAGCAGAGTGACATCACGGCCCATTCGTGTTCCAGTGACATCCCTGCTGCTGATATCATGCCTCTCATATCTGTAACCAGCAGTATTTCCTCTCTACATGGCATTAACTCCACCCACACCTGTGATTTCTCTACAGAACTCAGCGACAGCACTATAAATACCATCATCCCTAGTCCAAACGAGCCTGGTATTAACTCCTCCCACACCTATGATGTCACCACAGATCCCAGCAACATCACCATCAGCGCTGAACACGAACCCAGCATTAGCTCCGCCCACAGCTGTGATGCCCAACCAGAACCCAGCGACATCACCATCAGCGCTGAACACGAACCCAGCATTAGCTCCGCCCACCGCTGTGATGCCCAACCAGAACCCAGCGACATCACCATCAGCGTTGAACACAAACCCAGCATTAGCTCCGCCCACAGCTATGAGGTCCAACCAGAACCCAGCGACATCACCATCAAAGCTGAAAAAGAACCCAGCATTAGCTCCGGCCACAGCTGTGATGTCCCACCAGAACCCACCGACATCACCATCAAAGCTGAAAATGAACTCGGCATTAGCTCCGCCCACAGCTGTGATGTCCAACCAGAACTGAGCAACATCACTGTCAGTGAGCAAGAATCCAGCATTAGCTCCGCCCACAGCTGTGATGTTCAACCAAAACTCAGCAGCAGCATAGTCGACCTTAAACACGAACCCAGTGTTAACTCCGCCCACACTTGTGATGTCACCACAGAACCCAGCGACGACATCAAAGCTGAAAAAGAACCCAGCATTAGCTCCGCCCACAGCTGTGATGCCCAACCAGAACCCACCGACATCACCATCAAAGCTGAAAAGGAACTCAGCATTAGCTCTGCCCACAGCTGTTATGTCCAACCAGAACTGAGCAACATCATTGACCCTAAACACGAACCCAGTGTTAACTCCGCCCACACATGTGAAGTCACCACAGAACCCAGCGACATCACCATCAGCCCTAAACATGAACCCGGCATTAGCTCCGCCCAGAGCTGTGATGTCCAACCAGAACTCGGCAACATCACCAGCAGCCCTAAACCTGAACCCGGCATTAGCTCTGCCCACACCTGTGATGTCACCACAGAACCCAGCGACATCACCATCAGCCCTAAACCTGAACCCAGCATTAGCTCTGCCCACACCTGTGATGTCACCACAGAACCCAGCGGCATCACTGTCAACCCTGAACACGAACCCAGCATTAGCCCTGCCCACATCTGTGATGTGCAATCAGAACTCAGCAACATCACCATCAGCCCTGAACACAAGCCCAGCATTAACTCCACTCTCGCATATGATGTCATCACTGAACCCAGCAACATCAGCGTCGGCCCTAAACACAAACCTAGTGATAACTCCGCCCACACTTATAATGTCATCACCGAACCCAGCAGCAGTGCCATCAACCTTAAGCTCGGCGAGTTGCGGTGCAGCTCTTCGTCAGCGGGCGGCAGTCAGGTGTATCCGCCTGCGGTCCAGCACATCTTCCAGAGAACGCTGAGCCCTGCGGAGGTGCTGCATGTCCACAGCTACGCTAAAGGAGATTACAGCGATCACGAGCCGCGCATTCGGCACGAGAGAGACCGAGACAGCAACTCTGATAGCGATTCTCAAGAGGACAGCAAGGTGCGTATGTGCCATCTGACTCTGTTGTTTAAGCACCTGTTTCACTAAAGGAATAGATTGCTGCAGGAATGATGTTCATTTGTAGAACAACCTCTAAGTTTGCATCACCCTGGTTCCCTTAACAAAACGTAATAATACCAGAAATATGGTGGGAATTAAGTTATATATTATCACTTTAAACAACAGAGAGTGAAAGTAAGATAGAGATTCAACAGAAAAGTGAAGCTACAATCTCAAACCTCTCAGCAGCACGACAGACAGAAGCAATCGATCAGCCAGTCAATCAAATGAAAGTCCCCCATTCATCACTAGGGGGTTTGCGAGCTCTTGTTTAGGAAACCCTGTTGTATTTTGTGTGTGGCTGTGTGTAATAAGTGTGAGTTTGTGTTGTCCTGCAGAAAGAAGCTGAACACCCAGTGGAAGCTCAGCACAGACTTCCCAGACTCCCCAGGCACCATCCTCTGATGAAGGACAGCATCAGTGATGAAGGTCAGTTTGTGACAATGTTGTTATTGTTAACGAAAACTAAAATCATTAAAAATCATAATTGAAATAAAGCTGAAGCAAAATCGAAATATTAGATTAAAAATTTCACAACAAAATCAGTCAAACTAAAATTAAATTGAATATTGAACATCTAAAAATAAAAGTTAATTAAAGATATTAATATATACAAAAACAGTATTTAAATAATGCTAAGTTAACACTGATGTGTGATCTGTCATTAGTGTAATGGACCACTTTTCAGATCATTACACTGCCTACATATGTCCACTAAAATCTCAGTACTTTGCAAACTTCTGCTTTATAATTGTATATAATATATATTTGTGTGTGCGCGTATGTGTTTGTGTGATGACTAAAATGAGGTCCCACCCCACATCGTTTTCCACAGAATATTCATTGTAGTCTGAAATACGTCAGAAGTGTGTGAGCACCACCAAACAGAATGTTTGCACATTGTGCAAAATGTCAGTCCTGCCCTAAAGCAATTTGTTTAATTGTTGTTGCTGTGTTGGGTTACTCAAACAAAGCAATGTTGAAATGTTCCACACAGTCACAGTGTTGGACTCTTCAGGAAGTTGCCATACGAATTAGTGATTGACCAATATAGATTGTTTTTCTTAACGATACCAATTATTTGAATGTTTATGTGCCCGATAACCGATATGCAGAACCAATATTTATTTACTGTTATAAAGTAAATAAATGAATGCGTGAAGTAAGTCCATACTTCACTTTGGTTTTTCCTCCTTCCAGTCATCTTTAAAAAAAAAATTCATTCAATCATCTTAAAATTCACTTTCATGTTAAATTTAATCTTCATATTACAACAATAAAAAACATTTTATTTATAACACTAATATTAGCAGTAAGCAAAATAAATGTAGAATGTCTAATGTTTTCGAATATAATAAAGGACATGACTCATATCAACTTCATTGTTTACTACAGTTTTAGTAGGTTTATAAGCTGTTTAATAGGCTTAAGAGTGAAGAATAATTCACCGGATAATGTTAATTCACTGAATAATATTCTCTGGAATATTGGAATATAACAAGCATTGTATTTTATTGCATTTCTCAACTGGCATGTTACATTTTTTGTCATTCTAAATTATGCTGCTGACATTGCGGTTTATCTGTGCATTTACACAGAACTATACTCAAACTGCGATCGATTGCAGAGATAATTCATTTCCATAGAGTTGTATTTATTTAGATGTTTATAAGTGAAATAATGGTTATATAGTAAGTGTTAATACAATTTAGGGTGCTTCAATAAAGTGAATCTTGTTAAAAGTTACATGCTGTGGCCGTGCTGGAGCATTTCTTGAGCATCAACCGCTGAGTGAACAGCAATATGAAAGCGGCTTCACGAGACTAATGATGAGCATATAGACAACAGAGAGAGAATTACATTCAGCGCCTTTATTTCCAACATCCAATCATTCATGGCTGTATTATTTAATTCATGCAAAGTTACGTCTTTATTGGGAGAGGACTTGACGGATTATCTACATGACTCCGACTTCATGAGACTAATAGACCACAGAGAGAATTAAATTCAGCGCTTTTATTTCCAACATGCGCTAATTCATGGCTGTGTCATTTAATTCAAGCAAAGTTACGTCTTGACAGATTATGTTATTTCTTAGAGCCAAGTTGCATTAACTACATATCAGGCATTTATGTAATACATCTAATTTGTGCATTAATGGCTGTTATGTTAAATAAAGTTTACTTTATTTAACATAAAGTTTTCCCCTCAGATGCGCTGCAATGACGATACTGCGTGCAAATCTCAAAACACCCACAAGATGGTGCCGTTTATCGGTGAATCAGATATTACAACACTGATATCCGATTGTGGTGAAATGCTTAAATATCGGGAAAAATATCGGTAAATCAATATATCGTCGATCTCTAATACGAATGCCTTATTCAGTTGCCACTACGCATTTAACTGGAATACCTCCCCGTCAGGGGAGGCACAGCTTCCCCAAAATATTGAGGTGAAAATGGGAGGACGACGATTTAATGTTAAATAAAATTCACAATGCATTCAGTAAATCGGGGGAGCGCTGAGCTCTCGTGCCTCCATTGGGATAAAAAAAATAGCCAATCAGCATTGAGTGTTCACTTTCAGCGCTGAGGAGTGTTGAGAAAAGAAACCTTTCAAGCCTCCCGCCTGGTATATCAACCAATCATCATAGATACGTAAATTACGTGATATTAGTTTGAACGTCTCCCGCTGCGTTGATAATGTACCAGGTACTTATGATGAGTAGCGATATTGAATATTTGATCGCCAACAGATTTACCAAGCTGTCATTCAAACAGTATATTTACAATTTAAAAATAAAGTTAGAACATGCCTAAGCTGGATATAGGCTACAGCAGTCACGGCTTAATTAAATGGCACAACAGGCAGTTAACACAGACTTTTAAGAAGGGATGGAAGTTTGCTTCAAGTGATAGGCCAGGTAAGTGAAATTATATTATCTTGCTGTATGTGTGTCTTTTTCTGACTAAAAGCAACCAAAAAGTCATTTTAAAGTGGTTAAGCAAATAATAATAATAATAATCGGCAGGGATCCCCAGACCAATACAATTAGTGTGCCGCCTCAATTTTAAAACCCACGAAATGTACCGTAAATCACATTGCAAAAGCATCTTCTGAATGAAGGATGATGTAATGCCGATGGATTGTGTGTGCATGTGCAGAGCTGCAGGATCAGGCTGCGGCAGAGGAGGACGGGCTGGATGTGGAGGCCTGGGCGCGACCTTTGGCCCAGCTGTGGCAGAACAGACCATATAATACAGAAAGAGAGAGAGAGTACAACAGAGAGATGGGTCTTCGGTCTCCGTACTGCGCTGTGTGTGCGCTCTTCCAGGCACATCAGCGGGTACGCCGGCCTGGTTCAGAGATCTGTGTTTATCTGTTTTCTGTTGTTGAGTATATCAAGTGTCTGACACTTCCTGTGCTTTTCTGCACAACGTCCTGTTTATGTTCAGTCTGAAGGGGGCGAGAGCGAGCCGGCCGTGGTGCTGCCCAGGGGTCAGATGAGGACCAAGCCTCTGATTCCAGAGAGATGTTTCTGCACCACCACCGAGGACAGCACAGACGTCCAGCCGTCCACAGCTCACCTGGAGGAGGACGGCACCAGTCTGCTCATCAGCTGCTCCCTGTGCAGTGTCCGTGTGCACACTAGTGAGTACTGCCCTGCTCTTTATATATAGATTATATGTTCTGTTCTTTTGAACTGTCTATTCATCAAAGAATTATAGAATTGTAATCGCATTTTGCACAAAAATACACTCACGATGATGCTGAGGACAAATAAGGAATTTCCTCATAGTTTCCAACATATTTTGCCAGTGCAGGGTGTGTTTGAATAATCCGAGGTCTGCTTAATTCACTCTTTTTCTAGGTTGTTACGGTGTGGCTCCAGCGAGAGTCTCCAAAGACTGGAAATGTGCCCGCTGTAAAGCCAACGCCCTCACTGAGGTACACCTAAACCTAACATATAGTGGCCCAAAAAAACATAAGGACACTTACAGAAATAGTTTACCCAGAAATTCTGTGCTTATTTACTCCCATGCATGTTAGAAATCTGTATGGCTTTCTTTGACGTTTTCACCTGTTGGATTTTTCCCTTTCCATACAATGAAAGCAGACAGTGTTTTGCTTGAACAGTGTATTTTTCTGGATGGATTGAGACTTTAAATTTTCTTTGTTTCTGCTTTAAGTCTGGCTTAAGTGTCCAAATAATTTTGGGCTACTGTTCACCTGCTTTAAACACGTAGTGGTCTTTCATCTCTTTGTTCATTGATATAGTAGGATGTGTTGAAAACTGATGATATTTGAATCTTTGATTCTTGACAGAGTTGCTGTCTGTGTTCGTTGAGAGGTGGAGCGTTGCACAGAGCCAATAATGGCAAGTAAGTAAAATGAAAGTCCACTAGAGGGCAGAACTGACATCCCATGATACACACTGACACCTGACCTAGAAGTTACTCAGATCTTGAATTGTTAAAAATGTGTTTATGTGGGCTTGGTGTGCTTTAGACAAACAAGAACCTTTTGTTTTCATGTAATCTCACTTATTACACAATTCTGGTTTGAGATCACAGGAATCATTCATTGTCTTGTGTGAGTTTCATAAAATCTCCTCCTAACCTCCTAAACTGTCATTAGGAATGACCATGTAACACACTGTACCACTGTGTGTGTATATATGCGTATATATATATATATAACCCTGGACCACAAAACCACTAGTCGCTGGGGTATATTAGTAGCAAAAGCCAAAAATACATTAGGGCATTAAATATAAATCATGTTCCATGAAGATATTTTGTAAATTTCCTACTGTAAATATATCAAAACTTAATTTTTGATCAGTAATATGCATTGCTTAGAAATATTGTATGTTTTGTATGAAAGGTGCAGTGATGCATCAACTTACACTTACAATTTAGTTCCCCCTTTAAAGGCTTTTCTATAATTAAAATCATTCCCAGTTCCTGTTGTGCAAATACATCAAAAAGCAGTTATTTCCATCAATAGTTATAGGAGCTATTAAATGTTCCTCCGGTGCCAAAACTCCTATGATAATTACAAAAAGACTCGAAGGTAAAACAACAAATTACAATAATTCAGGAAGGAAACATTTTATTGTAATGAAAATAATGTTCCATTGTAAAAATGTAAGTTGTCCTAAAAATACAATTTTCCTAAATGCAATATATAATTGCTTCTTTTTATGTTTTGATTCTATGGTGAAATGTGACTTGGAAATGATTTTGAGAGGTTTTGTGAAATTCATCCTGCTGTTTTCTTTGGGATAAGTTAATGTTGTCTACTTAGCAAAAGTCATCATCCCAGGTTCCTAACGTGTGTCTCTGTGTGCAGATGGGTTCACGTCCTGTGTGCGGTGGCAGTGCTGGAAGCTCGCTTTGTGAACATCGCTGAACGATCACCCGTGGATCTCAGCGGTATTCCCTTACAGAGATTCAAGCTGGTGAGTTTATCTTCCCTTCTCTAGAAAACATGCAGTGTGCAAACTGGGCATCCTTTCAAATAGCAACATTTCACTTCTCTGAGATCATGCTGTACATCGTTTGTATAACAGAACAACACGTTTTGATTTAGATTACCTAATAAGGATGTTGACTTTTACTGGAAGTGCTTTGGTGTAAGCAGTCACAGTGTTATTTATATCTGCACTCTGGGCCCTTTCCTCATGTCCCACTTCCTCTGAACTGACTTCCTGTGAGCTAATCTCCCTCGTATGTGCTTACAGAAATGCTACTACTGCAAACGGCGGATGAAGAAAACGTTGGGCTGTTGTGTGCAGTGTTCTCATGGTCGCTGCCCCACCTCATATCACCCGACCTGCGCACAGGCCGCCGGCGTCATCATGCACCCGGACGACTGGCCCTTCGTCGTCTATGTCACTTGTTGCCGCCACAAAGGGCCGGTGCAATCTGAGGTATCGCGCTCTGAAACACTGAAATTGTGCACTGTAACATGTGACTGCACTATAATGTGGCTGCTACAGGTGTCTCTACAAGTTGGCCCAATAGTCTCTTCCTGTTTCCTTTTCATACTTTTTTGAAGTGTTCAAATAGAACAGAGTATGTATAGCTTATTCTTTCTCCAAACCATAATAATACATTTAAGATAATTAATGAATAGTACCATTTGCATAATGTGCACTCAAAGACTCGCCACCATTGCTCAAATATAATTAGTGTATCACTTTTATTTACACTTATTGTGAATTAGGGCTGCACAATAAATTGTATTTTAATCATGATCACGGTTTCTGCTTTTTCTCGATTTATTAAGCATAATAGTCTGCAGTATTTACCAGCTGTTTATTTATCATGAAGATATCGTGACATTTGCATTATCTTGAATTGATGTCAAGATGTCAACTGTTTTTTTTAAATCCCTCATTCACAGCTTTTCTTTTAAACTGATACATTTTCTGCTCAGTGTTATGCTTAATCTTTCCAACCTGGAAACCATGCACACACATTCTCTCTACAATGCAAAAAACAATGCTGAAAACACCAGTAAACTTGTACAGTGGAGTTTTGCAATCTCTTTTGAGCTATTCTGCTCAAATAAAAGTGTAATAAAGTGCAAAGTAAAGTGTCTGTTTGTGCAACTAAATCTGCAAGCAATGCATGCAAGTCGACATTCTCTTGATTTACGCTCATGTGAAAGTGCATTAATTTTGATGAAATGTAAAAGGGCACAGTAATTGTGAATAATAATTGTGATTTATATTTTTTGTGCAAAATAATCATGACTGTTTAACAATAATCATGCATCCCTTTTGTGAATAGTCATCATATTTGTTGCTGCTGTGATAAGTGATCTCTCTTTCTCCTCTGCAGCGTAATAAAGCAGCCATGAGAGAGCTCAACGTGGGTCAGAAGGTCATCTGCAAGCACAAAAATGGACGCTACTACCAGTGTGAAGTCATACAGCTGACAAAAGAGACATTTTATGAGGTCAACTTTGACGATGGCTCCTTCAGTGATAACCTTTTTCCAGTGGACATTGTGGTAAGATGTTAGATTTGATCTATTCTCTACAGCAGTTTAGAAAAGGTACATTTAACCACAGTTTTAAGTAGATCATCTAATTATCGATGACATGGAAAACCTAGAAGTAACAGGGAATTTTGGGAAGGTTGCGAAATTTTGAGGCCAGCAGGGGGTGCTCACCCTGTGGTCTTTGTGGGTCCTAACAGTAGTGACGGGGATACTATACTGTAAAAAGCACCGTCCCGTCACTCTTTCTCCTCTCCACCAATAAGCTGGTGTGTGGTGGGCGTTCTGGCGCAATATGGCTGCCGTCGCATCATCCAGGTGGATGCTGCACATTAGTGGTGGTTGAGGAGATTCCTCCTTTCTATGTAAAGCGCTTTGAGTACCCAGAAAAGTGCTATATAAATGTAACAAATTATTAGTATTTTTGTGGAAACCATGACATGTTTTTTCAGTATTCTTTGATGAATAGAATGTTCAAAAGAACAGCATTTATTTGAAACAAACTTTTATAAATGACTTTACTGTCACTTTTAAAAAAGTATTAATTTTGTATTATTTCTTTCACAAAAGCACTTACTGACCCAAAACTTTTGAATGCTAGTGTATGATTGTCTAGTTATGATTGACTCCAAAATACAGTATATTTAAGATGTTGTATTTTCTAAATATTGTATTTTTCATGGTTTGGTGTAGAACCGAGACTGTGCTCAGCTGGGTCCTCCACCGCAGGGGGAAGTGGTTCAGGTCAGATGGACGGACGGACTTGTCTATGGAGCCAAATTCGTGGCAGCTCATGTCATTCAGATGTACCAGGTATATGTGTGACAGGAGACTTCCAGCGGTTCAGTCTGCGTTTAGCTGTTTAGTAAACCACTGCTTCTCTTCAGGTGGAGTTCGAGGACGGATCGCAGCTGACTGCTAAGAGAGATGACGTCTACACCCTAGATGAAGAGCTGCCCAAGAGGGTCAAATCTCGTCTGGTGAGCTCATATTTAAGGGAATATGACGCTCTCTGTGCGTCTGCTCAGTTTCTGTTCAGCGAGCTGCAGAGAGGAGCAGCGCTTTCAGTTAAACACAAATATTATGTTGCTTCTCTAATTTAACATGCAAGTATAGCCGAAATCACAGCACAGCTATTGTCTTTATCGTATGTGTATTTGATTTCATCAGACGACGGCTCGATTATCAGGATTTTTGTGTAGATTAACATCTTTTATTGAGAATTTAGCTGCATCAAAATACAGTATGTGGGCACAGAGAGGGAAACAAATCTAATAATAAATGTACATTTTGCATGTTCAGAAGAAGTGAGCTGCCCTGTCATGCGTAAATGTAAACCGGTTTGTTTAAGTAAATTGCTCAGTGCAAAGAAAGAGAAGTAATGGGAACCTGGTATTTATTTATTCATGTGTCTAATAGACATGAACAAGTTCTTTGAAAAACATCTATGACCTTTGAAACATGTCTAGTCTTCATGCTCTATGGTGACTGTGGTTTCAATAATAATAAACATACATTTGCATAAAGCATCCACATTTGTCCATGCCCATGTGGATTAGAGTATTAAAAACTTGAAAAGTATTAATTTAAGGTACATTTAGAACATGTGTGATTAAGTTGTGATTAATCACGAGTTAACTCATGACAATCATGCGATTAATCGCAATTAAATATTTTAATCGATTGACAGGCCTAATACATATACAGTATATTTTCTATAAACTTAAAATATATTGTTTCTATAGGTAGTCAACCATTTTAAATGAATATTTTTACATTTCTTCTTCATTTTTAATGCGAAAAAAATGTCACTTGCAGTGCATCATGGGATTGTAGTTCTTTCCCTCATTAAAGCCGTTAAGCACAAAGTTTTGTGCTTCTTTTTTTAGTATTTCAAATACTTTTTGCTTCAAAAGTTTGTAATGTTGCTGATTGGTTTGGTTCATGGCTTATAATGCTTTAATGATTACGTTTTTTTTTTTATTCCTTATGGTAAATATGAATGGGAAAAAATGGTTCTGGAGAAAGTGGGTGGGCACTAATGCGCTCTGATTTTTGTGTGATTCAGTCTAAGGCATCGGACATGCGTTTTGATGGCATGTTTGGAGAGAAGAAGGTCCAGGAGAGCAAGAGACAGAGAGTGATCAACTCCAGGTACAGAGGTGACTACATCGAACCCGTCATCTACCGAGCCATCATGGAGTAGCCAGCGATGACCCAGCCTTCACCCGAAACCACCAGCACTCATCCAGCGACAGCGACTCCCTGCCAATGCGTTCAGTGCGCAGGGGTCGGACACCTGGATGGGTTTGATCACTCCTCGGTGGACTATTACTAGCCCTCAGTCGATCGTCTATTCTGATATATGGGGCTAGAGTTGAGGCAGGGTGTTTCACAGTGTCTTTCTCAGAGAATGCAGCTTTGTCATTGGGTTTGGTGCCCTTTTAACCTCAGCGCTGTGAGACTGTGCCACAAACACTCAAGAAACACATCAGCGTGAACATCAGGTTCATGGAGTCGCTCTAAATCACATTCGTTTGATACAGCATATTTGTAATCTCCATTTCATAAAATATCTACTTTTATCAAATTTTGTTAATTTATTTGACTTAATTGAGGGTGCTGTTTCTACCCGTATTTTACCGAACGGAGGTGCCATTGCCATTTTATGGATGCGGATCTCCTTTTTTTAAGATATACGCTGTCGTAAATTGCAGTCGAGATCGTGATTAATGTACATTATTTGGAACATAATGAATTGGAACATGTCTTTGAGTGGTTTTTACAAGCCTATTTATTACTGGTGCTTTACAAAAGTCAATTTTGCAATATGAGTTCCAGTACTGTCGAAGTTCGACACCGATAGGTGTGTTCTGTTTTTGGAAAGAGGATCGCGTAGATACCGAAATGCCAAGGATCTCACTTTCGCAGATGTTCAAGCCCTGCCTTGCGCTCTGGTTCAATACACTTTCATTCAGACGTTTCTATTATTGTAGCTTCTTACTGCTGTCGACATGTTATCAGAAGCCCCACGGATTTAATAAGCTATTTTTGCTCTTCTCAGCTGTACTTTTATGAATTGTCATCTTTGTCCTTGCAGTAGCCAAGCTCTAGAGACCGAAATGCACTTCTGATGAAGCCGTTGTTTGGACTGTCTAGCCGACAGCATTTGAAGAAAGTAAGGTTGTTGCAGTCCTTCAGTTGTTCAATAGATAGATGGGGCTAATCTTCACTATAAAAAAAAAAAAGAAAATTATAAAAGATTTTTTCTATCAAGAAGCCTATTTTATTGCTTTGTTTTATAATACATGTTTAATGTTCATATCCTGTGAGATAGAGTTGTATGTAGTTAATTTAAGAAATCTTTTGGCACGTTTCTTCTGCCTCGTGTTGCTTTCAAACATGAGCCTCGTTCTCACTGCTCTTCTGAATGCAGAGGCTCTAGGACTTCCATACATGTATTTTGTAAAAATAATTAATGTGCATCAGTAAAAGATGTGAGCTGACATGTTTCCTATACTGGGGTGTCTTTTTTTCATTCATATTCAACATTGTGCAACAAGTGCTGTCAAACGATTAATCGCGATTAATCGCATCCAAAATAAACGTTTTTGTTTACATAATGTGTGTACTGTGTATATTTATGTATATATAAATACACACACATGCATGTATATATTTCAGGAAAAATTTTATTTTTATATATTAAATATATTTATAATATAATTTATATGAATATAAATGTAGACTTTTAAATGCATGTAAATATTTTCAAAGTATATGCTGTATGTGTGTGTGTATTTATATATACATAATAAATATACACAGAACACACACATATATTATGCAAACAAAAACTTTTATTTTGGATGTGATTAATCAATTCACAGCACTAATATATATATATATTGAAGTATGTATTGGTAACACACCGTTTTCATTTTTTGTTCTGGACCAAAAAGAAGGAAAAGCGTAAATACACCCTAAAACAAATTTTTATTAAAACCAATATTAGGAATTTCAGAACAAATGAAAATATTATTTTACATGCAATTCTGAAGAAAAGAAAATCTTCACACAACATAAAAGTGCATTAAGGGATAATGCATCAGCAAAAAAATAAACAAAATCCTGTTAAATTCATGGATTAAAATGCAGTGACAACCTTTCAGTAATAGGTCATTACTGTTTATTTAATTGACTGATAAAATGTCAATTTGGTTTAATGGTCTTTGTATACAGACCTTCTTTACAGGAAAATACTCATTTTTTTACACATTACATTTTCTTCACATATTTTTACACATTACTTTACAGAAATCCTCTAAAATAAGCGGTTTGGAGGACGGATGGATGGATGGATTTTCTTTGCTTATGAATAGAATGTGAAAATTAAATTTAAGAAATATTTCAAAACGGAAGAGATGTTTGCTAGTCTCGCATCATTTCGTATCCATGGCAACGTTCTGTTGGCGTTTTCTGTAAACCTGACTGTTTCCATAGATATGTTTAATGGCTGAGTTGATCGATTGATTGCTGGTTTTTCCTTCACGATTGTGATCGTTTAGACCAGTTTTATTTTGTGTGGTGAAATCTGAACGGTGTCATCATGCCTTGTGTTCATTATAAGTTTCGAAGTAAACTCAGTCCCGACGCGATCCCGTTTGAAAGTGTTCACATCACTGTGAGAGAATTAAAACAACAAAGCATGAGACGAG